>NC_052326.1:23058581-23658581 GCF_016432855.1 Salvelinus namaycush
GGAGTGTAACCGATGTTGAAATGGCCATATAGTAAGTTGTGGGGTTGTGTTCACATAGTAAGGTAGTGGGGTGGATGGGTGTATATAGTAAGTACAGTGAGAGTGGTGGGGTGGGGTTCGGGGTATGAATAGTAAGTCGTGGTGGTGTTTATCCGGCTGTTATATAGTACGTTAGTTGGCTGCGTGTTTAGCTATAGTAAGTCGTGGGGTGGGTTCTGGTTATATAGTAAGTAGTTGCGGTTGGGGTGGTGTTATATAGTAAGTAAGTTGGGTGGAGTGGTGTTTATATGAGTAATCAGTGGGGTGGGAGATGGGGTTATATAGTAAGTTTAGTGGGTGGCGGTGGGGCTTATATAGTAAGTAGTGGCGTTTGGTGGTTACAAACTAATCGATACCGTAGTATGGATGGTGTTATATTGTAAGTAGTGGGGTGGTGTTATATAGTAAGTAGTGGGGTGGGGTGGTGTTATATAGTAAGTAGTGGGGTGGTGTTATATAGTAAGTAGTGGGGTGGGGTGGTGCTATATAGTAAGTTGTGGGGTTGTGTTACATAGTAAGTAGTGGGGTGGAGTGGTGTTATATAGTAAGTAGTGGGGTGGGGTGGGGTTATATAGTAAGTAGTGGGTTGGTGTTATATAGTACGTAGTTGGCTGGTGTTATATAGTAAGTAGTGGGGTGGGGTTTTGTTATATAGTAAGTAGTGCGGTGGGGTGGTGTTATATAGTAAGTAGTTGGCTGGTGTTATATAGTATGTAGTGGGGTGACGTTATATTGTAAGTAGTGGGATGGTGTTATATTGTAAGTAGTGGGGTGGTGTTATATAGTAAGTAGTGGGGTGGTGTTATATAGTAAGTAGTGGGGTGGGGTGGTGTTATATAGTAAGTAGTGGGGTGGGGTGGTGTTATATAGTAAGTAGTTGGCTGGTGTTATATAGTAAGTAGTGGGATGGTGTTATATAGTAAGTAGTGTGGTGGGGTGGTGTTATATAGTAAGTATTGGGGTTGTGTTACATAGTATGTAGTGGGGTGACGTTATATTGTAAGTAGTGGGATGGTGTTATATTGTAAGTAGTTGGGTGGGATGGTGTTATATAGTAAGTAGTGTGGTGGGGTGGTGTTATATAGTAAGTAGTGGGGTTGTGTTACATAGTATGTAGTGAGGTGACGTTATATTGTAAGTAGTGGGGTGGTGTTATATAGTAAGTAGTGGGGTGGTGTTATATAGTAAGTAGTGGGGTGGGGTGGGGTTATATAGTAAGTAGTGGGTTGGTGTTATATAGTACGTAGTTGGCTGGTGTTATATAGTAAGTAGTGGGGTGGGGTGGTGTTATATAGTAAGTAGTTGGCTGGTGTTATATAGTAAGTAGTGGGGTGGAGTGGTGTTATATAGTAAGTAGTGGGGTGGGGTGGTGTTATATAGTAAGTAGTGGGGTGGTGTTATATAGTAAGTAGTGGGGTGGGGTGGTGCTATATTGTAAGTTGTGGGGTGGTGTGGTGTTATATAGTAAGTAGTGGGGTTTGGTGGGGTTATATAGTAAGTAGTGGGTTGGTCTTATATAGTAAGTAGTGGAGTGGTGTTATATAGTAAGTAGTGGGATGGTGTTATATAGTAAGTAGTGGGATGGTGTTATATAGTAAGTAGTGGGATGGTGTTATATAGTAAGTAGTGGGGTGGGGTGGTGTTATATAGTAAGTATTGGGGTTATGTTACATAGTATGTAGTGGGGTGACGTTATATTGTAAGTAGTGGGGTGGGGTTATATAGTAAGTAGTGGGTTGGTGTTATATAGTACGTAGTTGGCTGGTGTTATATAGTAAGTAGTGGGGTGGGGTTTTGTTATATAGTAAGTAGTGGGATGGTGTTATATAGTAAGTAGTGGGATGGTGTTATATAGTAAGTAGTGTGGCTGGGTGGTGTTATATAGTAAGTAGTGGGGTGGGGTGGTGTTATATAGTAAGTAGTTGGCTGGTGTTATATAATAAGTAGTAGGATGGTGTTATATAGTAAGTAGTGGTGTGGTTATACATAGTAAGTAGTGGTGTGGTTATACATAGTAAGTAGTGGGGTGGTGTTATATATTAAGTAGTGGGGTGGGGTGGTGTTATATAGTAAGTAGTGGGGTGGGGTGGGGTGGTGTGGTGTTATATAGTAAGTAGTGGGGTGGTGTTATATAGTAAGTATTGGGGTGGTGTTATATAGTAAGTTGTGGGGTGGTGATACATAGTAAGTAGTGGGGTGGTGTTATATATTAAGTAGTGGGGTGGGGTGGTGTTATATAGTAAGTAGTGGGATGGTGTTATCTCGTAAGTAGTGGGGTGGGGTGGTGTTATATAGTAAGTATTGGGGTTGTGTTACATAGTATGTAGTGGGGTGACGTTATATAGTAAGTAGTGGGGTGGTGATACATAGTAAGTAGTGGGGTGGTGTTATATATTAAGTAGTGGGGTGGTGTTATATATTAAGTAGTGGGGTGGTTTTATATAGTAAGTAGTGGGGTGGAGTGGTGTTATTTGGTAAGTAGTGGGGTGGCGTTATATAGTAAGTAGTGAGGTGGGGTGGCGTTATATAGTAAGTAGTGGGCTGGTGTTATATAGTAAGTAGTGGGGTGGTGTTATATAGTAAATAGTGGTGTGGTTATACATAGTAAGTAGTGGGGTGGTGTTATATATTAAGTAGTGGGGTGGGGTGGTGTTATATAGTAAGTAGTGGGGTGGGGTGGGGTGGTGTGGTGTTATATAGTAAGTAGTGGGGTGGTGTTATATAGTAAGTAGTGGGGTGGTGTTATATAGTAAGTAGTGGGGTGGTGATACATAGTAAGTAGTGGGGTGGTGTTATATATTAAGTAGTGGGGTGGGGTGGTGTTATATAGTAAGTAGTAGGGTGGAGTGGTGCTATATAGTAAGTAGTGGGGTGGTGTTATATAGTAAGTAGTGAGGTGGGGTGGCGTTATATAGTAAGTAGTGGGCTGGTGTTATATAGTAAGTAGTGGGGTGGTGTTATATAGTAAGTAGTGGGGTGGGGTGGTGTTATATAGTACGTAGTGGGGTGGGGTGTTGCTATATAGTAAGTAGTAGGGTTGGATATTGTTATATAGTAAGTAGTGGGGTGGGGTGTACCTGGTATGTCCCCTGTAGTGTTCCCACCAGTAGTGTGACCTCCTCCACCACAGACAAGTCATGCTGCAGGTCCTGGAGTTCCTGGTAAAGCCGTGGAGGACCCAGGATCACTTTCCCTGTGGTCAACACACAACACAGCCTTTCACACTACAGTGCACACATCAACAGTTTACACCAGTTAACACGTCACACACATCAATGCTTGTCTCCTAAAGAAATCTTGAAACATCTCAAGGTCAAACAACAATCCCCAAATGAAACTGCATTTCAAGACTTTCCTGAACTACAATAACTAGTGGAAGTGATAAAGAAAACGTGTGCTTGTTGAAACTCTGGTTCCACTAAGAAAGGAGTTCAATGTGTGATGGATCGATCACCACCGTTATTTGTGGAACAGTCTGAATGAAGTCGGGAGTCTGAATGTATAACTAAAAAGCAGATAGAGAGAGGCCATTTGGAGCTATATGATGCCCTTTTCTCAAACAAAAGGAATGCAGGTGTCTCATTAGACGTGAGATTCAACAATCGATTTTGAAGCACACTCTTTAAAGTCTACCTCTCCAACCTCAGGGAATCAATAGCTCTACCTCTCACTGCCAGCCTCCCTAATGCCCTGGTCCACATCTCTACACAAGGCTCCAGGAGCACAACACAATTCAATGTTGCAGCAAGATGTAGCTGTAGCGTTGTCCTGTGCTGTCATCACAACCACATAATCAAATAGCAGTCCGGCTTTGGCACAAGGCAGGTAACTGAAGCATGGCCCTTTGTGGGAATCTAGTGGCTGTGTAAAGCCAGGGGGTGGCTGTGTGGCTGTATCGACAAATAGTCAGAGAGTGGATAGAGGCAGGTATTGTTCTCTTAAGAGAGCCTTTGTAACCTTTAGTGCAGAGGAGGCTGGCGAGCGGAGCTATAGGAGGACGGGCTCATTGTGATGGCTGGAATGGAATAAATGGAACGGTATCAAACGCAACTATATGGAAACCACATTGAACTCCGCTCCATATATTCCATTCCAGCCATTACAATGAGCCCATCCTCCTGTAACTACTCCCACCAGCCTTCACTGATTTAATGGGATCTCTCACACGGACGGGTACAGACATCTGACATCTGTGAGACACGATCAATAGCAGACACATCTGAATATAAAGAGGTGTGCCTGCCGTGAGTCTCTGTAAACAATGGCTTCCCTGTAACTGTGGGGCTTTGGGATTTGCTGGCACACAGGTCCGCTGTGTCCCCGCCTGCCTAGAGTTGGCCCCAGCCCCAGAGGTGAATGTGCTGAGTTGTAATCCAGCGTAATCCCGTTGGTGTGGCGGGATTGGTTTTCACACTCAGACACGGTCATTCACACTGGCCGCCAGGCACGAAGCAGCAAGGCAGGGCTGAGCCCACAGGGGCCCCTGCCCTTCCTCCCAGAGGCAGCCGCTTCATGTAACAACAGCCAGCAGGAATCTTCATCCTCAGCATATAGTCCAGCTGGTGCTGCATCCAGCTCTGGGAACTAACCTGAGGGAATTTACAGCAGCCACTGTTTCCAAATCCCCAATATATCAAATCTGCACCAAAGCCATAGACTAATCCCCATCCAAACCTGGACACCAGCTCACTGCATGTAGATGAAGCATAGATTCAGTGTAGCATTGCTTTGCATCGCAGTCTCGTGTCAGTATCAGTATAAAAAAATAACTCTGTAATGGTGGCAGGGAGAAGGTAAGCCTGTGTGTCGGTACATGGGGATGGCACAAGACCAGACACAGTGGGGATACAAAACAGTTGCCCACCTTGGTCTCTGCACAATGGAGGGACAGAGAGAGAGAGAGAGAGAGAGAGAGAGAGAGAGAGAGAGAGAGAGAGAGAGAGAGAGAGAGAGAGAGAGAGTTGAGAGATCCCTGTAGTTCCCAGAATGCCAGCCTTCTCCATCAATAAGGAAGGGCATCAGGGCCTGCAGGAGATGAAAAATGAGCCCATTTCTCGCCACGCCGTGGGAGTGTGGGATTTAGGCCGGACCCCCACACAGGGGACGGGGAACTATAAATAGACATGGCAGTGGCAGGCTGGGAAACAATTCAGCAGATGCACAGAGGAAGATTCCTGGAAAGGCATGATTAAGGAGATGGCTTGCATTGGGCCCATGCAAAATTCTAAAATGAACCATCCTGGAGAGAGCGAGAGAGCGAGAGAGAAATAGCAAGTGAAAGAGCGAGAATCATAAGTCAAATGTCTACTGATGATCTGGTACTTCTGATCCCAACCAAGGAGGGCCTACAGCAGCACCTAGATCTTCTGCACAGATTCTGTCAGACCTGGGCCCTGACAGTATATCTCAGTAAGACAAAAATAATGGTGTTCCAAAAAAGGTCCAGTTGCCAGGACCACAAATACAAATTCCATCTAGTCACAGTTGCCCTAGTGCACACAAAAAAACAATACATACCTTGGCCTAAACATCAGCGCCACTGGTAACTTCCACAAAGCTGTGAACAATCTAAGAGACAATGCAAGAAGGGCCTTCTAAAGGAGCATCAAATTTGACATGCCAATTAAGATCTGAGTAAAAATACTTGAATCAGTTATAGAACACATTGCCCTTTATGGTTGTGAGGTCTGGGGTCCGCTCACCAACCAATAATTCACAAGATGGGACAAACATCAAATAATTCAAGCAGAGCAGAATAAGTCCGATTCCCGCTAATTATCAAAATCCAGAAAAGAGCTGTTAAATTCTACAACCACCTAAAAGGAAGCGATTCCCAAACCTTCCATAACGAAGCGATCACCTACAGAGAAATGACCCTGGAGAAGAGTACCCTAAGCAAGCTGGTCCTGGGGCTCTGTTCACAAACACAAACAGACCCCACAGAGCCCCAGGACAGCAACACAATTAGACCCTACCAAATCATGAGAAAACAAAAAGATAATTATTTGACATATTGGAAAGAATTAACAAAAAAACTGTGCAAACTACAATGCTATTTGGCAGAATGCCTGACCACTGTGACTGACCCAAAATGAAGGAAAGTTTTGACTATGTACAGACTCAGTGAGCATAGCTTTGCTATTCAGAAAGGTCGCTGTAGGCAGCCCTGGCTCTCAAGAGAAGATAGGCTATGTGCACTCTGCCCACAAAATGAGGTGGAAACTGAGCTGCACTTGCCAAATGTATGACCATATTAGAGACACATATTTCTCTCAGATTACACAGACCCACAAAGAATTAGAAAAACAAATCCAATTTTGATAAACTCCCATATCTATTGGGTGAAATACCACAGTGTGCAATCACAGCAGCAAGATTTGTGACCTGTTGCTACAAGAAAAGGGCAACCACTGAAGAACAAACACCATTGTAAATACAACCCGTACTTATGTTTATTTATTTTCCTTTTTTTCCTTTAACTATTTGCACATTGTTACAACACTGTATATAGACATAATATGACATTTGAAATGTCTTTATTAATTTGGAACTTGTGTGAGTGTAATATTTACTGTTCACTTTTTATTGTTTATTTCACTTGTATTTATCCATTGCACTTGCTTTGGCAATGTAAACATATGTTTCCCATGCCAATAAAGCCCCTTGAATTGAAATTGAATTGAGAGAGAGCGAGAGAGAGAGACAGAGAGAGAGAGAGAGAGAGAGAGAGAGAGAGAGAGAGGAGAGAGCGAGAGAAGGGGGTGATAGACCCTTTAATGTCAACTTAAATCATCCCGCAGTGTTGCAGTAAACTTTTAAGACTTTAAGGCTTAATCTTCAGAGAATCTAAACCTAATCTTGGCATCCCTGTTAAACTGTTGCTGTTCACTGAGCGTGACACGGTCAGACGCTGCTGTAAAAGGTGCCATTAATATTTAAAGGCCGTTCCATTACATCATGATAAGGCTTTGTATCTCCTTCTTCCCATAGCACATTTATCAAGGATCTCTCCACCAATCTGTACGCACAACAGAGTTTTGTGAGGGGTGAAAAAAGACCTGTTTCACCATTAGATTCCTATCTAGTGCTGCTGCTTCTCTAATTGGAGTTTGAGAGGAAGGGAATAATCTCTGCAGATTGATGACACCACTCCAGATATGTTTGTGGTCTATCAGAGAGTGAAATGAGACTGTGGAGGGTGCAGCTCTGTTTTCCCACTGTATCTCTCGCAGATAAAAACAGCCCAGGCAAATGGAACCAAGTGACCATCATCGCTATTCTTTTCACAAACACATCCTCAATCAGAGTGACAGCGCTGTGTCACCAGAATTCACTGGGATAGTTCACAGTAGCAAACAGATTAGAGGGCTGTGCTGAGTCAGACCATGGGGCTGAGACTAGGAGTCTGGCCAAGTGATGAGCTGGACTACAGGGATAGAAAGGCGATGGATGGATGACTCAGTAGGTTTACCAACCTGGGGGACAGGCACTGCCAGGGTGCTTGGCACCGCCATGTTGGAACAGGGTCTCCTTGGCCTGGGAGGCCTCCTGACCCACCTCCAGTACCTGGACCTGCAGCAGGGGGGCACTCCACTTCATGGTGTATTTAGGACCAACAGGGACTAGGCTGCTGATATCAAGGGGCCCCCTGGTGGTTGAAAAGAGAAGAAAACAAGCAAACAAGTCAACGTTTCTCCCAGCATCCCTCTCTTTCTAACAGCAGCACTAATCCCAAACCACCAACAGGAGGAGAACTGAGGTATAGCTCCTTATATTGTCACATAAAGAGCTGAGGAGCTGAATTGGAATCCTTCTGATCAGCTGTGTTCACGGCAGAAAGCGGGACCCCCGGCTCTGAGCAGAGTTAATTTCATATTCATATATTCCTGTAATCACGCATACAATCAACGTTGTGATCACTTTGTCAAGATTCTAGAGGGCAGGCAAAGTCAACTTCAGGGGAATCAAGTTGAACGAAACATGGGGTGATAACTACTTTGAAGGCTGAACAAGAGAGCTTTGAGGTATGAACGTCTCAAACAGGAGCTTTGTAAATGGAGGAAAATATTTGCTGTTTACCTTTAGCTCTGAGACGATGTGAACAATGGCGCTGTCATAGAGGATAAATTGTAGAGGGACCAAGAAATATTTTATGTCAGTGATCTAGGACTCCTGTTGCTCTAGTTAAGCTGCCTGCAGTTTGTTTAAAGCTGATAAAGCTCCTGTTTCTCCAGATAGTGCTAGAGAACGCCTATTAGCTATTACTCTTTGCTATGCAGTTTGCCTAAATATATCCCTGTAAAGCTTTGTAGGCTGAGCCTTGTGGTGCTGCTGCTGTGGAGCTGGGAAGGTGTTTGTGTATTCAGACTGTAGAGCTGTTTAGCAGAACTCACTCTACTCTACAGAGACACCACTTACTTGACGTTGATGTTGGCACAGATGAGGATATCGTTGAAGAGGAAGACTTTGCGCTCCTTAGACTTCAGGACCTGGCCTCGCTCCCCATACACCGTCTCAATCAGAGTCTCACAAAGCACCAGCAACCCCTGGTCTGAGTTCAGTTGCTAAAGGGGCAGAGTAATCAGGACACTGTCTCATAAGGCACATCACAAATGGCAAATTCTCCAGGGTTTCAGTTCAATTGCTAAGGAGCACAGCAGGCAGGCTAAAGACTGGTTAAGTGAGTGCCTCGTTGGGGATCAGTGTCAGATCAAGGGAGATTTGTCCAGTCAGGGCACACAGAACACATTCACATGCTAAGACACACACACAGTGGCGACCTGTCAGTCAGAGCAGGTGTTTTGAGCCCCACCTGGTTTTTGTTTGTGCCTGTTTTGCATGTTATTTTGGCATTAATACATGTCACATATCAGTATACAAACATTGTAAAAAAAGAATGTATAAATTATTGACTTAATAATAAAGCAGAATACAAACATGGTCTCTTTTTTGCTTTCTTGAGTAAGGGAGCTCTAAAATGCAGGTGTTTCAGCCTAGCTCAGTGCTTTCTGTGGTGGAGGGACAGTCAGCGGAAAATATGGAGCGTAGGGGTTGGTAATGTACTCTAGTGGCACCGTGATTGGCTCAGTGTTCTGTTACACATGGGGACACTACGTCAACACAAAATTTAAAGGTAGAGAGAAAATTCGAGCCACTTGGGTGCTGCCATAGAGTTACGTTAGAAGCACCCATCCAAGAAGGCTCAAAGTCATTGGTCACAGATACAATTACATCAAATCACGGTATATCTAGAGTAGTTTTGGACTGATCATGTCAACATCATACTTTCAAAATCTTAGCAAGCTAGCAGTCATCATCATGAATCAAGTCGACAATCTATCGGCAAATCCTTTTCAATCCTTGTCATATGAAGATAAAAAATCCAGAGAAATTATAGATAAAACGTATCGGTGCTCAATGGACATAAACATTACACAACAAGTTGGAAATCCCAAATTCAACAATGAGTGGTTTGGAAGGAATCAGTGGTTAACTGCAAGCATTGCAAAGCAATCACTAGCCTGCTATTCAGTGGAGTGGGTGTGTGGTCCCATGTCTGGGTTTAAGGGTCTCTTTTCCAAGCTTAAACGGATAAACAATCCAGCATGACTTCTGCCGAACTCAAAACAACTGGAAACTCGTAAATGGGAAATCTGAAAAAAACTAGGTCCGACTAGGAAAATAGGTTTTGAACGGTCATCTAACTCGGAATTGCAAGTCGGGAACTCGGGTCTCTTTCTAGAGCTCCGACCTGAAGATCACTGACGTCATGACTCAAACTTGTTTTTTGTAGAGTTCAGAAGTTCACCAGCACCATAAATCCAGAGAATGCCAGACTTTGATGACAAAATTTTCCCTCGAAGGACCGCCGCGCCACCTTCCTGTTCAAGTGAGCAAGGCACAACAAGGTGAGTCCAAAAATGTATTGTATGCTGCTGCATAAATGATGTAATATGCCAGGGAGATATGTACTGTATACTGTAGCTAAGAAAGTAATACTAAGTGTATGTTGTGTAGTAAGCTGTTAGTAGTCCATGTGCCTCAATCTTTTGGTCCCTTTTTGGCTCGTCATTTCGCCTACTGTTCTGACTTGGTAGTGCACATGTAGCCTATAGCCTGTTTTAGAGAAATGTAGTCCTTGAATATTGTAAGAGTTTTCATTGTCTGCTTATATGCCCCCTTTATTTATCCTGTGGTTCTGACTTGGTGTACAGGGAGAATACTGTAAGAATGGCCCATGTTCTGAATTCTGTCGCTGTACATTTCAGAAGTGCTGAACAAATAGTTATATTGACTACGTCCATCCTAGCTCACTCATTAATGTCTTAATCGAAATTACGGATTGCTTCTTATCGTCCCCTTATGCCATAGTTTGTACATCTCAGATGTCAGTATAAACCACATTTGTTGAAGCAAGTCAGCCATATCAGTGCTGGGTTTTTTAAAGGCAGTAAATGAGTCTGAATGAACTGTTTCGCTGCCAGACAAGGCTCCTCTGATAGCCAGGTGTAGCAGTGGTAAGGTGTTGGGACTGCTTGTTGGGACACTGCTGTTGGGACAGCTTTATGTAGGCCCTAACAGTTTGTTGGCACCATTATAGAGCAATTAATGTATTGTTTAGTGCAGTTTTTTTTGCCCCACCAAGATCTACATGTTAAAATACCCACTATATACACACATACACAGACACATGGAAATATGCACAGAAATGTCTTTGTATACTGCAGTATGTGAGAACACACAAGACATACTTTTCCTAAGGTAAATATGGCAAGGGTAATCTAATAGAAAGCATTACTTGGTTCAGTCATTTTTTATGTCCAGCTGAATCAATACAGTCAGTTTTATGTAATCGAAAACAATCTTCTGAAAAAAAGAGTCATTACAACTACAGTAAAACAAAAGACTGAACTGACGGTAAAGTACAAATATGCAGCTCAGATAGTGTCCCACTCTGATGTTTCTGTTTGCTCTATAGAAACACCATTTTTATGAATAATAATAATAATAATCTGTGTTTTGTCCATTTTTCAATGCACAGTGCTCTACATCCCATCACATCTCACAAAATGGATTGTTATATCTGTGGAGAATCAGTAGCTGTGCTTGGCTTTTGTTCAGATGGCTTGGGAAATGAGTCATTAGTCAAACAGTAGCCTGTCTTCTATGATCACAGAACTACAGCACCCTCCAGAGGCAGAGAGACGTAAGTCATGGAAGGCCCCTCTGAAAAGTCCCAAGTGTCAACAGTGTGTGTGCATGTGTGACTGTTTTGTGTGAGTGTGTGTCTGAGATATAGAGGGAAACGGAAACCTCAGCCTGTTCCCACTCACAGTGTTATCTCCCATATTCCACTGACTTAGATACTTAGTGACAAATAATTAATATTTCAATGGATAGTTATGGGATAATGGAAGAGAACTGCTTCCTATTGAAATTCTGCAGTCTCACCGCAGTAAATAGAATTCTGTGTGGAGCTGACGAGATTGGCCGAATCAGCTCATCTCAGGGGTCTGGAAAATTCACCACCATGGACCAATAGAAAGAAAGAGAGAGGGAGGCACAGAGGGAGGGAGAGGGAGAGAGGGAGATGATGGGCTCCAGGTGGGGACAAAGAGAGGGAGGAAGAGGGAGAAAGTGAGCAAGAGAAAGAGAGGGAGAGGGAAGAAAAGAATAGCAGAAGGAAAGGAGGGGGGAAATGATAGGGAGAAGGACAAGGAGAAATGGGGAGATATAGCTTCCAATTAAATGTCTCATTTACCCCTTAATTCCTCTTATTCAAAAATGCATTTGTTCAGATTTGCAGCGTCTGGACTGTAATTCCAGTGTGGTAATGGAGAAGAAACGCCCCTGCCGTGGTGTTTAAACACTGTTCAGGGGCCATAATGGACATAATATCTGGGCAATGATTTTTCTAAATAAAAATGCTTTTCTAGACTAATGTTTGGGAAAGTAATGTAAGTGATGGGTATATATGCTAATGCATAGGTGTTTGGCTCATGCTGATAACACAGAGGAGGTAGAGGAAGGGCTCTGGGGTTGAGCCACACAGTAAGCAGGTTGATTACTCTGTGTGTGTGCGTGTGTATGTGTCAGTGTCTATGTGTCGGTTTGTGTGTGTCGGTGTGTGCTTGTGTCAGGGGGTGCGTATGTGTGCATGTGCTTGCGTACATGTGTATTGCAGTGTTTCTGTCACCTTGCTGAGCGAGCGGTCGCTGACACTGCGTGCTAGCTGCTGAGTCTCAGCTATTTGGTCGGCCACACGCTTCTGTTCATTCAGCTTCTCGGCCAGCATCTCCAGTTCAGTCAGAGCCAGCTGCAGAGGCAGGCGGTCTACGTGACCCTTAGGTGTGTTCTTCAGCATGTCCTGACAGAGAAACAGTGAAGAGAGAAACAAACACTAAATAAAGTGAAGAGGTGTTGGTTTGTGTGTAAGCGTGTGTGCGCATTGTTTTCTGTGTTTTTACGGCCCAGAGCCTGGTAAGCACATTGTTCTCATTTTCATATTTCTTTAAAAAAATCCAAGTATTTATTGAGTTTCATCCCAGATCTATGTGTCTGGCTTACCTGCAACTGTGTGTGCTTGTGGACCTGCATAAATAAGGCCTTGTATTCTGTGTGTGAGTCCCAAAAGAGTTTCAATGCTTTGAGTTTAGTTCCCTGTGTAATATATGATTTAACACAGACACTCCCTCTCCAGGGTGCTGAGTTTGAGGCAAGAGGAAAATGCCTCATTCACATTCATAACTTATCTTTTGAAGTCATGGATAATCAACCCCTACTTATGGATAGAATGAGGTACTGCAGTTCCAGTACGCAAGTTGAAATCAAAATCTTTCCACACACAATGTTGAGACAGGAAAAGTAAAGGAAGACAAAGAAGCCTACTGCATGAAAAGCTTATATGGTTAGACTAGATAGGTAGAACTATGCATGGTGTTATACCGTATCTCATGTATTTAGCAGTTTTCAATGGCTCAATGTATCATCACATGTGTTAATCTCTTGATTAGGTCCATAAAACATTGTGTGGTGTTAATCTCAGATTGTTTATCCGTTCGTTTTCTCATGTGACATTATCTTGTCAATGTTAGCAGTGAAGGTGCTGGTAAAGACATATACCTGCAGTAAAAGGATGAACTGGGGAAAGCGTTGGATGGGCTTCACCATGAGGCCGTACAGGGTGATCCGGTCAACACTGGACGCCTGCTTCTTCTACACAACACAGGATAAGACGCTTTAGATAAACAGCATACCATAGTAAAGTCAGGAGATAAGCAAAAACACAGAGAGAAAGACCCCTCTAGGCACCTTTTATTCAGAGGACAAGATATGGAGAGTGCATGAGTGTGGGAGTAGGAGTGGGTTTAGGTTAGTAAGGTGTGGAGAAACAGAATCTGGTGGCTGTGCTGGTCATTAGAGATTTGGGAAGTGGATGTGTTCACATGCCACATCTATTTCTATGGGCACAAGCACTGTTCATGAAACAAACTGTTCACACCCCACATGTTGGTGGAGAGAAAATGTTGCAGTTTTAAAGCTTATTTCCTGCAATTCTACACATTTTGTCATGGGGTGCAGAATTGTTTTTGCCGTTTTAAAGCGACTTTTCTTGCAATTCTATACCTTTTGCAATGTCTAATGTGTATTCATGTGAAATTTGAGCGACTTGAACATTACTACAAAATGTTGAAATTGCACCTTGTCTATTCTACTATTACAACTTTCAAGAGTAAGTTGAAGCCGGACTGAGTTCCTTAAATATACTGTATGTTTTATACTTTTTTGGTGGGGGGGCGGGGAGAGTTGTGAGAGTTGCTAATTATATAATATGCAATATAAATATTCTCTATGATTAGTGCAGTGTATTGCAACAAGTAAACACAACCAGGCCAGCTTGAAAATATTTGAATAAAGCAACTACACTTTTATGTAGTTGCTGTCCGCAACCCAGGGAAATGTAATTAGCATAATAAAAAAATCCCCATAAAAATCCCTCTATGGAAAGAGGTGTTCTCCGTTTTGCTCTACAACCTCCACAAGTATCAGGAGACTGGTCTGAAGTCGGTACAGCCGATCTGCCAACTTCTGTATGTAGCATCCGAACCGGATGTGACCCCTCACACTAATATGACCCCTCTGTGCAAAAGTGAGACTCTGATGAACATTTACATGCTCAGGCTTCACAAGTCTCGTCTGAAGGTCCGTCGGTACCAGTTGAAAAAATGTATGGAAGTATATATGGAGTTTGTTTAATGCCAAAAATATGGGGTTAAATACATGTTCAAAAAAACAAACAAATATTTATTATATCTCTCAGATATAGGAGAGACAATTCAGAACAAACTTCCTTTTGATATGTTTTTGAAACTATCTGTTGTTCCATGCAGTGAATCTGTTATTCAATGTGTATGTATGGGCTAATAGCAGTAAGGCCAAAAATAATTGTTCATCAAATAATTGTTCATTTTCAATTCAAGGGGTCTTAAAATTCAAAATCAAATAGCTAAATGATCCTTGGTATGACCTTCTTAAAACAATTCCGTATAGCTTAGTAGACCCCCCTCTTCCCCTCGCCCGGCTTAGACTCTGATGGGTTAACCAAGTATCAAGACACCAGTAGAATTATAGTATGAGGGCCAAATTAAATAGTAGATGAAGGTCGACAGTGACCGTGGGTTAGAGTGTATTGAAAGAACAATAGAGAAAAAAACATGGACGGTTCTACTTTGTGACTCACCTTTAAGAATTCCAGGAAAGCTGGTTTGGACATGCATGCCTTTTTTATGAGGGCCATGGCATTGGTGAAGTTATTGACATAGTCGCTGTAAACATCTAGCACCATCGACTTAGAAAACTGTAAAAACACAGAAAGGTGGTTATGGGAAACGCAAGAGAAACAATCCTTGGATTTCACATCAGAAATCTGTTGGGTTCTTCATGGAACAAGTTCATTCAGGAACTAGTCATGCTTGGTAATTTATTTGTTAAAGCATCTGACAACATTAAGTTCCTTGAAAGTCAGTAGCTCCACTGCTCATCTAACAATCCTATTCATGGAATGGAAGGGAAGAAAAGGGTAGAAAATTGCCATTTAGGTGTGGTATTTAAGACCCTGACCTGTTTACCATCCAGGAGACCAACACACACCCTTCACAATCCACAATCCTGCTGCAGCGGCACACAGTCATTCGCTCTCATTTGATTAAACACAAAGCAGGCTGCTGACGGCAGCAGTAGCTGGAGAAGCAGTAGCTGGGAAATTAGCCAGTCTCACAGAAATTAACCCTCTCCTTCATCTTCTCTGCAAGCCAGCCACAAACAACACAGAGATAGTATGAGACCAACTAATAGCATAAAACATTAACAGCTGGGTAACAGATCAACTGTCAGGTGAAAAAGAGAAATGAATGAGGAGTGTTGAGTCCCAACCCCCAGCCTCCCTCCCACCTCTCAAAATAGGCCCATTTGGCTGGTGTCAGGATATCAATGGAACATTACAATAAACAAGGGCAGAGGGATCAAAATGGTGTCTTTCATAGGTAAATAATCAGCAACCCTTATGGATGACCACGTTGTAGAGGGTCACAGCAGCACACTCATACATTAGTCCAATAGTCCTGTGCCAATGCTATAAGCACACATATTCAGAGTGTATTTGCTGCAGAAGATATATTCATCTCAGCTGTAATTGTCTCCATGTTTGAAGTTAGTGATGTTTGCTCAATTTGAAGTGCAGCTCATTATAACTGTGTCTGTGGAAATTGTCTTCTAATGCCCTACGGGAAAACTGACACACTCTCTCACGCACACGCACACGCACACGCACACGCACACGCACACGCACACGCACACACACACACACACTAACCGAGGCCACAAATAGGTCCCCAATCTTCTCACTGCTGTCCCACTCAGCCACACGTGACGCCAGTGCGATCTGGAACATGGAGTGACACTGAGTGATTTCCCGTAGGCGGTAAAATACAGGCCGGATCTTCCGTGGGCTCAGGATGCGTGGGTCCCCCTCCAGCAAGGGCCTCTGGTACTCCTGGGGAAATAGTATACCCAGGTTAACTTGGATTAGGTGTGCTTTACGATGGAGAACGACATAAAACATAAGTAGGCCCTGATCATAAAAAGCATCACATCAATAGCAACATCTCTCAACAGATACAACAGCACCATCACGTGTGCCTTGGACCCTTAATGAAAGGTACATTGATGGAATCGTCAGTTAGTAACAATCTTATAAGTAGTTGCAATTAGTCAAGATGCTGTAGAGTATCAAACTAGTCAACTATGTAAAACGTGTGACTGCAGTGTCTTTTAAGATGAGAGGCATGGCTAATGTAGCCTGTACAATCAGAAACTGCCAGATGCAGTCAGCAGAAAATGAAAGTGAAAGCAATGAAAGTCAATGTTTGGAAACAACAATAGATGACAGACTAGTGCTGCTATTGTTGTTTTATGAGCCTCCCCTGCCCAACCACAAATCCTCCACAGCAAATGAATTATCGACAAGTGGAATATGGACATGGGGAATAACACAGGCAATTTCTGATATTACAGGACTGAAGTGGCAGTTCTTTATGCCTAATAATTGCGCTCTTGGCTTTTTTTTAATATATATTTCCTTTATCAGTGAGTTTGGACTTGAATGGTATGCAAAATCACAAAAAAGGCTAAACATCCCAAATTATCAAACATGCCACAACAAAGGTGATACATCATATGTTCACAGACAATATTTTCCAGAGCATAACCTCTCATTGATCACACCTGATCCCATTTCAGCAGGTGTGTCACTCTTCATCTGATAGGAGAGATAACGAATGATTCTCTCTCTGCCACAGAAAAAGAGAGACAACAGAAAAAAGAGTGAAACCCATGCTGTGATTCTGTGAAAACCTGACAGAGAGAGAATCTCTTTATTAGCATCAGCGGGGCACCACAGATGCAAAAGAAATCTATTTCATCATGATTATTTATGCGTAGCAAGCCTGGTTATTTGATAAATATCTCCAGTTTTCCTTTCAGCCTCATTCGTAAATGCTGAAAAGATGAACGTATTATTATCTGTCAGAGTAAGGGTAGGGTGGAGTGGAGGGGTGGGGCAGGGAAAAAAGACTTACCTCAAGGATTCTCCTGAGGGATTCAAGATAACTGCGCTCACTCTGAATGATGGAGCCCAGGATGTGACGTCTGACCACCTGAGGACAGAAGAGGCCAATCAGGAAACATACAGGTCGAAGGTCAAAGGTCACACACAGAAAAGGGCATGATGGGAGTTGATTGTATGCCATACAGCCTCAATTGTGTGTGACAGGTTGTTTGATAGTACTATTTTTTGGGTGGAGTAGCCTTGTATGCATGAGGCCTGGATTTACCTTGAGGTTTCCCTTGAAATGAGTAGCGCTGTACTTAACTGTAGCAGACATATTCCTCCCAAACGTACTACCGAGTCAGTGTTGGCAATAGAAAAATTATGTTTGCATCATTGCATGCATATAACATTACCTTAGAGATTCACAGAATCCTCTGACAGACACACACACACAGAGAGACAAACAAACATATGTTATACACACATACAGACCTGCTGGCTGCTCAGTCCCTCAGGCATAGGGCTCAGCTGTGCAGGAGGATGTTTCACATCTGACACAGCCACATCCAGGTACCCTGCGTCATCCTCCACATCCTCTGCACAGGGGCACACACACACACACACACACACAGAGAGACACACACACACACACACACACACACACACACACACACACACACACACAGAGCTTTCATATCTCAACTGGAGTCACACTCCAATGTATTACCTCTAAAACATGAAGAGATTAGCACTCTGCAAGAAAAACTCAGGAGGGAAAAATACATTTTAAACAATACTATATCTCAGTAGAAGTAAAGAGGCGAACAGAAGGTACGTCTTCAAAAACACGTTCAAACACTCGGACTTCTCAGCTTCAGTACGAATGTGTTCAAAAAGCACTTCCCTGCAGCCATACAGACACAGATACTAAAACTGCTTTTCGCCAGCCAGCACCATTCCAATTAATGATTTTGGAACAATAATAGTGTCTCAGTATCAGAAATATAAAATGCTGCACATATTCCCCCGATCAACAGCTAAAAATAGAACCACTGGTCTGTTTGATTGTTTGAAGATTTGTTTGAGTCGTGGCTCTGTTATCTGTGGTTTCTAGAGCTGCTCAACACTCCATTAATGGATGGTAATCTGGTTCCATTGTGAAACGAGGCTTCCTGGGGTGCAGCCTCTGTCACGTGAGATTTTCTGCCCATTGCTCTCCTACACATCAAAACCTTCAGTTGGCCACAACATCTGTCTTTAATGGGAGCGAGCCAGCTCGACATATCCCGGCTGTTTTGTTTGAAATATCTTACATTGTTTAGATCATTTTTCCAGGAGTCTTTTTCTATTTTAAAGCTGGGATTGGAAAGCTTTCTCCTCTATCTGCCTTAACATTACTTTTGGTCCGGCTGGCATCAAACAATTTCTTCACCGCAGCTTAATTCAAAAGAGGCGACTGAAATGTATGTGAACTCCGATTTTCCACAGAAACTCTCACTTCACTACAAATTCATACATATCGCTATAAGAGGGAGACTTTAATCTGACACAGTCATTTGGCAAACAGTTGGTTTGAATAACTTCTTCTCAGATTACCTGAGTGGTCCTTCTTGTGCAGGAAGGAGACTTTCCGCATAAAGGCTATTCTGGTCTTGTCCAGTCCATCCTTGGTCCCACTCCTGGCGGCATTCATTAGCTGATGAACCTGGTTCAAAAGGACAAAGAGACCAGAAGAGTTAGTCCACGAGGAGAGGGAGAGTGGAGCCAGGAAACACTGCACAGTAATCCACAAGGAGAGAGAGAGAGAGAGATGGGGCACTAGATGCATCCAGCCATTAATGCCGACATCTGCGCATCTCCGTTGGTCTAGTCTCTAATCAGGAAGTCTATGAGGAGATCATAGTGAGATTATGGTAGCAGACTGGGCTGTAGTTGTGGGGAGGTAGTGGAGTCATGCTCAGTGAGGCTACATTCATCTAACCACAAACCCCACTCTGAGCATCACTGAAGCCCTGCAGAGTCATGTAAAGCCTGCGTACCCAGAATACACACATGGTGACAGTATTTTTAAATTATGTCACTATTTTTAAATGATAGAAACTTGGTTATCAACTGGGAGCAACTGGCAACGTGTTTGATGCAAATGTGTTTTACTTATTCATGTGTCCCCAAAACTGATACTAATCTGGAGGAGAGCACAGAAACACAAGGGGGGATGGTAAAGAAAGTTAATATGTGAATATCGAATCAGTTAAAATGCACATCATACTACAGAATACATATTTTGGGTTTGGTCATTTTAATCCTTGCATAGCCTCCTGGGTGCTGTAGTTTTGACGTCTAGGCTGAGATACCTTGGCATGTTGTGTTCTCCTACTGCCAGTGATATACCTTGGCATGTTGTGTTCTCCTACTGCCAGTGATATACCTTGGTATCATGTTGTGTTCTCCTACTGCCAGTGATATACCTTGGTGTCATGTTGTGTTCTCCTACTGCCAGTGATATACCTTGGTATCATGTTGTGTTCTCCTACTGCCAGTGATATACCTTGGTGTCATGTTGTGTTCTCTTACTGCCAGTGATATACCTTGGTGTCATGTTGTGTTCTCTTACTGCCAGTGATATACCTTAGTATCATGTTGTGTTCTCTTACTGCCAGTGATATACCTTGGTGTCATGTTGTGTTCTCTTACTGCCAGTGATATACCTTGGTGTCATGTTGTGTTCTCCTACTGCCAGTGATATACCTTGGTGTCATGTTGTGTTCTCTTACTGCCAGTGATATACCTTGGTGTCATGTTGTGTTCTCCTACTGCCAGTGATATACCTTGGTGTCATGTTGTGTTCTCTTACTGCCAGTGATATACCTTGGTGTCATGTTGTGTTCTCCTACTGCCAGTGATATACCTTGGTGTCATGTTGTGTTCTCTTACTGCCAGTGATATACCTTGGTGTCATGTTGTGTTCTCCTACTGCCAGTGATATACCTTGGTGTCATGTTGTGTTCTCTTACTGCCAGTGATATACCTTGGTGTCATGTTGTGTTCTCCTACTGCCAGTGATATACCTTGGTGTCATGTTGTGTTCTCTTACTGCCAGTGATATACGTTGGTGTCATGTTGTGTTCTCCTACTGCCAGTGATATACGTTGGTGTCATGTTGTGTTCTCCTACTGCCAGTGATATACCTTGGTGTCATGTTGTGTTCTCTTACTGCCAGTGATATACCTTGGTGTCATGTTGTGTTCTCCTACTGCCAGTGATATACCTTGGTGTCATGTTGTGTTCTCTTACTGCCAGTGATATACGTTGGTGTCATGTTGTGTTCTCTTACTGCCAGTGATATACCTTGGTGTCATGTTGTGTTCTCTTACTGCCAGTGATATACCTTGGTGTCATGTTGTGTTCTCTTACTGCCAGTGATATACGTTGGTGTCATGTTGTGTTCTCCTACTGCCAGTGATATACCTTGGTGTCATGTTGTGTTCTCTTACTGCCAGTGATATACGTTGGTGTCATGTTGTTTTCTCCTACTGCCAGTGATATACCTTAGTATCATGTTGTGTTCTCTTACTGCCAGTGATATACGTTGGTGTCATGTTGTGTTCTCCTACTGCCAGTGATATACGTTGGTGTCATGTTGTGTTCTCCTACTGCCAGTGATATACGTTGGTGTCATGTTGTGTTCTCTTACTGCCAGTGATATACGTTGGTGTCATGTTGTGTTCTCTTACTGCCAGTGATATACGTTGGTGTCATGTTGTGTTCTCCTACTGCCAGTGATATACGTTGGTGTCATGTTGTGTTCTCTTACTGCCAGTGATATACGTTGGTGTCATGTTGTGTTCTCTTACTGCCAGTGATATACGTTGGTGTCATGTTGTGTTCTCCTACTGCCAGTGATATACGTTGGTGTCATGTTGTGTTCTCCTACTGCCAGTGATATACGTTGGTGTCATGTTGTGTTCTCTTACTGCCAGTGATATACGTTGGTGTCATGTTGTGTTCTCCTACTGCCAGTGATATACGTTGGTGTTGTAGTTGTTTTTGCCACCCAGCCTCATGACTATTTCACATTTGGTCCTGGCACAACGCTCCCTCAGCTGATGCACGTCAGGAGAGTACTGCTACAGTACGGGGAAAGGTGTCAAAGCAGTGGGGTGTGGGGCATGTCAGGGCAGGTCGCATTAAACCACACAACAGGACACAGGGAAGAAGGAAGTAAGATGAGACGGCGGAAAATGGAGGGGAAATGATCAAGGCAAAACAAGCAAGACAACAACAGGATTAATCACAAGTATGGAGAGCGGAAATTTAGAGCACTGCGCTGGTCATAGGGTAATGTCAGCCGAGGCTAATAGCACTGATCTTGGTGAAGGGAGTGTTGTGCAGGAGGGGAGGCGTGAGGCACACTCCTACTGTGATATTTATTACAGTAATGTCTCCATCGTTACTGCCCAAACATAACAAACAATTGTTCATAATAAGCAGGTCATCGCTCCCCTGTTCTGAGGATATCATTTCATACGATATTAGGATATTATTAAATTAAGTGGTATCAGCGTCTACAATACAAAAAATATGAGAAAATATTTAAGGGCATATTTTCCACATCTATGTACCAATAGCACCAGCTCAGGCAAATATTCCCTACAGACATACATGCAACAGGGATGAGACTGGACCAAGTCTGACCAAATAGAATAGAGCACAACGTCAATGAGTGAATACTGCTCCCATGTGGAGGAGAAAGAGGCTACAGTCACCGACTGTATGGTTATAACCATAGATTTTATATATAACTGTTATAACATACAGCACCTAGACAGTGTCATGGCATTGGTGCCTTTCAAGTGACAAGGGAGCATGTTTATTCTCAGGCCACAAAGCGAGATACAACCCACACAGACAGGGTTGATACATTTTTTATGTTCTTTGTATTTTCCCTACCAGTTTCTCACATGAATAAAAAAGCATGCGTGGGGAGCAGTAACATTGGATGAAATATTCTCTTTGAGTCATGTCTTGTGCATTTAAGACAAACGCACAAAAGCAAACAGACAGACAGACAGACAAACAGACAGGCATAGATATACAAATGGAATACCATCTCTCCTACCTTGCTGAGGGTTGGTAGTTTGCACTCGGTATCAGACTGCTCTTCGTAGCTCTCAAACTCACTGGAGCTCCAATCATTGCCTGCACCCTGGGGCCCTTCTTCTCTGTGCACATCCTCATAGAGCATGTCCCCTGACACACACACACACAGAGAGATGTGCTGACATCAACACAGCACAAATACTGACAGTGCATTTTTAGACAGCAGACCCTCAAGCTTAATCAAGCACAAGTCAAGTTTTTTAAAAGGAACCAAATGACATTTTAACCCAAACCTGATGTCCATTGATCTGATGGTGCAGTACCAGACAAGGCACAATAAAAGCACTCAGTGGCCCCAGCCCCGGCACTTACCCCAGAGCTCACCTTCGTCAGGAGAGAGTGGTCCCTCACAGGGCACGTCATCATAGATCACCTCTAGGATCACTGTCTGGGGCTCTGCATCAGCCTCAGCCTCAGCATCAGCCACATCTTCTGGGGAAGACAGTAAAGACCACTCACATTCCCAACCCCTGACCATAGAGCCAAGAGGAGGGCCTCACACTGGTAATCTGGCAAAGCAACCAAACTTCAAGAGTATTGCACACTGCATTTTTCCCCCCATACATGAATTTGATTATGCCATCATTTCTGTTACATACCGTATATTTTGTAAATGTACATTTATGCAATCGTATTTGCATCAGTTCTGATTCATCTCAAACATCAAATACCTATTATTTTATTAGCAGTGACTTAAAAGGGAGATAGGCCTTGTGCGTTGCTGCTATGTGTGCTAGGTGTGCACTCCTAGAAAAAGGGTTCCAAAAGAGTTCTTTGGCTGTCCCCACAGTAGAACTCTATTTAGTTCAAGGTAGAACCCTTTTGGGTTCCATGTAGAACCGTCTGTAGAATGGATTATACTTGAACCCAAAAGGGTTCAGCCTGCAACTAAAAAGTGTTCTTCAAAGGGTTATCCTATGGGGACAGCCGAAGAAGCTTTTAAGGTTTTAAGAGTGTGGGATTGTGCTGTGGAATTGTGGCAGCATGATCCACCTTGTTTGTAATGGATCGAACCTATCTATCTCCACAGTCTGCAGAATTTGTCATTAACTGCTTTGAGAGTGTTTCAGCCTAATTTAGTTGAGGGGATTTATTGATTCGCTTTTAAATTGTGATTTGTTTGGAACGGTTCTTTATAAGCCCCAAACAATCCCTGGATTCAAGGAATCTGATGGGAGATGTAGATTCTGACATGGATTAGCCAACACTGCTTTAAGGATCTAAATAACCTGGGACACAATCCAAGAGAGAGACACAGTGTTATTATACTACAATAGTGACTAACTGAGCAACACTCTCTGTGAAGAATGTGTACTGAATGAAAAGGGAATAACTGTATCTTGGCCATCAACCTGACTATCTGTAGATCTGGAAAGTAACTGACTCAGTCCTCTGGGAACTCTCATTGTTTCAAACAGCCTGGGTGTGTTTCTTCAAGCTCCCCCAGCAATCCCAGAAGGCAACAACTCAGGCAGATTTTACCCTGGTTTGCTGAATAACTTTTTAGCACAGTATAACGTTGCTTTCTTCAGTTCGTCTTTGATGAATGTGTTCAAAGTCAAATTTGTAAAATCATAGAATTAGGGTAGTCTTGGGATTAAGACCCAAGATTTAGGGGGGTGTCTGGTGGCCATTTGATTAATTGTTCAGCAGTCTTATGGCTTGGGGGTAGAAGCTGTTAAGGAGTCTTTTTGTCCTAGAGGGAAAGTGCTATTGGTTGTTGGCTTTAAACAGTAAAAAGCTCATTAATCCCATAATAGCGCCAGTACTTAAGACATTGAAAACACAACCACTCATGCCAATTATGTCACAATAATAACACCCTAGCGAATCAGAAAACGGAGGTACACTACAATTTGGACATACTGTCCAAGCATGATGAAAACACCAACATTATCATTATAAACAATATTGACAAAAACAGTAAAGGACATGTGTGAAAGAGAACTAATGAGAGAGGTGAAATAATGGAGAAAGGTGTGGATTAGTCAGGCTCCATACAGTCTTTGAGTGGACCACCTTCAAAAAGCCTAATGTCACCATTGCTGACTGAGTCAAAATCCAAGAGCAATTTCCCTTGGTGGAAATAGACTAATAGTACACTATTGATCCTCATCCTGAATTAATGTAATTCATGTCTATGTGTAAATCAAATCATAGGAGGGAGAGAGTATGTATTAGCTGTTGCCCTCCATGAAGGTTACAGAAGATTACAGGCCAATACAGTTTTTACTGTAAAACAATGTCAACAAATATGCAATGCTACCAACAACAAGCCTTGTGGTGAAGGTTATGAAGGCTATACTGTAATTGATGTGAGCTTGCTCATGTCTGTCTATATCATGTTTCATGTGTCTCTGTACTATGCTGTTGTGTACCTTCAGAGTGTTCCCTCAGGATAGAGCTCTCCTTGGGCGTCTCCACACTATGGTCCTCCCAGTCAGTCTGCTTCTCCACAGGTAACGCCTCTCCAGGACCAGAACCTCCCTGGGCCTGCTCTCC
Source organism: Salvelinus namaycush (assembly GCF_016432855.1). Lineage (NCBI taxonomy): Eukaryota > Metazoa > Chordata > Actinopteri > Salmoniformes > Salmonidae > Salvelinus > Salvelinus namaycush. Next base: position 23,083,390 of record NC_052326.1, read on the forward strand.
CACAGAGGGTGCTGCGGCACTGGGCTCAACCAGCTCAACGGGGCCAGAGACCCTGGAACATACCAGACAGAGTAGTGAAAGCAGTAATGACCACTCTAGGCTGGGTGCTGTGTGGCTCATTACAAATTTAGTGCAGTGTGGATGAGGAGGGGAGGAAGAGAAGAAGGAGGAGGAGAGGTGGAGTAACCGGGGGCCAAGCACTGCCGTCCCAGCATGCTAACACTCCCATTAAACCTGGCACAGCACATATGTTCCTAGTGCAGCTCAGTTCTGCTAGGTTGGTCAGTCCTATTCACTGTGGTGTGATGATTCTGCTGACCACTGTTGTGAGGGGTTGAGAGTCCTCTGGTCCAGGTGAACTCATGTGAGACCATGAATATGATCATGTGACCTTACCTCCAGTTTGTTATATTAACTGTGAGCTATGAAAGTTCCCCCTAAACTATACCCCTTGATCACCTGCCATATCTAAAGCCTGACCATAATAATGATTAGCTTTAAATAAAAACTGGCCTGTAATATTGCCTTTGACACAACTCCTAATAATACTGATCTTGTCGGTATTCTGTAAAGAGCTACCACTTGCTTATGTTTTCAAGCTACCAGTCAGATTTACAGCAGTCCTCCCACATTATACAGCTAGGTCTGGGATGAAGGAGAAACCAATCTCATTAAATGCATCCCTCCCACCATCCCTGTCGGCTATACCAACAGCCAGTAAATCAATCAGTCAGCAAGATACTGTACCTCTCCCCTGTTCCAGACATGCCTGACAGACCGCAGTAGTTATATAACTACGCAGATAAGTTGAGAAGGAAATATTTTGCAGCCAAATAGCTTGCGAGCAGCCTGTTGGCCAGTTGGCAAGACAACGATAAAGGTGTTAGCTAATGCTTGTTTGAGTAATGTTCAAACTTAAAATCCCTCCCGAGTAATGTCCGCAAATAAAAGTTGCAAATCTTCACCTTCATTGGCTCCCCAAAGACACCAGACAGAAGACAGTTAGAAAGCAGCTCACATGCATTTCCCATAACTGTGGTTTCAAAGGGGGATTTAACAAGACATTTTGTGAGAACAATAATATTATTTCAATGTTGGAGGAGTATATATTTTATGGTTCATCTTTGTAGGCCTACACCCTTCACTTGTCTATATAAGTCCCTGTGAGTCATAGGCCTGTAGGAGAGAACAGAGGAGCAGGGCAGGGAACGTTTTTCAATGCAAATAGAATAGCCTGAGGCAAAGCACAGCATGAGCACTGAGCAGCCTGAATGCAAAGCCTTTACTGTCTGAGATCTGTTTCAACTCCCTCCAGCTACAGTACTGTCAACCCAGGGAAAGTTCTTTAAATGGCTTTCCTCCTGTCTCTCTGGGGAACAGTGCTGACCATGCTGATGATGGGCTAGATATACAGTACCAGTCAAAAGTTTGGACACACCTATTCAATGTTTTTTCTTTATTTTTACTATTTTCTACATTGTAGAATAATAGTGAAGACATCAAAACTACGAAATAACACATATGGAATCATGAAGTAACCAAAAAAGTGTTAAAAAAATATTAGTGTTAAATATATATATATATATATATATATATATATATAGTGTTAAAATTTTATTTTAGATTCTTCAAAGTATCCACACTTTGCCTTGATGACAGCTTTGCACACTCTTGGCATTCTCTCAACCAGCTTCACTTGGAATGCTTTTCCAACAGTCTTGAAGGAGTTCCCACATATGCTGAGCACTTATTGGCTGCTTTTCCTTCACTCTGTGGCCCAACTCATCCCAAACCATCTCAATTGGGTTGAGGTCGGGTGATTTTCGAGGCCAGGTCATCTGATGCAGCACTCCATCACTCTTCTTCTTGGTCAAATAGCCTTTACACAGCCTGTAGGTGTGTTGGGTCATTGTCCTGTTGAAAAACAAATGATAGTCCCACTAAGCCATGGGATGGCGTATTGCTGCAGAATGCTGTGGTAGCCATGCTGGTTAATTGTGCCTTCAAAAATCTAAAATTTGGACTCATCAGACCAAAGGACAAATTTCCACTGGTCTAATGTCCATTGTTCATGTCACTTGGCCCAAGCAAGTCTCTTCTTTTTTTAGTGTCCTTTAGTAGTAGTTTCTTTGCAGCAATCCGATCATGGAGGCCTGATTCACACAGTCTCCTCTGAACAGTTGATGTTGAGATGTGTCTGTTACTTGAACTCTGTGAAGCATTTATTTGGCCTGCAATTTCTGAGGCTGGAGCCTGGAGCAGGCTGCAGTAGAGGTAAGTCTGGGTCTTCCTTTCCTGTGGGGGTCCTCATGAGAGCCAGTTTCATCATAGCGCTTGATGTTTTTTGCGACTGCACTTGAAGAAACTTTCAAAGTTCTTGAAATTTTCCGCATTGACTGACCTTCATGTCTTAAAGTAATGGTGGACTGTTGTTTCTCTTTGCTTATTTGAGATGTTCTTGCCATAATATGGACTTGGTCTTTTACCAAATAGGGCTGTCTTCTGTATACCACCCCTATCTTGTCACAACACAACTGATTGGCTCAAACACATTAATAAGGAAAGAAATTTAACAAATTAACTTTTAACAAGGCATACCTGTTAATTGAAATGCATTCCAGGTGACTACCTCATGAAGCTGGTTGAGAGAATGCGAAGAGTGTGCAAAGCTGTCATCAAGGCAAAGTTTGGCTACTTTGAAGAATCTCAAATATAAAATATATTTTGATTTGTTTAACTCTTTTTTGGTTACTACATGATTCCATATGTGTTATTTCATAGTGTTCCACAATGTAGAAAATAGTAAAAATAAAGAAAAACCCTTGAATGAGTAGGTGTGTACAAACTTTTGACTGGTACTGTAGCTTCATTGTTATCAATTCCCTCCCTCTATCGAGTCTAACCTAACAACACACCACCTATTATATCAACTGCATCTTCCGTCTGCTGTGTGCACCCGGTCAGTCATAAAGCATTGTACACAGGTCTGCATACAGTATGTGTCTACTGTGACATTGTTTACTTTAACAGCTTGCAGATCTACCACTCAGTAGAGGAAGGGTGGAACGCTGATAAAGAAAAAGGAGTGTTGTAAAGTGGGGTTGCTTCGGTGGTGTGTTAAATGTGTTTACCTCTAAGGTTACAGCTCAAATGAACATAAGGCAGAGCCATATAAATGTCAGGTGTCAAGTTGTCATGGTGACCTTTGTCTAGGACTTTTCATCTTAAGGGTCTCACTTAATGAAAGGTATCTGTTAAAGGTCCTAGAATCAGACGTACCTAGACACACACACAATACCACTTCTTTCCTGGGTTGAGGCTAAGTAGACAGGTAGACATTTTATGCATGTTCTGCAACAATGTTTCTATTACAAAGTATTCTTTGTGATGCAAGTTTTACCAAATGTGTTAAATGTGCAACCAGAGGGAAAAAAAACTCTAGACCCCCTTTACACACAGAGTTGCGTAAAAAGCTTGTCCTCCATTTGGCAAATCTGACCACAATTCTATCCTCCTGATTTCTGCTTACAAGCTAAAATTAAAGCAGGAAGCACCAGTGACTCGGTCAGATTAAGCATATGCTAAGCTACAGGACTGTTTTGCTAGCACATACTGGAATATGTTCTGGGATTCTTCCGATGGCATTGAGGAGTACACCACATCAGTCACTGGCTTCATCAATAAGTGCATCGATGACGTCGTCCCCACAGTGACTGTATGTACATACCCCAACCAGAAGCCATGGATTACAGGCAACATCCGCACTGAGCTAAAGGGTAGAGCTGCCGCATTCAAGGAGCGAGACTCCAACTCGGAAGCTTATTAGAAATCCTGCTATGCCCTCCAACTAACCATCAAACAGACAAAGCGTCAATACAGGACAAATATCGAATCGTACTACACCGGCTCCGACGGTCATCATCTCAAAGCTCATCACTAAGCTAAGGACCCTGGGACTAAACACCTCATTTTGCAACTGGATAATGGACTTCCTGACGGGACACCCCCAGGTGGTAAGGGTAGGTAACAACACATCCGCCACACTGATCCTCAACATGGGGACCCTCAAGGATGCATGCTCAGTCCCCTCCTGTACTCCCTGTTCACTCATGACTGCACGGCCAGGCACGACTTCAACACCATCATTAAGTTTGCCAATGACACAACAGTGATAGGCCTGATTACTGACAATGACAAGACAGCCTATAGGGAGGAAGTCAGAGACCTGGCCGTGTGGTGCCAGGACAAACACCTCTCCCTCAATGTGCTCAAGACAAAGGAGATGATTATGGACTACAGGAAAAGGAGCACCGAGCACGCCCCCATTCTCTCGACGGGGCTGTAGTGGAGCAGGTTGAGAAATTCAAGTTCCTTGGTGTCCACATCACCAACAAACTAACATGGGCCAAGCACACCAAGACAGTCGTGAAGAGGGCACGACAAAACCTATTCCCCTTCAGGAGACTGAAAGGATTTGGCATGGGTCCTCAGATCCTCAAAAGATTCTGCACCATCGAGAGCATCCTGACTTGTTGCATCACTGCCTGGTATGGCAACTACTTGTCCTCTGACCGAAAGGCACTACAGAGGGGCCAAGCTTCCTGCCATCCAGGACCTCTATACCAGGCGGTGTCAGAGGAAGGCCCTAAAAATTGTCAAAAACTCCAGCCACCCTAGTCATAGACTGTTCTCTCTGCTACCGCACGGCAAGCGGTACCGGAGCACCAAGTCTCGGTCCAAGAGGCTTCTAAACAGTTTCTACCCCCTAAACAGTTTCTACCCCCATAAGACTCCTGAACGTCTAATCAAATGGCTACCCAGACTAGTTGCATTGCCCCCCCTTTTAGGCTGCTGCTACTCTCTGTTATTATCTATGCATAGTCACTTTAATAACTCAACCTACATGTACATATTATCTCAATTACCTCGACTAACCGGTGCCCCCGCACATTGACTCTGCACCGGTACACCCTGTATATAGCTTAGCTATTGTTAGTTTACTGCTGCTCTTTAATTATTTGTTACTTTTATTTCTTATTATTTTTTTAGGTATTTTTTTAAACTGCATTGTTGGTTAAGGGCTTGTAAGTAAGTATTTCACTGTAATGTTTACACCTGTCGTTTTCGACGAGTGTGATGAATACATTTTTATTTTATTTGAAATATATCTGAATCTTAGCTGAAACAGACACAGTGCAAATGCTCTGACACACACCTCTGACACACACCTTACACCTAGAAAAATCTATTGATATTTCCACTAGGAAAGGGAGAATGTTGACCCACAGTGGAACAGTGTACTCAGCAGAAATCTTCCCGAAGTGAAACTGCAGAGACTTAACATTTCCTTCTCTCACAATCCAACCCTATTCAAACACAGACACAGACATACTTTATCACAGTCACTCAGATACCCCGCTTTCTTATCACAGGAAAGCACACAGGAATGGCCAGCCCTGGCTCTCCTATCAGCACAGGTTTCCCAGCACACTTCCTAGCACACCATCATGCTGGTACCTCACCAGGACCATTGGACCCCACCATGGTAGGGGATCACAAATGAAGAGGGTGATACAGTACACTGGTTGATAACATGTTTCTATTGTACATTCTAATGAAGACCCTAACTCATATATAACTTCAGGCGTCACTGATTATTTTTCATGTCTGTGCTTTGTTCGAGGTTCTTGTTTTGCATTATGTTCCGTTTATTTTATTAAAACACTCACTCCCTGAACTTGCTTCCCGACTCTCAGCGCACATCGTTACAACTGCTATAACCTGCAGACTATAGACTACTTGTTTAGGCTACTGATTCAGTCACAGATGGGCTGTCTCCTTTGACTTCCTTTTCCAAACATATCAGTCCACCCTTTCAACTTTGACACACACTTGCTCTATGAAAATAGAGTTGTATCTGATTTTGTGTTATGCAAATATATTGATAACCTAATGAAGACAGAAGTTTCCTCTTCCGAGACCAAACCACACGGTCTCTAAGGATGTAATACCAATTCCCACAAACTGTGATAGCATATAAAAAGCAGGGAGTCTCTTACCGCCTGGGTGGGTCGCAAACTGGAACATCTGTGGGGACATTAGAGCCAAGAAAATAATGTTTAAAAAATGCTAACGTCATGTTACTTTATACTTAACTTGTGCAGCATGTACCATATGGGAAGAACAGTTAAAACATTTGGAATTCATCTAAGTAGGTTTCAATATGAGCAAAACTTTATCTAAATGTACCTTGTTTAATGAATAGGAAGGTCATTCCTGTGACTCAAAGACAATTGCTGATGAAAAGCCCATCGGAATCTTAATATTAGCTGTATATAGGCATTGTGTGTATAGCAGCTTTTATGAAAGATATCTCTGCCCAAGCTATTATCTAATTTATACAGAGACATTGTAAACCCTCTCATTTGCCTGCAGGGCTGAGTCCCAGCCTGATGCAGTCTCCTCCACCAGCCGCTGGTTATGTAACAGGCTTTCACTGTAGAGCATCATCAACCCCAGAATTCCCCAGCGGGGCGGAGAAACGCTCCACAACCCACTTAGCGGATTACTGTACTACATGTAGGCTTTGTGAGAAGCCTTTTAATTAAGCACTAGTCACTTCATTTTGTCCAGCAGAAGTTTCCGTAGATTAAAATCTTCCGCTTTAGCTGGGAGTGTAATTAACAGAGCTTTTTTGGCAGCATGACTGAGTCAGGTAGTCAATATTATACTGATAACAAGAGATTCACTGCTCTTTATCCAATTACAACACGGTTTAACCTGGCTCTCTTTATGCCTGTCTGTCTGAAGCTATTATGAAATCACTTCATGAACTGACAGCACCTTATGAGACCAGTGGAGAAGAGTCACTCACAATGTGATGTAATAGAAAGAACACTTCACCTGGAGAGGCTGTGGAGTATTGTCCCTGGGAGGGACTGTCCTCCTGACCAGCAGGGGGCATTGCATTGAGGTGCTGTTGTGAGTGTGCAGTGGGTGTTATTGTGTTGTCCTGTGGTGGGTTTGATTTTTGACTGGCTTTTACAGAGTCTGAGACAGGGTCTTTACAATCCGCTGGCTCTTTCTCTTCATCAGCACTGTCGACAAACCCAAACTTCTCCCCTTGCTCTTCATCTTCCTCCTCCCCTTCCTCCCTCTGTTGCTGCTGAGGCATCACAGAGGACATAAGCTCTAGAACAGAGAACAGAGACAAAGGGATAGTGAAAATGTTGAAGAAGAAAAAACATAAATAATATTCCTTCACAAAATTAGCTACAATTTAGAAACTGATTTGAGTTTGTTTATATACAATGTCAAATGTGTAAATACACAAACCACAAAAGGTATAATAGTTGTAAGTACTAATAAAGTGTACTAACCAACCTATGTAACTACCAGTCATTTCCATCTAAAAGGACCCATGAGTACCAACATGTGAAGTTCATAGGAGCATGTCAAATTGGGTGTCAAATGAAAACTAAGAGTCTAGATTGTTTAGACATTAAGGCATCTTTTCCATTGTAAAAATGAGGAATGAGCAAAGACTGATGGAAAAGGAGTCTCAGAAAACATCCACCAGAAAAAGTCTTAAAATGTAGTATAAATACATCAAAACACAATAATATTGAAGTAAAGAACCCCGCCAACTAATATCAACACTTGTACTTAACAAAGAAATTAAATGCAACATGTAAAGTGTTGGTCCCATGTTTCATGAGCTGAAATAAAAGATCCCAGAAATGTTCCATAGGCACAAAAAGCTTATTTCGCTCAGATTTTGTGCTCAAATGTGTTTACATCCCTTTAAGTGAGTATTTCTCCTTTGAAAAGATCATCCATCCACCTGACAAGTATGTCATATCAAGAAGCTAATTAAACAGCATGACATTACACAGGTGCACCTTGTGCTGGGGACAATAAATGGCCACTCTAAAATGTGCAGTTTTATCACACAACACAATGCCACAGATGTCTGAAGTTTTGAGGGAGCGTGAAATTGGCATGTTGACTGCAGGAATGTCCACCAGAGCTTTTGCCAGAAAATTGAATGTTAATTTCTCTACCATAAGCTGCCTCCAACGTAATTTTAGAGAACTTGGCAGTAGGTCCAACCAGCCTCACAACTGCAGACCACGTGTAGAAACGCCAGCCCAGGACCTCCACATCTGGCTTCTTCACCTGCAGTATCGTCTGAGACCAGCCATCAGTCAGCTGATGAAACTGAGATAATAAAGCCCTTTGGTGGTGAAAAATGTATTCAGATTAGCTGAGCCAACTCCCCAGTGGGTGGGCCTGGCTCCCAAGTGGGTGGGCCTAATTGGTAATGGAATTTCAGAAAAATCGGTAACGGAATTTCTGCAATCGAATTGGCAACAATGGGAAATCATAGTAGTTACAAACCACAGTTGAATTCACAAGTTTGGACAGCACAGTGCATATTTATACATTTGTGTACCTGTTCACGATACATCACCATGAAGAGAATGACATTTATACCCATAATTATGCATTTCTGTGTTTTACAAATCAGGGACCCATGATGATATTCCATTGCCGCAATTCCGTTACCGGGTGTAAATCCACGTCACTTACTGTAGTTCAAAAACAGTCAATGTGTCATGTGATAGCTGACACCCCATTCTTTCTGCAGACATAGCTGAATCTTAATTCGGAGATGATATATAACATAGTTTTTAAAAATGTGGACACATAAATACAGAAACTCTGTTACCAAACTTTTCATGTGTTTTTGTAAAATGTTTAGTGTAAAATGTTAAAAGTAGTCCTTCTGCATAGAGTTGTATGGTTTGCTAAACTTTGAAATCAATGGGTTTTTTTCGGCATTACATTTTAAGAGAAAAGTGAGTCTCAGCGCAATTACGTTATCGTGGAATTTCCCTGCCATGAAAAGACAAAGGTTTCAGGTGTCACGTTCCTGACCTGTTTTCTGTTAGTTTTGTATGTGTTAGTTGGTCAGGACGTGAGTTTGGGTGGGCAGTCTATGTTTTCTGTTTCTATGTTGGTTTAAAGGGTGACCTGATATGGCTCTCAATTAGAGGCAGGTGGTTTTCATTTCCTCTGATTGAGAGTCATATTAAGGTAGGTGTTTTCACACTGTTTGTTGTGGGTGGTTGTCTCCTGTGTCAGTGTCTGTAGTTTACGCCACACGGGACTGTTTTCGGTTTTGTTTGTTCGTTCGTTTTATGTAGTCAGTTTTCCTGTTATTGCGTTCTTCGTGTTTCATGTAAGTTCGTCGTCCAGGTCTGTCTACATCGTTTATTTGTTTTGTTAATTATTCAAGTGTAGTTCGTTTTTTCGTCTTGTTTAAATAAATCATGTCATCACACAACGCTGCATTTTGGTTCAATCCCTGCTCCTCCTCTTCGGATGAAGAGGAGGAGGAAAGCCGTTACATCAGGACACTTCATGTAAAGTTGAACCTCATTTTCAAATAGTTGATCAAGCATTTTGGTAAGGCCTATTTACTTGGTGATCTTTTTTTATTGACTGATATAGTTGTTTCAACTTTACACAGTCAAAGAAGACTCCATAATCTGTAGTTTGTGTATGGGTGCTGGGAACTATCAGGATGAAACTGAAAAATGGAATCATGTTAGAATGGGCTCCACTTCCTCCTACTAGACAAATTGTTTTAGTTTTATTCCAATCTAAATTCCAGAGAAAACAATGGTGTGAAACATTAGGCTCATGCTGTTTACATTTAAATAACATTTAGACAACTGCAAGATATTTTGGGGGAAAACAGTCTATTGCCAGATTCACATGCAAAACCACAGGTAACTGCTAAAATAAAGGAAACACCAACATAAAGTGTCTTAACGTTAATACCGACTGGGGTCATTTTGACCCCAGAGGCATGCTTTTGATCAAAGCCCAAAGGTAGTTTTTTAAATTATTTCAATGTTTCAAAACTTTTTTAAATCAATTTCCCCCCCAACAAATATACAGCAAATACTGGTTTAGTATTTTTGTTTCAATTTGGACTTTAAAAAAAATCATGTCCTTAGGGGTCAAAAACCAAAAACACCTAATTCCGCATATAGTAATTATGCCTATTATAGTATATAATTTGATAAATATGACTTTTATTTGAATCTCTGGAGACATATTATCAATATCACCAGAGGTTGGAAGGGACCGCTATTAGAGATTTTGACCAGATACACAGATCATTTCCCAAAATATAGCACCCCATATAGCACCCCTCGGCTAAGATTGTAAAAAATTTAAAAACAGAAATTACCTGACATATAAGCTTAGTTGCAGTCAAAATAGTGCATAAAAGTATGTCAGTGATATAAATACTTGCTAGAACTGTAATACAGAAACCAGCTACCCTCTAAATGTACACATAGTGCTGTATTGGTATGCACACTCTGAAAAATAGTTATTCTACAGGAAACACCAGAATTCCTATAATATCCTCCAATATTCTATATATGTCATTTGTTAATGGTAGTTGGGTTGCTATAACATTTGGTTTGAAGTGATTTTGAGGACTTGGGCATGTTTTTTGAAGCATTCTGCCATAGGCCCTACCACTTCCATTGTTCAAATAAAATAAAATTGTATTTGTCACATGCGCCGAATACCACAGGTGTAGACCTTACAGTGAAATGCTTACTTACAAGCCCTTAACCAACAATGCAGTTTTAAGAAAATACAACAAAAAAAGTAGGAGATAAGAATAACAAATAATTAAAGAGCAGCAGTACATAGCAATAGCGTGGCTAGGGGGGTAGAAGCTGTTTAGAAGCCTCTTGGACCTAGACTTGGTGCTCTGGGACCACTTGCCGTGTGGTAGCAGAGAGAACTGTCTATGACTAGGGTGGCTAGAGTCTTTGACAACTTTTAGGGCCTTCCCCTGACACCACTTGGTATAGAGGTCCTGGATGGCACCAGGAACCCAAGATCCCAGCCCCCGAGCGGTATGAAGGCCACCCGGGAGGTTGCAAGGGGTTGCTCACCCAGTGCTCTCTGGTGTTCGAGCTACAGTCCTCCTCGTTCCACACTGATCGGGCCATGATCGTCTACATAATCTCTCTACTCTCAGGCATTGCCCTGGCGTGGGCAACAGCAGTGTGGGAACAGCAGCCACCCTCCTGCAGCTCCATATTAGCCTTCACTGCCGAGCTGCGACGAGTTTTCGACCACCCAGTCGGCGGACGAGAAGCGGCCAGCCGACTGTTCAACATCCGCCAAGGGGCCAGACCAGTGGCTGACTTCGCCGCCGAGAGTGGGTGGAATACAGAGGCACTGGTCACCGCTTTCCACCAGGGGTTGTCTAACTCCATCAAGGATGAACTGGCCTCTCAGGAACTGGGAGAGGACCTTGAGTCCCTGATAACGCTGGTAATCAGGATCAACATCCACCTCCGAGAACACATGAGACATGAGATTTGTTATTATTGTTTATTGCAAAAAACACAAGGATGGGGTGACATTAAAGTATTAGAACACGAAGGACAAACAATACAGCATCAAGACACTATCAAACATGTATCAGTCTTTCCGCAACAGAGCAGAGCCATCCTTATGTGTGAGAGTGCGTGTGCATGATAGTGATATAAAATATATGTCATAGTTTCCTTTCTCATGATCACAATCTTGTGAAACCCGAACCCTAGAAGATCCCCCCACAGTTCCCCAATAGCTGTCCCTCAACCATTCGAGACCCCTCCCACAGTCCCCCCCCCCCTCCCCCCCCCGGAATAAAATAAATTAAAAATTCAATGAATTCCATTCCCCACCCCCAAGAATCCCCCAATGCACCAACAACCAAGAGAATAAACTAAAGAGAAACAAAGGAAAAGATAGAAGAAAACAGCAAACAACAATGCACTTATTTTTTTTTTTTTTAATAATACATTTAAAACAAAGGACAACAAGGACAACTGAAATCATAACAGCAATGCCAACTGTTTATGTTTGTGTGCATGTCTGGCACTATTACATGTATGTGTGTGTTCTTGTATGTGTTTATTTGAATGAGAGTGCGTGTATATGCATGTGTACAAACACCTGCACGGCATCAGCCTCAGGCAAACCGGCATTAGTTGTAAAAACAAATGTACTTTTATTATTATTTTATTTTGACTTTTTTCCCCTTTATCTTTTGACCATCATTCTCTCTCTCACACAGCAACTCCACTCCCACTTGTCTCCAATTCCACATACCAACCCTCAGCTTCCCTCAGCCCATCCCATCTATCTCTGCTGGCCACCCACTTCGTGTATCTACGCAACACATATCTTTCAACTATGCTATGATGTTTAACGTACAATTTCAATCTATCTAATCGAATAGAATCAACAGATTGCGTGTTGAAGATAAAGATACTTTTACTAAGAGTATTAGTATATTAGTAATTGACTGACCCGGTCTCTCCAGATCTCCTAACAGTACTATTTCTAGGGTCAATTTTAGATCAATGCTATGCATTTGCAGCCATTCCTGAACCTGAGACCAGAAACAGGCTAACTAAGGGCAATACCAAAATAAATGGTCTATTGATTCTGTATCCTCACAACAAAATCTGCAGAGCTTTGATGATTTTATGCCCCAAATATTCAACATTTTGTTGGTGGCAAGAATTCCGCGCTTTTTTGACGCCATCCCGGTTTCCTGAGCACCCCAAGCCCACTGAACCCATCATTGAGGAACTCATGCAGCTGGAACTCACACGTCTGAGCCCACAGGAGCATGACAGGCGCATGCGCGAAAGGCTGCTGCCTCTACTGTGGAAATGCCAGGGCTCGCCAGGACAAGGGGAGAACCTGACAAGCTGTGCAGTTACCCCCCGGCTACCCAGTCTGTCACTACCTGCAACCCTCCACTGGGACAACCGTCAGCACCAGATTCAAGCCTTCGTGGACTCTCAGGCCGCAGATAATTTCATTGATCATGACTTCGTCAGAGAATTACAAATCCCCTGCGTGAAATGTCTTATCCCTCTGCAGTTTCAAGCCTTCGGTGGAGTTTCAAGCCCATTGGCTCCGGCCAGATGGAATATCAGACCAAGCCCATTCTACTGGAGGTTGGGGTGAATCACTCAGAGACTTAGTTTTCTTTTGATCACGGCTCCCGAGAACCCCCTTTCCTAGGGTACCCCTGGCTAGCGCTACATAACCCACTACTCTCCTGGTCCACGGGACCCCTACTAGACTGGGGAAAGAACTGCCAGACTAAATGTCCAAGACCCCCACCTGGAGTCTCGCCACGTCCCCCTGCATCCATTGAAGACCAAGACTTCTCCGCTCTCCCTCCCGAAGGTTGACCTTCGGGAGGCCTTCACCCTCCCTCCTCATCATCCTTACGACTGCGTCATAGAACTCCTACCCGGCTCCACCCCTCTGCGGGGCCGTCTTTACTCCCTTTCGATCCCTGAAGCTGCAGTCATGGACAATTACATCCAGGAGTTGCTGGAGTCCGGTTTCATACACTCCTCAACATCCCCAGCTGGTACAAGTTTCTTCTTCGTGGGAAAGAAGGATGGAGGTCTGTGTCCCTGCGTTAACTACCGAGGGCTGAACAGGATCCCGATTAAGAACCGTTACCCCCTACCCCTGATATCCGCTGTCTTGCAGCTGGCCCAGGGGGCCCAATTCTTCACCAACTGGACCTCCGCAACGCTTACAATCTTGTGAGATTGAGGGAGCGAGAAGAATGGAAAACTGCCTTTAACACCCCTAGTGGCCACTGAGTATTTAGTCATGCCATTCGAATTATCGAGCTCACCGGCAGTCTTCAAAGCATTGGTCAATGACACTCTTAGGGATATGTTGAATCAGTTCATCTTTGTTTACCTCAACAACATCCTGATCTTATCCAAGACCCTTCCGGAACACATCCTGCACGTCCGCCAATTCCTGAGACGCATCCTGCAGAGTCAACTATACGTCAAGATTGAGAAATGTGAGTTCCATGTATCCCAAGTCTCTTTCCTGGGCCACATTATCTTGACAGATGCCCTGTCCCGCCAACACAATGTCTCTAACGAGGAGAGGGACTCCGAGCCCATCATCCCCAGCTCCCGCATTGTGGCTCCCATGTTATGGAGTATAGAGACCACGGTACGACAAGCCCAGACCCGAGAACCTGACTCCGACGGGGGTCCCATTAACAGACTTTATGTTCCACGAACAGCCCATTCTTGAGTGCCACAAGAGGGACACTACTCTAAATTAACTGGGCATCCAGGGGTTAATCGGACACTGGAGTTCCTGAGGAAGAAATTCTGGTGGCCCAAAATGATTGAGGATGTGAAATCCTTTGTTGCAGCTTGTTACACCTGTGCCCAAAGCAAGTCCTCACGGTAGTGACCGGCTGGGTTGCTCCAGCCTCTGCCCATCCTCAGCCAGCCCTGGTCCCAACAGTCCATATACTTTATCACAGGGTTACCTCCATCCCAAGGGCTTACAACTATCCTGGCGGTCGTTGATCGGTTCTCCAAGCCAGCCTATTTCATAGCCTTACCCAAGTTGACCGCTGATCTCATGATTACCCATGTCTTTCGACTACACGGACTTCCCCAGGAAATTGCCTCAGATCGTAGGCCCCAGTTCGTCGCACGGTATTGGAAAGCCTTCTGATCCCTGTTGGGGGCGTCAGTGAGTCTCTCCTTGGGGTTCAGTCGAATGGGCATACAGAGCGGGCCAACCAGGAGCTGGAGAAGTTCCTCCACTGCTTCGTCTCCACCCAGGCCAGCAACTGGAGCAAGTTCCTCGTCTGGGCAGAGTACGCTCACAACACACTGTTGCCGTTCGAGTGTTAGTTCGGGTTCGCACCCCCCCTCCCCCGTTTCCTGAACAAGAGGCCGAAGCAGTACTGTGTACTGTCATGGTTCCACCTGTCACCAGAGGGCAGCAGAGACCATCCTAGAGGCATTAATGACACAGATGTGTCCTATTTACTCATTATGATTTCCCTGTTAAAAGAGGTGTGTTTACTGTTGTCCTTTATGAAGCTTGAATTATGTGCCGTGCGTGTTTGTCTCCTGGGTGCGTTTGAGACTTAGTGTTTGTTGTTTTCCCAGTGTTACTGTGATCCTTCCACTACCGTTTCTCAGTAAAATATTATGTTTATTCTTAACCGCTGATTCCTCGTCTGGTCTCTTCTCTGCACCTGGGTCCAACCTCACCATGTCACAGTATGCTGTATTACCTACATTTCGGCATGTGGGTCACTAGCAACAGGTTGTTTTGACCAGTTTGCTTCTCAGGATTGTAAAAAACTCCAATCCTTTAAGCATGGCAGAATTATGGTTGCCCCCAAAACCACAGAGGGAGAGACATGAAACAGAGAGGGGACTACAGTTCCAGTATAAAAGCAGGACATATGGCTGAGAAGGGCTGTTAGCATAATTAGGGGCTTTCCTAAAGATTAATGGAGATATCTATACCCTGAGAGTAATGAGCCCAACAACCCACAGGTTGTTTTAAAGATGAGCATACATACGTGTCTGGCCTAAATACCTAAACTTTACACCCTGGGGGGGGGGGGCTTTATATCTGTAGCAGAGCACCACTCCTGAGTCCTGGACGTCTGGTGAAGTCTCATAGTACAGCTTGTGCTTTACATTTTGATTATTGCTAACTGTTTCCTCTGCAGGAACATTCCTGGCCCTGATAGGACTGTTTGCACGGCCCTCTGGCGGATGACAGCATAGGGTAGAGAGGGGTGGATACGATCATCGGTGCCTACGCGGGAAAGGGGTTTGGCGCTGGCCCACTTGGAGATCATTGCACAATTCCTTTTCAGTCCAAATCTTCCCTTGAATACAAAGTCTGACTCAAAAATGTATATTACAGTTTTACAAGCCTCATCAACGCAAGCAGTCTCCTGACAATTCTGAGGAAATCAGGTCAGTTTTAGGGAAGTGAGGTACTATAATGTTGTTGGCATGGTGATGGCTTGGAATTACACAGGGATACTTTTTCTGATCTTAATTTTAAATATATTACACATGACAAGTGGCAAAGTAGGCCAGGTTTGAGACTCACAGACTCTATCCTTTAGGGGTAATACTAAGCATATCCACACGGTCGGTGCAATTCTAGTCATGTGTGGACCCAGCCCACCATGGACTCTATCCCGTTCACTGTATCACAAACCCAGTTTCTCCAGCCGGCCCACTTACTGCTCCTAATAAACAATGAGCCTTTTGTAGGAGGAGAAACCTCTGTTCACCCTCAGAAAGCATTGTTTCTGTGTTGATAACTGAACTGCTGGGCTAGCTGGGAGTTAGATCACAGGTCAGAGGGTCACGGACATGCTGTGCTGTATGTGATGTGTCAGAGCCAGGCTCTGCTCAGTATAATGGAGTATCTGTGGGATAAAATCTATGATAACCACTGTCCTCTTGGGGTTCAATACTTTAGCTGTCTACCGCCATGTATTATGGAAAAATAACCTGGGTTTTTCCAAAGGAAGGAAAGCAGGACTGGTAAAATAATCTTTCATAATAAGTTCTGCTTTGGCATTGGCATGTCTTACAGCTACTATGGTACAGAAAAACGTGCACAATGAAAACTAATGAGCTCATGTCACTTTTTGCATAAAAAACGTACTTGCCATTGCCAGCAGAACATACACTGAGTGTACAAAACATTAGGAACACCTTCCTAAAATTAAGTGGTACCCTACCCCCCTCAGAACAGCCTCAATTCATCGGGGCATGGACTCTACAAAGTGTTGAAAGCGTTCCACAGGGATGCTGACCCATGTTGGAGCCAATGCTTCCCACAGTTATGTGAAGTTGGCTAAATGATTCAAATTACCAACTCATTATCAAGCTTTGATTATTTGAATCAGCTGTATAGTGCTATGGCAAAAAACAGCACCAGCCCCAGCACCAAGTTTGGGAAACCCTGTACTACCATACCCCATTCAAAGGCACTTAAATATTTTGTCTTGCCCATTCGCCCTCTGAATGGCACACATACACAATCCATGTCTCAAGGCTTAAAAATCCTTCCTTAACCTTAACCCCTTCATCTACACTGATTGAAGTGGATTTAACAGGTGACATCACTAAGGGATCATAGCTTTCACCTGGTCAGTCTATGTCATGAAAAGAGCAGGTGCTCCTAATGTTTTGTACACTCAGAGTAGTTTGTTGCTGTTGTGTTCCTCACTAGGCTCCTCAAGCTCTGGAATCCCCCTCCTCATGTTGAAATACTTTGTACGACATACATTTAAAAACTAAACTTTGTTTGCAAAAGCCTTTAGACAGCCTGTCAAAAGAGACTAGGATAAGAGGAAACAAAGGAGATTGAACTGGTTCTGTCCTAAAGCCATTCTTGAGGAAAATTGGATAGCTTGTATAATTGAGATGAAACAAACACACCCTAACCCAAATAAAGAGTTCAGCAGCACCGATATGGTGTGGTAATGTTTAGGGAAGGTGTCGTGATGTCAAGGAGATGTTGGATACACATAATTGTATATGTCTCTAATTTGATACACATAATCAAATACACCACATGCATATGATATCTATAGAAGTATGGATCCATAGAGCTTTGTTGGAATTCGAACACGAGTTGGGAAAGATCGGCTGAACTGAATGTGGCATTTCACCCATAAAAACTTGGGGAAAGTTTCCAGAATTTTGATTTCCCAGTAACCCCATTTCATCCATCCCAGTCATCCCAGTCACCCCCCTCTCCCCAACATCCACACACACCCTCAGACTCTACTCACAGACTAACGTTATTAACATGCCACATGAACACCACCTGTTGCCATGTTGAGTCCATTGCTGGCTGCATGCATAATGCCCAGGCCGGGCAAGTCATTGGCCAGACAGGGAGAGTGAGTCAGGGTACATCAATGGACAATAGAACAGAGCAGCAGCTGGTGGAGAGTAGAGACTGAATAAACAGCAATGGAATTCTTACAGAAGACAGCTAAAACAGCCTTCTTTTATCCAGGGTCTTCCTTGGGTTTTATGCAGGGTGGTTTGACTGGTTTCTAAACTTCCTCTCTCTCATGGGCGTCTTCTTCAACAAGATCCATGGACAACAAACAGTTGGGAGAAGTGACAGTCCGAGGCAGCTCCCTTCCTGCTTCCACTGAATATCAATTTCCCAAAGGAAATCATCTTATCAAAAGATAGGGTTGTAAGACAACCCATTTAGGGACATCCTTTAAGCTGTCAAAAGCAGAGCTCCATGAGTGGGAGTGTTTGTAACACATACTAATGGATTGTATGCCTCCTCCATGATTCTCCAACCAACTCCTGCCAAACATTTAGCATAGGGACTTGTTAGAGTATCTGACTGTCAGATTTAGCTCAGAGTAGAATGAATCATACACCATAACCCAGTTTGTTTTTTTCCTATTGTAAGCTCCATTGTAAGCTACAGTATACTGTACTGATTACTGAATATTGAGAATATACAGCACCGTAGACTGTATGGTCAGCATAGTGAAACCTTCATGATGGGCTGCTTTCATATGCACTGTTGTGGTCTGTACTGTTCAGCCATGTAGGTTTACATTATTCATACAAGAGTCACATTGGCCTTCAGTTGCCCTCCCCTGCAGAAGCTGTTGCTGTGACCACTGTGTGTGATGGTAGTCACACTACTCAAGGACGCCGTTGGTGTTACTGTATTCTCACCGCCTCTCTATCTCTGCTGTGACCACTGACTGCACTGACTATACCTCAGTCCAAATACTGCAGGTAAGTCACCTCAGTAACAACAATGTAATTGTAATATAAATATTCTGATGTAGGTGTATGGCTTAAGCTATGGTAAGTCCTGAAATGCATCCATTTTTATCTCCTATCAAATAATTTCTGGGTAACGATTTTTCTATTCAAATGATCAAAAAGAAACAAAAATATATTTTTAGCAAGTAGCAAATTTCTCAAGCAAGAATTTTGCTAGGACTGTCTGGGAGTCGTCTGAGTGGGGAGGGAAAAACTGAAAATGTGCTGTAATTGGCAGAGAGGTTTAAAACTCTCTTTCTTATTGGTCTATTAACCACTTTACCTCCTGCTGATGTCACGAGACAGGCCAAAACTCCATTCCACCAAAACAGGCTGAAATTTCAGGCAGTCTTTTCAAACAGCTGTAACACTAAAAGGGCATTATCATAATTTTCACAATTTCACAGTATTACTCCAACCTCATAGTATGGAAATATATATAAAACATAAGGAAATCATGTTGACTGTACTGGGCCTTTAATAATACACATAATGACCTGGGTGTCCTGTTATTGGCTCGTTGGACTAATCTTTTTATTGGCCAGTTTGGGTCATTTGTGTGCACGCTCATTTGTTGATACTTCTCTATTGTTAAGTCTCGGCCAGCCAGGGTTGTTTTTCAGTATCAGAATACAGAATTGTTACCTATTACAATACAGAGGGTGGTTGGGCTGTCCCTTTGATGCAGTCTTAAGAATGCCACTTTGTTATGAATGTATGAATGCAAGTTATAGCACAGTTACAGCACGTATGAGGGAATTGACACAATGCAAACAGAGTGATACCAAACAGCTCTATACCAAACATCCTCCTATGTACCTCACTATACCAACACACTACTCTGCTACGACTGTACTCCTAAATCTCCTTACCCATTCCCTAGGGCTTCCAGGAGTGGGAAGGCCTTAGCTGTGTATAGGCTGTGGCATGAGAGGAGAAGGAGAGTGGGTTCCTATTCATAGGAGAAGCTGTATGGTTTAAGCTACAGGCCAGACATGCATAGACTATTAATGGAACTTGATTGTCAGACAAGGGGAAAAGAAACTAACAGTCTGACTGCTGGGACATCCGGCTAGAGAGAGAAACACAGTACATCTTTCCAAAACGCAGATCAGAGGACCCTTCTCCCTTCTCCTTTCGCCTCTGTTGAGATGAGGCAGCGTGAAATTCATGCAGGGAGGGGCTATTGTACTCCAGGAAGCAGACCCTACACTAGGGCTGGATAGGGACTCCTGTTTCAACCTGGGGTGATGAAGGGGGTACAGACAGTATTGTAGTGCAGTGGAGTAGCTCTGGCCCAGTTCTGACTGGAATCAACGGATCAATGAACCATCCTCCCAAGGGGCCAAAAGATGGTGTCTGTCTCTGAACCATAGTGTCTCATGGTCTTACCCCTGATAAGATGGGTAGTGAAACACCTGACACAGCCCTGAAGACTAGTCCTGGCGTAATTATTTGTGAGAGAGTGTATTCAAATAGAGGCCACCCAGCTTTGGGCAGTGCTCTCCTCTCCTCCTACCCAGCTCTACCCCAAGATGAAATCTTTCAGACACAGGGATTGAGAGTGCAAAACAACACACACTCACCCACCCCCACTCCATCCATGGCCCCTCTGACAAAGCTCCTGTCTTTGTTAAGAAACAGAAAAAGAGTAATCAGAGGGAGAGAGAATATAGTAGAAAAATTCTCACCTTCTGTCCTCAGTAGTTCTACTAACAAGCTTCAGTTACTCCCTGTGGACTTTTAAGGTTACTTCCCATGAACGTCCTGCTTCTATACTGACAGGTTCCTCATACTCAGCCCTGTCTGCTTTTGAAGCTGCTAGGGCTCCAGCCTCAGGCGGAGTAGACTGGAAATATCCTGCACTATTTACTTTCCCACACCAAGTAAGTTCTTCCCTGCTCTGCTCTGCACACTAGCTGCTCTGAATGAGGCTCCCCCTTCTCCCCTCTCTCTCACTTCTATGGTTCAGTCCCCCCATCTGTTCCTCCCCTCTCTCTTTTTCAAAATGTTTTGCCCTGTGTTTCTCTCCATCTTCCCTCTCTTTTTCTCCCCTCTTGTTTAGTCCCTCCCTCCCTCCTCAACTCTCCTGCCCCCTGCAGCTTAACAGACAGCAGCACAAAGCAGGCCAAAGACAGAGCACAAATCTTGACATTGGCCAATAGAAATGCTAGAGTATTGCACATGCCCCAATCAGAGCAGATATGCAGATGTCATGGGCGGGTCAAGAGGAATTAGGGGTGGACACTCAGGGTGAAAGGGGGAATAGTTTTAGTGATTACATTACCAAGGCAAGGACTTGGGGAATACAAGGAATTAAGTACTGTATTTGTAAGTAAACACATCTTCCTTTTCATATATATTTCAAAACATTTTGGTCACTATCTAGTCAGGGCAAGAGAATCTGTGATTGGCTAAATGTCTTGACCTCTGACCTATTATGTCAATGGCTCTATTTCTGCTCCTAAGTACATTTACTGTACGGCCAGGCAGTCAGTGACCTGGACCGCTGGTAGACATCAGGATGAGATTTAATCAGAGGTCAAGCCCCATTAAAAAGCCTGCAGTTCAAAAGTCAAACTCTAAACAGTTCTAAAATCACTCTCATCTACAGAGACAAAATATATATACACTACCGGTCAAAAGTTTTAGAAAACCAACTCATTCAAGGGTTTGTCTTTATTTTTACTATTTTCTACATTGTAGAATAATAGTGAAGACATCAAAACTACGAAATAACACATATGGAATCATGTACTAAACAAAAAAAAGTGTTAAACAAATCTAAATATATTTTATATTTGAGATTCTTCAAATAGCCACCCTTTGCCTTGACAACAGCTTTGCACATTCTTGGCATTCTCTCAACCAGCTACACTTTGAAATGCTTTTCCAACAGTCTTGAAGGAGTTCCCACATATGCTGTGCACTTGTTGGCTGCTTTTCCTTCACTCTGCAGTCCAACTCATCCCAAACCATCTCAATTTGGTTGAGATCAGGGGATTGTGGAGGCCAGGTCATCTAATGCAGCACTCCATCACTCTCCTTCTGAGTCAAATAGCCATTACACAGCCTGGGGGTGTGTTGGGTCATTGTCCTGTTGAAAATCAAATGATAGTCCCACTAAGCCCAAACCAGATGGGATGGAGTATCACTGCAGAATGCTGTGGTAGCCATGCTGGTTAATTGTGCCTTGAATTCTAAATAAATCACAGACAGTGTCACCAGCAAAGCACCCCCACAGAATAACACCTCCTCCTCCATACTTTACAGTGGGAAATTTACATGAGAAGATCGTCCGTTCACTCACACCGCGCCTCACAAAGACACAGCAGTTGGAACCAAAAATCTCCAATTTGGACCAGACCAAAGGACAAATTTCCACCGGTCTAATGTCCATTGCTCGTGTTTCTTGGACCAAGCAAGTCTCTTCTTCTTATTGGTGTCCTTTAGTAGTGGTTTCTTTGCAGCAATTCAACCATGAAGGCCTGATTCACACATTCTCCTCTGAACAGTTGATGTTGAGTTGTGTCTGTTACTTGAACTCTGTGAAGCATTTATTTGGCCTGCAATTTCTGAAGCTGGTAACTCTCATGAAGTTATCCTCTGCAGCAGAGCTAACTCTGGGTCTTCCTTTCCTGTGGTGGTCCTCATTAGAGCCAGTTTCATCGTAGCGCTTGATGGTTTTTGCGACTGCACACAAAGTTCTTGAAATTTTCCGTATTGACTGATCTTCATGTCTTAAAGTAATGATGGACTGTCGTTTCTCTTTGCTTATTTGAGCTGTTCTTGCCATAATATAGACTTGGTCTTTTACTAAATAGGGCTATCCACCCCCCCCCCACCCCCCTTGTCACAACACAACTGATTGGCTCAAACACCTTAGGAAGGAAAGAAATTCCACAAAACTTTTAAGAAGGCACACCTGTTAATTGAAATGCATTCCAGGTGACTACCTCATGAAGCTGGTTGAGAGAATTCCAAGAGTGTGCAAAGCTGTCATCAAGGCAATGGGTGGCTATTTGAAGAACCTCAAATATAAAATATATTTTGATGTGTTTAACACTTTTTTTAGTTACTACATGATTCCATATGTGTTATTTCATAGTTTTGATTCTACAATGTACAATTTTATTCTACAATGTAGAAAATAGTAGAAATAAATAAAAACCCTTGAATGAGTAGGTGTTCTAAAATGTTTGACCATTAGTCTATATATATGGCAAGGTAAGCAAGCCCGGATAAAATTAACAAATTTGAATCGAGGGAAAGACAGGAGGACTATTTATACCAAACTTGAAATTGTGTTTCCAGGCACTAGCATTTCATCCCATCTTAAATTGGTTTCACATGATTATTCTGCCCCCTGGCCAAGGACAGAGAGAAATATGGTGTCTCCTATTTTCCTGGAAGAGATTGTCTTCACTAATATATTCCTTAAACAATATAAACTATGCTTTTGTCCTGTTATTGCTCACACAATTTCTATTTGGCACAGAATATAAGAACAATGTAACTGGGAATTAGAATGGCATGCCCATACTACAATATTTCACAATAATGCCTTGCAATCTGGAGGGCAGACTTTTGCATCCCCCGGTCCACATATGGAATCCGTATCTTTGCCGATATCAGAGACAGTAATGGTTTGAGAACATTCCAAGATTTGAAAGACACATACATACACATTACCAGGTAACTCCTTTTTTCTATTAGGTTAGCTATGCTGGCCTATGGAGTCCCTTGGGAAACCCATCTACCGAACCATTCAATGATGAGATTTATAAATAAATTATTTTGTCTCTCAAAAGGACTGATCTCTATAATATATAAACAACCTTTGGAAAGCTCATATTCTAAACTAGCCATTGAAAAAGTATGTTCCACAGATCTAAGTGAATCTGAACAACCCTTTAACTGGAACAGAATTAGGAAAAATATGACCTTGGCATCCCGTAATCCGAACCATCAATTTATGCATTTTAAGTTTGTTCACAGACCGTATTTAACAACAAGGGAAAGTTTTCAAATGAAATTGTCCCCAACTCTCAACTGTTCACTGTTTCCCCTAAATCAGGTAGGCACATTCCTTCATATGATGTGGGAGTGCCCTGTAGTTAAATGCTTCTGGGACAAAGTTATAAAATTCATTTCGAAAGTGCATGAAGGTAAATATTCAATGCGTTTGCATCTACTATGTTACGGTCATGGAATTGATCGCTTCTCCCAGCTATAAGCACTGGACTCTTAGATGAAATCAGGTCTATGCTCTGAAAAAGTGTTGGATTTTATTTACAATTTCAATCTGTTTTGGGAGGGACCGCAGTTCCTAAAAAAGGGACGGCCTGCACCTGAACAGGAGAGGAGCTTGGATACTGAGTGCTAACATTGAAAGGCTATTAAAAAAGTGATGGGAAATCAGTCCTTGCCCGGAGCAGGTAACCCTTATTGAGTTTTCTATTAATCCACATCCTCATTCGAGGCATAGACCAAATGGCACAGTTCTAAGCAATCTGTTATCTATACCATTTCAGGCCAACCGCATGGCTATTTCATATAAGGATTATCTACTGATCATTAGCATGTTTGTGTTAGATACTCTGTCTGGTATGAAATCCCGCAGTTGTGGATTTGGGCTGATTCATGTAAATGTCAGAAGTTTGATTTAGAAAATGGATCATATCGTAATGCTCTCTTCTCAAACACGGACAATTAGATAATTACTGAGACTTGGTTAAAAAAGAGTCTGTGCCAGACTCTGATGTCTCTGAATGGATATAATGTTTATAGATTTGACAGAGCTGGCAAGGGTGGGAGTGTTTCCATATTCATAAAGAACAACTTGACTGTTGCTGTGTGTATTACCATCTCTGCCCCAAAGCAATTTGAATGCCTAGTCTTAAATGTGGGCCTTTGTATTGATGCCAAACTAATGTTAGTGGGAGTTTATCGCCTTCCCTCTGCCTCCTTATGTGCTCTCAGCAAATTGTCTGACCTGCTGTCTAACTATGCTAAATCCAAATTATTAATAGTGGGTGATCTTAATCTCCATTTGTTGATGCCAGAGTCTGATGGGCTAAAATATAATACAATTTTACTCTGTTGCATATAAACATGCGTCGCACAAAAGGCTAAGGAAAATTGAATCCTTGTTTGACGCATGAATTGACTGAGAAATTACAGGAAAGAAATGTAGCTTGTGCTAAGGCTAGACTGAATGATTGTACGTCTGATTGGCAGTCCTTCAGACACTTGAGAAATAGATGGTTAGAAAAGCAAAATCAACATATTTCTTGAATTGGTTATCAGAGTGGTGGTAATCCAGCTAACTTCTGGAAAGTGGTCAAATCTTTGAAACAAAACTCCACCCCCTCGTTTCCCCAACAGGCTTTGACAGCCTCTGGTCCAATTTTAGACAAAATGAAAATGTGTAGTGCTTTTAATAACTATTTTGCTTCAGCTGGCCACCTGTTTGAAAGAATAGTCTCTGAAACAGGGAGTATTTTAGTCACCTCAGAACAGATTGTGGAGAATGATGCTCTAACAGACTCACATACTTTATTTTAATTTCAACCATTTGACGTCTACGATGTATTAAAACAAATCAAATGTTATTGGCCACATACACATACATAGCAGATGCTATTGTGGGTGCAGCGAAATGTGTTATGTTCCTAGCTCCAACAGTGTAGTAATATCTAACAATACATGCAAATCCAAAACGTTAAAGAATGGAATTAAGAAATATATAAATATTAGGACGTGCAATGTCAGAGTCTGGAATATTCTGTAAATATACAGTATATGTATATGATGGTATGTATAAACCTTATAGACAGTATATGGATAAAATATGTAGTATATTAAGTGCCTTGCTAAAGATCGATGTAAAAAAATCCACAGGGGCTAAGTCACTTGACCCATTCTTACTACAGCTCTCTGCCCCAGTCATTGTTTAACATTTAACCTGTATATTTTACTTGACAATTGCTACTGGTGTTATCCCTAAGATTTGGAAAGCAGCACATGTACTCCCCTTACATAAAGGCGGAGATACTTCTGACTTAGATAATTACCGCCCCATCTCCAGGTTATCTTGCCTAGCCAGGGTACAAGAATCCCTGACCAACTCCCAGCTAAGAACTTGTTTAACTTGTCACTCTATTCTCAGTCTGGTTTTACATCTGGACATAGCACTGTTTCAGCCACTCTGCTTGTGTTAGATGATGTGTTAAATTACAACAACAAAAAATAACATTGTGCTGCCCTATTTATAGACCTTTCCAAGTCATTTGACACTGTTGACCATTCTCTATCCATTAAAAACCTTGAGGTGTTACTACAGACCCGGGTTTGATCCCAGGCTGTGTTGCAGCCGGCTGCGACCTGGGGGAGACCCATGAGGCAGCGCACAATTGGCCCAGCGTCGTCCGGGTTAGGGGAGGATTTGGCCAGCTGGGATGTTCTTGTCATATCGCGCTCTAGTGACTCCTTGTGTCAGGCCGGGCGCATGGATGCTGACTTTGGGGGATGCATGGCTCTCGACCTTCGCCTCTCCTGAGTCCGTAAGGGAGTTGCAGCTATAAGACTGTAACTACCAATTGGATATCACAAAATTGGGGAGAAAAATGGGTAAAAAAAAGTACGAAAGAAAACTAAAAGGTTCTGAAGTGGGCCTGGACAATAAGTATTGCAAATGGTTTTAGAGCTACAGTATCTGACAGACAGGACACAATGTGTGCTTTCTGATGGTGTCAAGTCTAGTTTTCTCAATATTATGAAAGTTGTACCGCAGAGGTCGGTATTGGGAACTGGTCTCTTTACTATTTACAGTATATAAATAATATTGGTATATTTATTAAATCCTGTAATATTCATCTGTATGCAGACGATATGGTTATGTATGCCATTGCACCGACTGTTGACCAAGCTATGTTAGAGCTGCAATCTGATTTTGTTGCATTACGGAAAGCCCTTGTTGATTTAAAACTTGTTCTAAATATATGTTGTTCTCTAATTCACTGAAAAATGTCTCAGATGGGCTACATATTCACTCATTGGGTGGCTCTCTCAACGAGCGGGATCCCGCTTATAAATATCTGGGCGTTTGGATTGATAAAGATCTAACGTTTAAAAAACATACTGATGAGCTAGATAAAAAGCTATGATTCAAAATGGACATCTTCATTAGAAATAGAGCTTGCCTCTCCATGAACAGCAGGAAGCAGATTGTGCAGTCAACTTTCCTGCCGGGGAGTTGGACGGAGACATGTTGGGCTGGGGAGAATGTGGGCTCCCGAGTGGCACAGCAGTCTAAGGAGAGTGCACCTCATTGCAAGAGGCATCACTACAGTACCTGGTTTGAATACAGGCTGCATCACCTCCAGCCATGATTGTGAGTCCCATAGGGTGGCACACAATTGGCCCAGCGTCGTCCGGGTTTGGCCGGGGTAGGCCGGGGTAGGCCATCATTGTAAATAAGAATTTGTTCTTAACTGATTTGCCTAGTTAAATAAAATAAATAAATAGGGGGGATAGGCCCACCACTTTTAGTTTCTATTTTCTTTACATACCAATTGCATTATTATTATGATCATTTCTCTGTATGTAATTATTTTTTCTCCGTTATTTTTTGGGGAGTGGCAGCCTAGGGTATAAACTTTGTAAATGTACATGAATATTGTACCTGTAACCCCGCCCCCCCAAAAAAGCAAAAAGATAATACAAGCAATAAAAGAACAGCTTTTCTCCAGTTCCTTCATTCTCTTTATTGATGTTTCAGAGCAACTTGACTTACGTGACTTAGTCATTTCAGCTCCTCAGTGGTGCATCTCCAGCTAACTCTGTTCTGGAACGTTTTCTTGAAATAATTCCAGGTGGTTCCTGTCTTCTTCATCTCCTTCTCATGTGTCCTGTTCCATGCCTTTTTTGGGCGGCCAACCTTCCATTTGCCCTGTGGGTTCCACTCAGAGCAACAGAAAGTCTACTTAAAAATTAAGCTTCACAGTTCACACATACATACATACTCAAGCTGAGAATTTGCTTATTTTCTCAGATGTGCATTTATCAAAGCAACAATGAGGTATGTCTATTGTTGTTGAGAGGATTTATTAAAATACATTGAACAAATACACAAAGTACAAAGTAAAATATTACAATTAACTTTTTTCATTGATTTGCAATTTAGCACAAACATCTGTACCATTATAATAACACTGCTTGAATTCAATAGCTCTCTCAAAGCTAGCTACGCAGAGCAACCATCTCTTTCCTTACCAAAGTGAACCTTCATACAAAACATTTTACATGCTGTGCATTCTCTGCAACAAAGGTGCCTTTACCACGGTCTTTTGGTAGCTTTTGAAGCCTTGTTTATAAGCATGTACATATACTGTAAATATATTTATAATATTAGACCGAAGCCTTCTTACATACACATTACATTCATACTGACTTCAGTTTGATTGCATTTCATTTAAACAATTTGATTTCAGTCACTTCAGCACTCCGTAAGGAAACAGACATGGATTTGATTGAACACATTCTGTGTGCACATTGCAGTTCTATGGCAACTACCCTGCAACATTCATTTTCTCTCACGCATACTATGAACACTGAACAAAAATATAAATGCAACATGTAAAATGTTGGTCCCATGTTTCATGAGCTGAAATAAAAGATCCCAGAAATGTTCCATACGCACAAAAAGCTTATTTCTCTCAAATTTTGTGCACAATTTTTTTTACATCCCTATTAGGAAGCATGTCTCCTTTGCCAATATAATCCATCCACCTGACAGGGGTGGCATATCAAGAAGCTGATTAAACAGCACGCTCATTACACAGGTGCACCTTGTGCTGGGGACAATAAAAGGCCACTTTCAAATGTGCAGTTTTGTCACACAACACAATGCCACAGATGTCTCAAGTTTTGAGGAAGCGTGCAATTGACATGCTGACTGCAGGAATGTCCACCAGAGCTGTTGCCAGAGAATTGAATGTTCATTTCTCTACCATAAGCTGCCTCCTACGTCGTTTTAGAGAATTTGGCAGTACGTCCAACCGGCCTCACAACCGCAGACCACATCCAGCACAGGGGGGGAGAAACCCTTTTGTGGGGGAAAACTAATTCTGATTGGCTGGGCCTGGCTCCCCAATCGATGGGCCTGGTCATGTGATTGGCTGGGCCTGGCTGCCACCCAGGCCCACCCATGGCTACAACCCTGCCCAGTCATGTGAAATCCATAGACTAGGGCCTAATTAATTAATTTCAACTGACTGATTTCCTTATATGAATTGTAACTCAGTAAAATCTTTTAAATTGTTGCATGTTGAGTTTATATTTTTTTCAGTATAGTTAGGTACATGATCGATAAGAGTATGAGAGAGACAAAACACTGGAAATCTTAGTATTTACATAGCATTGCTATTTGCTTCTGTCCAGTGACACTATTCCAATTTATGACAAGGCGTGGGTCTTGTCCAAACCATCCAAAGCAACACTTTAGTCCACACAGGGACCCTCACAGGACTTACAAATGGAGTAACAGGCTGAACAGAAACACTGGGACTGCACGCTCCATGGACAGAACAGCACTGATAACACGCACTCAATTGGGTGCAAAATAATAGCTTACGAACTGATATGTGCCCTATTTGTTGAAATTCCTATCTCAACTTCAGGTGAAGTGCTTTGTCTGAGAAGACAGTGGCCCAATCCCAAATGGAGTCTTAAGACCTACAGTACGCCCTATGCCCTTGGGAGATCTTAGAAGATTTGACGGGTGTAAGCAATATGGTTATAGCTCCACCTTGCCCTATCATACACTATGTGGAAGTTTTGCCATGTTGCTTATACCGTTCAAATCCTCTCAGACCTCCACAGGTGCATAGGGAGTAGGGCTTAGGGGTTCATTTGGGATCAACTACTGAAACAATATGTAGTTACACATTCCAGCCAACAGAGGGCATGACAGAGCACCTCAGGAGATTCATATAAAAAGCCTACAGAGAAGAGCTACAATCAGACCCTGTATACAGGAATCTCTTCAGTTCAGGATGGTCCATTCACAATTTCTTTCTCAAAAGCTTCACATACTGTAAGTGCTATAGCCCTGTCATTAAAAACAATACAAATAGGTAATGCCTCTACTCTTTGAGAGAAAAATAAGAGCAAACATTGCAATGAGAAAATTGAATACACACATTCTTGAAAAATCTGAACAAATTAAGTCTCATTAAACATATAAAACAGTAGTTTCACTTTGGACAATCACATTAGCAGACAGATGGAATAAACAGTATTGTCAAGTGAATCCATGCTGTCGCTCTGATACAGTTTAGTCCTCACAACACGCAATGCAATAAACAGTTCTCTTCCAAGGAACCCATATATAAAAAGAAACATAAAAATACATTTTGATACTTTTTCTGTAATGCTCTCCAACCATGTTCCTTGATGGCTAATATCTATGGAGATTCTAATCTATAGATGATTGAATTAGCTATCTAATTCCACCACTGCCCTCACTTCTTAATGAAAACATTTTCACCAATGTTTAAGATTATCAGCATACAATCTGGGACGTTAGCCATCCAGGACACGGAGTGAGCAGCCGTCTTTTAGTGGCACTAAAGCAGTAAATACTGAAATAACACTTTACCTTAACATGAAGAACACACAATAAAGCACTTTTCATGGAAAACATGAAACCTAGGCCAAAAGGTGACGGACGCAGTGTCATAAGCACTTTTTTGTTTTAGCATTTCTCAAAATGGAAGAGGGAGGGAGGAGCTGTATGTGTAGCAGGCAACAGCCAATAAACACATTCAAATGTTAAAGAAATACATGTACTATACCATTGGCTGAAATAGGCTAGTCTTGAGTCTCTTCTGAAATGTACAAATGGTTACAAACTGTACCACAGTTAGATATGTTCTGTAACTTCTATGTGATCGTCACTTTTTGCACTAATCCAGCCTGTTACATTGTTATGCATGTATGCATTAAATTCACAATGATTATGCAAGGCAAAATAAACAGAAGTCTCTTGAACTATGTACATTACAAGGGGGAACCCTTAGTATATTAGTAGCTAATGCAGCTCTGTAACTAGGATCCCTTTCTCCAGAGGCGGGAGATGGCAGTCTTTATGGGTTGAGGCATAGTGCAGCTATCCTTCCTTAAAGTCACTCTTATTCTTACAAGTTCCAAATCAAGGCTCTGCCATGAAACTATAAAAACAAACACATGTACTAAAATTGACCAGAGAATTGGCTGCTGTATGAGCACCCACTTATCATCTCTATAATTCTAGGAGGGGAGACTTATGCCTTCGTGGTTTTCCTTCTATTTGTATGTAGCTAAAGCACAAAGCTCCAGCAGAGGTCAGTCCCGATGCACAATGAATAGGCCAATGATGAACGCAGAAGGAAAAGACCCAGAACGAAGGAGCAGAGCCAGGCCTAAACGGAATAAATAGACATAGATAAGTCTCATTACAGCAGCCTTGGCACCTCCACCGGCTCATCTTCATGTGAACTTTGACTTTCCCAGCTCTCCCTGTAGCCAAGACAGGGCAGTTCCAGTCATCCTATAAGATCACCACGGTCGTGTTCCTCTGCACAGCCGTTGCTGACACATGGCAGATCTTACAACCCCTGGATAGGTATTTTACGTATAGCAATGTGGTGCCCGATGGCACAGTCGATGGCGTAGCACCCAACCATTAGTTGATGCATGCAACGTCTGAGCAGGGGAACACGCTTCCACATGTCAGGTAGCAGAGGTCGGGGCGTATGAGGTCGTTTGACTCTCACATCCTAATAGACAGTTCCTCTGCTTGACTCACCAACCTAAGTCATAAAAGCAAATAGCTACTGCAAAGTATGTTGAAGAATCCTTGAAAGATAGAAGTGCAATTGATACGATAGACAGATACATTAGTGTAATGTTCTTAGTGTTATCCTATGATCCATAGACATAGAGCTTCTTTAGGAGTTCTCTGGTGGGTTGATTCTGTAATCATTGATACAGTAGTTGACATCCCTTGGCTTGGCTGACTCCAGATCAGTTTTGGAGTAGATTACCTAATCTTCAATACAGATAACATCACTGGGCTTGCCTGACTTAAGGTCAGGGGTGGTGACATCCCTCAGGTGGTCGCAGGACTTCTTGTCCAAGTGGCTGGATGGGGGTGGGGGGCCATTGGACACTAGAAAGGGGGGAATGATTGGGGGTGGGGTGGGGTGAAGGGATACCAAACAGGGATACCAAACAAAGGGTGCTCAGCAAAAGAGATGACCCAAATAAAATATTTGAAGCTATGTATTCCCTAACATATTATTAGAAAGAGAAGCAGAGCAGTAGATCATCTTACAGTGCTCCCTCTTTTTCAGTTATCATACATTCTGTCCTCGACTGTTCAGCTGAAACATCTTGTATTACAGTTAAAGTCGTGCAGAGATAGGCCACTTACCACTGACATAGGGTCCCAGGGGCATCTGGCTATAGTTGACCATGGCCTCACCTGCAGGCCCCCGGAAACTGCCCCCAAAGCCAGTGCTGTACATCTGGGAACAGGCAAATGAGCCCTGGCCGAACGGCTGGAGGTAGAGTAAACATTTTACACATCCTGTCAATGATGGAATCAACCAAA
The DNA here is from genome assembly GCF_016432855.1 of Salvelinus namaycush. Lineage (NCBI taxonomy): Eukaryota > Metazoa > Chordata > Actinopteri > Salmoniformes > Salmonidae > Salvelinus > Salvelinus namaycush. Next base: position 23,115,787 of record NC_052326.1, read on the forward strand.
ACTACCTATCACCATAACAGAGCCAATGACAGTACAGTACCTGTTGGGGCGGAGGTTCGTTGCCGCGGCTGGTGAGGCGGCTGAGGATGCTCCTCTCAGACATCTGCAGACGCGAAGACACTGGGGGGATCCGGGACAACATGTTGGGAAGCCGCGTCACATCTGCCTTCATATCACTCAGCAGCTCCTCCAGCTGGTTCAGTACTGGAACGCACACACACACACACACACACAATCACACAGAACAAACACATACACACACACATTCACACACACACACCGTCAATGACGAGAATGCACTAACGTATTCCATCTTATCTACAGTTCATGCAATGCTTAATTATTATTCACCCAGATGTTGAGTTTGTAGACAGTGTTTAAGTCCTGCTGCTGTGTACACACTGGGAGATGACAGACCTTTGTGCAGCACGGCGTTGGCGGGCTTGTTTCCAGCCAGAGACTCCTTGGACAGGTGCTGGTGAGACTCTGCCAGACACTCCACCTCAGCAAAGCGAGTGTTCAGGGCCATGGCCGGGTGGCTAGGGTCCTGGGTCATATTCAGGTACGCTGCCCTCCTCAACTGCTCCTCTATCACCAGAGCCTGCTCTAACAGCTAGGGCAGAGAGGGAGGGAGAGAAATGATATTGAAATTGAGAGAGAGAGAGCGAGAGAGAGAGAGAGAGAGAGAGAGGGTGGTGAGAGAGAGGTGGAGATTGAATGTTGCCTTCAGTAGTCCACTTTTCAGATTCAAGGTGTTCAAAAATGTGTTCGTATGACAGCAATAAGCATTTCACCTTAAAGCGACGAGCCAGGAACTTGTTCTTCATCTCCAGGTAATTTCCCTTGTGCATCTCAGTCTTGAAGGGCTCATTGTGGATGGCATAGCGTGGATCGTTCTGAATGTCCTGCCAGCGGGCATAGCCATGTCTGAGGTTCCCCCGTAAAGGAAAACAAACATGATAAAAGGGCTTCACATCACAAACAGAGAGACCTGCACACTGTGAATTCTGAACAGCTGTGTTAGATGCAGAGGAAGGATACGTTACGATGCCAGCCAGTAGCCAGTAGTCGTGGCGACGGTGCCAGATGTCATACATCTTCCCAGATGACACGGCAGCCCGCTCCTCGTTCTGCCACAGGGTGTGCAGCTCTGAGATATAGTAACACATCAGATCATACATCTACACTATATATACAGAAGTATGTGGACACCCCAGAGACAAACATCGACAGTATAATGGCCTTACTGAAGAGCTCATTGACTTTCAACGTGGCACCGTCATAGGACGCCACCTTTCCAACAAGTCAGTTCATAAAACTTCTGCCCTGCTAGAGCTGCTCCGGTCAACTGTAAGTGCTGTTATTGTGAAGTGGAAATGTCTAGGAGCAACAACAGCTGAAACGCGAAGTGGTAGGCAAGACAAGCTCACAGAACGAGACCGTAGAGTGCTGAAGCGCATAAAAATTGTCTGTCCTCGGTTGCAACACTCTCTACCGAGCTCTAAACTGCCTCTGGAAGCAACGTCAGCACAATAACTGTTCGTGGGAACTTCATGAAATGGGTTTCCATGGCCGAGCAGCCGTACACAAGCCTAAGATCACCATGCGCAATGCCAAGCGTCGGCTGGAGTGGTGTAAAGCTCGCCTCCATTGGACTCTGGACTCTGACAGTCCGAAGGACGAATCTGGGTTTGGCGAATTCCTACCTGCCCTAACGCATAGTGCCAACTGCAAAGTTTGGTGGAGGAGGAATAATGGTCTGGGGCTGTTTTTCATGGTTTGGACTAGGCTCCTTAGTTCCAGTGAAGGGAAACCTTAACGCTAAAGCATACAATGACATTTTAGATGATTCTGTGCATCCAACTTGTGGCAACAGTTTGGGGAAGGCCCTTTCCTGTTTCAGCATAACAATGCCCCCATTCACAAAGCGATGACATACAGAAATGGTTTGTCGAGATCGGTGTGGAAGAACTTGACTGGCCTGCAGAGAGCCCTGAACTCAACCCCATCGAACACCTTTGGGATGAATTGGAAAGCCTACTGCGAGCCAGGCCTAATCGCCCAACATCAGTGCCCGACCTCACTAATGCTCTTGTGGCTGAATTGAAGCAAGTCTGGAGTGCTGTTCTTCCCATTGACATGCTCAATCTCCTGGACCTGGCTACAGACACAACAGTGAGTTAACAATCTAACAACAGAAGACTTGGATTTCTCAACCATTCTAGACTTGTTGTATTTTATTGAATGCATCCTATCTAAAACCAGATGCTAGAGGCAGGGAACCAGCCTTACTCAATCTAAACATAGGCTACAAGACATTTCTCAACCCTGTTAGGATGTAATGTTCCATCATCTAGTGGAAAGCCTTCCCAGAAGAGTGGAGGCTGTTATAGCAGCAAAGGGTGGACCAACTCCATATTAATGCCCACGATTTTGGAATGAGATGTTTGACAAGCAGGTGTCCAAATACTTTTGGTCATGTAGTGTATGTAGTGTTCCTACACCTTAGCTGTTTCTCCCACTCATCCCTCACCTGTGAAGCCTCCGTCGGCAATGTTGAACATGAACCTCATCTTGAAACCATTCTTCTCCAGTAATTCCCTCCTGACCTCCTCCATCTCCTCCTGTGCTTCTTTTTCTCCATTCAGCCGTCCGTCGGGCACAAGCAAGTCCTCGCTCTTGGCCTCGTCTGAAACAACTAAGGAAATGGAACAACTGGCTTACATTTTTGTGGTCCTCTTTCAGCAAAAAGTGTCACTCAAAGAGTGACAAGGTTTTAATGTTTTTCGCTGTTCCGCAAATACCTGGATTCAGTTCCTTCTCCTCAGGTTTGGCTGGGGCAGGATCACTGTCTCCTTTTTCTAAGGACTTCTCTGTCTCTCGACAGGGCTCCGCTAGAGGGTCATTGACAAACAGATGACCACATCAGAACAGAGACATGTCACAACTGATTTTTATGAAGTGGGACAAACCAAAGCCATTACACCAACCATTTACACCTCATTTGATTATAATAACCATGTAATGCACCGCTCACCTTTTGGTGAGCTTTGATTGGACGACAGCTCTGTATGTATGGATGGAGGCTCTTTAGGATTGATGGATGGCTCTATCAGTGCGGAGGGTATGTCTGTCATTTCACTACTCTCCTCTGAGGAGACTGGTTTGTCCTCTGTGCTACCTTTCGCTGTCTCATCACTGTCAGGAGCGATGTCCGTCTTCTCTACCTGGGAAGATGACTCTGTACTAACATGAGTCTGGAGAGACAACCATCACAGATGGAGAGGGAGACAGAGTAAAACTAAAAGGAGACAGGTTACTTTAAAAGGTGACAGTTAGAAAGTTGCATGTGTTTTGTATTATAATGATAATTAAATTAGATGTATGGGGAGATGTATGAAGACAGTAAAGGATAGAGGGATGAGAAGGATAAGAGAGGGGAATAAAGGGACATTTCTGAAGAAGCGTGAACTCTGACCTCCAGTTCTGGTAGCTTCTTGCATTCCTGTTCTGTGGGCTCCTTGTCTTCAGCAGGCCCTGAGATCGAGTCCATCTTCTCTGTAAAAACAGCAAAACAATCACCAACAGTGTCTCTCATTTCCTGTCTAATGAATCTAATGAACTAAGCTGAATTCTGAAACACACACACATACCACACACACTGGAGGGGTGAGGATGTGACTCTGACCTGGTGGGACAGGACTTCCAGGAGGCTGGGGTGTGGCAGCAGGGCTAGCAGGGACGGGGGTGTTGGGGTCAGAGGACAGACTCTCAGTCAGTTTCTTCAGGTCCAGTCCAATAGGGATCAGGTCTGGAGTGCTGTATTTCCCATTGACATGCTCAAACTCCTGGACCTGGATACAGACACAACAGTGAGTTAACAATCTAACAACAGAAGACTTGGATTTCTCAACCATTCTAGACTTGTTGTATTTTATTGAATGCATGCTATCTAAAACCAGATGCTAGAGGCAGGGAACCAGCCTTACTCAATCTAAACATAAGCTACAAGACATTTCTCAACCCAGTTAGGAGGCTAACTTAATGCTTTCTGCTGGGTTTTATTAATGTAACTATGGAGTCATTGGATGACTGGTTGATGTGTACCTTTTTCCTGACCAGAGACATAACCCCAATCCTGGTGAGGACATGCTGGCGGGACAGCCCTTCTCGTGGAACCCCATCTGCAAAGGTCTCCGCCCCGTCTGCCCCGGGCTCACAAAGATGTCTCATGAACAGGGACACGTAGGCCCTAAGAGAGACAGGGTCACATTCATAATGCTAATCAATTTCCGATCATAGTAACAAAGATACTTGAACTGGGGCCTCCCGGGTGGCGCAGTGGTCTAAGACACTGCATCGCAGTGCTAGCTGTGTCACAAGAGATTCTGGGTTCGAGTCCAGGCTCTGTCACAGCCGGCCGCGCCCGGGAGACCAATGGGGTGGCGCACAATTGGGACAGCGTCGTCCGGGTTAGGGGAGGGTTTGGCCGGCAGGGATGTCCTTGTCCCATCGCAGACTAGCGACTCCTGTGGCGGGCCGGACGTAGTGCACGCTGACACGGTCCCAAGATGTACGGTGTTTCCTCAAACACATTGGTGCGGCTGGCTTCCAGGTTAAGTGGGCATTGTGTCAAGAAGCAGTGTGGCTTGGTTGGGTTGGGTTTCGGAGGACGCGCGGCTCTCGGCCTTCGCCTCTCCCGAGCCTGTACGGGTGGTGCAGCAGTGAGACAAGACTGTAACTACCAATTGGATACCACGAAATTGGGGAGAAAAAAGGGAAGAAAAAAAATAACTAAAAAGATACAAAAATAAAAAATAAAAAAACATTTTTATACTTGAACTGACATTGTCTTGCATTTCGTATGGGAGTGAACAGTAGACTGCAGCTGAACCTCAGTTAAAATAACCCTGAGTACAGGAGGAGCTTTAAATACCTGAACTCTTTCTCACTCTTCCCTCTCAGGTCTCTGACTAGCCAGTGAGAGTTGAAGGCGTCCTGAGGAGGCATGCCCCAGCGCATGATAGCGTTGAGGAAGGCCTTCCGCTGACGGGCGTTGAACCCCAGCACCTGGCACAGGGAATTATACCCATTGGTCAAATCAATGTGCATACACACGTTGTCTACTAAATTAAAACCAGAGTGCTTCCTTCCTTACCTCGATGTTGCCCCCTACGCGCGCAAGCAGGGGTGGCAGAGGTTTGTCCCTGTCACTCTTCAGCTGCCTGCGAGAATGCCTGCGCCCACCTATAGAGAAACACCCCCACCATCAGCCAGGTGCCTCAGCAACATCTTATCAATGATAGGTTCCAGGCCCATCTACACAGGACAGAGCAGGCACTGAGAGAGTTAGTTATCTATAACGTAGTGATTACGCAGGTCTCATTGACACCCACCTTCCGGCCTCTCCTCGAAATCTTCGTCCTCGTCCTCGGACCCCACGGAGTACTCGGAATGATTGTCTGAAAGATCATCCTGCCACTCTGAGCCACAGATCAGATCAGAGAGAAACAGCACAGTGCATTCACTTGTGTAGGGGCCTACTGGGGGAGGAGGGGAGGGGGGCTAGCACCGCAGACCGCTACAGTGGGCATGCACACTGACACTACTCCACTACACCACTGGGGGGAAGGCATTCTTTCAAAAAGAAAGTTCTGTCCTCCCAGCCACTACACTGGTGGACTGTGCACTTCATCAACACTTCATGTCTCTGAGTGTGCATTTGCTTTAGATGGGTTTAAATGTTTCCCTTTCAGTCTCAAATGCCTGTTGTTGAACTATGGGGGTAGTGTTTTAAGAGGAACTCTACACAACTTACATACTGTAACGCTATAAGCAATATAAAGCAATCAAGCTTCTAAACGTGCCACTATTTTCAAGCAAGCTGCTATAGTTATGGACACACAGCCAAAGAAAGGTATAGTGTGCCACTCGTGTTACCAGAGGTATATCTAGAGCAGTGGGCTTCAAAGTTGGGGTCGCGGAGGAACTGCAGTGGGGTCGCCAAATAAATAAATGAAAAAGTACATGTTACAAATTATTGTATAGGATCCATATGCAAAGGTATTTGAGAAAGATCATTTGGAAAATACAATTTTATTGAGTAAATGTATTTATTGGTTTCTTTTCCAGATGAAAATGTGATGAATTGTTATTTGTTGATGTAAAAATATAAATTTACCGGTTGTAAGGTTGTGTCATTAGATTTGGGGTGGGGCCACGCAAAATTATTGGGAAACAAATGGGGTCCCCAGAAATTCTGGCCAAAACAAATGGGGTCCCCAATGAAAATGTTTGAATACCACTGTTCTAGAGTGATGCTAAGTTCACTCAAATGTTTTCTAAAAGGAGGGGGACCAATAAGCATAGCATTACTGTTACAGTAAAGGGATACTTCAGGATTTTGGCAATGCAGCCCTTTATCTACTTCCCCAGAGTCAGATGAACTCATGGACCCATTTTTTATACTCTGCATCCAGTATGAAGTAAGTTAGAGGTAGTTTCATGAGCCAATGCTAACTAGCATTAACACAATAACTAAAAGTCTATGGCATCTACTAACATGCTAGCAGTTAATACGTCCAGTCATTGAGTTAGCAATTGCACTAACGCTAGAGACATGAAAATGGTATCCACGAGTTCATCTGACTCTGGGGAAGTAGATTAAGGACTTCATTGCCAAAATCCTGAAGTATCCCTTTAAAGCAGAAGAGAATAGCAGGCTAGAGTGTACAGTACAGTATGAGGCAAACCTTGGTCCTCCTGAGACGTGTCGTTGTAGTTGACCTGCTTGCGGATGCGTTTGCCTTTGCCCAGGTTGCGGGCCAGATCCTCCTGTTGCTGCTCATAATGGTGCCTCAGCAGCTTCTCCCAGTAGTCTGGATCCACATTCTCCTCCTGCTTAATGATCTCCCGCTGGGGCTCCTCCTGAACACACACGCATGCACACAACGTGAGAATACTGAACAAGGATACTCCTGGGTAAACAAAATGGTTAGCTACTACTGAATAAACACTGGTAATCAATGAGAATACAATGAAGAGACTGCTGAATACTCACACATACACACTGTGAGAATACATAACAGAGCCACTCCTAGACATAACAATGCCCATGCTGACTGAGTGTGTGAGTGTGTCCTCACCTCTGCGTCCTCGTCTTTGACCACGTACTGGGCCACCTTGAAGGAGCTGAGGTATTCGTTCATGTTCTGGATCTCAGTGTCCTCCGTGGCATTCTGGCTACGGTCCAGCAGCTTGGAGATGGCATTGTCATCATAGTGAATGACACTGCCCTCATCTCCATCCTTTATGTCCCCTGGAGTAAACACAAGTATCACAATATATCAGAGGGATACAGGCTGGTTTACTTTACATCCATGTCAAATCTAGAAACAATATTAGAAGAATGCAAATTGGTTTAATGTCCAGTTCAAAACTACTATATGTTCCTAGCAAAACAGGTCTGACTTTTCAAACAGAAATGCTAAACCCTTGGGGTGAATTGTATATTGATCCCATACAATAATCCCTACTCAGTTATTTATTTGGCGACCCCACTGCAGTTCCCCCGTGACCCCAACTTTGAAGCCCACTGCTCTAGATATACCTCTGGTATCACGAGTGGCACACTATACCTTTCTTTGGCTGTGTGTCCATAACTATAGCAGCTTGCTTGAAAATAGTGGCACGTTTAGAAGCTTGATTGCTTTATATTGTGACACAGTGTAGTCAGTGTGCGTACCATTATTCTTACAGAGTTTTTGATGGGAACCCATGGCCCGTGCGGCTGCCTCCATCTCGTCCTTGAAGAGCTCCTCGGTGCCGAACTTGAGGATGTCGTCCAGCTCCTGTTTGGACATGGAGCCGGTCTTGGAGCCCAGGCCGGGCCTCACCACCAGGTGGGTCAGCATCATCTTCCTCTTGGCCACCTGGGTGATGCGCTCCTCCACGCTAGCTCGCGTCACAAAGCGATAGATCATCACCTTCTTATTCTGACCTATACGGTGGGCCCTGCTGAATGCCTGCAGCATAGAGATGGAGGGAGGGAAAGAGAGAGCGGCAGAGACAGTTACAGAGTTAGAAATAAAGAAACATAACAGGGAATCAAGGAGGAAGACAAATAGAACGAGGTAACACTGTGAGGGTTATAATGCATTCAGAAGACAGTATACTGTATGTACAGTATGCCTGTGTTAGTCGGTACCATGTCCCACAGTACCTGGATATCGTTGTGAGGGTTCCAGTCTGAGTCGTAGATGATGACGGTGTCTGCCGTGGCCAGGTTGATGCCCAAGCCTCCAGCTCGGGTGGAGAGCAGGAAGCAGAACTGCTGAGCACCCGGTGCTGCAGTAAGAATCAAGGCGCACAGTCAATGAGTGAGTGAGTACGCGAGTGTGAGTGCTGTTTGTGCTGCTCCCTGCTGGAGAAAGACAGAACAGCAGCGTAACTCACCGTTGAAGCGGTCGATAGCCTCCTGTCGTAGTCCCCCTGTGATGCCTCCATCAATGCGTTCATATTTGTAGCCCTCGTATTCCAGAAAGTCCTCAAGCAGATCCAGCATCTTAGTCATCTGGGAGAAGATGAGAACTCTGTGTCCTTCATCTTTGAGTTTCCTTAGCATCTTCTGGAGCAGGGTGAGTTTGCCTGAGGACTTGACCAGCTGGTTCCCATCATAAGAGCCATTGGGTAACACTGGTGCCTCCTGCATATACACAATGAGCAAATAACCCAACAAGAGGCCACAGCCCCTCACACACAGACAGTCAACTCTCACTGATAAACAAACATACCTGCATATTGGCAACCTATCAACTTCTACATTACACACCAGTGGAGGTTGCTGAGGGGAGGACGGCTCATAATAATTGCTGGAATGGAGTGAATGGAATGGTATCAACCACATGGAAACCACGTCTTTGATGTGTTTGATACCATTCCATTCACTCCATTCCAGCCATTATTATGAACCATCCTGCCCTCAGCAGCCTCCACTGATGCACACATTTAGAAACACACAAGTCCTCCTAAACATCAGTCCCTCCCCGCAGCCCTTAGCATGGTCTCCCCCCTCTGCCCTCTCTCCCTCCCTCCTCCCTCTACCCCGAGAGGGATCCCATCTCTCCTCCCTCCCTCACCACGGCTGCCACGGGGAACAGGTAGGGGTGGTTGCAGCACTTCTTCAGGTCCATCATGATGTTGAGCAGGGACACCTGGTTGCCCCCGCCCTTGGAGTTGAGCGCCTCAAAGTTCCGCGTCAGGATAAACTTGTAGTACTTCCTGTGGGTCAGAGGTCAAACATGAAAGGTGGGATTAGGTCTGGGGGAACCACTCTGAAGGGGTTTTATACAGCAATGGGAGGTTCAATAGAAAAGTACTAGAAGAGGACTAACTAACTTCTGCATGGGGCTGAGCTCCACTCGTACAATGAGCTCTGTCTTGGAAGGCATGTTCTTGAAGACGTCAGCCTTCAGTCTCCTGAGCATGTGTGGGCCCAACAGATCATGCAGCTTCTTGATCTGGTCCTCCTTGGAGATGTCTGCAAACTCCTCCAGGAAGCCATCCAGGTTACTGCACACAGAGCGAGCAGACACAGCAAAACGGTTTATAGACACCATTTAAAGACGACACAATCCCCATATGTTCCAGTTGATGTTAAGAGGAGCAACTGACGCTTAAGTGTCCGCCATGGCTTTAGGCTGTACTGTAAGCCTTAGTATGCAGGGATTTGAAAGGAGAACCCTGTGGTAACAATTGAATCTCCCTCAGCATTAGGTCTTTACTCTCTGCTACTGCAGCAGGTAAGAGGCTCAAGAGGCAGGCTGCCAGGCTAATGGATGGCCACAGGAGGAAGTACAGTACAGCTCTTACTTGAATCTCTCTGGGGTGAGGAAGTTGAGCAGGTGAAACAGCTCCTCCAGGTTGTTCTGCAGAGGAGTGCCAGTCAGTAGTAGCTTATAGTAGATCTTATAACCATTGAGAATTCTGAAAAACTGAGGAACAGTGACAGCGACATTAGACACTCAACCAAGCCACAAATAGAGTTGAGTCATAATGCTATACAAGGTTGATGATGTTGGAAGGGAGGAGATAGATAAGATACTGATCATAGATTGTAAAGAAATCAGAATTTGGACCTTAAGAAACGCTATTAGCCAATTTACCGTTCACCAGTGACAAAGAAAATAAAGACCAATTACATCCATTTGTAGAATGCATTGGTTTAATTTGAGGTGGGTTACCTTTGACTGGTTGTTCTTCAGTCTGTGGGCCTCATCCACCACTAGACAGGCCCAGTTAATGGAGCCCAGAATGGTCTGATCGATGGTGATTAGCTCATATGACGTCAGCAACACATGGAACTTGATGGCCGTGTCTTTCTGTCAAGACCAAAACAGAGAGTCTATATATGACCACCACTCTCCTTTGGCCTGTAAATGACATGCTTGTCGATGTTTACTGAGATTCAATACATTGTAAGTGTAGTTTATGGGGATACCTTCATACGGAAGACCTTGCGGCCTGTTTTGACCGCACTGTCCTCGAAGGTGAACTCGTTCTCCCTGATGACCGCCCGGCTTTCTTTGTCCCCAGTGTAGGTCACCACGTAGAAGTCTGGGGCCCACATCTCAAATTCCCTCTCCCAGTTGATGATGGTGGACAGGGGGGCACTGACCAGGTATGGCCCTTTGGAGTGACCCTGAGAGGGGAGGACATGTTTCAGCCATGTTTCAGTCATGACTAAGGACACTATTTGATGATATACACAACAGATATTGCATTACTTTCATCACTACTGATTCTATTGTGTATTGTATTTACTTAATAATGTCATAGAACATTAATACTAAACAAATAGACGCCTGTCCTGTATGAGCCTGTCCTCCTCACCCACCTCCTTGTAGAGTGAGTAGAGGAACACGATGGTCTGGACAGTCTTGCCCAGGCCCATCTCGTCTGCTAGGATAGTGTCTGTGCCCTGTGCCCAGGAGAACCGTAACCAGTTCAACCCCTCCAGCTGGTATGGGTGTAGGGTTCCCCCAGTGGCATTGATGTACCAGGGTTGATGTTCAAACTTGATGGTAGGCTAGTGATGGAGAAAGAACAGCCAGAGGTGTATCAGCTTATTGTTAAGCCAATAGTACAGTATGTTTTAGTCCCTAGTAAGGATTCCCACTCACATCTATAATTGGAGCGTTAGGAGGGATTTCTCTCTCCCTCCTCTTCTCCTCCTCTTTGCCCTTCTTTCCCTTTCTCACAACTAAAGGGCGCTGGTCGTCACCAATCATCTGCTCCCTGTCAAATCACAGGAGACGTCAACAAACAGTCTACTCAGGTTGTGAAATCATGGGAAATATGTTTGTCTGTATGTGCATGCGTAAGAGAGAGAGAAAGAGAGATACAGTGAAAGAGAGAGAGACAGAGAGAGAGACTTCTTTGAGTGTAATATTTACTGTTCATTTATATTGTTTATTTCACTTTTGTATATTATCTACTTCACTTGCTTTGGCAATGTTAACATATGTTTCCCATGCCAATAAAGCCCCTTGAATTGAATTGAATTGAATTGAGAGAGAGAGAGAGAGAGAGAGAGAGAGAGAGAGAGAAAAGAGTTCTGAGCTGACCTGTGGTCCCAATAGGAGTGTTTGGCGTTGTGATACTCAGGGACGTCAAAGTCATCCACCTCCCAGGTGCACTGGTCATAGGGCAGGTCTCTCCACTTGATCAGGTAGTGCACATCCCCATCCTTATCATAACTGTAGGGAACGCAAGGAACAATGACAATCACAACTCTGGGAGCTTCAGAATACAAAAGGAAAGGTTGCAATTACATAGTTCAAACCTGGGACAAAAATGTATGGTTGAGAATCCTGTCTCGAGTTTATTCCACTGTATATCAAGTGCTGAGCGTGAGTCTGGGTGAGAGAATGTCCCGACAGGGAGAGGAAGGTGTGTGTGTCTGGGGTGGGCACCTGTGGTTGAGGATCCTGTGGATGACCATCCACTCTGGCTTGATGCCGTAGCGGTAGAATCTCTCCTCCATGGCAGCGTACTGCGGGTCTTTACTCTTCCTCTTCTCGTTGTTCAGCTCCTCCTCCCCAGAGCCGTAGTCGTACGGAGGGGGCTCGTCCATGTCGTTCTTACGCTGGTAGTTACGGTACATCACCGCATGGTACAGCTCCAACTGCACACACCACAAACAAGACCATGGCTTAACCAACGATGCTGCAGAAAATTCTTGTCGTATTTGTGACAATGTGCTGTAGCAAATGTAGAGTCTTGTAACTTCTGCAAACTAGATTTTTAAAGTGAGAGTAAGCCAGTATATTTGACCATGGCTGACTTTCAAACACTGACAAACCCCTCAGCAGCAGTCAAACAGACAAATGTGTGTCTCACCTGCAGTTCACTGACCCAGGAGCAGTGCCAGTAGGAGAGACCAGCCCACTTGACAAACAGCTCCCTCTCCGGGTGGCCCTTCAGGGGGGGCTTTACCAGCGGGTCCACAGTCTCTCCATTGGGGCCAGGGGGCACCTCCATGGGTAAGGGGGGATCCCCCCAAATCCAGTGGAGAATCCTCTGTACCTTCCCCTTCGGAGGTGGGCACTAGAGGGGAAAAGAGAGTTGTGTGAGACAGCATGGTATTATCTCTCTGTTCTCTCTTGGGAGCCTGCACAGAGAATGACACTTTCATTTTGTTTCCAGCAGTCAATTTGAATAATGGAGAGCCAAGTGCATTCTCACAAATAACATGGTTCACCAACTGGATCATCACACTGACTGGTGGGAGAACTTGTCACTCACCATGCAGCGTGGGCACAGCCACTCCCCATTGGGTATCTCAGGCAGTGGAGGGTTGAGGCAGTGGATATGGTAGGAGGAGGGGCAGGTGTCACAGCACAGCAGCTCCCCTCCGTCTTTACACACTCTGCAGAACTCCAGGTGGTCGTCCTCTTCCTCAACCGCAACCTCCTCTTCCTCATCGTCATCATCTTTGGCCTCCCACTGGATGCCCTCCTTCTCCTGAATGCACAGATGGGGGATAGTGATAATGTATATTTTTCTACAATGTGATAGTGATGATGCACTTCTGTTGTGTTTAGTGATAGTCCAGGTAAAGGTGTACTACTTACACAGTGGGGGCAGCTCCACTTGCCCTCAGGAGCTTTCTCCAGCTCAGGGTCCAGACACACCAGGTGATAGGCTTTGGGACAGGTGTCACACAGGATGATCTCCCCTCCCTGCTGGCACACCTCACAGTAGTCCTGGTGGTCTGTCTCATAGCCGTCCCCATCCTCTCCTGAACACAAGACAGGAAACACAGATAAAAGTAAATGTAGTCTTCACACACACAGCAGTAACAGTCATTAGGTTATGAGGGTTATGAAAAGGTAGGAGGATATACAGTATAAACTAGTGGACCTGGTTAGTGTAGATAACGGACATAGCATACTTTTCCTTTTTTTCCGACCCTTCCGGGCTTTCTTCTTGGCATTCCCCGAGGTATCAGAGCGCACCGAGGCACTGTGGATGCTGACATCATCAAAGTCCGACTCCTCCAGCCCAAAGTCCTCCTCACTCTGCCAACAGACACGAGTCATTCACAACCACACAGTCAATCAGCAATGAGAGCCAATAACGTTCACACACAAGTTTGGACATAAAACCCTAAAATGAGTATTTTGGGTGCTGTATAACTAAGACAATAAGCACATACACTGTACCTCATCCATTCCTGAGTGTGGGAAGAACAATCTAGTGTATCTTCTCAAGTCATAGTTATGTGACTGAAGGTAAGAAAGGAGACGTGTGCCGCTCCAAACCTTACCGAGGATGCTTTCTTCTTTGATTTGGTCTTCTTCCCTTTACTTTTCTTCTTTACCTCCTTTACAGTCTTTGTTTTCCGTCGAACCCCAGGCCCTATAGGACAACAACATCCAGCACAGGCCAGAGAGGTATAGAGGGTACTTTATTAGTACATTTCAATACATACTGATATACAGAATTATTTAATGACAGCCCTTACCCTTTCCATCTTTGGTTTTGGCTTTTCTGATTTGCCCAGGCTGAGAACTTGACAGTGTAGTGATCTCTTTGACAGAGGTGGGCGAGGCAACGGTGACCGTTTCCACGGCAGCAGCCACGGCAGCAGCCACAGCAGTTGCAGAGGTGCCTTTGAAGGGGTTGTTAGCGCTGAACTCTCGCCACTTGGCCCCTAACACTGTCATCATCTTTGACATGGGGATCTTAGGGTTCTTCTTGGCAATAAGTGGCCTGAGGAAAGTCAGGGAAAGAACACTGTAATCTTACTATCTTGTTATTTTCTTAGTTAATTATATACTGTAACAATCTGCACTAGAGTGACTTTTATTCACCAGAACTAGTAGTGACCCATCTGTGTGACATCCCCTCTGTGTTGTGTGAGTACTTTGATTGTGATTTGTCAACCAATGTCTTGTGGTTCGGCACATTGGTCTCTCTGAGATTCTCGGTCAATGCATTCAGTCTCTGAGCTTCCAGGCTGTCACACACAGCCACAACATCTCTCTCTCTCTCTCTCTCTCTCTCAAACAGTCCAGTGTTCACCACACGGCTCCAGTTTCTCTATACAGTTTTTATTTGGATATATTCAAACTACAACTAAGCTACACATCCATAGACAAGAAAGGCAGTAAATGATGATCCTACATGTACAGTACCTGAGGAACTGGCTGAAGGCCTTGTAGTTGGTGAGGGTTGTATAGTCCTCCTCTGTGAAGCCATACTGCACATCCTCCAGACCCCACTCCTGCATCAGCTGGCTGGACGACTTGGGCTCCTGGGGCACAACAACACTGAAGTAAGAGTTCAGTCTATAAATCCACTAAGGCCCCAAATAATATCAAATACATATCAAACTAAACAGAGATGTTTTAACAGAGGCACTCTTACAGTACCTTATTATTTTCATCATCTTCGTCATCATCATCATCGTCATCCTCCTCCTCCTCTTCTCTCTTCTTCCGTTTGGGTTTCTTCTCCTTAGGTTTCTTCTTCTTCTTTGTGGTAGGGGCGTAGGTGCTGCTCTCGCTCTCTGAGCCAATCTCTGGACCCTGCAGTGGACGGTCATCCTCCCGCTCAGGGGCCTGCTCCTTCAAGTCACTGCCACCACCTCCTACTCCTCCACCTCCTCCTCCCTGTCACACACACAGATACAACATTGTTTATCATCTCAATGCTATCATTACTTTCCCATATAATCTCACCCCCTCTGCCTGTCAATCATTCAGGAGACATTTGATGCACAGACAATGAGTCAGCAAATATCACTAACATACAGAGTCTGTACTTGAAGAGGAAAGTCCCCCATACCATCTGGATAATGATGACCATTTGTAACCGTTTCAGGAAGCTAGGCGTATGTCGCACGTCACTACTTCACAGAAAACGCATTTGAACGTAAACATTTGTTTTTTATCAAAATGCTTTTTTGGCAGAAATGCCTTCTGGAACATGTGAACTTTCATGTGCCTTAATAACAAACGTGTATGCCACCTGTAAATATTAATAAAACGGTTAAATTACGAGCCTAGTTGGTTTAGCCACAGAAAAAGCCAGGAACCTTCCCACTAGCCATGATTGGCTGAGATAATGGATGGGCTGGACATGCCGGGAGATGAGTTCAAATTGGTCTGCCACGTAGCCCACGTCTGCCTATAACATGAGCTTCTCAGTGTGGGGCGGCAGGTAGCCTAGTGGTTAGAGCATTGGACTAGTAACTGAAAGGTTGCAAGATCGAATCCCTGAGCTGACAAGTTAAAAAGCTGTCGTTCTGCCCCTGAACAAAACAGTTAACCCACTGTTCCTAGGCCATCATTGAAATTAAGAATTTGTTCTTAACTGACTTGCCTAGTTAAATAATTTTAAAATGTATGGATAATCCTTGCTACTGTGGATTTTTTGAAAAATATAATGTTAGAAATGGAGAAATGCAAAAGTGTTGCTACTGCTCTCAACAACAATGCTCCCCTGAATTTAGCAGGCGCTATTGACAGTGGGGAAAAGTTGTGATGGACTGCTTTATGCACAGGGTCAGTGAGAACCGGAGTGACTTGACACAATGGGCCAAACAAGCTGTAGCTCCAAAACAAAATGGAAACGACACAGCTAGACATCTTACTTAGTTAAAGCGGTTCCAGTCTGCCGTGAAGCAGACTGTAACCATGTATACGGGTAAGAGTCTAGCTAAATTGTCAGGTATTATAAGTTTCTAATTTTGTCAGAAAGTCGTTTTCATTGCAAGTTAAAGCGTACTGTTCACTAGCTAGCAAACATTAGCTTGCTGGCTCACTATCTACGTGTATGATCTGTGTAGTAATATTATTTGTATCTCAGAAAGCTATTTGCATTGCTATTTATAGCCTAATGTTACAGTAGCTAACATTGAAGTTAGTTGGTTAGCTTTAGCTACCTGCAGATTCCCACAACAGCATTTCATGCATGGTGGCTACCTATGATAATCAATTTGTACCGTAAGGGTTGGGATTATAGTTCATTGTTTAGCTAGCTAACTAGCTACATGCCAAAACAAAAGACTTCACTTCGCCAGATGATTACATGATCCATCAAGTTAGCCAGGTGTGTCTGGGGGTGATTATGGCCATCTATTGTATTTCATGAACATGCATACATGTTTAGACAATAATGACCTTAGCTAGATGTGGCTGGGGGGTAGGTATAGCATTTTGTTCGCATGACCCATTATTTACACAAATGTGTCTGGGTAAGCATCATCTAATAATTATATAAAATTATATATTTTTATCTGGAAACTTTCTATTTTTGATAGCTACTATGCAAATATGCAAGTAACCATTTCACTATACCGTTTACACCTTCTGTATCCTGTGCATGTTACAAACAAACATGGAATTTATTTGATATACTGTGTGTTTACCAGAGATGGTAAAGTGAAGAACAACATGACCTGCACCAAAGTTAGATTGGGATATAGGCCAAGAACTAGATCAATTGTATTTTTACTAGAGGTCGACCGATTAATCGGCATGGCCGATAAATTAAGGCTGATTTCAAGTTTTCATAACAATCGGTAATCTGCCTTTTTTGACGCCGATTATATTGAAGTCCACGAGGAAACTGCATGGCAGGCTGACGACCTGTTATGCGAGTGTAGCATCAAAAGAACCTGGTGGCTGCAAGGAGCCACGGTAAGTTGCTAGCTAGCATTAAACTTATCTTATAAAAAACAATCAATCTTAAAATAATCACTAGTTAACTACACATGGTTGATGATATTACTATGTTAACTAGCTTGTCCTGCGTTGCATATAATCAATGCGGTGCCTGTTAATTTATCATCGAATCGCAGCCTACTTCAACTACGCTAAATGGGTGACGATGTAACAAAAGCGCATTCGCGTAAAAAGCACAATCGTTGCACAAATGTACCTCACCATAAACATCAATGCCTTTCTAAAAATCAATACACAGAAGTATATATTTTTAAACCTGCATATTTAGTGAAAAGAAATTAATGTTAACCTTTTCTCAATAGGGGGTGCTGTTGGCACTTTGTAATAATTTTGTTCCCAAATTAAACTGCCTCGTACTCAATTCTTGCTCATACAATATGCATATTATTATTACTATTGGATAGAAAATACTCTCTAGTTTCTAAAACCGTTTGAATTATATCTGTGAGTAAAACAGAACTCGAGTTGGAGCATTTTTCCTATGAGGATGTGAGAATGCTGTTATATCAGTTTATATCAGTATATTGCGATTTTCGGGTATTTATTTGTGCTGCGTTCTAGGGACTTGGGCACGTCTGGCCCACATGGCTAATGTTTACTGCTAATTCCAACGTTGAAGACTACATTCTACAACCGAGCAACGATTCTTTTGGACAAAGGACACCTTGCCCAAGATTCTGATGGAAGCACATCAAAAAGTAAGAACTATTTATGATGTTAATTCGTTGTTCTGTTGAAAAATGTAAAATGCATATTCCGCCATTAATTTCGGTGCGGTCTCGCTTTAACGCACGCTGTATGTCGTAGTAACGTTAATTTTAAAAATCTAACACAGCGATTGCATTAAGAACTAATGTATCTTTCATTTGCTGTCCAACCTGTATTTTTTAGTCAAGTTTATGATTAGTTATCGATTAGAATAGGTGCCTCTCCCAAGATTTCTCCCGACATTTTGTTTGCATTTTGGCTACTATTCTCATTGTATAACCACGATTTGTGCCGCTAAATATGCACATTTTCGAACAAACTCTATATGTATTGTGTAATATGATGTTATAGGACTGTCATCTGAAGAAGTTTGAGAAGGTTAGTGAAAAAATGTATATCTTTTGCTGGTTTATACGTTATCGCTATTTTTGGCTTGAATCAATGCTGTTGTGTGGTTGGCTATTGTAGTAAGCTAATATAATGCTATGTTGTGTTTTCGCTGTAAAACACTTAAAAAATCTGAAATATTGGCTGGATTCACAAGATCTTTGTCTTTCATTTGCTGTACGCTGTGTATTTTTCAGAAATGTTTTATGGTGAGTATTTAGGTAATTCACGTTGCTCTCTGTAGTTATTCTAGTCGCTTTGGTGAGAGTTGTGATGGTGGCTGCAATGGTAAACTATGATTTATACCTGAAATATGCACATTTTTCTAACAAAACATATGCTATACAATAAATATGTTATCAGACTGTCATCTGATGAAGTTGTTTCTTGGTTAGTGGCTATTTATATCTTTATTTGGTCGAATTTGTGATAGCTACCTATGCAGGAAAAAAATGGTGGAGTAAAAAAAGTTGTGTCTTTTGCTAACGTGGTTAGCTAATAGATTTACATATTGTGTCTTCCCTGTAAAACATTTTAAAAATCAGAAATGATGGCTGGATTCACAAGATGTGTATCTTTCATCTGGTGTCTTGGACTTGTGATTTAATGATATTTAGATGCTAGTATTTACTTGTGACGCTATGCTAGGCTATGCTAGTCAGCTTTTTTACTGATGGGGGTGCTCCCGGATCCGGGATTGGGAGGAAGTAGAAGTTAACAGGCAATATTAACTAGGGAAATTGTGTTACTTCTCTTGCGTTCAGTGCAAGCAGAGTCAGGGTATATGCAACAGTTTGGGCCGCCTGTCTCGTTGCGAACTGTGTGACCGTAATTAATTTGCCAGAATTTTACATAATTATGACATAACATTGAAGGTTGTGCAATGTAACAGCAATATTTAGACTTAGGGTTGCCACCCGTTTGATAAAATACGGAAAGGTTCCGTATTTCACTGAAGGAATAAATGTTTTGTTTTCGAAATTATAGTTTCTGGATTTGACCATTTTAATGATCAAAGGCTCGTATTTCTGTGTTTATTATATTATAATTAAGTCTATGATTTGATATTTGATAGAGCAGTCTGACTGAGCGCTGGTAAGCAGCAGCAGGCTCGTAAGCATTCATTCAAACAGCACTTTACTGCGTTTGCCAGCAGCTCTTAGCAATGCTTGAAGCACAGCGCTATTTATGACTTAAAGCCTATCAAAGCCCGATATTAGGCTGGCAATACTAAAGTGCCTATAAGAACATCCAATATTCAAAGGTATATGAAATACAAATGGTATAGAGAGAAATAGTCGACGCGTCATAATTCCTATAATAACTACAACCTAAAACTTCTTAACTGGGAATATTGAAGAACTGGGAATATTGAACCACCAGCTTTCATATGTTCTCAGGAACTTAAACGTTAGCTTTTTTACATGGCACATATTGCACTTTTACTTTCTTCTCCAACACTGTGTTTTTGCATTATTTAAACCAAATTGAACATGTTTCATTATTTATTGCAGACTAAATAGATGTTATTTATGTATTATATTAAGTTAAAATAAAAGTGTTCATTGTTCATTCAGTATTGTTGTAATTGTCATTATTACAAATATATATAAAAATCAGCCGATTAATAGGTATCGGCTTTTTTTGGTCCTCCAATAATCTGTATCGGTATCGGCGTTGAAAAATCATAATCGGTCAACCTCTAATTTTTACCTGGAGTTTTGCCTTATTTTAGGCTACTACTTTCCACTGTAGTCTTGAAATCTTTGGTTGTTTCCTACAATACCTTACTCAGTATGTTTAGCACATGGCCTCATATGTAAATCCTTAAAGAGATGGGTGGGGCTAATGCTTAAGAGTGTGAATGATGCTGAATGGGTGTAGACAAAGAAGAGCTCTCCAGTAGGGCCATTTTCTAAAAAGTGCAGTTACAATTTTATCAACTTTCAAAGCAGAATTACTTTCCCATTGTTCCTCAACTGCAGTGTATCATACACCATTTTGTAGCTGAGTCTCTACTTTTATCCAATGTAAGAAACACCATTTCAAATGCTGCTATATAAGACGGAATCGAGGTGGTCAGTCACATTTCATCAATTGAATATCTAGCACCCAGCTTGTTGAGAGCTCCATAGAAGTCATGATCAGAGGCTTGTTCACCTCTAAACTGGCTGCTGCTTACACAGAGAACTGCAACAACACAGCAACATACACCTTGAGCGTCTGCTCAATCACATCTCCCCCTCCCAGCCACAGTCAATAAGACTAGGGCAGGTATTGTCTCCTTCTATTGTCTCCATGGCCTCGCTATGGCAACATCTGGAAGGCTACACAGATGTACGTTTATAGATAAAGTGTATGAGTGAGCACTGGCTATGGGTTGTGTGTGTGTGTGTGTGTGTGTGTGTGTGTGTGTGTGTGTGTGTGTGTGTGTGTGTGTGTGTGTGTGTGTGTGTGCGTGTGCATGAAAGAGCTGTGTGCAGCTTGTTGCCTGTTGCACTATAGGCCTGTGTGGATCCATGGAGAGACTCGCAGGCGTCTCGCTCTGTGGCGCAGGGGAAAGGCACACGTTGCCGCAGCGCCCGCCAACCCCACCGCCAGCCCGTCTGTGTTGCCATGGCGACCAACCCGTGCAGAGTCTGGAGCTCTCTCTCTCTTACCCTCTCTCTCTCTTACCCTCACTCTATAGCAGCAGCAGCCAATGAAACGGTGCCATCCAATCAGACACGTTTGCATAACGAGCTTGTTATGCAGAGGCCTGTGGTTGCAGAGCCTGTGTTCCAGCACCCGTCTAGACAAATCTCATTTATGCATACGGAGAAGGAGAGAGAATGAGTTTGGAGGGAGGTCCAAATTAAAAAGGGTGGGGGGGTGGTGGAAGTAGTAGAAGCAGAGAAGCAGAACCTCCGTTAATCTAGAGAGATAAACTGCAGAGAAGTGACTTAACCCAACCACTGACGGCACACACAGGGTTGAATGTTACACAAACACATCACAGGATACATAAGACCAGCGTGGAAAGAAAGAGGAGGACTCTTCTGGGAGATCATGAAAAATAAATAAAGTCCTAAAGCATAACCAAATTGTTTATTCCTATATATAATGCCTTCCCTTTGGTATCAACTTCATTTCTGTTCAGCATCTAGTTTCAGTACTAAATTAAATTAGTACATACTAATTGTATAATGTGCAACCATTATGAATGTCAGATTGAATACACAAACTTCACATCCTAACGATACCATAAACACCCAACGGCGTACAATTGTACAGTGCAACAGGGGGGAAAACACTGCTGACTATCAACACGCAGTCCCCCCTAAAGGGATTTCTCTCCTTAAAACTGATCTAGCCAGTCATCAGTACTAACAGCTCTCCTGTGGTGTGCTTGGGTCCTGCTAGAGGGAGTCTGAGCACTGCTTGCTTTCTCAGCTCTGAGACTGACCTGGGGGAGAGAGGCCCACTCACAGGGCTGTAACCTCCATTGATCCGTGGCCTATGTCTGACAGTAGACTTTGGGGAGAGATTGTAAGTGAATAACAGCTAGTAGTGGTTTCCCTTAACAGAGAGTGCTGCCTGATAAACACGTACAGTGTACTGTCTAGCAGAGCTTGTGAACTGAGCATGGAAAGAGAGCGGTATGGAGAGAAAGAGTGTGTGAGAGAGAGGAAAGAGACAGGGAGACCCCTCATTAGCACAGCGGGGTCCAATGCTCAGTGTTTATCGTGGCCAGCCAAAGGGCCGGTGACAGGCTAGCCACCAGAGCTCCTCACAGTGCAGCTGGCAGCCCTGGACAGGGACATCCCTGCTCTGTCACCGCCACAGTTCAGAACACTGATCAACCGCGAACACAAGCAGGGGACACACAAATGAGAAACAGGCACCGCAAAGCCAACACAAACTGTATAAAGAGCAAGGCCCTCAAATGGCAGAGGGATGTTTTACACACTTTCCTCTGGCTCACTGTCACTGTGTTGCACCAAACATTTTCCCCTGACTTCACTATGATGTCTTTCAAGGCACACTTGTGGTTAACCTCAAATAGCCAAGAATCTAAGGAGCAGTCATGGAAACAAATAAAATGCAGGAGTGGTTTGTTGTCTGTTTTGATATATGGTGGTGGTGTGGTAGATGGAGAGCCTCAGCTCAGTGCTGCTGTTTAAAGCCTGTTGTCTGAATGCCAGGAACTAATGCCTGGTAGAGTTCAGCTGTCAGAATAGCTCTGTCACAATGTTGTTGTTGGAACCTACTGGCACACGCTCTAGCACTCCTGAGCGACCGCCCATTTTGACTGCCACAGGGACAGGCGCTTCTCCTGATCCACAATCTACACTCGCACTCAAAGCCCACAGCTTACACTGGCACTCACGCTGGCACTGGTGCCAAGTGCCCCTAAGCCAAAGACACTACTGTTTCTCCTTGAAATTAGAGAATAGTCCAAGAAACCAAATGTACCCCAGTAAAGAAATAAAGAGTTCAATCCCAGCCAATATAAATGGCTGCTCAAGGACTACAGTATATGGGACAACATCTACTGTAGCTTTTTAGAGGTTCTGTGTTATTGTGCATGATTGTAATCTGATAGAGTTTACCTCCTTTTTCCTCTTCTTGACTTTGGGCATCTTCCCCTCCTTCATCTTTTTGAGTTTCTTCTTCTTCTGTTGTTTGAGGGAGTCGTTGTCAGTGAAAAAGCTGTCCAGAGGTGTGAGCGGGACAGTGTTATGTTGACCCTCCTCATCCTCATCTAGACACACACAAACACAAACATGGCCTTCAGAACCACATGATACAAGTATTCACAACTTTGACTCTTATTGTAACATATACAGATTTCATGGGGCTTCTGTTAGTCATCACTTTACCGTCCTCCCCTTTTACCTTATATCCTGTTGGCCAGGCAAGACTCAAACCTTAACCTAGTGGGCTGCTAGTTCTCTTTCAATTGTATTGTCTCAATATTGTTGTATACATATAAGCATGCTGACAACAGTGTATAACGGTGCTCCAGACTTCAATGCTGCCATAGTGGGTCACAGAGGAGTAAGAGAGACAGCAGGGCCAGGGAGACTGCCTTAGACAGTAGACAGTACATCACTATAAAGAGACACTCCCACGGTGCCTCCTCACACACAAACACACAGACTGGAGGGCATGAAATATGCAGCACATGTATCAGAGTCAATCAGCCAGCCAACACTAGACTAGCCCTGCAGCCTACCACTCCCAGAGGGACACCGAGTAGGGAGGAGGGGTTCCCCGTCTCCATAGCACAAACATTGGCTTGCAATGTACTTATCCTCCATTTAGCCAGGCTAGTCAAGAGGGGCCACACAGACACTAGGGGCTTCCAAGGTCCATTATCAATGAGAGACCCATAGAAATGTCTATCTATACATTCCCATTCACCACTGGATAAGCTGGATGCATCTTCCCACGTGTGTCCAGCAAACGGTACCGGAGCATTTGCTCTCAGACCAACAGGCTCCAAGACAGCTTCTACCCCCAAGACTGCTAAATAGTCAAACTGCTAAATAGTCAATAATGGCACCCAAACTATCTGCGCTGACTCTATCTTGCTCTGACCCTACACAAAGCAAAATATACACACACCATATACAGTACAATCAGACCCCTTGACTTTTTCCACATTTTGTTATGTTACAGCCTTATTCTAAAATTGATTAAATAAATGTTCCTCATCAATCTACACACAATACCCCATAATGACAAAGTGAAAACAGGTTTTTAGAATTTTTGGCAAATGTATTAAAAATTAAAAACAGACATACTTTATTTACGTAAGTATTCAGACTCTTTGCTATGAGACTCGAAATTTGAGCTCAGTTGCATCCTGTTTACACTGATCATCCTTAAGATATTTCTACAACTTGATCGGAGTCCACCTGTGGTAAATTCAAATGATTGGGCATGATTTGGAAAGGAACACATCTGTATATATAAGGTCCCACAGTTGACAGTACATGTCAGAGCAAAAACCAAGCCACGATGTCGAAAGAATGGTCCATAGAGCTCCGAGACAGGATTGTGTCGTGGCACAGATCGGTAGAAGGGTACAAAAACATTTCTGCGGAATTGAAGGTCCCAAGAACACAGTGGCCTCCATCATTCTTAAATGGAAGAAGTTTGGAACCACCAAGACTATTCCTAGAGCTGGCCGCCCGGCCAAATTGAGCAATCGGGGGAGAAGGGCCTTGGTCAGGGACGTGACCAAGTACCATATGGTCACTCTGACAGAGCTCCTCTGTAGAGATAGAGGAATCTTCCAGAAGGACAACCATCTCCAATCAGGCCTTTATGGTAGAGTGGCCAAACAGAAGCCACTCCTCAGTAAAAGGCACATGACAGCCAGCTTGGACTTTGCCAAAAGGCACCTAAAGGACACTCAGACCATGAGAAACAAGATTCTCTGGTCTGATGAAACCAAGCTTGAACTCTTTGGCCTGAATGCCAAGTGTCATGTCTGGAGGAAACCTGGCACCATCCCTAGGTTGAAGCATGGTGGTGGCAGCATCTTGCTGTGGGGATGTTTTTCAGCAGCAGGGACTGGGAGACTAGTCAGGATCGAAGGAAAGGTGAACAGAGCAAAGTACACAGAAATCCTTGATGAAAACCTGCTTCAGAGCGCTCACGACCTCAGACTAGGGCGAAGGTTCACCTTCCAACAGCACAATGACCCAAAGCACACAGCCAAGACAATGGAGGAGTGGCTTCAGGACATGTCTCTGAATGTCCTTGAGTGGCCCAGCCAGAGCCCAGACCTGAACCCAATCGAACATCTCTGGAGAGACCAGAAAATAGCTGTGCAGCGATGCTCCCCATCCAACCTGGGAGAAACTCCCCAAAAACAGGTATGCCAAGCTTGTAGCATCATACCCAAGAAGAGTCAAGGCTGTAATCGCTGCCAAAGGTGCTTCAACAAAGTACTAAGTAAATGGTCTGAATACTTATGTAAATGTGATATTTCAGTTTATATATATATACAGTGGGGCAAAAAAAGTATTTAGTCAGCCACCAATTGTGCAAGTTCTCCCACTTAAAAATATGAGAGAGGCCTGTAATTTTCATCATAGGTACACTTCAACTATGACAGACAAAATTAGAAAAAAAATCCAGAAAATCACATTGTAGGATTTTTAATGAATTTATTTGCAAATTATGGTGGAAAATAAGTATTTGGTTACCTACAAACAAGCAAGATTTCTGGCTCTCACAGACCTGTAACTTCTTCTTTAAGAGGCTCCTCTGTCCTCCACTCGTTACCTGTATTAATGGCACCTGTTTGAACTTGTTATCAGTATAAAAGACACCTGTCCACAACCTCAAACAGTCACACTCCAAACTCCACTATGGCCAAGACCAAAGAGCTGTCAAAGGACACCAGAAACAAAATTGTAGACCTGCACCAGGCTGGGAAGACTGAATCTGCAATAGGTAAGCAGCTTGGTTTGAAGAAATCAACTGTGGGAGCAATTATTAGGAAATGGAAGACATACAAGACCACTGATAATCTCCCTTGATCTGGGGCTCCACGCAAGATCTCACCCCGTGGGGTCAAAATGATCACAAGAACGGTGAGCAAAAATCCCAGAACCACACGGGTGGACCTAGTGAATGACCTGCAGAGAGCTGGAACCAAAGTAACAAAGCCTACCATCAGTAACACACTACGCCGCCAGGGACTCAAATCCTGCAGTGCCAGACGTGTCCCCCTGCTTAAGCCAGTACATGTCCAGGCCCGTCTGAAGTTTGCTAGAGAGCATTTGCATGATCCAGAAGAAGATTGGGAGAATGTCATATGGTCAGATGAAACCAAAATATAACTTTTTGGTAAAAACTCAACTCGTCGTGTTTGGAGGACAAAGAATGCTGAGTTGCATCCAAAGAACACCATACCTACTGTGAAGCATTGGGGTGGAAACATCATGCTTTGGGGCTGTTTTTCTGCAAAGGGACCAGGACGACTGATCCGTGTAAAGGACAGAATGAATGGGGCCATGTATCGTGAGATTTTGAGTGAAAACCTCCTTCCATCAGCAAGGGCATTGAAGATGAAACGTGGCTGGGTCTTCCAGCATGACAATGATCCCAAACACACCGCACGGGCAACGAAGGAGTGGCTTCGTAAGAAGCATTTCAAGGTCCTGGAGTGGCCTAGCCAGTCTCCAGATCTCAACCCCATAGAAAATCTTTGGAGGGAGTTGAAAGTCCGTGTTGCCCAGCAACAGCCCCAAAACACCACTGCTCTAGAGGAGATCTGCATGGAGGAATGGGCCAAAATACCAGCAACAGTGTGTGAAAACCTTGTGAAGACTTACAGAAAACGTTTGACCTCTGTCATTGCCAACAAAGGGTATATAACAAAGTATTGAGATGAACTTTTGTTATTGACCAAATACTTATTTTCCACCATAATTTGCAAATAAATTCATTAAAAATCCTACAATGTGATTTTCTGGATTTTTTTCTTCTCATTTTGTCTGTCATAGTTGAAGTGTACCTATGATGAAAATTACAGGCCTCTCTCATCTTTTTAAGTGGGAGAACTTGCACAATTGGTGGCTGACTAAATACTTTTTTGCCCCACTGTATATATTTGCACACACAAATAAAATATGATTTTGCTTTGTAATTATGGGGTATTTTATGTAGATTGATGAGGGGGATTTTTTTTTTTAAATACATTTTAGAATAAAATGTGGGAAAAGTAAAGGGGTCTGAAAACTTTACGAATGCACTGTACATACACATTACACACACACGCACAATCACACACTTTTACAGTAATTGTTTGCTGCTGCTACTCTGTTCTATATTTCACTCTTATTATCTACCCAGCCTAGTCACTTTACCCTGCCTTTATGTACATATCTACCTCAAATACCTCATACCTCTGCACAATGATCTGGTACTTGTACTCCCTGTACATAGTTCCATTCTCATGTATTTTATGGTATTATTCTTGTGTTACTATTTTATTTGTATTATTATTTATAAACTCTGCATCGTTGGGAAGGGCTCGTAAGCAAGCGTTTCAAGGTAAAACACCAGTTATATTTGGTGCATGTGACAAATAAAACTTGATTTGATTTAGATTGAGTCTTTCTCCTAAACATACATCATGGTAGCTACCCACTGGGCGCATTCAGTGCCAGTCAAAAGTTTGGACACACCTACTCATTCAAGGGTTTTTCTTTATTTTTACTATTTTCTACCTTGTAGAATAATAGTGAAGACATCAAAACTATGAAATAACACATATGGAATCATGTAGTAACCAAAAAAGTGTTAAACAAATCTAAATATATTTAATATTTGAGATTCTTCAAATTAGCGACCCTTTGCCTTGATGACAGCTTTGCACACCCTTGGCATTCTCTCAACCAGCTTGGGAAGTCACCTGGAATGCATTTCAATTAACAGGTGTGCCTTGTTAAAAGTTAATTTGTGGAATTTCTTTCCTTCTTGATGCGTTTGAGCCAGTTGTATTTACAAGGTAGGGGTGGTATAGAGAAAATAGCCCTATTTGGTAAAAGACCAAGTCCATATTATGGCAAGAACAGCTCAAATAAGCAAAGAGAAACAACAGTCCGTCATTACTTTAAGACATGAAGATCAAAGAACTTTGAAAGTTTCTTCAAGTGCAGTTGCAAAAACCATCAAGCGCTATGATGAAACTGGCTCTCATGAGGACCGCCACAGGAAAAAAGACCCAGAGTTACCTCTGCTGCAGAGGATAAGTTCAATAGAGTTACCAGCCTCAGAAATTGCAGCCCAAATAAATGCTTCACAGAGTTTAAGTAACAGACACATCTCAACATCAACTGTTCAGAGGAGACTGAGTGAATCAGGCCTTCATGGTCGAATTGCTGCAAAGAAACCACTACTAAAGGACACCAATAAAAAGATACTTGCTTGGGCCAAGAAACACTAGCAATTGACATTAGACCGGTGAAAATCTGTCCTTTTGTTTGATGAGTCCAAATTTGAGATATTTGGTTCCAACCGCTGTGTCTTTGTGAGACGCAGAGTAGGTGAACGGATGATCTTTGCATGTGTGGTTCCCATCGTGAAGCATGGAGGAGGAGGTGTTATGGTGTGGGGGTGCCTTGCTGGTGACACTGTCAGTGATTTATTTAGAATTCAAGGCACACTTAACCAGCATGGCTACCACAGCATTCTGCAGCAATACGCCATCCCATCTGGTTTGCGCTTAGTGGGACTATCATTTGTTTTTCAACAGGACAATGACCCAACACACCTCCAGGCTGTGTAAGGGCTATTTGACCAAGAAGGAGAGTGATGCAGTGCTGCATCAGATGACCTGGCCTCCACAATCACCCGACCTCAACTCAATTGGGATGGTTTGGGATGAGTTGGACCGCAGAGTGAAAGAAAATCAGCCAACAAGTGCTGAGCATATGTGGGAACTCCTTCAAGACTGTTGGAAAGCATTCCTCATGAAGCTGGTTGAGAGAATGCCAAGAGTGTGCAAAGTCATCAAGGCAAAGGGTGGCTACTAAAACCCTGGAATGAGTAGGTGTGTCCAAACTTTTGACTGGTACTGTATGTGTCACTCAAAGTCTATTCCACGTTGGTTCAACGTAATTTTATTTAAATGACGTGTGGTAAGTGCCAGCTCTATATTTATTAGGTCAACATGTCTGCAGTACCTCACACTGGGAGCTCTTTCATGTCTGAGCCACAGTCAGGTTCAAAATTATTGGCAGCCTTGATAAAGATGAGAAAAAAAGACTGTATAAACTTTATGAAAATAGAGCTCTTTGGCCATGCACACCAGTGTTGAGTGGCGTCATATAAGTATGCATAAGCAGGAAATTACCCCATACCTATTGTAAAATATGGTGGTGGATCTTTGATGTTATGGGGCTAGTTTGCTTCACTGGTCCTCGAGCCCTTGTTAAAGTCAACGGCATCATGAACTTTACCCAGTACCAGGACAATTTATCAAAAAACCCGGGTGCCTCTGCCAGTAGGCTGAAACTTGGCCGCAAATGGATCTTCCAGCAAGACAATAACCCCAAGCACACATCAAAATCCACAAAGAAATTGTTAATTGACCACAAAATCAACATGTAATGGCCATCTCAGTCTCCAGACTTGAACCCCATTGAAAACCTGTGTTTTGAATTAAAAGAGAGCAGGCCATAATCACAAACAAAGGATTTCAAGGATCTGGAAAGATTCTGCATGGAGGAATGGTCTCAGATCCCTCCCAATGTATTCTCCAACTCATAAAACATTTTAGAAAAAGGCTCAGTGCTGTTATCCTCGCAAAGTGAGGTATTGAAAGGTATTGAAAACAGAGGTGTCAATCATTTTAACCGCTATCTTTTTGAGAGAAAAAAATGAAGTGTTAAATAAAATCTATGTCTGCAGCCTGCCAGGCATGTCATAATTACGACAACTCAGCTAATGTTACAGCTCTTTCAAATGCACTCATGATAAAATTGGCTGAGATGACAAGAAATGCAGTTGTTTATTTAAGACCTACAGGAGGGTTGAGAGCGAAAATCTGCTGTTTCCATCTCAAGACATCTAATTCTCCTCCTTGCTGATATGTGACCCGCCATTATTTACCACCAAGTTGACCAGAAATGGCCACTACCATCAATGCAATTGAGACAAACACATTATGTCTGCACATGTAAAAATGTATTTAAGGCACCACATCTAAGTGTGTGATCCCAGAGAGAAGCCTCTGGCGTTCTGGCAGCTATTGTTCTAATGCTCTGTGATGTCTTCCAGAGGTGGCTGCTTCGTACCGGGTGATGAGGGGGATCACTGTGGCATGTGGCAAAGGACAGCTGGCACCAGGCCCAGTTTGAACTAGACTGCAGCCTCACTTGGCACACTGTGCCCACAATGAAGCGTGGACAGGGGGCAGGCAGCACCGCTCTGACCTTCATGCAAGGGCTTGGCCACCGGACCGCTCCATTAGAAGGGAAATTCATGACCCTCTCATTCCTGAGAAGTCCAGCATTTACAGGAACACGCATTAGGCCACTCTCTCTGACAGGCTCCTTATGGAAATACCCAGTTAATGGTGCCCTGACCGCCAATGTGAAGAGAGTGACTTCAGGCTTCTCCCATCATTGAGAGGGTGTTTATAGCTCACTCTACTTATGTCTTAGGACACACAAAGGCACCCTCACACGCATTTACTCCAAAGCTTGGAGTAAAAAAACTGCTTCTATCTCAAGGCCATCAGATCAGACCACTAGCACAGAGAGGCGGCTGCCTACCTACAGACTTGATATCATTGGCCACTTTAATAAATGGAACACTAGTCACCTTAATAATGCCACTTGAAGAATGTTTACATATCTCACATTACTCATCTCATATGTATATACTGTATACTGTATCCTTTTCTATCTATTCTTTACTATCTATTGCACCTTAGCTGCTCTGTCACTGCTCATCCATATATTTTATACTTAAATATTCTTATTCCATTCCTTTACTAGATTTTGTGTATTAGGTTTTGTTGTGGAATTTGTTAGATATTAGGTTTTGTTGTGGAATTGTTAGATATTACCTGTTAGATATTGCTGCACTGTCGAATCTAGAAGCATAAGCATTTCGCTACACTCACAGTAACATCTGCTAACCATGTGTGTGTAACCAATAACATTTGATTTGATGTTGGTCTTTCTAGTAGCGGATATGCTGTTATAGTGTAGCATTCTGAATAGTGGACTGTATTACTTCATGATAGAATCAGAGTTGTAGTCATTGACTGTGAGCTCACTTTCCTGCTCCTGGGTCTTGGGAGTTAGTGATAATAAATGGTGGCAGTGCAGTCAGGATCTAAGGGTACAGAGTGATGGTGTGTGAGTGAGTTAGATGTACTGTGGGTCAATTTAGGGAAAGTCAGCAGAAGCCTGATGGTGGCAGGGTATAATCTGGCAGCTGATGTAACATTACAGCTCCTTTGTGATTTGCTATTCTTTCGCATGCACCATAAATATTATGAGATCACAGTATATTATTATGACAGTGTAATTAGAACATACATGTGCAGTTGAACAAAAATGCAGTGGTAACAAGTGTGACAGAGTAAACACATAAAACACACATTTACTTGGATAAACATTACACACACGCGCACACACACACACAGATGGACAAAAATGGTGTCAGCTTTCACAGTGGAGTCTCCAGAAATAGCCCCCACCAATCAGGGATGACTTTAGTAGGCGCACAAAAGCCCATGCTAATCTTTCAATTTCATTGAAGGACGAAACAATTTCAAAAGGAAACAAGACAAAGAGAAATGTCAGAGGCAGTATCAAAAGGTAAAACTGAGACACAAGGACAGCGCTAGTGACATGACCAAGAACGGGACAATGGGAAGGACAACAATGAGTTTGAGGCAGTGAGTGGTGGAGTGTATGGCTGTGACAGCAAACAGTAGAAGCTACTGTACTGTGGGTCCTCAGCTCTCCCTCCATGGCTTGTGGAGGGCCCTTGCCAAACCTGAAGTTCATTAGACTGCTGTCAAGCTTGGCTGGGTCTATATGAAGAACATTCTCATCAAAGCATCAGGCACATGCATGGTTAGGGAGATGCTACATGCACAATTATAGAACAGAACTGATTGATACACTCAGGGAAAATAAATCTAAAACATATGAAGAACCAACTGGAACATAACAGGAGCAAGATTTCTTTATTAACACATTCCATAGCTATTTGTATGCAATTAACCTCCTTTTTAACCACTAGTTGTTGCTTATTGGGGATATGCATAGTGATTGCTTTATCCCTCAGGTTGCAGCTGTCAGACTGCATGTACAGAAATCACAGAGCACTCCCCCCTTCTAAAGATCTTCTAAAGACCAGTTCTTTACTAAATTGTACCAATACAAAAAAAGGTTATTTTGTGAGTCGGTTTGCTCCATAACACCCATGACTACATTCATTAACCTTTTCTGTATGTTCCAAAGTCAGAAATGTTGTTGGAAACTATTTTAAATGTAACATAATAATGTACATGTATTGATTCCATAGGCTACTATCAGAAAGAAGCTCAGACACGGGCATTTTGGTATCAATGACAGGCCAAATGCAAACCCCCAACTATCCACAGTGCATAAAACTCTTACAAGCAAACAGCATGAAATTCAAGCAAAATATTTAACATACAAAACAATACATTACAAAGGTGGGCCTAATGCGATGTCATTATTGCACCATGATAAACTGGTGCCATAACCAGCCAACCATGTCACACTAATAGGCTAATGCAAATGCTATGAGGGCAGGAGGGCATATTGGTCTGCCCTGGCTGCTAATCCAGGAGTAAATCATCTGGGGCCTGGCACTAGCTGGACGAGAAAACTATGAATGTATGATTCTATTTACTGAACTGACATGGTGGTATAAAAAGGCAGGCTCCTGACTTAGGCACTTGCTGTAGGGCACTTCATCACCTCACCCCTGGCTCAGCAACTGGCTCCCCAGAGATGTATGACCTGGTTGACAGCCATGGATGGAGAGATTTATGAACCAGGCTCAGGGGCCACATAGACACTCTCTTTGACTAGCAGTGTAAATAAGAGGCATGTCCTGTTGCAGATGACCACATGGGTTGGTGGGTTTACAGATTTCATCCACCATGCTCTCACCATTCTAACTTTGGAGGATTCACGTGGTCTTGAGTGCATTAAAATATGCAGGCCTATTAGTTTTGTTTCACAGTCATATTCTGTGAAAGACTAACACAGCAGTAGTCCTGCGTGGCTCAGTTGGCAGAGCATGGTGCTTGCAAAACCAGGGTTGTGGGTTTGAGTCCCACAGTGAACCAGTATGAAAAGGTATAAAACTGAATGCACTCACTACTGTAAATCGCTCTGGATAAGGGTATCTGCTAAATTACTCAAATATGCAGTAACAAAGACACCATTGTGGAAAATGGCATGTGCAATTAACTAGTATGATGGATGTGTGGAGAGTATCAACCCATTATGCTGGTTGACGGCCACAATCAGTTTGATTACACTTGACTTATCAACAGGACAGTTGCCCTAACCAGTGTTTTCCTGGTACACGTGGGTTCAGTCACAGCCCAGCACATTTGTGGCCACTACCGAATCAATTGGACAAGAGCTTCAAAACAATTGGGACACAGCTGTTCAATTTTGATGATGGGGCATCACCAGGGAGAGTTGGACAGTCTATGGACATTCATTTAGTAATAACGTATACCTTTTATTCAGTTGTCACAGCGTGTGAGGTGAAACTTCTGACATCAAATGGAAACACAAAAAAATATTATATTGTTGCCTAACAGCAAAATAAAAGGGCGCACCCTCAAAACAGCACGAATAAAATGGTGTGCATGTGCCTAATTCTAAAAAGAAAAATGTAGGATATATGCTGATCGCAATCAAAGTCAAATGGAGATCGGTGGCCTAACATCTGAGCTTTTAATTTTTAAAAAATCTCGAGAATGCACGGATTCTAGGCTGTCCCCCTTTTCTCGGACCGGCTCATTTCAGTACCACAGATGGTGGCTTTTCATTCGTCTATCTATATCATATTTGAAGATGACACAGTGGCGACAAGTGCAGACATGTGCCCCTGAGGAAAACAACGGGTTGTGCAAAAATTGAAACGCTTACTGCACCCCACCCCTCTTGTCTCCTATAACGTATAGTACGACAAGCCCTTTTCCCGCATTCAACTAGGCGTAGCAGCGCAAAATATCTGACGGGCAGAAACTCCCCCCACCTTACTTCGCTCGCTCACCTGGTATTTCGTCTTCAAAATCCATGTCCTCTTGTCCCTCGTCTTCATTGCTTAACGACCCAGGCATCTTTATCGCATACCAAAAACCTCTTGCCTGAGAATTAACTGAAAGTTAACCCTCTAAAAGCCACTGTTCACCTCGTATTGCTTCTCCGAAAATAATTATATGGGTCTTGTGTAAATAAAATGTATATATGTATATTTCCAAGAATGATGACTTCCCTCTTTTTGTAGGAAAACATGTATTTCCTTTTACACTCTTCTCTATCCAAGTCCTCCAGTCTGAAAATAAGAAAGAGACAAAACTGGAACACACATGCCCAGATTGTGACGTCTGGTCTGTTGCCATGACAATCCATCCCATAATTTTCACCACAACTAGTTAAGTCATGCTCCCCTAGTTACCACTTTTACTAGTCGTTTGCAGGGCTGCAAGTAGCAATGTCACTGTGTGCATCTCTTCCCGTCTGTCTCTTTGCCCGTTTTCCCAAGCAAGTCTGTAGAAATTGAGGTTACACCAGGATATGGGGAAAACACTTCACTCAATCCCCTCCTGAGCCCCCACTTCGCATTTCGTCTCAAATGGATTTGATGCAGTGTAATGTATCCAGTTGTAAAACAATCTAAGTCCAACTTGGTTTGAATAATCGCCAAAATTGCGTATTTTAATGAAACGTAGGCTATTATGACAATGGCAAGAATCATAAAGCCAAGTTAATCTATCTATTGGCATTATTAAACTTGAGGCAATGTGGGTAATTCGTCTTTAAACTTTTAAATATAGGATGCAAACAGCTCGCTGATGTAAGGGCAACGATAATATGTTTGTTACCATAGACATTAAAAGTGTTAGATGTAGCGGTCATTTCGGCTACATTGTATTGCATCTTGATTTGAAGGCGGCGCATGTTGAACAGTCAATGTTACAAAGTAATATTCTACAGAGAAGGTATTCGTTCGTGAAATTATTGCAACCTACACTAAACTTGTTTGAATTGGCAATTTCAAATATATTATTCCTTTTGTTTTAGCAATTATTTAGTCAAGGTATGCATGCATTCAACAAACTTACTTGCTTTTTCACCTACACGAAATTGCAAGTGCGCAGCCAGTGCTGTGTTGATTGCTTAGAACAGTTGTCAAGGTTACGCTGCAACCTGAACTCAGTGGTAGACATAACATAGTACATTTATATCCGAAACCACAAATTATTATGAAATGTTACGCTTTGTATTGGTATTTATTAACTTGTGGATGTCTATCATCCACCTTCGTATGATATGTTAATTTATTACATTTTTTAGGGGGTGGATCAGCTTTAATATTGAGGATAGATTGTTGCTTCCATCAATGTAATTGTATGCATCATTTCCAATCCCTCATATATGTTTTTGGTAAATATATATATCTATATATATATATATAAACATACATACACATACCCACATGTATATATATATATATATATATATATATATATATATATATATATATATATATATATATATATATATATAAACATACATACACATACCCACATGTATATATATATATATATATATATATATACAGTTGAAGTCGGAAGTTTACATACACTTAGGTTGGAGTCATTAAAACTCGTTTTTCAGCCACTCCACAAATTTCCTGTTAACAAACTATAGTTTTGGCAAGTCGGTAAGGACATCTACTTTGTGCATGACAAGTCATTTTTCCAACAATTGTATACAGACAGATTATTTAATCTTATAATTCACTGTATCACAATTACAGTGGGTCAGAAGTTTACATACACTAAGTTGACTGTGCCTTTAAACAGCTTGGAAAATCATTTGAGTCAATTGGAGGTGTACCTGTGGATGTATTTCAAGGCCTACCTTCAAACTCAGTGCCTCTTTGCTTGACATCATGGGAAAAACAAAAGAAATCAGCCAAGACCTCAGAAAAATAATTGTAGACCTCCACAAGTCTGGTTCATCCTTGTGCGCAATTTCCAAACACCTGAAGGTACCATGTTCATCTGTACAAACAATAGTATGCACGTATAAACACCATGGAACAACGCAGCTATCATACCACTCAGGAAGGAGATGCATTCTGTCTCCTAGAAATGAACGTACTTTGGTGCGAAAAGTGCAAATCAATCCCAGAACAACAGCAAAGGACCTTGTGAAGATGCTGGAGGAAACAGGTCCAAAAGTATCTATATCCACAGTAAAAACAAAAACTATATCGACATAACCTGAAAGGCCGCTCAGCAAGGAAGAAGCCACTGCTCCAAAACCGCCATAAAAAAGCCAGACTACGGTTTGCAACTGCACATGGGGACAAAGATCGTACTTTTTGGAGAAATGTCCTCTGGTCTGATGAAGCAAAAATAGAACTGTTTGGCCATAATGACCATCGTTATGTTTGGAGGAAAAAGGGGGAAGCTTGCAAGCTGAAGAACACCATTCTAACCGTGAAGCACGGGGTGGCAGCATCATGTTGTGGGGGTGCTTTGCTGCAGGAGGGACTGGTGCTCTTCACAAAATAGATGGCTATAACAATTATGTGGATATATTGAAGCAACATCTCAAGAAATCAGTCAGGAAGTTAAAGCTTGGTCGCAAATGGGTCTTCCAAATGGACAATGACCCCAAGCATACTTCCAAAGTTGTGGCAAAATGGCTTAAGGACAACAAAGTCAAGGTATTGGAGTGGCCATCACAAAACCCTGACCTCAATCCTATAGAAAATGTGTGGGCAGAACTGAAAAAGTGTGTGTGAGCAAGGAGGCCTACAAACCTGACTCAGTTACACCAGCTCTGTAGGAGGAATGGGCCAAAATTCACCCAACTTATTATGGGAATCTTGTGGAAGGCTACCTGAAACGTTTGACCCAAGTTAAAAAATTTAAAGGCAAGGCTACCAAATACTAATTGAGTGTATGTAAACTTCTGACCCACTGGGAATGTGATGAAAGAAATACAAGCTGAAAGAAATCATTCTCTCTACTATTATTCTGACATTTCACATTCTTAAAATAAAGTGGTGATCCTAACTGACCTAAGACAGGGACATTTTTACTAGGATTAAAAGTCAGGAATTGTGAAAAACTGAGTTTAAATGTATTTGGCTAAGGTGTATGTAAACTTCCGACTTCGGCTGTATATATATATATATACACACATATATATATATAAACATTCATAAATATACACACATACAGTGGGGCAAAAAAGTATTTAGTCAGCCACCAATTGTGCAAGTTCTCCCACTTAAAAAGATGAGAGAGGCCTGTAATTTTCATCATAGGTACACTTCAACTATGACAGACAAAATTAGAAAAAAAATCCAGAAAATCACATTGTAGGATTTTTAATGA
The DNA here is from genome assembly GCF_016432855.1 of Salvelinus namaycush. Lineage (NCBI taxonomy): Eukaryota > Metazoa > Chordata > Actinopteri > Salmoniformes > Salmonidae > Salvelinus > Salvelinus namaycush. The sequence goes on from NC_052326.1 coordinate 23,153,293, forward strand.
ATTTATTTGCAAATTATGGTGGAAAATAAGTATTTGGTTACCTACAAACAAGCAAGATTTCTGGCTCTCACAGACCTGTAACTTCTTCTTTCAGAGGCTCCTCTGTCCTCCACTCGTTACCTGTATTAATGGCACCTGTTTGAACTTGTTATCAGTATAAAAGACACCTGTCCACAACCTCAAACAGTCACACTCCAAACTCCACTATGGCCAAGACCAAAGAGCTGTCAAAGGACACCAGAAACAAAATTGTAGACCTGCACCAGGCTGGGAAGACTGAATCTGCAATAGGTAAGCAGCTTGGTTTGAAGAAATCAACTGTGGGAGCAATTATTAGGAAATGGAAGACATACAAGACCACTGATAATCTCCCTCGATCTGGGGCTCCACGCAAGATCTCACCCCGTGGGGTCAAAATGATCACAAGAACGGTGAGCAAAAATCCCAGAACCACACGGGTGGACCTAGTGAATGACCTGCAGAGAGCTGGAACCAAAGTAACAAAGCCTACCATCAGTAACACACTACGCCGCCAGGGACTCAAATCCTGCAGTGCCAGACGTGTCCCCCTGCTTAAGCCAGTACATGTCCAGGCCCGTCTGAAGTTTGCTAGAGAGCATTTGCATGATCCAGAAGAAGATTGGGAGAATGTCATATGGTCAGATGAAACCAAAATATAACTTTTTGGTAAAAACTCAACTCATCGTGTTTGGAGGACAAAGAATGCTGAGTTGCATCCAAAGAACACCATACCTACTGTGAAGCATTGGGGTGGAAACATCATGCTTTGGGGCTGTTTTTCTGCAAAGGGACCAGGACGACTGATCCGTGTAAAGGACAGAATGAATGGGGCCATGTATCGTGAGATTTTGAGTGAAAACCTCCTTCCATCAGCAAGGGCATTGAAGATGAAACGTGGCTGGGTCTTCCAGCATGACAATGATCCCAAACACACCGCACGGGCAACGAAGGAGTGGCTTCGTAAGAAGCATTTCAAGGTCCTGGAGTGGCCTAGCCAGTCTCCAGATCTCAACCCCATAGAAAATCTTTGGAGGGAGTTGAAAGTCCGTGTTGCCCAGCAACAGCCCCAAAACACCACTGCTCTAGAGGAGATCTGCATGGAGGAATGGGCCAAAATACCAGCAACAGTGTGTGAAAACCTTGTGAAGACTTACAGAAAACGTTTGACCTCTGTCATTGCCAACAAAGGGTATATAACAAAGTATTGAGATGAACTTTTGTTATTGACCAAATACTTATTTTCCACCATAATTTGCAAATAAATTCATTAAAAATCCTACAATGTGATTTTCTGGATTTTTTTCTTCTCATTTTGTCTGTCATAGTTGAAGTGTACCTATGATGAAAATTACAGGCCTCTCTCATCTTTGTAAGTGGGAGAACTTGCACAATTGGTGGCTGACTAAATACTATTTTGCCCCACTGTACATATATACACATACACTTTTAAAAAATATATACCTTCCTTTTTTATTCCTGCAAACTCTACCACCCCTCCCCCAATTGGATAAAACTAATAAACAATAACACTTAGGCTTCTACTTCCAGTTTATACATACTATACACAATTTACAGACAATCCATTTTACAATAGTTATATTTAGTTTGTTTTGTAACGGCTGTCCTCCTCCCCTTCGGAAGAAGAGGAGGAGTAGGGATTGGACCAAAGCGCAGCGTGGAATGTAGACATAATTAAGTTTATTAAAGTAAATACGAAAACCGAAAACACTTCAACAAACTACAAAATAACAAACGCACGTAGACTGACCTAAAACATGAGAACTTACATATAACACGAAGAACGCACAAACAGGTACAGACTACAACAAACGAATGAACAAACCGAAACAGTCCCGTGTGGTGCAACATACACAGACACGGAAGACAATCACCCACAAACAAACAGTGTGAACAGCCTACCTTTATATGGTTCTCAATCAGAGGAAACGTCAAACACCTGTCCCTGATTGAGAACCATATAAGGCTAATTACACCTGACCTAAACATAGAAACACAAAACATAGAATGCCCACCCCAACTCACGCCCTGACCAACTAAACACATACAAAATTAACAGAAAACAGGTCAGGAACGTGACATGTTTTTAGTACTGGCCTTCCTCTATTTCTGATGTCTATCCAGTTTGATTTCTCCTTCGTATGATATGTTACCAATTACAATTAGTCTCTTACTGAGTATACACCTTCGTAATATTGAGTTCACTCCAAAGCTTCCCACAGTTGTGTCAAGTTGGCTGGATGTCCTTTGGACCATTCTACTCACGGAAAACTGCTAAGTGTGAAAAACCCAGTAGCGTTGCAGTTCTTGACACAAACTGGTGCGCATGACACCTACTACCATACCCTGTTTCATATTATTCTGTATGTAAATCCGAGACACTCCATTTAGTATGATACGCTACGTCGCGTATGGTATGTAAAGGTTAATTTGTGGATGTCCATCAACCATTTTGTGTGATATGTTACAAATTACAACTCATATGTTACGAATTGCAATTCGAACAATATGTTAATAATTCACAAAATGTACAATATGATACGAATTTCCAAAACGTATGATATATTAGGAATTCCAATTTGTTGTGGATAATGCTATCATTAGCTAGCTGGCTAACATTAGCTAGACTAGGGGTTAGGGTTAATGTTAGGAGTTAGGTTAAAGGGTTTAAGGTTAGATTTAGCTAAAATGCCAAGTAGTTGCAAAGTAGCTAACAAGTAGTAAGTCGTTGAAAAGTTGCTAAAATGCTAGTTGTCTTGATGAGATTTGAACATGCAACTTTTGGTTGCTAGGCATTCGTGTTATATGCCCGCTCACCTATCCACCCCCGACTAACCACCCTCCTTTAGTTTTTGCCTTAAGTAACCTTCTGTTTTATATAACCACACCAAATGTAACATATTATACTAATTCCAGTGTCTCGGATTTACTTTTACTATGTTATGTCTAGTCTATGAGACCAGGCTGGAATGGCACACACAATCCATGTCTCAATTGTCTCAGGGATAAAAAAAAAAAAAAATCCTTCTTTAAGCTGTCTTCTCCCCTTCATCTCGATTGCAGAGGATTTAACAGGTGACATCAATAGGGGATCAAAACTTTTACCGGGATTCACCTGGTCAGTCTGTCATGGAAAGAGTAGGTGTCCTTAATGTTTTGTACACTTAGTGTATGTTACGAATTGCAATTCCTACTGAAAGCAGGTCCTACCTGCTCTACATACTTTAGTGGTTTGTGACCTACTGACACCGCCCCCAGATAGAGGGGAATAAAGCAGCCAAAGAGTGAACACACACAGGGAACTTTATTCACACACAGGAGAAGATGAATATGGGGATGCATATGAGAATGTACATGGGGATGGTTCTGTAGGAAAGGTAATGGTTCTGTAATGGACAGAAACCGAGGTAATGAATACACACATACTGAATGAATATACCAGGGCACCAATCAAGATACAGAATAGAGCAGTAATAAATGGCAAAGGACTGTTTAGATTGTATATGCTATCTGCAGAGTATTATACAAAACAGTAAACACAGAGGGGCAACATAAAATACGCAATAGTAGTAACTAACTATGAAGAACAATATACAAATGTCAATACAACTCACTTTGGGCACCCATCCCATCTCACAAGTTCAGAGATATGAATGAGTCCAGTTGTTGATGGGCAGAGACAGAGATGTTGCTCTCTGCCACTGCTTGAGGGAGACTGGAGGTATTGTGTTGCCTGTATAGTCAATCTAGTAACCTACCTAGCAACCTATCAGGGCACAGGTCACAAAGGTCAGAAAGAGTTGGAGAGGCAGGTTTATGGTACCCCGTAGACGCTCAGGCTACAAAGTGTAGTGCAGCTAAGTGTAACGGTTTTCCTCCTCCTCTTCGTCCGAAGAGGAGGAGTAGGGATTCGACCAAAACGCAGCGTTGTGATACGACATGAATGTTTATTGAAACAAGACGAAAACTAAACAAACTTGAGAATTTACAAAATAACCAAAACCGAGGTAGACAGACCTGAACATGGAACTTACATAAATGCACGAAGAACTCACGAACAGGAACGGACTACATCAAACGAACGAACAAACGAAACAGTCCCGTGTGGTGCACAGACACAGACACGGAAGACAATCACCCACAAACCAACAGTGTGAACAGCCAACCTATATATGGTTCTCAATCAGAGGAAAACGTCAAACACCTGTCCCTGATTGAGAACCATATAAGGCTAATTACAAGAGACCTAAACATAGAAACACAAAACATAGAATGCCCACCCCAACTCACGCCCTGACCAACTAAACACATACAAAAATAACATAAAACAGGTCAGGAACGTGACACTAAGGGGCTGTGAGGTGCTGATAAGTCACCGGCAGGGAATTCCTAACAGCCACCCCTAAATATGAGCAGCATATTTACGCCACCCCATCAGAGGCAGGCAAGGAGCAGCCAGGGGACAGAGTGCTGAGGTTGTCCATATTGATGGCACTTCAGAGTAGGGCCAGCCCACTGCAGCAAGTCAGGTGCTGGGGGGGCTCCCCCACAGAGGCGGCCCAGGAGTGCCCCCATGTCCAGGGAGGAGAGCAGGCCCAGCAGCAGCGACTCCCCAACTGAGGCAGGTCCCAGCAGCGGAGAGCAAGCGCGGTTGTGTTCCCCCACAGGGGCTTGCTGTGCCCCAGTAGAGGAGAGAAGGCCTGGCTGTGACGGTTCCCAAACTGAGGCAGGCAAGTCGCCCAGGGCAGGCCCCAGAGCAAGGCCCCCGATCAGAAGGCAGTGCTGGTGAGTCCAGGGCAGATGGTGGATCAGCTCGGACCCCAGGAGCAGGAATATATAGTGCCTCTGAGACAGGACACTGGGGAGTGAAGTCTGGGTAGTAGTCCGCGATTAGGTCTGGTGTGTCTCACACAGTCACGTCGGGGGTTGAGTCCAGCAGCAGCAGGACCAGGACTGGAGATCGGACAGAGGCATCCTGGACACCCCAAATGGGACCCAGGGCTGTGGATGGGTCAGGTGAAGCAGTACTGTCAGTACCTGGCGATAGTGGTGTGGCTAGGTCTTCCCATGGGCCCAGGTCAGGGCTGGACCGCTCATCAGAGGTAGCAGCAGACAGGTCTGGTGCTGCTGGAGGGTCCCCTAGTTCAGGGACAGGCTGAGAGTCAGAGGCAGGCATGATCTGGTGGCGGTGAGGAATTGGGTCCTGTCAGCAACATAGGCTCACTACCGCGTGGCGATTCTGCTGGAGTCGCATAGACTGCCTGAGCCAGGGAGAGGGTTCCCCCAGAATCCACAGCAGTGGAGGGGGGATCGGGAATGACATCTGTAATAGACTCAGTCACTGAAGCAGGCAACTCCAGAGGAATGTGATTGACCACATGAAACAAAGGAAACGTGCAATATTTATTTTTTAGAAGCGCTGCATTTGAAAGCAGATTCGAAAAGTCATTGCAACCATAGAGATCCTATTGAATTACTTGAGGGGCTGTCATAAAACTTCAAAGTTCTAGAATTGGGTGAAAATGGCAGCCAGGGAGAAATCCAAACCAGTCTAATTGGAATGAATGGCAGAGGCATAATCCAGATTGTTCTGGATTATGTAAAAGGAATGTGTATCAGAAATTGTGTAACACAATTGTCAACCTAAAATATTTTAATATAATTATAAATACAGTTTATACCGGTTTTATACACATGTTCTGTATAAATAGCCTCTAAAATATATGTAAACAGACCATAAATGTCTAAATTGTTTTCTTTGTGCTGTGTGCTATTATTTTTTATTTATTTAACCTTTATTTAACCAGGTAGACCAGTTGAGAACAAGTTCTCATTTACAACTGCGACCTGGCCAAGATAAAGCAAAGCAGTATGACAAAAACAACAACAGACTTACACATGGGATTAACAAACGTACAGTAAATAACACAATAGAAAAATCTATATACAGTGTGTGCAAATGTAGTAAGATTAGGGAGGCAAGGCAATAAATAGGCCATAGTGGCAAAATAATTACAATTCAGCATTAACACTGGAGTGATAGATGTGCAGATGATGATGTGCAAGTAGAGATACTGGGGTGCAAAAGAGCAAAAAATAAATAACAATATGGGGATGAGGTAGTTGGGTGGGCTATTTACAGATGGGCAGTGTACAGGTGCAATGATCGGTAAGCTGCTCTGACAGCTGATGCTTAAATTTAGTAAGGGAGAAATGTCTCCAGCTTCAGTGATTTTTGCAATTCGTTCCAGTCATTGGCAGCAGAGAACTGAAAGGAAACGAGGCCAAAGGAGGAGCTTGCTTTGGGGATGAGCAGTGAAATATACCTGCTGGAGCGAGTGGTACAGGTGGGTGTTGCTATGGTGACCAGTGAGCTGAGATAAGGCGGGGCTTTACATAGCAAAGACTTATAGATGACCTGGAGCCAGTGGGTTTGGCAACGAATATGAAGCGAGGGCCAGCCAACGAGCGCATACAGGTCGCAGTGGTGGGTAGTATATGGGGCTTTGGTGACAAAACGGATGGCACTGTGATAGACGACATCCAACTTGCTGAGTAGAGTGTTGGAGGCTATTTTGTAAATGACATCGCCGAAGTCAAGGATCGGTAGGATAGTCAGTTTTACGAGGGTATGTTAGCAGCATAAGTGAAGGAGGCTTTGTTGCGAAATAGGAAGCCGATTCTAGATTCAATTTTGGATTGGAGATGTTTAATGTGAGTCTGGAATGAGAGTTTACAGTCTAACCAGACACCTAGGTATTTGTAGTTGTCCACATATTCTAAGTCAGAACCGTCCAGAGTAGTGATGCTAGTCGGGTGGGCAGGTGCAGGCAGCAATCGGTTAAAGAGCATGCATTTAGTTTTACTAGCATTTAAGAGCAGTTGGAGGCCACGGAAGGAGTGTTGCATGGCATTGAAGCTCGTCTGGAGGTTTGTTAACAAGGTGTCCAAAGAAGGGCCAGAAGTATACAGAATGGAGTCGTTTGCATAGAGGTGGATCAGAGAATCACCAGCAGCGAGAGCGACATCATTGATATATGCAGAGAAAAGAGTCAGCCTGAGAATTGAACCCTGTGGCACCCCAATAGACTCTGCCAGAGGTCCGGACAACAGGCCCTCCGATTTGACACACTAAACTCTATCTGAGAAGTAGTTGGTGAACCAGACGAGGCAGTTATTTGAGAAACCAAGGCTGTTGAGTCTGCTGATAAGAAGCCTTGGCCGGGTCGATGTAGACGTCTGCACAGTACTCTTTTATCGATGCCGGTTTTATCGTTTAGGACCTTATAAGACACAATATCAGTACTTGTTGCATTTACAGTGCCTTCAGAAAGTATTCATGCCCCTTGACTTTTTCCACATTTTGTTGTCTTACAGACCGGATTTAAAATTGTATTAAATTTATTTTTTCACACAATACCCAATAATGTCAGTGGAATTGTTTTTCAAAATGTTCACAAATAAAAAATGAAATGCTGAAATGTCATTAGTCAATAAGTATTAAACCCCTTTGTTATGGCAAGCCTAAATAAGTTCAGGAGTAAAAATGTGCTTAAGTCTCATACGTTGCATGAATTTACTGTGTGTAACAATGATTTTTTTAATGACTACCTCACTGTACCCCACACATACAATTATCTTTAAGGTCCCTTAGATGAGAACTTAATTTCAAACACAGATTTAACCACAAAGAGAAGGGAGGTTTTCCAATGTCTCGCAAAGGGCACAAAAAAAGCAAACATTGAATATCCCTTTTAGCAGAATGAAGTTATAACACTTTGGATGGTATATTATTATACCTAGCCACTACAAAGACACAGGTGTCCTTCACCATGAGTCCAATGGTGACTAAAATAGTTTAATGGCTGTGACAGAAAACTTAGGATGGATCAATCACATTGTAGTTACTCCACAATACTAGCCTATATATAATTGACAGAGTGAAAAGAAGGAAGCCTGTATAAAGGAGAGCTTCAAGTTCCTCATCCACACACGCACAGTAGTGAAGAAGCCATGACTCTTCCCCCTCAGGTTGTAAAGGTTTGACATGGGCCTAGAGTGGTGCGGACATCCCAGTACATCACCGGGGCCGAGTTCCCTGCCATCCAAGACCTCTATATCAGGCGGCATGAAATGAAAGGCCGGAAAATCCTTAGACTCCAGACACAGACTGTGCTCTCCACTTCATCACAGCAAGCGGTACCATTGCAAGTCTGACACCAACAGGCTACTGAACAGCTTCTATCCCCAAGCCATGACTGCTCAAAATGGCTAGACAATTTTATTTTTGCATCGTCTCTACGAACACTCAAAAGGGCCCTACACACTCCATTTGCTCACACATAATATGCATATTTATACTGACTACACACACACACACCCAATCACATAAGCTGCTGGTACTCTGTTTATCAAATCCTGTTGCCTAATCACCTTACCCATATCTACCTCTATCACTGCAGTATCCCTGCACATTGTAAATATGGTACTAGAAGTGACTGACCCTGTATATAGTATGCGTGCTTACTTTATGGGTGTTCTTATACATCTTGTGTTTTTCCTACATTGTTATTTTTACTACTACATTGTTATTTTTACTACTACATTGTTATTTTTACTACTACATTGTTATTGATTACTGCATTGTTGGGTTTAGATTTTGTAAGAATGGCATCACTGTACTTGTGCACATGACATTAACTTGTAAGCACAGAACTCATCCTCACATTATAAAGAATACAGGTTTTAAAGTCTAACCAGCTCATTGCAAGAGTAGTTACAATGATCTCCAAACATTATGCAGATTTAGTCCCAAATCAGCAAATAAAATCCATGGGAGAAGCTTTTGTTCTTTAGACATTTTATTGACAAAAGAAAGCATGGATTTAATCTTCGTCCTCCTCCTCTTCCTCATCCTGGTTGATCTGGAAGTATCGCAGTTCATAACTCTCCTTGGTGTTGGCCACCACACGCAGCCAGTCCCTCAGGTTGTTCTTCTTCAGGTACTTCTTGGTCAGATATTTCAAGTACCTGGCACATAGAAGGGCAGTGTCAGCAATTTAAAACACCATTGAAATTACATTTTGAGGACTTATCAGGCTAGGCCTGTGGTTTATTTTGGAGGGTGCAACATTACAGAACGTTCAGATAGAACAGACAATATAACTTGCAGAACATCAAATCATCAGCTCCATATTTAACCGTTCAATCTGCAATGTACACCCCCCCCCCCAAAAAATGCACTCTCCGGGTTCAACTTAGAGCAGGTCTTGGCACCCCCATAACAAATCAGGGATCCCACCTAAGAATTTAACATTTCTATGTGAGACACCCCCAACAACTGTCAGAGATAGACGTCAGGCACCCCCCAGACACTTCAGTCATCTACAAGAGTCAATGTATAACTTAAACCCTGACCCCCCCATTACATAAAGCCTAGATGTACTAAATCACCACGCATTAATGCAAGTCAAATGGCATTCACATCTTAAGTCAACTGTGTAAACCTGACCAACAAAGTGAATCTGTTCAAAATACTGAACCTATCCATATCAGAAGAAAAGGATCAGGGATACATCCAGGGATCTATGTGGAGGGTACAGATGTAAAAAGGCTTGTTTTAAAAAGAGCCCCGTTTGCTTCCCTGCCTGTACTGCAACATCTATATTATAATACCGTAAAGACAAATTCACACGGGGAGACGTCCGTCAACGGCGTGAAATGTGTGTGCGAGAGTTGCGAGTGTTAATTTACAGACCGCGTAGCATAACCAGCATAATTGTCATGAAAATCTATAATAAACAGTTGTATTATCTTAAAATCGTAGTAGCCTAAAAGGCACTAAGTAGACCAACTATACATTTCTTTTCTGTAAATGTATCCTGTTAGTTTAACAGCATTGTTCCGCGTAGACGCAAGAACAATAGACTGGCGTCATACTTTGACAAGCTTTACGCGCGTGATGCCGTTGACGCTCACAGCCCGTCTGTTTTATCTCATTTAGTCCTGTGCATTCCATTTCAAACACGCTCGTTCTCGTGCATAAAAGAACATTATTAAAAACACTGCTTGCCATGTGATTCGGGGCTTAAGCCACAAAATTACGACGGGATTTGCTCCTACAATTTTGTGCTGATTTTCTTCATTTTAGGCTCACAAGTGCCGTCAAGAGACATGCCAATGGCCACTTCATATTCAGCTGTGTTTTGTATTTTTGTTTATTTTCTATTTTTTTGTTTTTCCCCTGCCCCATTATTCCCCAACATGCCCTCCAATCTAACCCTCAAACCCTTACAAAATAAAGGTTCATAATGAATCAATTAAGCACTAGGCCCACACTGGAGGGGGAAATTTGATTATAAACATTGCATTTCAGAGAAAGCAAGTGCCACGATCCAACGGGAAATACAAAAAGAGTTTTATATATATATATATATTAAAAACTACGAAGTTAAAATATAAAATGGCATATCCAGAGACTGAAAAGCTCAACAACAAAAAAACATTGAGGGGGAAGAGATTGCACTGAATCAAATGATTAGGGTGTTGCTAGTGTTCCAGAATTTCCTGCCATGTAGGCCCAAATATTGCTTCAGTAGGTGCTTAAGAATCCATGAATGTCTAAGAGGGTACATGGTGACTTGGAAACAACAATGTTACATTGAGACTGATTAAAGACCTGCTGGAGACCTCGATCAGATCACAGCATCTCATCCCCTTGTGGAAATAAAGCTGACTGAAGTCAAAAATAAAAACACTGTGCGTTCTCTTAACTTGTTCTACTCATATTGATCTGTCTGTCTAATGATAGTATTTTATGTGAAACACCAATTATCACTTCAAAGCACTCCTTCAAACAATGAATTAGACTTTGGATTTTCTCCAGATTGTCCATCAGGTAAGACAACAGAAAGCCAATCAAAGCCCAACATCGATGGCAAAACTGCAATGAGCAGATAACTATTTGTGCCATGTTACTTGCTGCCTTCTTAAATGCAATACCACAACAACTGAAAGCAAAGGACAGTTCCACCTTCCTAATAAAAACAGGTGAAAATGCAATACATGCATAACTGTGGACACAAACCAAGTACCACCATCAGACAACACAACATAAAAAATGGAAGATGTTGCTCACCACATCACAAGGGCAATTCATAAGCTAAATCATGATTTAATTCAAACATACCTTTTGGAGAATGGCACCTCAGAATTCACAGAGATTTTGCTCTTGCTCCTTTCAATGGACACCACGCCACCACCCAGGTTCCCAGCTTTACCGTTGACCTTGATGCGCTCCTGCAGGAACTGTTCCTGTAGAAGACGAGGCCAAAGGTGGATTTTAGGACAAACATGGAACCATCCCAACTGAATACTACCTGTAATGAATGCTACATACTGCTGCAAATATTCTGTCAATATGAGAACCATAAGTTGAATATAATTTACATTTGAAACATTTTCATTTAGCTGACTCTAGTAGCAATTTACAGTTTGTGAATTTTAATTAAGGTAGTTATGTATGATAACCACATAGTTATAGTAGCCTAGTCTAGAATCAGGCTTCCCTAATCGGAAAGCCTCCTGAATTCAATGGCAGAAAGTAGCTACAATGGGGTGGAAACCCAGTGTAAATCATTAACACCTCACAACATGTTAAACCAATCAAATCCCTTGCTTGTGCAGATCTCTAAAAAGGTGCCCACTAGATTAGTGCCATAGGCGCAACAGTGCGTGAGGATGGCCAGGAGTACAAAAGAATTGAGTACAAAACAGAATTACGTTTTTCTCCAGGTTTTCTGCAACGTTGCAAACTAGCATACGCAACAACTCTGCAAAATGTGTCCTACCCGGTCGGAAAACAGTGACAAACATTACACGCAGCACCCCTTCTACAGGCATGTGGGGGTATGGGTCTTGAAATGTAACATCTGCTGGAAGCTGGCAGACCATTCGAGCAGTCGACTTACACAAAATTCTACAGACTTCCAGAGGCATAACAACTGACTTGGAGGTATGGCTACACGAGACTAAGGTCACAGTCACTAAAACTTCAATACAGCAGCAATCATCAAAAGCAGTGCTAGTAAGAAAAAAAACAAGTGCAAATGTCATTGCAACTTTCAGGATGACTTAATTTACTAATTCCTTTTTTTTCTCTTCCTGAAATCTGGTGTGTGTGTGTGCTGTGTGACACCAACTGCAAAATATCAGTAGTATGAAGCACACTAACCATTACACTTGTACTAAATTGAAGACATAGCCTAGTAATAATGCATAATATATGCATAATGCAGATAAGGGACATCTGGATTAGGAATCATGTGCCTAGCCCCTTTGCTCCCGGAGACATGTACACATTGGGCTCCAGTCACTCAAGGTTACATCCCGTATGCCTGAAAACCTGGATACCGCCCAACCCTAATGTTTTCATATCGTCCTTCTCTTACCCCAGGATTTACGGTATTACCGGTTTAGTACATAAGTGGGCGCAAAAAAAGTCCATTGGGCGTCTTACCAGAATTTGAACAAAATTAGCGCTAGTAATAGTGAATTTGCATGAAGGCTGCTAGATAATGTATTCAACTGAAATGTGTCTTCCGCATTTAACCGAACCCCTCAATCAGAGAGTTGCGGGGGGCTGCCTTAATTGACATCCACGTCATCGGCGCCCGGGGAACAGTGGGTTAACTGCCTTGCTCAGGGGCAGAAAGACAGATTTTTACCTTGTCAGCTCGGGGATGTGATCCAGCAACCTTCCGGTTACTGGCCCAACGCTCTAAAAATAAATAGGCCAACGAGCTCAAGCGAATTGCAAAGACAGGCAATCCCGCTCAAAGTTATACATATATAGGAGCTACCGAATGTCATTTTTGGTTAGTTTCGACATTTACAAGCTAATGTGAACGAGAGACATTGTGCAAATGAACAACGTTTTGACGCATGCCGTACTGGCTCTCCAGCAGCATGTCTACACACTGTGTCTGTGTGGAGTCACTAGGGCAACGGGCTCAGAGAGGGGAGGAGCAGATGGGCTGAAAACAGAGAGGACAAAAAAACAAAAAAAGGAAATCAAGTTAGCAGCAGCAGCTGTACAAATAAATTAACCAAAAGGGCTTTGCCTTCTCAAACACTGCAGAAAGCTAACACAGTATGACACCGTCACCTTAAATTCAGCCACTTATAAACTCAGCAAAAAAAGAAACGTACCCTTTTTCAGGACCCTGTCTTTCAAAGATAATTCGTAAAAATCCAAATAACTTCACAGATCTTCAATGTAAAGGGTTTAAACACCGTTTCCAATGCTTGTTCAATGAACCACAAAACAATTAATGAACATGCACCTGTGGAACGGTCATTAAGACACTAACAGCTTGCAGACGGTAGGCAATTAAGGTCACAGTTATGAAAACTTAGGACACTAAAGAGGCCTTTCTACTGACTCTGAAAAACACCAAAAGAAAGATGCCCAGGGTCCCTGCTCATCTGCGTGAACGTGCCTTAGGCATGCTGCAAGGAGGCATGCAGATGTGGCCAGGGCAATAAATTGCAATGTCCGTACTGTGAGACACCTAAGACAGCGAGACAGGACGGACAGCTGATCGTCCTCGCAGTGGCAGACCACATGTAACAACACCTGCACAGGATCGGTACATCCGAACATCACATCTGTGGGACAGGTACAGGATGGCAACAACAACTGCCCGAGTTACACCAGGAACGCACAATCCCTCCATCAGTGCTCAGACTGTCCACAATAGGCTGAGAGAGACTGGACTGAGGGCTTGTAGGCCTGTTGTAAGGCAGGTCCTCACCAGACATCCCCTGCAACAACGTCGCATATGGACACAAACCCACCGTCGCTGGACCAGACAGGACTGGCAAAAAGTGCTCTTCACTGACGAGTCGAGGTTTTTGCTCACCAGGGGTCGGATTCACGTTTATCGTAGAAGGAATGAGCGTTACACCGAGGCCTGTACTCTGGAGCGGGATCGATTTGGGGGTGGAGGGTCTGTCATGGTCTGGGGTGGTGTGTCACAGCATCATCGGACTGAGCTTGTCATTGCAGGCAATCTCAACGCTGTGCGTTACAGGGAAGACATCCTCCTCCCTCATGTGGTAGCCTTCCTGCAGGCTCATCCTGACATGACCCTCCAGCATGACAATGCCACCAGCCATAGTGCTTGTTCTGTGCGTGATTTCCTGCAAGACAGGAATGTCAGTGTTCTGCCATGGCCAGCGAAGAGCCTGGATCGCAATCCCATTGAGCACGTCTGGGACTAGAGGGCTACAGCCATTCCCCCCAGAAATGTCCGGGAACTTGCAGGTGCCTCGGTGGAAGAGTGGGGTAACATCTCACAGCAAGAACGGGCAAATATGGTGCAGTCCATGAGGAGGAGATGCACTGCAGTACTTAATGCAGCTGGTGGCCACACCAGACACTGACTGTTACTTTTGATTTTGACCCCACCCTTTGTTCAGGGACACATTATTCCATTTATGTTAGTCACATGTCTGTGGAACTTGTTCAGTTTGTCTCAGTAGTGTAAATATGTGTATGAACATCACAAGATTCAACGTGTTAAAACTTCTTCGGGCTAGGGTCCTTTTTTCTCAATTTCCGCCTGACTGACGTGCCCAAAGTAAACTGCCTGTTACTTTAAATGCCCTGAAGCCAGAATATGCATATCATTTGTACCATTGGAAAGAAGACACTTTGAAGTTTGTAGAAATGTTAAAATAATGTAGGAGACTATAACACAATAGATATGGTAGGAGAAAATCCAAAGAAAAACCAAACAGAATAAAAGAGCCCATGCTCTTACAATGGAAAGTATAGGGAAATAATTAAATCTAGCTCCCAGTATGCAATTCCTATGGCTTCCACTGGGTGTCAGCACACAATGTTCAAGGTTTCAGGCTGGTTTCTTCCAAAACGAGTAAGAATAATGAGTTTTACTACAGGGACAGTCTTGGAAATTCGTGTATGGGCGAGCGATGAAGAGAAAACGCACCGTTTTCCTATTGAACATACTTCATTCCGAATGAAATATTATAGTTTGATTACATTTTAGGGTATCTGAGGAGTCAATAGAAACGTATTTTGACTTGTTTTAACAAAGTTTAGCGGTAGATTTTTGGATTCCTTTCTCTGCATGTTGAGCGAGTAGATTACTCAAATCGATGGCACCATCTAAACAGACTTTTTGGGATATAAAGAAGGATTTTATCTAACAAAACAACACTACATGTTATAGCTGGGACGCTATAATTAACAATTAACAATTATTAACAATTTAACAAGAATTTAAGCTTTCAACCGATATAAGACACTTGTATGTACATAAATGTTTAATATCCATAATTTTTATGATTATTCATTTGAATTGCGCACCCTCCAGTTTCACTGGAAGTTGTCCCACTAGCTGGAACCCTATCCCAGAGGTTTTAAGTTTGCTGAAAATAAACGCAGTTGACAGTGAGAGGACGTTTCTTTTTTTGCTGAGTTGATAAAGTTAAACTAGAGGTCGTATTATCGCATGAATCTGTATTTTTCACGCAGGAATTAGTTAGTTAAAACCAATAAGAAACATCATGCTGTGTTTTGTAAACACAGATGTAAAATGCTTCTTATTGTAATTTCTGCTCGGCATCAGACTAAGTTTGTGCTTCAGTTGCACTTCTAAATAAGCCTATTTTTCTCCGGTAAAATGCAAGATCAACTTTAAGCAAAACATTAGGACATGTAGCTGTCTACATTCTTTCTATGACAGGCATAAATATTAGGAAAATGATGACCATGCATCATTTTTTGCAAATAAGACCTTTCTTTTTCATTGTGAGCTCATTTACCTGTGGTTGCCAGTTATTTCATTTTCGTCTGATGAAAATTAAGCTATTTTATGCCGAATGTGTTTTCCGTGAAGGAAAACTATACTTGCACGTCCCTGATCACTCAATCGAAGCAAAAACAAAACAAAAAAACACTTGACTTTCAATATAAAAACGCAACCCCTGGACTCTGATGATCCTGCTCCCGCTTTCTACTGATGTGCTATTTACAAACACGTGACTGGCTCAACTTTACTGGGGAACTAAGCTTCACAATGTAAAATAATATAACAGGTGAAATAACAACGCACTCTGCTTTATCTCCTAACGCATTGCACAAGTTGACTGCAGGTACATTTTGTTAAATAGCTGAAAATATTAAAACGTATTGAAAAACCACCCCGTATATACAGTATACTGCCCAAGCCTAGAAAACATAATTACCAGCCCTCTAGCTTACCCATTTCCGAGAAACTTTCCTCCCCACTTAAGGAAAATCTATAATACCTTATCAGTCGGTAAGGGTTATAAAATGTTTAAACTATGGTAAAACAAACATTTAAATAAAATTGTTACGAAGTACACTCACTCCATACTAGATCCCAGATGGAAGCGCACCTTTATGGAGATAAGAGTGTATTCGGTAAACTCAGGAAGTGGGATATAAATGTTTCTTTTCACACAATTTATAACCCGTACTGACTGGTAAGGCATCCCGGATGATAAATTTGTCTTCGGTGGTCGGAAAAGTTTATTAGAAATAGGTCAACCAGAGGGCTGGTAAATATGCTTTCGGGGATATGGGACGTAGCCTACAGCGACGGTTGCCCATGTGTACAGGTCTCCTGGAACTAAGAGGCTAATTTGTGACATGCAATGGGCACATTGCAGCTAGTGACTGGAACGAGCTGCAAAAAAAACTCACACTGGACCGTTTTATCTCCATCTTTTCATTCAAAGACTCAATCATGGACACACTTACTGACAGTTGTGGCTGCTTCATGTGATGTATTGATGTCTCTAACTTCGTGCCCTTTGTGCTGTTGTCTGTGCCTAATAATGTTTGTACCATGTTTTGTGCTTCTACCATGTTGCTACCATGCTGTGTTGTCATGTGTTGCTGTCTTATGTCTCTCTTTATGTAGCGTTGCGTTGTCTCTTGTCCTGATGTGTGTTTTGTCCAATATTATTACTTTTAATCCCAGCACCCGTCCCCGCAGGAGGCCCTTTGCCTTCTGGTAGGCCATCATTTTAAATAAGAATTTGTTCTTATCTGACTTGCCTAATTAAATAAAGGTTAAATTTAAAAAATATGTAACATGTCTAGTAATAAAGTTAGACATTTAATAGGATATTGCATGTTTTTTCTCTAACATAGGCTACTTACAAAGTTGGCAGCATCCATGATGCCATCCTCCACTGGGTGAGTGCAGTCCAGGGTGAACTTCAGGGCCTGCTTCTTCTTCTTGCCACCCGTCTTGGTCTTTTTGACGACCTGCTTCTTCTGTCAGGACATTGCAGAGGGTCTAACGTTATTAACTACAACATGATAAATACTGAATGGGACACCATACTGTGTCATTTTAGTATCGAACGTGCTAGATTCTTTTGAAATGAGCTAACTTGATTGATTTGTGTTATCAAACTGGTCCGGAAATGTTTGCTCGTGATGTGTGTAAACTAACGATGGGACTAGACTTTAGCATATCAATTTGGTAAAACATTTGATTAAACATATTTTCAAACGGTCACTAATGGGACTATAATTTTCACGCTAACTTCTAGCTAGTGTATTTCCCGCTGGCTAGCCACCCATCGTTCACGGTTACTACTAGCATTTGCCAACTAGCTAGCTGTGTTAGCTACTATAGCTAAATTGCTACAACGTGGTTCAATGGGTGCAGGCCCAACTGGTAAACAAAGCAATCGATTGGTGCTACAATTCTTCTTTGGAAACACAGTTCAATGTGGATTTATTACGTGAACATTAACTACAATAAACGACAGACAAAAAGTGATATACTTAGCTATACAACCTATTTCAACGTGAGTACTCACAATCGGAGCCATGTTGGCCGGCGATTCTTGTCCAGAAAGGAAGAGGCAGGGTTTTGAGGCAGGGTTTGCTAAGTCCTATATCCGGTCTACATAAATATATGAAATCCATGAATCTGTGATAGATTCATCCAGGAGATATTCTATGCCCAGTTTGAGGTATACGTATTTGGGCAAAAACAGTTTAATAATTGTTCTACACTTTGGCTACAGACCATTTTGAAGGTAGTCCAATTCAACAATTATTATTGACAATTAGTATAACTTCAACAGGCCTAACAGGCCTAGGCTACAGGTATCCTCTAAATCCTGTTGTTGCCCAAAAGAAAATAGCTTCTCTCTACAATTGAGTCAAAAAGCCTGCCCTCATTTCAATATTTCTGAGACTGCAGCATAGGTGTTGGTGGTGATACCCATTCAATCCCTGATTCCTGGTTAACTAAGGGGAGAATATTCTATATTGGGGGGATTTTTCCCCTGCTGACAAGGCAACAATATCTGATTTCCCTTTTGTCATCTGTGACAGTATGGTTGCACCGTTGGCCCATCCCCAGTCCCCCACTCTGTGAGCAGAATGGCTGCTGGCTAGGGGAGCAGTCAGCTGCCTGGCGTCAGGGCTCAACCAGGCCACTCCAGAAGAGTTTCTGCATTGCTGTCATTCCTGCTGGGGGTAGTTGATAGTACCACTGAAAGGTAAGACAGTAGCGCTCCGTGCTGTCCATATGTAGGAACAGACTCCATCCACTACACTTTTACAGTGAGCTCTTCTGTTGGGGGTGCCTTGTGTTTGGTTGGACATATAGAGCAGTAGGCTACAATAGAAGTACTAATATGACAAAACAATAGAACTTTCATGTGACATCATGTGTGTTTTTTCATCACAGCACTGAGGACTTCTACCATGGCTGGCAAGGTAAGTGAAAGAGGGAAGTTCTCTCTAACCTAACTGTTCCAACTAAATTAGACTAAAGTTATGGGAGTATTATGTACTGCATTAGCCTGGTACCAGTGTGTTAATGCTAATGTTCCAGTTCCACTTCTTGTACTCTGAGTCATTGGCATTGACACGGGGTACAAGGAGTGGAATGTTAGCAGAAAGTGACTGGTACCCAGGCTAGTCCTGCATCACATTATTCCATTTGAAAAATTATCTATATGATCTCAAACTCTATATGTGAAGTCAAACATGATGTCCTACTTACATTGTGGCTGATTTTAAATGTCAGTTTAGTTTTTTTAAAAAGGCTAATCCTAAGGGATTCACTGTCACTACACTCTCTCTGTAGATGGCAGGGGGTGTCCTCTCTCCTTTGGATAATCTGTGTGGAGTGGACTGTGCCAATGTCCATCCCCTGTTTTGTCACCTGTGCCATGAGCAGTACCAGCACCCATGCCTCTTAGACTGTTACCACATCTTCTGTGCGGGCTGCCTACAAGGCAGAGCCAATGAAAGCCGTCTCAACTGCCCCCTCTGCGGGTAAGGGACTGAACTTAACTTACTGAAAGAAGCTTTCTGAATACACAAGCTGTGCATTTGATTTGATACTATTGTTAGTCCAAGACTAACTAAATGCCACCAACCACATTTGTATCTTTGTGGTGACCTATAGTTACTTGTTTAAACATTGGGTTTGAGCATAAGGCATTGCATCTCAGTCTTGGCTATGAAATAGGAGGAATCCCCTTAAGAATCTGTGTAACTCTCCAGTTCTACAGGGCGCTTAGAGCATGCATACTGCACAGCCAACTCTGATCTACACATGAATGGAAAACATGACAGGGACTCACCTATCCTTACAATCAATACCAGCCTTAGTGGATGAAGTCAAGCAGTCTGCTAAGGACTATGGCTCAGAGTGACCTGGTCCAGCCCGACCAGGGCAGGATGGTTTTGAGTGGCTGGGACAGCTGCAGGGTCAGCCCTGGCTCTGAGTTAGCACCATGTTAAGGCCACAATGCAGTCACACTACAACAAAACCTACACAGGCATCTTGGCAATGGAGCCGGGAGCTCAGGGCAATTAAATGTGACCTCACAGTGCCCTATCCATTTTATCCCCTACTGGAGAATGAGTCATGGCCAACAGTATTACCTAAAGGCCCTCTGGATTAGCTCTCACTGATCAAAGAGCACACGGCTATGTGGAACAAAACTTCTCCAGGAAAAAGATTATACTGGAAATAAAACTGATCTTAGATTAGGCCTTTTCTATCACTAAAGAGTTTTCAGCATATGAACTTATCACTTATCTTTGATTATCTTCAAACCCAAAAACACAAGCAGATACACAAAGAAAAGTGGTGGCAACCCCATTTAGATCACTGGATCAAGTAGTGATGAGCAACACATTGGGGATGATGTTACAGCCAAACTGATACACTGCATTGTACAGATACCCCAATGTGCACACACTGGTTGAACCAATGTTGTTTCCATGTAATTTCAATGAAATTACATTGAAACAATGTGGAGTAGATGTTGAATTGTCTGTTCCCAGTGGGACAGTATGCAGCTGACATGATCAGTCATTTCAGTCCCTTTCCTGAATAGATCCTGAGGTCCCCTGATCAACTCCCCAACGTGATGCCAAACAAACAGCAGATTGCTGAAATCATTTCTGTCTAAATCGTTCCTCTGACATTGGGTAATTTTGAAACATCCTGGGTTAAGTTGGATTTTATTTGTAGGGGAGAAAGGGGATGACCGCAGGTCATCAGACTGTAAAATCATCTTACAACTCGCTGTAAGATTATCGCTTCTGCGGGTTCTGATAGTATCAAAGCCTACAGCTAAATCTGTCCCGGTAGATCTCTAGTGGTCCAGAGGGGCTTTGTTGCCCTGCCTGCCCGAGCCCACAACTGCTATGGTTGCTGCTTTGTTCTGCAGTTGCATTGTCCCCCCAGAACCCGAGGTCTCCTTGTGTGCTCTGTGATTACATATCTGGGATGAAACCAAACACTGGATCACATCCGATCATGCAAGATGATAAGTTAAATAAAACATAGTTGGTACGAGTACGACTACTATGGGGCGGTTTCCCTATTTAAAAATGGCTCCCTGTGGCTCTCGACCAGGCATAATTTATACCAGAGTTCCTCTCATTGCAGGTATTGAAGAGCTTGCAGGAGTGAGCAGATGGATCTATGGAGTGGACCATTGTGTAGTAGAGTGAAGTGTGTTCCGAGGGGAGATAACCCAGTGGGCACACTGTCTCCCTGCAGGTCCCCATGGCCCTGTGGCCTGTGCATGGGCAATACGGAAGTGCTGTTTGTTGCTATTTTCATCAGTACTTCCAACCATCAGCGGTGGGAAAAGTACCCAATTGTCATACTTGAGTAAAAAAAAAAAAAATACTATTAAAGATACCTTAATAGTAAATTACTGAAGTAAAAGTGAAAGTCACCCAGTAAAATGCTACTTGAGTAAAAGTTTAAAAGTATTTGGTTTTAAATATACCTAAGTATCAAAAGTAAAAGTACAAGTATAAATAATTTCAAATTCCTTATATTAAGCAAACCAAATGGCCACTTTTCCTATTTTTATTTACGGATAGCAAGGGGCACGCTCCAACTCTCTGACATCATTTACATAGCAGTATTACAGGGGTGACCAGGGATGTTCTCTTAATAGGTGTGTGAATTAGATAATTCTCCTGTCCAGCTAAGCATTAAAAATGTAATGAGTACTTTTGGGTGTGACGGAAAATGTATGGAGTAAAAAGTACATAATTTTCTTTAAGAATGTAGTGAAGTAAAAGTTGTCAAAAGTATTAATAGTAAAGTACAGATGCCCAAAAAAAAGTCATTTTACTTAAGTACTTTACACCACTGCCATCCACTCACTCAAGAACCATGTAATCTCGGGAATTTGCTACACTGCTATTAGTAGCACACAATAGACCCTGTTGCTATGCAAACTATAGAACCAGGTCAATGTTAGAGCTTGCATATTGGAACTCTAAAATGAATTATTGTTTGACATGTTTATGACATGCCATTTGTCCTACCTGTAGTAAAAAAGTACTGCCACGTACTGAATTCAGAATATGTTAGCAAAGCTTCTGCGATTAGATATGTTGCACCATCTGCTGGAGAGCCTTGGGAATGCAACTCACTACTTTTTTATGATCAGTGTAGCGAGAAATAAAAATTTGAACGAAGCACTGCATAAAACATTTGTACTGTGCTTTTGTTGCTGGATCCATCTGTGTCACAGATACCCATCAGTTGTAAAAGGAATGAATGCACTCCCACCAGAGGACCGTCTGCTGAAGTTCCTGGTTGATAACGCTACTGATGACTGTGAAGAGACAGTCCAGTGTGCCAACTGTGATCAGCAGAGCAACAACCAGGTACCTCACAACAGAAATAACTCTAACAAACCATGCTATAGATCTTAATAGAGAGCATTTATTATCATGGATCATATTGTGTGTGTGTGTGTGTGTGTGTGTTTTATAGGACACAGGGCCAATGTACTACTGTAACACGTGTAGCCAGCCCCTGTGTGGAGCTTGCAGGGATTCCACACACAAGGCAAAGATGTTCTCCCACCATGAGATTGTGTTCCTGGCCAAACGCACCAAAGTGTGCCACCGGATGTGCTGTGAGTACCACCTGTATTATGTTCACACTACAACAAGTGCTCAGCGACTTCTAGCTATAATTACATTGTTATCTAATAATAACCTATGGTAACACTTTACATTAAGTTTCCCCTATTACTACGTAACTAACACAGTAATAACTGTTAACATAGATTTTACTAGGCTAACCAGGAGAAATTAAGAGACAGGAAAACATTAGGTATAACCCTTTTAGTTACATTATACAATGTAACAATCTTTGAGAAAGAACTGTGTACTTACACTTTACATTAAGTTGCTTGCTCCTGGGTATGTGCATTGTAAATACATGTATATCCCTTGTAACAACATTGTAATTACAGAGTTGGTTGTTAAAGATGGTTATATTATAAAAGGGTTCATCCTAATGTTCTCCTGTCTCCTAATTTATCCTGGTTAGCCTATTGTCTGCAAAGGTTATTACATTGTAACTGCATAGTAACTATAAAGATTATACCCTACTGGGCTACACTTTACATTCAGTTGCTTGCTCCTGGGTAGGTACATGATAACTACAAGTATATCCTATGTAACTACAATGTTCTTGCATTACACTTGATTCAGTATAGCCTTTGTGCCAGGTCATAACATAGAAATAAACTAATTGAAAATGGCCAGTAGTTAATGTGCCTTGTTACAATTGTTGTTACCAGGTCCTAGGCTATTTATCAACCCTGGTATTACATGTGGATTCAATGGTAGTGGAACCGTGTAGTTATATGTACCAAGATCAGATTTTGGTTTGAGTTATTAACATGGTAATTCACAGGTGACTTTCAAATGTGTAATTACAAAACATTAGTTATATAGTGGAACAAGAGAATGTGTAATAATAACATCATTAGTTACACATGTAGAATAACCTTCATCAAGTGAATGTGTAATTAAGTGTTACCTAACCTATTGACACAATTGTCAACATGTTCATGGGATGATTATCTTATTGTAAGGAAACAGTGATGTGATAGTGATGGTCTAACATAATGTTTGTCTCCACAGCTCTCCACGATGAGCCCTACATCATGTTCTCCACAGAGAAGAGGTCGATGCTCTGCATCAAGTGTTTCAGAGACATGCAAGTGTGAGTGAAGCTCCTACTACAGTGACGCCACAGATTCAGACAGGAACACTGTGAGTAAAGCTAATTGATGTTTCTGCTAAATTCCACAGAGAGAGCCGGATACACTGCATTGATATTGAGACAGCATACATGCAAGGCTGTGAGATACTAGACCAGGCAGTGCTGGTAGGTGAATTGTGACTTTTGTTTTCTAGATACATTGTGTGTTATCCCAGCTAGAAAAACAAAGAGAGTTGCACATTCTATGTATAAGCTCCAGGTATTTATTGGGTAAACCATCAATGTTTCGGCATCACTGTGCCTTCTTCAGGGTGATGTCATGAATGCTTGAACCAGGTTATGTAGACAAAACAGTGCAATTAGTGCAACCAATTACAATAGTGAGGGGTGTGTCATAATTATCAGGTTAATTATAATTAATTTTGTGAAACTGTTAAAAGACAATAGTTTACAGCATATTGAATATATTAGGCTATTGTTATCATTAGCATAAGATTATCATCAACATACATGATTGTTTCATTGAATTTCACATATATATTTAATTGTTTCCAATTTCATTCAATTTTTGTTACATGTAATATTTTGGTTCAACCATAATGCATAATAAGCATCATCAACAGGGGGAACATATTGGATGTACGTGGATAAGCTGTAGAAATAATATATTAATTTATAAGACTTGTTCATAGAAAATATAATTGTTCATTAGAAGGGCCTGAGATCCAGTGGTGTAAAGTACTTAAGTAAAAATACTTCAAAGTACTACTTAAGTATGTTTTTGGGGTATCTGTACTTTGCTTTACTATTTATTTTTTGGACAACTTTTACTTTTACTTCACTACATTCCTAAAGAAAATAATGTACTTTTTCTTCTATACATTTTCCCTCACATGCAAAAGTACTTGTTAAATTTTGAACGCTTAACAGGACAGGAAAATTGTCCAATTCACGCACTTATCAAGAGAACACGTGGGCATCCCTACTGCCTCTGATTTGGCGGACTCACTAAACACAAATGCATAATTTGTCAATTATGTCTGAGTGTTGGAGTGTGCCCCTGGCTATCTGTACAATTTAAAAACAAGAAAGTGTCATCTGCTTTGCTTAATATAAGGAATTTGAAATTATTTATACTTTTACTTTTGATACTTAAATTTATTTTAGCAATTCCATTTATTTTTTATACTTAAGTATATTTAAATTCAAATACGTTTAGACTTTTACTCAAGTAGTATTTTACTGGCTAACTAACTTTTACTTGAGTAACTTTCTATTAAGGTATATATACTTTTACTCAAGTATCACAACTGGGTACTTTTCCCACCACTGCTGAAATCAAAGTCAATATTCAGACCACTAGAGGTCAATGTTTTTAAACAGGATATCCAGTAGGCATCCTTCCGTAGTAGTAGGATCTCGATGTTACATACTCTCCTTTCTAGAGCAACATGCTCAATGCCTGTGTACATTCTGAGAACTACATGTTTCTTAGAGCTTGGTGAGAGCGTGGTTGTCCTATGGTTATTTTGCATACAACCTTCCACAACTTTCTGGGAATGGTGCAGGGTAGTTGCTTGGTTTTGAAACATTCTCAGCATATTTAATGAATTTGACAAAAAAACATAATTTTCTTAGAATTTCATTACTTTAACAGAACATTTCCTAAAAGTTCAAACATGGTCTTTCAATTTTGGTAATGCTCTTGGAATGTTCTCAAACTGGTATGACATTGGGAATGTTCTCAAATAGTTCAGAGAAAGTTAAGAAACAATGTTCTTCTGTGGGAATTTCAGTACTTCAGCATAATGTTTCCTACAGGTTTCCTCATGGTTCTATTCAAGCTAATGTTCTCAAATTGTTCCGAAAACGTAAAGAAAACTTTAGTAACATTCAGAGAACGTTCTAAGAATGTTATTTAAAGAGTAACTTTCATGATTATTTTTTTTACACCGAAAACCAGATGTTTTAGTTATCGTGAAACACGTCAATTCTGGTCTTCATTTTGATATTTTGTATATATTTATTTTGTCTATTAGTAGTAAATCTAGCTGCACCTTGAGAAGGTACCTCTACGTTATCTCAAGGGAGGGCTTCTGTATGAAATCCACTCCCTTCTAGATGTTCTGGGTGGTACCACCTCAAGGCTTACTAAAAAAGCAGATGACAGCGCGCCTTATTTGGCAATGGTATTGGTACTCTCAGTGGAGTTTGCCAATATATTTTGCATGATGCTTCCTTGACTTGACTACTGACATTACACAAAATTCAAAAGGCAGTAAGACACATTTACGTTTTTGACAGTTTTTGCTTATCTTTTCATACACATTTATGTGCTTTTACAAAGAAAAATAAAACATGTCGGCTATCAGAATTATACGTTTATATTCGTAGCTACATCGATCAAAACAAGAAATAGATGACAATGGTATTCTTGTCAATTATTTTTATATTTTCACTACCATAATGTCTGATTGGTGGCGCAGTCTTCTAAAACAGTTGGCTCATATTTAGTCGTTATGAGTTCTAATCCCACATGGAGCAGTTGTCTTTTATTTATTTTTAATAATGTAATTTACAATATTTATCCCATGCCCACACACTTCTAATTCTGAAAAGTGAAAGCATACCTGTGAGAGGGGTCGCCCTTGTACTGTAGTAGTTGTAGGTTTTTATGCAGTTCCCAAGACCAGTCTGTGAGTTACTTTGACCACTGGAAAAATAGTTACTTCGTAAATACTGCAATGAGGGTTGGATTGAATTGAGCCCCTAATCCTTCATTTGCAAGGTGATGATTGCACTTTTCTTCCCAACACAATACCTGTAACGGCTGTCTTTGGGTGAAAGAGAGGAGGACCAAAATGCAGCGTGATGATAATCCATATTTTAATTAGGATATTTAAACGACAAACAAAAACAACAAACTGACAGAAGGAACCGAAAACGCTACAGTCCTGAACATGGGAACACAGAACAGATGAACACACGAACATGAACAATCACCCACAAACAAACAGTGAAAACAGGCTACCTTAATATGGTTCCCAATCAGAGACAATGACAAACACCTGCCTCTGATTGAGAACCATATTAGGCCAAACAACAAACCCAACATAGAAACACAAAACATAGAATGCCCACCCAGCTCACGTCCTGACCAACTAAACAAAGACTAAACAAAGGAACTAAGGTCAGGAACGTGACAATACCGCAATAAATGTGAGCCCACATTTCCAAAAAAGAATTTGCCCCCATGGGGTATTCAAATTTACACCGCAAGTGGCAATAGATGTCAGGAACTCGGCGTTGTGCCACTGTGAGCTAACTGTCCAGAGCCGTTTTGTATGCAATGCACATAATTGTATTTTCAGAACGTGCCAGTGGACTTCTGGTAAGTATGCTTTAGTGATAAAGTGTTGGGATCAGGTACAACTAGGTTTACCCACCCCCAAAATTAATATTTATAAGCAATTTCCCCCACCAACAACTTCTCACCAGAATGCATTTTTAATTTTATTTAAAGGTATTGGGCAAAGGCTGAAATTGGGGGTGAGAGTTACTCTTTAAAAACATACATTCCATTCTGAGAACGTGAAGAAAATGTTCCATAAAAACAATCTTAAGTGTGTTCATGTGTGTTGGCCGCAGTCACTAATTGACTACACCTGATCTTAATGAGTGCTTGTTTCCTTTGAAATGGGGTCTATTTGGATAGACTGAAATGAACAGCTTTGTATGTGTAAAAAAATACAGTATGCTAGCTCCATTCTGGTGGCACAGTGGACTAATTCCATGGATAGAGAATAGAAGATTATATGTTCGAAGCTCATTGATCCCATGTCAAAATAAAATGTGTTTGCATGATTAATGCCTAAGGAAATTATATTCCATATGTTCAAACAAGTTAACTGAAAGTAAGTTAGCAATGTTATTGAATGTCTTATTGAAACATTCAATGAAAGTTTTAAGAAGGTTATTCAAAAACCTTGAAATAACCTATAATTTCCGTTCTCAGTGTTAATAAAACCTCTCAAGGAACCAGAGTAAAATGTTCTCACAACCTCCCTGCAACCTAAAAATAAAGTTCCTAGAACATGCAAAATTGTAACTACTACAGTATGTCAGGAATCATATTGCTTTGTTCCCATAACAAATGTGAAACCAAAAAGATACATTCCCACAACTTCCAAGGACAAATGTGCGCTAGCTGGGATTACATTGATATGTCACAGTCACCACCTCTGAAAATCACAGTTTTCCTCTGTAGGGGAGATATTGAGCCATTTTTTACGTTCAGCATCAGTATTCTTTCTAACAAAGATACACTACATGACCAAAAGGTTGTGGACACCTGCTCGTCGAACATCTCATTCCAAAATCATGGGCAGTAATATGGAGTTGGTCCCCCCTTTGCTGCTATAACAGCCTCCATTCTTCTGGGAAGGCTTTCCACTAAATGTTGGAACAATGCTGCGGGGACTTGCTTCCATTCAGCCACAAGAGCATTAGTGATGTCGGGCACGGATGTTGGACACTGATGTTGGGCGATTAGGCCTGGCTCGCAGTCTACCTTCCATTCATCCCAAAGGTGTTTGATGGGATTGAGGTCAGGGCTCTGTGCAGGCCAGTCAAGTTCTTCCACATCAACAAACCATTTCTGTATGGACCTCGCTTTGCACAGGGGCATTGTCATGCTGAAACAGGAAAGGGCCTTCCCCAAACTTTTGCCACAAAGTTGGAAGCAGTGAATAGTCTAGAATGCCATTGTATGCTGTAGTGTTAAGATTTCCCTTCACTGGAACTCAGGTGCCTAGCCCAAACCATGAAAAACAGTCCCAGACCATTATTCTTTCTCCACCAAACTTTACAGTTGGCACTATGTTTTAGGGCAGGTAGCGTTTCTCCTGGCATCCGACCAAACCCAGATTCGTCCGTCAGACTGCCAGATGGTGAAGTGTGATTCATCACTCCAGAGAATGAGGCTCCAGAGTCCAATGGCGGCAAGCTTCACAACACTCCAGCTGACGCTTGGCATTGTGCATAATGATCGTACTCTTGTGTGCGGCTGCTCGGCCATGGAAACACATTTCATTAAGCTCCCGACGAACAGTTATTCTGCTGACATTGCTTCAGAGGCAGATTGAAACTCGGTATTGAGTGTTGCAACCGAGGACAGACGATTTTTCGGCGGTCCCATTCTGTGAGCTAGTGTGGCTTACCACTTTGCATTGTAGCCGTTGTTTCTCTTAGACATTTCCATTTCACAAAAACAGCATTTACAGTTGACAGGGGCACCTCTAGCAGGGAAGAAATTTGATGAACTGACTTGTTGGAAATGCGGCATCCTATGACGGTGCCACTTGGTATTTTGGTATTTTATTAGGATCCCCATTAGCTGTTGCAAAAGCAGCGGCTACTCTTCCTGGGGTCCACACAAAACATGAAACATAATACAGAATGACATAATACAGAACATCATTAGATAACAACAGCTCAAGGACAGAACTACATAGATTTTTTAAAAGGCACACGTAGCCTACATATCAATGTGTATACACACAAACTATCTAGGTCAAATAGCGGAGAGGCGTTGTGCTGCGAGGTTTTGCTTTATCTGTTTTTTGAAACCAGGTTTGCTGTTTTATTTGAGCAATATGAGATGGAAGGAAGTTCCATGCAATAAGGGCTCTATATAATACTGTACGCTTTCTTGAATTTGTTCTGGATTTGGGGACTATGAAAAGACCCCTGGTGGCATGTCTGGTGGGATAAGTGTGTGTGTCAGAGCTGTGTGTAAGTTGACTATGCAAACAATTTGGGATTTCCAACACATTAATGTTTCTTATAAAAAGAAGTGATGCAGTCAGTCTCTCCTCAACTCTTAGCCAAGAGAGACTGGCAAGCATAGTATTTATATCAGCCCTCTGATTGAACCACACGACTGGACAATAATCAAGATTAGACTAAACTAGAGCCTGCAGAACTTGCTTTTTGGAGTGTGATATCAAAAAAGCAGAGCATCTCTTTATGACCATCTTTGCAACCACTGAATCTATATGTTTTGACCGTGACAGTTTACAATGTAAGGTAACGCTAAGTAATTTAGTCTCCTCAACTTGTTCAACAGCCACACCATTCATTACCAGATTCAGCTGAGGTCTAGCACTTAAGGAATGATTTGTACCAAATACAATGCTCTTAGTTTTAGAGATATTCAGGACCAGTTTATTACTGGCCACCCATTCCAAAACAGACTGCAACTCTTTGTTAAGGGTTTCATTGACTACATTAGTTGTGGTTGTGTCATGCCCTGACCATAGAGAGCCTTTTTATTCTCTATTTTGGTTAGGTCGGGGTGTGACTAGGGTGGGTAATCTAGGTTGTTTTATTTCTATGTTGGCCTGGTATGGTTCCCAATCAGAGGCAGCTGTTTATCGTTGTCTCTGATTGGGGATCATATTTAGGCAGCCATTTCCCCACTGTGTTTTGTGGGATCTTGGTTATGTGTAGTTGCCTGTGAGCACTCCATAGCTTCACGTATCGTTTGCTTTTTTCTTGTTTTGTGCGTTTCACAAATAAAAAGATGTGGAACCCATATCACGCTGCGCCTTGGTCCGAATGTTATTTCGACGATCGTGACAGGTTGCTGATGCGTATATGGTTGAATCATCAGCATACATGGACAAACATGCTTTGTTTAATGGCAGTGGCAGGTCATTGGTAAAAATAGAAAAGAGTAGAGGGCCTAGAGAGCTGCCCTGCGGTACACCATTTGTATCAGTGTAATACATGTTGAGTGCCCTTCTCTATAAGCATGCTGAAAGTCTGTTGTTAATTTATTTACAGAAAAAGAGCATTGTATTTGGTCAAACACAATTTTTTCCAACAGTTTGCTAAGAGCTGGCAGCAAGCTTATAGGTTTGCTGTTAGAACCAGTAAAGGCCGCTTTACCGCTGTTGGGTAGCAGAATTACTTTGGGTTCCCTCCAGGCCTGAGGACAAAGACTGTCCTCTAGGCTCAGATTAAAAATATGCCAGATAGGAGTGGCTATAGAGTCAGCCACCAACCTCAGTAGCTTTCCATCTAAATTGCCAGGTTTGTCATTATTGATCGTTAACAATAATTTTCCCACCTCTCCCACACTAACTTTACAAAATTCATACTTGCACTGCTTTTCTTTCATAATTTTTTTTTTATGCATGAATATAATTGCTCACTCTTTGTCGTGGGCATTTCCTACCTAAGTTTGCCCACTTTGCCAATGAAATAATCATTAAAATAATTGGCAACATCAAATGGTTTTGCGATGATTAAGCCATCTGATTCGATGAAAGATGGGAGTTGAATTTGTCTTTCTTCCCATAATTTAATTTACTCAAGTTTTTTTCCATCATTGTTTATATCATTGATCTTATCTTCATAATAAAGTTCCTTCTTTTTGTTGAGTTTAGTCACATAATTTCTAAATTTGCAGTAAGTAAGCCAGTCAGATGTCCAGCCAGACTTATTAGCCATTCCTTTTGCCCCATCTCTTTCAACCAAACAGTTTTTCAATTCCTCATCAATCCATGGAGCCGTAAAAGTTCTAACAGTCAGTGTCTTAAAAGGTGCATGTTTATCAATAATTGGAAGAAGCAATTTCATCATTTCATCAAGTGCAGCATCTGGATGCTCCTCATTAATCACATCAGACCAACAAATATTTTTAACATCATCAACATAAGAGTCACAAACAAAATCTTTTGTATGATCTCTTATACACCATTTTAGGCCCAGCTGTTGGAACTTTGACTTTCCTGGATATAGCCACTATATTGTGATCACTGCATCCAATGGGTACGGATACAGCTTTAGAACAAAGTTCTACAGCATTAGTAAAAATGTGATCGATACATGTGGATGATCTTTGTCCTGTAGTGTTTGTAAACACCCTGGTAGGTTGATTAATAACCTGAACCAGATTACAGGCACTGGTTACAGTAAGAAGCTTCCTCTTGAGCGGACAGCTTGATGAAAACCAGTCAATATTCTGGTCCCCAAGAAAGTAGACCTCTCTGTTTACGTCACATACACTATCAAGCGTTTCACACATATTATTTAGATACTGACTGTTAGCACTTGGTGGCCTATAGCAACACCCCAAAAGAAAAGGCTTTAGAAGTGCCAAGTGAACCTGCAACCACAACACCTCAATAACACTTGACATAAGATCTTCTCTAAGCATTACAGGGATATGGCTCTGAACATATACAGCAACACCTCCCCCATAAGCATTTATGTCTCTTCTATAAATGTTATATCCTTGTATTGCTACTGATGTATTAAATGAATTATCTAAGTGAGTCTCAGAAATGGCTAATATATGAATGTTATATTATGTTAGCAAGTTATTGATTTCATTAACCTTATTTCTAAGGCTACATATATTAATATGGGCTATTTTCAGCCCTTTCCTGGGTAGCTTATCAGAAATAGACATAATATTGAAAAGAGCAAAGCAAGAGAAAAAAATATACATTCAGCAGTCCATTAATCAATTGGTGTGTGTGTGTACTGTGGGGTTGAGGCTACGAACCCATAGGCTTGGCTCTCTCATCCCTTCCAGGCTTCTGGGAGAGAGGGTGGACAATGAGTCTGGTGGTGGATTTTCCAATCCTGTGGGTGCGCTCCACCTCAATCTTCCTGTGGTCCATCTTCAATTTCTCAGAGATAATTTCCCTCACTTTGTCCTCAGACTCCATCCAGGTCTCATGTGGAGATTCTGCAATTCCGTCCACAACCATGTTGTTTCGCCTTGATTGTCCCTCGAGATAGTCTAATTTATCTGTCATTGTTATCATGGATTCACACACAGAACTGATGTCCTCTCTCAATGACTTACAGATTGCTGTCATCTTGCCGTTCTACTGTTTCAACTCGTCGAGCTGACCCTGGGAGAACTGCAGGTCCTGGACCTCTCTGGTCAAGTCACCATTATTTTATTAGTTGAATTCACCAGTATTTGGACAAAACACTTTAAACTATTTTCTTGTTGTTGTAACAACTGCTTATAGGTATCTTTTTGTTAGTTTAAAAGATCCTTCACGTGTGATAGAGAGACACCACTGGCACTGTCAACGGTACTCCCGCCGGCTTTGGTCTTTGTCATGGTAGCTAGCAACGTATGTTAGGCTGTTACTCCTCGCAGTTCCAGACAGGGCAGGTCATGTGGAAAATTGAAAACAACAAACAGCAGGGATCTAGACAACCAGAAACTCAGGACAATCCACGGTCCCAGCCACAATGGCTAACCGCGTCGCGGGCTGAGTTCAAGAACACCTCGCTAGCTTGATGTCCTGCTAGCTAGCAGGTTCGCTAGCTGTGACGCCAAATAGCTCCTCAGACCCGTCCTTGATCGGCAAGATCACTGGGAAGTTGAAAGTCACTGAGCTCTTCAGTAAGGTCATTCTACTGCCAATGTTTGACTATGGAGATTGCATGGCTGTGTGCTCGATTTTATACACCTGTCAGCAACGGGTGTGGCTAAGATAGCCAATTCCACTAATTTGTGTATATATGGTGTATCTGCATATATGTCAGGATGTGCTGTATGCCTGGAAATAATCAGAATTAATGTAAACATTACAGTTTATAAAACATAGCTTGTCCCAAAAAAAAGTGGTCCCGGGTATGAGGTAAGTTGAGCTGCGGGACAGGGTAAATTATGCTGCGTTCACAAACTAGTAGGAACTAGGAAAGTCCGAAATTTCCAACTTCCTAACTGGTTGAACGCGGCACATGTATCGGCACATGTATAACTACAACCAGTTAGCAAGCCACAAATTTCAGTTTCATAGTTCATCTAGCACATGAACGTGGCAATAAGCCCCCTACAAATTGCTGTATTGAATGAAATATTACCACTACATTTTAAACCCATTCAAACACAAAATTCAAAATAAAATAAAAACAGTTAGTGTCTGGTGTGGCCACCAGCTGCATTAAGTACTACAGTGCATCTCCTCATGGACTGCACCAGATTTGCCAGTTCTTGCTGTGATATGTTACCCCACTCTTCCACCAAGGCACTTGCAAGTTCCTGGACATTTCTGGGGGGAATGGCCCTAGCCCTCAACCTCCGATCCAACAGGTCCCAGACGTGCTCAATGGCATTGAGATCCGGGCTCTTCACTGGCCATGGCAGAACACTCACATTCCTGTCTTGCAGGAAATCACGCACAGAACGAGCAGTATGGTTGGTGGCATTGTCATGCTGGAGGGTCATGTCAGGATGAGCCTGCAGGAAGGGTACCACATGAGGGAGGAGGATGTCTTCCCTGTAACGCACAGTGTTGAGATTGCCTGCAATGACAACAAGCTCAGTCCGATGATGCTATGACACACCGCCCCAGACCATGACGGACCCTCCACCTCCAAATCAATCCCGCTCCAGAGTACAGGCCTCGGTGTAACGCTCAAACGCGAATCTGACCATCAACCCCGGTGAGACAAAACCGCGATTCGTCAGTGAAGAGCACTTTTTGCCAGTCCTGTCTGGTCCAGCGATGGTGGGTTTGTGCCCATAGGCGACGTTGTTGCCGGTGATGTCTGGTGAGGACCTGCCTTACAACAGGCCTACAAGTCTCAGTCCAGTCTCTCTCAGCCTATTGCGGACAGTCTGAGCACTGGTGGTGTAACTCGGGCAGTTGTTGCCATACAGTACCTGTCCCGTAGGTGTGATGTTCAGATGTACCGATCCTGTGCAGGTGTTGTTACACGTGGTCTGCCACTGGGAGGGCGATCAGCTGTCCGTCCTGTCTCCCTGTAGTGCTGTCTTAGGCGTCTCACAGTACGGATATTGGAATTTATTGCCCTGGCCACATCTGCAGTCCTCATGCCTCCTTGCAGCATGCATAAGGCTTCTTTAGTGACCTAAGTTTTCATAACTGTGACCTTAATTGCCTACCGTCTGTAAACTGTTAGTGTCTTAACGACCATTCCACGGGTGCATGTTCATTAATTGTTTATGGTTCATTGAACAAGCATTGGAAACAGTGTTTAAACCCTTTACAATGAAGATCTGTGAAGTTATTGGATTTTTACGAATTATCTTTGAAAGATAGGGTCCTGAAAAAGGGACGTTTCTTTTTTTGCTGAGTTTATATTAGCCCACACAGCTACAGCATGCTAGGTTTAGGACCTCATATTGAAGCTTTTAGAGAACCCAAGTCCCCAACTGATGTATACAACAATCTTTAAATGATCTACTTTGTTTTAGATACAAGCATCATGAAACCTCATTTGACATGGTGAAAATACATTTTTGGGGACCTAAGTTTGCTTACCACTTTTTCAATGTGGTTTCTTCCTTCACAGACTCCATGAAATGATGACCTCTTCCTAAATATTTGGTCAAATTATACATTTTGTGTATGGTCACATATAAACAAGGGTGGCTCAACATTCCCCACTCCCCTAACGCACTCACAACTCCATGGCCTAGTATGAATCTCCCTCGGCAACTCTGTTTCCATGCTATATTTTACTTGACATAATATAGGATGCTTATGTTGTCGATTTTGAAAAGATACCGGGTGGGTCTTGAGTTTGAGATAAAGCATATGATCATGTGTGTGGTTTAGCTACAGGTGAGTGAGAATATATACCATGACCAAGTGTGAGCCCTGCTTTCTCTGTAGGCAGTGAAGGAGCTGCAGACATTGGCCCGTGAGGCTATTATCATGCTGAGGGCCATGATAGGGGCAGTGGGCTCCAATATGGAGGAAGAGGAGAATGCAATCTGCAACATCTTCACCAGTATGCAGGTAAGACATCACTACAGGACTCTTTTCAGGTCACCTGAAGAAAAAAAAGATGATGTTGTTATTGAGATTTGAATGTATTAAATAAACATTGTGAAGTTTAACTATCTAAGTGCAACACAATAAATTTGATTCCACATTTGAATATGTGATATGCCCTTTACATGGAATATATAACTTTGAAGATGCTATGATGGTGCCTCACCACTGGGTGACTCTCTTGCTCTTTTTGTTAAAAGATTGCAAGGGTATTCAGCTCTCAACAAAAACTCCATGAATGGACCAAACCCATACTGGTACAATTACAAGACAATGTGTACCACAAAATTACATTTTAGAGGAAATAAATTAGAAGTTAAATCCCCAGACAGTTATTTTCAAAAATGGAGGGTGGCAAACAAGGCCAACAGTCTTTTTCACAGTAGACCTACTACTAGCAGACGTTTTCATATCCATTTTCCTTTTGGTTAACTTTTTCTCTGCTCTCATCTGACAGGAAAGACTGGCTGAGAGGAAGAAAATTCTGTTGCGAGCGGCTCAAAGGTACTGCATTACTTTGCTATGAAACTGTTGCTTTGATGCCAGAAAAACTATGGATAGGCAATCTGATAGGCATGGATTGAATTTAGCAATTTCCCCTAGGCCTCAATGTGCTTTACATTGTACAGTTGTACATAGTTAGCAAATCTCATTTACCAATACGAGTGTATTGCAGCGGTTATATGTCACACCCTGGTGTAGGCTAGTTTCTATTTGGCCCCATGAGATAGACTTCACAGTAAACAATTCAAACAATAATGACTAGGCAAACAGAGTAAGGACTGCTTCAACACAACTACTCATCATTCCATGTCCACAGCTGCAGTTCACGGTTACATTTAATCAATGAAAATGTGTAGATAACCTCTGGTATTGATATTTACTCTCTGGTAGTAGTCCATCACAACTAGTGGAGCAGGAAGCTAGATCCTGGGGGCCACTGGACTGCAACATTACTGCCTCTGAAGTCTGTATGGGAGAGAGTGTATCAAGTTGCATTGTGTAGAGATCTTCATTGAGATTTTTGTGCCCCGTGTTCTCCATCTTTCTCGGCTCGCTGCCTGGAAGCGGCCCAGTGACTGTCTGGATTCCCAGAAGGGAGTTAAAGGCTATTTATGGCAGGCTGTGTGTTTCCATCTCAGTGTCTGTCGGTGTGTATGTGTTTGTTACGGAGAGCAGAACATAGATAAAGATCTGGATACATGAAGTATGGGTTTCTGTATTGCATAACCCTCTGCATCGAGGTGATAGATGTGTAGTGGAAATGTTGTGTGTGTGTTTGTAGCCAACATGAAGAAAAGGAGAAGGCGCTAAAGGAGCAGCTCTCACACCTTGCTGCCCTCCTGCCAACCCTGCAGGTTAGATCATCATATCTCTATATCCCCAGGCCTGTAATTAACAGTGTAGGCCAATAACTAGTTGTTACCTAGTTGCTACCAATAAATACATTTGACAGTGGTATAGATTGTTCATTATTACCTGAACAGTTTATTATTCACGAGCCCTCCAGTGTGGTTGACCTATGACCCTCTCTGATGCCCTCTCCAAGGGCCACCTGGTCACCTGCTCAGCCTTTCTCAGCTCAGCCAACAAGTTTGAGTTTCTGGACATGGGATATGTGAGTACTGGCACTTTATATTCTGAAGAGAATCAAAGATAGAATGGGTAAATTAACCAGAGGTTTGCATCAAATATGGTGGCTCTCTCCTCCACAGCAACTAATGGAAAGGCTGAGGAGGATTGTGAAGCTCCCTCATCAACTGCGACCAGTGCAAAGCAGCAAAG
Organism: Salvelinus namaycush; assembly: GCF_016432855.1. Classification (NCBI taxonomy): domain Eukaryota; kingdom Metazoa; phylum Chordata; class Actinopteri; order Salmoniformes; family Salmonidae; genus Salvelinus; species Salvelinus namaycush. The sequence goes on from NC_052326.1 coordinate 23,190,548, forward strand.
TGAGTGTGGCTTGTCTACGCTGTTCTTACAAAACAATGTTACTTCAATCCACACTGCCCTTACAAAAAATTATTGCCGTTTTGAAACTGCAGTAAAAGTGCAGTAACTGCAGTCGACTGTGGTATTTTGGACGCAGTAATTGCAGAATAACTGCAGTGTACTGCAGTTTAACTGCACTGTAACTAACTGCAGTAAAAAAAAAAAAGAGTTATTTTGGATGCAGTATTTGCAACATACTGCAGTTATACTGCACACTGACTGAAATCTTTTTTTGTAAGGGTGTCATGTAGAATTTGCATTTAATACTATACACACAGTAAATGTGTTGTCTCTTCCTTCAAAGAAAGGTGCTAGGTGCTCTGACCCAGATGATCTCTCTCTCCCCTCAGATTAACACAGACTACAGGGTTGAGTTTGCTCGCTGTCTGGAGCCCCTACTGCTGCTGGGACAGCGCCGCCCAGCCTCCATTACCGGAGAAACTAGTATTGCAGCCCTGTGAGTCTGCTTGGCCTTTAACTCTTGTGCAAAATATTCTTCCCTAATCTCTGTCTTTCAGTGTACAAGTGGGGCTTTTTAATGAGACCAAATCTCTGGACCCAAATGTTTGCACATATAAAATATGAGATATGAAAATCTCCTTAGATTAAAACATGAGATATAATATAAACCATTCTTGGAAGCACAACTGGCAGATGGTGATAACCACAGAGAGAGGGAAGGAGACGCCATTATGAGCCCCACTATGTCACTTATCCTGTCTGCCTGTAAACTCTGGCCACAGACATGCTTAGGCTACGTAACTCACCTTTTTGGTGGCGGTCTTCCTGTTATAGCGGGCGCTAGTCCCGTCCTTTCCGTGCCAGAAATACGGGTGATTACAGTGGGCTGGGTCAGAGTGACCAGCGCAAAGCCAGGGTTCCAGGAAACAGCTTTTTCCAGCAAGGCTCCGTGTCTGTCTGGATATCACAACACAGTCTGGATCCCAAGCAAACCTTGACACACATGACAGTATGTCTCTCAATACACACACATACTGGGGTGTCAATGTATTTGGCTGAAGTATAAGATACAGTGAGGATGACTGGACCCAAATTCAAGGACTGCCCTTGCACTGAGCATAGCTGTTACCAGAGTTTTAACAGAATCAAAATGTCCTCTTCCAGAGCCTTGATTCCTAGTTGGTGTAAGCTATAGTTGTAGGTATTTGACACAGACATAGAGATTTATTTGTTTTCAAAATGGAGCCATTTGTTCTCACAAACTCATTCAGATGCAGACTCTGTCCCTGTCCATGTGGACACAAGGGACGCATGCTCCCTGACCAATTTTCCACATCAATCACTCCCAACTGTTCACAGGTCTGTAACTCCCCCTTTTCCCAAACCCCCAACATACTGACAGTCCACCCTCCCAACCAGTGCCCCTCCATGTAGGATACGGAGTGGGTGGGGACGGCACTGAGCAGGCTGGCACTATTTTTATCAGAATTTCACAGAACTCTCCAGGATTCATCTGGTAGCTAGGCACACAGGAGTGGCGGGGCCAATTTGTTCCATGCCACTGATGTCACTGCTTTTGCCAATGTCTTAAATTGGTATCAGTGGTGGGGGCAGCAAGTGGATGCTCAGAGGACTAAATGCGTATGGCAGGGTGAGAAAGAGACACTCACAGCAAACAATCAGAGACTCACTCTCGGGATAGTTCTACTGCTGTATCAGGGCATGTGCCAGGCAAGAAATCAGGACTGAAAGCATTCCAGAGCCCAGGTAAGCTGCATGTCTTCCCCAGTTGTGTGCCGATAAACTTTTCCGTAATTATAGAATATCTGTCTTTACCAACTGGCTCATGATATTTCCACCTGTTATATATTCCAGAGTTTATTCCGTGTTTCATTGGTAACATACATAGCCCTCCCTCATTCATGGACAATTATAAACTATGGCAAACATTTGGTTAAAATTGTAATATTGAGTGTTAGGAAAGTCTGTTAAAGTGGTCTACAGTATACATGAATAGCTATCTATTACTCCAGTGGTAGTTGTGGTGGTAAGGAGTGAGAGAAAGCCAGGTCAGGGCCCGCTGTCTGTCTGTCCTGGTTGTCTCTTTGTCTTAAAGCTCACTGGAGACGGGGAGAATTTTATGTTTCCACTTCAGCCAGGTCTCAAAAGCGACTCAAGTACAGTCTACAATATTTCTAATTTCCATTTGTTGCAAATACAGTATATGAAGCAATGGTTCTATTGTTCAAAATTGTATAGCAAAGTAATTTTCTGAACTAGAACTCGGCAAGCAAATGTTTTACATTGTTAGTTGTAAACATGGTCTTCAGAATGCCATTATCTGAATAGCCTGTGTTGAGTTATGGTTTTGAGGTGCACGCTTCAACTATGAATCACTCCCTCTGGAACATTAGCAGTGAGAAGACCTGAATATAATATTGAACTTAAGGGACAATATATTTATATAAAATGGGATAGATAGGCTGTAAAACGTACTCTCTGATTCATTCTTTATGTAAGTATATAATTAGAGCCTTAAATAAATAACTGTTACTTAGAACGAGGCTTCCCAATGAATGATGCCCTGTGGTTTAATCTCCCCACCATCAGGCTCCATTCCCCCCTCTCCATGTCGTGCCGCTCCCCGTCCCTCAGTGACATGCCCCTGGGCTCGGCCGCGGGGAGAAAGTCCACGTCCCACCGCTACATCTGCACCAAGGTCCTCCTGGCAGAGGGGGGCGACACACCCTTCACTGAGCACTGCCGCAACTATGAGAACAGTTACAGGGTGAGTGACATGACCACAATGACAACAACTATGGGTAGAGTGACTTGGCCACTTCACTTGTGATAGGGTGTCTGTGACAGTGTTGGTGCGTGCATGCGTACATTCATATGTGTGTTTGACCCAGACCCTCCAGACTGAGATCCAGAACATGAAGGACCAGGTACAGGAGCTACACAGGGACCTGACCAAACACCACTCCCTCATCAACACAGACACCATGGGGGAGATCCTGGACCGCTCCCTGCACATCGACGGACAGATCTCCTCCCAGTACTCCTCTGTGGAGACCATGAGGGCTCTGTTTGAAGAGGTACATCCACAGGCCCCATATCTAACACCAGAAATATGTTAAGGAGGTCAAGCAGCTTATAGATCCTTTAATATATCCTATGTTTTGTACACATGAATGACTTGGCCTTGTGAATGTTTTGACCTTATTAAAGGAAGTAAACATTATTTCCCTTTAGATTTGGGAGGAGACCTTTCAGAGGGTCACTAATGAGCAGGAGATCTATGAAGGTAAGGTTTACCCATAAACTAAACATCCATCTGTTGTATGTATGTACATGTGGACTTGGTAACATGCATCATGATCTAATCCCATCTTTGGATGTGATGCATGTGCTTTGTTCTGTACTTTGACATGGCATTTGTGTTCGACCACATTCTAGCACAACTCCACGACCTGCAGCAGCTGAAGCAGGAGAACTTGTACCTGACCACCATCGCCCGACAGATTGGACCATACATCCTGTCTATCGCCAAGGTTAAAGAGCGCCTAGAACCAAGGTAATAATGATATACGGTTCCCTTACAAACCACATCCATCGATACAAAATACAGAAATTCAATGTCAAATATATAACTAAGTAAAATACTGGTCAATCCAGATTTCAGGAGCCCAAAGAGCTTCATGATGACCGCACAGAAACCATGCTGAAAATCTATGAGGACACCTCTATGGCCATGGACGCACAACACAGGTACCTCGCAACACATAACTGTGGTTAGTCTGTATACTGCAGAGAATATAAATAATGATCGGAAACTGGGACAGATTCCATTTTATAATCATGAAGGTGTTGAATGCACTATCCGAGCTATGTACCCTCTCTTTGTTTTCCTTGGCAGTGAAGACCACACCTGTCCCACTGACAGTGACTGGGAAAGGAACATGGACAACCGCTCCCTTATCATACAGTCTGATGAGGCTTCCATCAAGACCAATGACTACCATTGGCCAGGAAGGCAGACAGCCAATTACAATGAGATGCCATTATAAAGCAGAATGTTACACTTTCCCCTCCCCCCTGTTTCCTGTGTGGCTTCCAGCTCAACACAACAGGACAGGGACAGCATGTGACATTCTCCTCTGTTCAGATAGCCGCTCCTGACATTTCATGGTGACATTTCTTGGCAGGGAGGTGTTGTCATCAGCTCAGAGGTGAGTCCTTAGACAAACAGGTGTCAGAGGACCCCACTGACACTCACTGGACTCAATGACTACCAAACTGGAGTCAATGGACTCACTGAGAGGGTGGTGAATCCCCTCCAATCTCACTTGTCAATGTGAAAAGATAAATCTGATGGACCAGTAGAACACCTCATTATGGACTGATTGGATGGAGGATCTGGAGTTTTATGCTGAGGTACATAGTACATAGTGTAATGTGTGTAATGTGTATCTGGTGATGTATGGCTTGTTGGTCCTCATCCTCAGGTCATAGATATTGCTTGTGTGACCTCAGTAAATACAACAGTCAAATGTAATGATGCACATCAACTTGTGCATTAATCATGGAGAAACTGGGTGAGTATTGTCAGTGTGGTTTCCTTAAATTACCCAAGAATATGCAGCAAATTGGTGAAGCCGAGCTTGTGTGAGGGAAGCAATGGCAAAAATGTTGTGTCAGGCGCTGCTCCAGAATCTCCCATGTGTTCAATTGGGTTGAGAGCTGGTGACTGAGACGGCCATGGCATATGGTTTACATCGTTGTCATCCTCATCAAACCATTCAGTGACCACTCGTGCCCTGTGGATGGAGGAATTGTCATCCTATGGGGGCATAGCCATGGTAGCCACAATACCCCATAATGACAAAAGCAAAAAACTGTTTTTTAGAAATGTTTGCAAATGTATAAAAAACAGAAATACCTTATTTACATAAGTATTCAGACCCCTTGCTATGAGTCTCGAAATTGAGCTCAGGTGCATCCTGTTTCCATTGATCATCCTTGAGATATTTCTACAACTTGATTAGAGTCCACCTGTGTTAACTTAAATTGATTGGACACGATTTGGAAAGGCACACACCTGTCTATATTAGGTCCCACAGTTGACCGTGCATGTCAGAGCAAAAACCAAGCCATGAGGTTGAAGGAATTGCACGTAGAGCTCTGAGACAGGATTGTGTCGAGGCACAGATCTGGGGAAGTGTACAAAAACATTTCTGCAGCATTGAAGGTCCGCAAGAACACAGTGGCCTCCATTTTTCTTAAATGGAAAAAGTTTGGAAACCAGCAAGACTCTTCCTAGAGCTGGCCGCCCGGACAAACCGAGCAATCGGGGGGAAAGGGCCTTGGTCAGGGAGGTGACCAAGAACCCAATGGTCACTCTGACAGAGCTCTAGAGTTCCTCTGTTGGGATGGGAGAACCTTCCAGAAGGACAACCATCTCTGCAGCACTCCACCAATCAGGACTTTATGGTAGAGTGGCCAGACAGAAGTCACTCCTCAGTAAAGGCACATGACAGCCCACTTGGAGTTTGCCAAAAGGCAACTAAAGTCTCTCAGACCTGGAGAAACAAGAGTCTCCGTTCTGATGAAACCAAGCTTGAATTCTTTGGCCTGAATGCCAAGCATCTCGTCTGGAGGAAACCTGGCACAATCCCTACGGTGAAGCATGGTGGTGGCAGCATCATGCTGTGGGGGTATTTTTCAGCGTCAGGGACTGGAAGACTAGTCAGGATTGAGGCAAAGATGAATGGAGCAGATAACAGAGATCCTTGATGAAAACCTGCTCCAGAGCGCTCAGGCCCTCAGAGTGGGGTGAAGGTTCACCTTACAACAGGACAACGACCCAAAGCACACAGCCAAGATAATGCAGGAGTGGCTTCGGGACAAGTCTCGAATGTCCGTGAGGGGCCCAGCCAGACCCCGGACTTGAGCCCGATCGAACATCTCTGGAGAGACCTGAAAATAGCTGTGCAGCAATGCTCCCCATCCAACCTGACAGAGCTTGAGAGGATCTGCAGAAAAGAATGGGAGAAACTCCCCAAATACAGGTGTTCCAAGCCTGTAGCGTCATACCCAAGAAGACTCAAGGCTGTAATTGCTGCCAAAGGTGCTTCAACAAAGTACAGGGTCTGAATACTTATGTAAATGTGATATGTTTTTTATTATTTAATAAATTAGCAAACTTTTCTGAAAAACTGTTTTTTCTTCGTCATTATGGGGTAATGTGTGCAGATTGATGAGGATAAAAAAAAATCTATTTTAGAATAAGGCTGTTACCTAACAAAATTTTGAAAAAGTCAAGGGGAATGTGGAAGTATCTGCTGTCAATATACTTTGAATCCCTCATTAAGTGTTTTCATTATTTTGTCAGTTACCTATAAATATTTATCTGGTGTAAATACTATTCTTTATTTGTCCTTTCCCATTTTCTTGTATGTTTCTTTTTTTTTGTCTGTTGAAGACATGTCCATACAAAAACGTATTCCCATATTATAAGAAAGTCGTTGCTTCACCAGTAATTAATATCCCCCTTTGTATTGTGGATAGAAGCAGGAATGACCTCTATGCAGGAAAACCAGGCTTACATACAGATGGATGATGTAGAGCAGAGGGTGAAGGTTATTTACGTTACAGTATGTGATTTTAGGTCTGTTCAGCCCCGCTGCTTCTCAGAAAATATTGAGGTCAGGCTGAACCTACAGAACAGGGCTGTCTCTCCTCTGCAGAGGAGTCAGGGGTGCACACTCATTAAAAACATATTTGTGACAGCAGAGTAAAAACTGAGTTTGCAACTGCTCTGGCCATCCACTGCCTCCCCGTGGTCGTATATCATCTCATTGAACATCTAAACCTTGTTTCATCCCCTGTCCACTATAGAGGATATTGATGATCTGTGACTGATCCCAGCCAGGTGTTGAACAGTAATTGGAATCAATGTTGATCCCCTTATCACCACGGTGACAGGTGCTGGGGCAGCCATAGAAAAATGTCAGAGGGCAAGAGAGTAGTCCCATGGGATTGTGGATCCTCAAGGAAAAAACACATCTCACTAGCACCAACCAAACCTCTTCACATACACACATACGCTCACGTGCGCACGCACAAACTAACACACAGGCTCACTGACAATGTTAATGCAAGTCAATTTCCTTCACTATTCCCTGTCTCTCAGCTGTATAATTGAAGGCTGTCTCTCAGCCTAGGGTTTCTAATCTGATCCCTGTCTCTCTGAAGGTCACATTGTCCTCGGTCTCCACGGCTACAACAGGGAGCTCAGATGCTGATGGAACAGAGTGACAAGAACACACTGCCCAGTCCACACAGGAGAACCACACACTCACTGGATCCACTGAAACTAGGGCAGTGACACACACAGTATGGGTCACACACACACCAGCTGGAGTGATAGGTCTTTTTCCAGCTCCCGCCGTTAACATGCGTCATTCGTCCTGATCTTGACCTGATCTGATCTTTTAAGTGTAAACAGACAAGATCACAATGCGTCCTTTAATCGACTACACTTGTATAAAAATGTGGGCACAATTAGAATGTGTTCAAGATCAGGACAAAGACTGCATGTTAGAACCAGGTATAAACAGTCTAGGTAATTTGTAAAGTGACTATACATACTGTAGATAATAAATAGCGAGTAGCAGCAGTGTAAAAACAAAGGGGGGGGGGGGGTGTCTCACCTTGCTACTTTAAGATGAATGCACTAATTGTAAATCGCTCTGGATAAGAGTGTCTGCTAAATTACAAAATTGCAAATGTAAAATGTAATCACACTCCTGTGGAGACAAGATAAAGACAATGTACAATAGCAGTGTGGTAGCCTCTCAAAGCCGCCTGATCCCGAGAGCTTACATTAATGTTGCTGCGCAGCGTGAATCAGTATGGTACAGCTCTAGATGATACACTGGAACCGTGGCCTTTTCTTGATTTCCTTCTATCTGCCTTTGAGTGTCGCAGTACAGAAGGAAGTAGGAGAAAACAGAGAACTGTTGACCCTTCCTATCAATGACCTCACATAGTGGTAAATACTGTATGTCTTGTATGTGAGGCTGACAAGGTGTGCAAAGTGAGAAATGTTCTATAGGGAACAGCCTTATTGTTATTCCTTCTTCTTTTACACAGAATCCTTGCAAAATTCCAAAGTAATGCTAAAACAAACAAAGGAGAAATTGCCTGTTCCACTTATGTATGCGCACGGTGTTGTTCCATGTAATATAACAATAAAAGCCAAATCCCTGCAAAATCCTTCACCATTGGATGTCATTTTGGATTTGGTGATCAGTCCAATACTGATGAGGCATTTCTTACAATGCTTAAAATCCATATTCTTATGGCTTCGGAATTCACTCACAGAAAACCTCTGGAGGATCGTTGCTAACGCAATGAAAGACCTGACAAACAGAGCTCTTTTTATTGCTCAGAACAAATGCAGTCACTGTGTCCTTGACTGGGAGGGATCACAGGTGTGTGTGTCAGAGGATGTGTCAACCCAGTAGCACACCATGCAGGACTCAGGAGACAAAGCCCAGCAGTCCCTGTATTAATCATCAGCTGGTTGGGGCTGACAGCTCCTGCTCTACTCCACCTCCTCTTCCCCCTCCTCCAGCCTCCGTTCTCATTAGGAGCTCAGCAGGAATGAATCATTAACAGATCAGTTACTCGTTAATTAAGACCTCTCCCAGATGCTCTCACAGGGGGAGAGAGAAAAGAAAGAAAGGGAGAAAGAGGAAGGAGAAAGGCACTCAACACTGAAGCCTGCATGTGGTGTGATATGGGTATTTCAGAGATGGGGAGCAATCATATAATTCCTATAGAGGCTCTTCTTCCTCAGAGATGCAGTGGAAGCTACATGAACAAAAACAAGGCTTATGCAGCCTTAGCCAACCTGATGACAATGAACCATACAAGGGTTAGCACACAGCAGGTACCAGGTACTTTAAATTCCAGGAGGCGTAGATTATCACTCCAACTACATCGGGTTCATACAGGAGAGGTGGTAGACTATCAAACAACACTACTGATGTGTGATGATCACAGGACAATTTTATGTCACATGCCGCTTCTCTTCTCCCATGTGAAAAGTGCACTCCACACAAGTGTCAGGAGAAGAACTGCATACCAGAGTGATTTCTCCCCTAATAGCCAAATCCTGAATTCTTAGATTCCTTAGATTTTCTGTTCAAATCTACTTTCACAATGTATAACATATAATACCAACAAAATAAATACAGTTGAGTGTGAAAAGGGCAGGGCTGTAAACCAATGTAGACCTGTGTCCTGTCCAGTCTATTCTGATAAATCAAAGCAGTGGTGGGGCTGTGGAGCGGCCGCTCCTGACAGGGAAGATCAGGGCCAAGGTTAACAGAGACATGTCTGAGAGGAGAGAGACAGAAACAAAGAGAGAGAAGAAGAAAGAGAGGGGGAGAGGGAGAAATTAAAAGGAAGGGGCATGGTAGGAACATTATTAGGGAGATGGTACCGCCTGTTTTGTGGGGGGGTACCCTAATAAAAACGACTTCATACTGCACTATAAAAATGTTCAAGAAGAGTTCAAGTGGATTCTATTATAATGCCTGTCAGACAGGCTCTCTGATAAAGAGTCAATGCAAACAATTTAGCCAACGGTAGGCTTGTTGTGTTGTGTTGTGCACTGTGAAAGAAACAGTGATCTGTGCTGTTCTGACTACGTCTTATATAGAGGCAAGTGTAAAACATCCATTGTTTGAGCTAGAAAATTGTTTAATTGTCTAGTGTTTTCATAGACAAGTGTAAGGGGTATAGCATTTGCCTAAGGAACATAGCATTTGCAAGGAGCGTAGCATACTTTTTTTTAAAGTACATTATGCATGCATTTCTGTCTACCCTGGATAATAATTCAATTAAACACTCCATGCCCATGAACAATGTAAATGATATGTCAGAGGTGTCGTGTTTTTATTAACATGTAGATAGAATTTCAAGGTGGTGAATGTTTGGTATTCACCCATGTTACTCAAATCAATGTGGCTGGTAACTCAGATCAATAAAGAGTTTGTGTTTTATCAAGAGAACAACTCAACACTGCTGGGACATACACATTGGTTTTTCGAGTAAATTCCCTCACAGTCATTGTAAGACTAAGAGTAGTGTTCTTTGACAAAGGCTTAATTGCATTTACATATGAAAGACAAAAATGATTTATTTCAGGTTTTATTTCTTTCATCACATTCCCAGTGGGTCAGAAGTTTACATACACTCAGTTAGTATTTGGTAGCATTGCCTTTAAATTGTTTAACTTGGGTCAAACATTTCAGGTAGCCTTCCACAAGCGTCCCACAATAAGTTGGGTGAATTTTGGCCCATTCCTCCTGACAGAGCTGGTGTAACTGAGTCAGGTTTGTAGGCCTCCTTGCTCGCACACGCTTTTTCAGTTCTGCCCACAAATGCTCTATGGGATTGAGGTTAGGGTTTTGTGATGGCCACTCCAATACCTTGACTTTGTTGTCCTTAAGCCATTTTGCCACAACTTTGGAAGTATGCTTCGGGTCACTGACCATTTGGAAGACCCATTTGCGACCAAGCTTTAACTTCCTGACTGATGTCTTGAGATGTTGCTTCAATATAGCCACATCCTTTTTCTTCCTCATGATGCCATCTATTTTGTGAAGTGCACCAGTCCCTCCTGCATCAAAGCACCCCAGAACATGATGCTGCCACCCCGGTGCTTCACGGTTGGGATGGTGTTCTTCGGCTTGCAAGCTTCCCCCTTTTTCCTCCAAACATAACGATGGTCATTATGGCCAAACAGTTCTATTTTTGTTTCATCAGACCAGAGGACATTTCTCCAAATAGTACGATCTTTGTCCCCATGTGCAGTTGCAAACCGTAGTCTGGCTTTTTTATGGCGGTTTTTTCGAGCAGTGGCTTCTTCCTTACTAAGCGGCCTTTCAGGTTATGTTGACATAGGACTCGTTTTACTGTGGATATAGATACTTTTGGACCTGTTTCCTCCAGCATCTTCACAAGGTCCTTTGCTGTTGTTCTGGGATTGATTTGCATACCAAAGTACATTCATCTCTAGGAGACAGAACGTGTCTCCTTCCTGAGCGGTATGACGGCTGCGTGGTCCCATGGTGTTTATACTTGCGTACTATTGTTTGTATAGATGAACGTGGTACCTTCAGGCATTTGGAAATTGCTCCAAAGGATGAACCAGACTTGTGGAGGTCTACAATTTTTCTTCTGAGGTCTTGGCTGATTTCTTTGATTTTCCCATGATGTCAAGCAAAGAGGCACTGAGTTTGAAGGTAGGCCTTGAAATGCATCCACAGGTACACCTCCAACTGACTCAAATTATGTCAATTAGCCTATCAGAAGCTTCTAAAGCCATGACATCACTTTCTGGAAATGTCCAAGCTGTTTAAAGGCACAGTCAATTTAGTGTATGTAAACTTCTGACCCACTGGCATTGTGATAGAGTGAATTATAAGTGAAATAATCTGTCTGTAAACAATTGTTGGAAAAATGACTTGTGTCATGCACAAAGTAGATGTTCTAACCGACTTGCCACAATTATAGTTTGTTAACAGGAAATTTGTGGAGTGGTTGAAAAACAAGTTTTAATGACTCCAACCTAAGTGTATGTATACTTCCGACTTCAACTGTATCTGTTAATTTCCCAGTTTAAAGGTATGACTTGCCCTTAAAAGCTAGAATCCTTAGTTGCTACATACATTTTACTTATAAATGAATAATAAATACCCACTGATTATTGAAAAATATAACTTATGAATGCCTCAAGCATAGTTCAACTGTCGTACCCCATCAGAACCGAAAATAAGTTTGTTTTACTCCAATGTTTGTAAACAATGTAAACAAATAGCTGCAAAACATGGTTAAAACTATAATTTTTATATAACGCATGGTCATTCCTTGCATCCATAGCTCTGTCTATAATTTGAGAGTGGTTACATTTCTCCTGGCCCATCCCTCAGCTTTTTACCAAATCAGAGGCAGGGTGGTGCTTTGCTATTGTTTCAACTGCAGATTATAGCTTTAACCCAGACGGTATGGAAGGCACCAATCCACTGGGCACACACACTGGTTGAGTCAACGTTGTTTCCACGTCATTTCAATGAAATTTCGTTGCACCAACATGGAAAAGACATTGAATTAACATCTATGCCCAGTGGGAAGCATCTCATACTGTGTGTTCAGACAGAGATACAAGTCTGATTTCAAAAAGTACACTCACAGTGAAAGGATGTCACAGTACCATTGCAAAACAAATGACTCGCATGTGACTACATGTTGACCTTCTCAATACACTCCTAATCCTGAAACAGGAACTACCCTTAGAGGGTTATGTTCAGTTTCACAACAAATAGAACAAATTATTTAAGTCCTTCCTGAAAGCTGCAATGCGTGTCATGTACAGTCAAATGGGGAAGTAAAACTAGAAACATTGAGGAGATGGTGGTGCTGAGAATAGCTTATGGATAGCTTACAGTAACATAAGGCTTACTAAAATAACACAAAACCAGAGCACTGGTTATTCCAAACACTGACAATAATACTATTGGAAACATGTCATGTCCATCTTTCAGGGTTACGACCAATGTTCCCCCTGAGGTTTTTCGTCACTGAGCAAATTTCAGGTCTGCTGAGTGCAAACTTGAACATTGTGAGAATTCTGTGGAACACAGTAGCAGTCAAAGTATGGTGTTCAATGTAGGCCTACAGTTGAAATAATTTTGGAGAAAACAAAAACATGAAGGTCTTGACAGTAACCTGTTGATCTACTTGTCTTTCAGACAATTGACTTACATTTAGTTGTTTGCTTGATGCAAGAAGCCACTTAACAAAATAAAATGCACCATTATTACCATATAAGAGAATCAGACAAATGATGCTACCTTCTGTCTATTGGCAATTTAGCTTATTCAAGCCTGTCTCAAAATACAACACTGCCCTTTTAAGACTAAAAAAAGCTATTTACCGGGCTCTCTTTTTCAAAGATGTCTAGAAATGCACACATTTTGTGCTCTTGTAGGAAGCAATCACTCCCCCATTGCGGACTACAAATGATCTATAACTGGGCTAATAACTCACTGCAAAGGATATGAACAAACTTGTACACTGCGCTACATGTAGCTCTCGCTTTGATCTCAAGACAAGCTAATTCTGTAAAAACAGTCCAGTTCAAAGTGAATGGCACTGATCCATATATGGCAATGGTCTATTTGCATATAGGCCTACTGCAGCTCTGATTGGTTATGGTGCACCGGTCTGTGTAGAGTACAGGCCTGAGTCTTGCCTGTCAATGCAACAGAATCCTATTCTGACGCATACTGACTACAACAGTTTTGCATAGTTTGTTTTGCTTCATTATGTTGCATTGAAAGTAGATAATATTGCGTTGATTCGATCACAGTTTCTACTGTAAAGGGAAACATTGACAGGTATTAACGGGAAAACTCTATAGATAGTTCAGTGAAGTTTAATCTCGTGCTTTTCTGCGCAGGGCGAGTTGATATTTCTTCTGTGAGGCAGTCCCGGAGGAGTTGCGTGCGCACACATACTTGCGGAGCTTAGAGGGAACATTGGTTATGACAACAAAGATCTTTCTTCAGACATCTTTTTAAAAATGGCACAAAGTAAGAAATATAGTAGCATTAAGGCCAGGGAAGATATTGGTAAGAGGTGGCGGAAACGTGGCTGTATAATTTTGTCCAACTGTGTTCTCTACATTATTATCCCATTAGCTAGGTTTCCATCCAATTGGGGACAGATTTTCATGCGAATATTCAAAAATCGCGAATGAAGAAAAATATGTGCATTTTCCCCACCAGTGGTGTTTCTCCAACATACCGTAGCGACCAGCACAGACAGCTGTGTGTTATGTGTTAGGCTAGTAGGTGGTTGTGTTGTACTTACCAGTATCCAGTGTTCGCGGGGTCCGACATGCCAATCAACCTGCTATCTGCCAATCACGGGAATGCCTGGAATGTTCTGATGCCGGGCATCCTGGCGGTTGGCGGACTGGCGTGGAGGGGGGTTGGGCAGGGGGATGGAGCATTGGAAGTTAAGACCAGGTTTAGCCTTTGTTCTCTCTCTTATGTCTGGCTTTCACAAGAGAAGGTCACGGTTGGCTTGTGGTTATCTTTCATTTATTTGGCGTGGGCTACGGCCAAACAGTAGCCTGTGTAAAGTTGGGTTAATAAACCGTCAATTCGTAAACTCAACCCTCTGTCTGGACAATTGTTCCTTTATGATCTAGTCAGGTCATTACATTGATGTCAGAAGTAAAAAGTTGATAAAAGTTAGCCAGCTAGTGGCTAGCTACCTTAGGTGAGAACGGGGTTGAAAATGCTTCGAGGGAATCCGAAAGTGAAGTTGGAGGTGTTGATAAATCGTTATTGGAGACAGGAGGCCAAGTTGAGACATTGGACGAGGTGGATAAGGTATAGTAAAGGCAGTTTATTAAAAGGTAAAGATATCTGGCAAAGCGTGCTGCACGGCCCCGTTCGTCTAGCTCGTATGGAACCGTCGGAAGAGAGACCCGAAACATATTGTGCAGATCATTTATGCAGTAAATGACGTAGGTTGAATCTGGTAGTCTGGCCTTCTGATTGGTCGATCTGGGTCGTGGGTAGTCCTGTTCGGACCTGGTGTCGACGTTCCATTGGCTCTTAACATCGTTCTTTGTCTTCGAGACCCAACCTTGAAAAGGATGTGTGTGCGTGTTGTTTTAGCAGGGGCCTGATCTTGGTGTGGGTGTCTGTGGTTGTTATCTGATGAGAGCAGAATGTGTCTGAGAGAAAAGCGGGGGGGGGGGTTGGGTGCATGTTGTGCAAAGTATAGCTTATGTTGAGAAGTTGTTATAACAAGTTTCCAGTATCTATTACAATTTCTTACAGAGGTAGGGACGATTATGGCCAAGGAGGTGCGTGTGCATGGACGTCGGAGGATCTGGCTGAGGAGATCGCCAGGGCGTCGGAGCCCAGAGGCCGCTTGAGGGAGGACGTTAGAGTGATGGCCGCTGAAGCGGGCATGAGTGCTTCGTCGACTGTGCTTCGCGCGGAATCTGGACCCGCGGGACGAGGAATCTGGGGCTCAGGATGTAAACAAACATGGCGGCGCCCAGTTCCCGGCTGCGTCAGTATCTGATTCCCGGCTGCGTCCGTATCTTAAGACCCCGAAGTATTCCGGTAAGGCAGATTGGGAAGCTTTTCATGCTCAGTTTGAACTGTTAGCTCATTTTAGGGGGTGGTCGAATGAAGATAGGACACACTACATTTGGCTTTATGCCTCACGGATGATGCTCTGGCCTGTTTGATATTGATTAGCCCCGAGGACAGACGTGATTATGGTGCTTTAGTGGGAGCACTGAGGAGGCGCTATGGACAGTGTGTACAGCCCGGGCTACTGCGCTCCGAACTGAGTAATAGACGCAGGCAGCCTGGAGAGCCTCTACGGGTACTAGCTAATGACATTGAGAGCCTCTCTCGGCGGGCATATACTCACATGCCCCCTCCATGCACAGCGAGCTAGTACGGGACCAGTTCATACAGGCGCTCTCTCCTACGGAGCTGCGCATATAGACCCAGCTGGCTCATCCTGAGTCATTGCAGATAGCCTTGGAGATGGTTTTGGAGAGGGAGCTGGTGTGGGCTGGGGCTTTGGTGGGGGTGCAGGGAGACAGACCCTCTGTGCGAGCTGGGGGGCAAAGCAGCCCGGAGCCGGAATAGCCTGCATGGCTGGCTGAAATGACAGAACTCATTCGTGCTGTGTCGCTACAGGCTGCACGAAACACACGCCCTGGTCCCAGGGTCTGCTGGGGTTGTGGCCAGCCAGGCCATCTGCGCCGGAATTGCCCCATGTCCCCCAGAGCTCAGGGAAACGGCTCGGGGTCCGCATAGACCGGGTAGTGCGGACCCCTGGCTTTCTATCCCAACCACCATCTTCTTCAGGAGGAGCCCACCGGCACAGACGGGGAAGCAAGGCTCCACTTCCCCCAGAAGCAGATGAGGGCAAGCGGATGGAGCCTGTTGTTGTGGTGGGCCGGACCTGTGTTGGGGACTTTTGTCATGTCACTGTGGAGGGGGTGCCCTGCTCTGCCCTGGTGGACACTGGGTCCACAGTAACCCTGGTGAGGCCAGATATTGTGCCAGGTTGGACTCAGTGTGAGCCTACAACTGTGCAGCTCCGCACAGTCACAGGTGAGCTGGCACCCATGAAAGGGAAGGGAATAATGACTCTGACAGTAGGGGGCAGGACTGTGCGTCATCCTGTGTGGGTGGCGGCTGTGCAGGACCCTTGTATACTGGGGTTGGACTTTCTTAGGAGCACAGGCTGCCAGTTAGACCTAAATAGGGGCACACTGAGCTTCCAGGGAGGGCCGGAAGTTACCATGGCCCCCTCTAATGTCACATTCACTCAACCAAACAAACCCTTTACTCCAACAGTTAAAGCAGCAGAGACTCATGGCTGCCTCCCCTCCCCCACATCTGTGTGTGACTTCCCCAGCCCCCCTGTCACCTACTGCGGTGTGTTACATTCCCCCAGCTACCTCCAAGACACAGCCCTCTGTGAGCCCGGGCCGCGCCCCCCCCAGCCCAGCTACCCCAGATGGGAGAGGAGAAGACACTGTCTGCAGTGAGGGAGATATGGGGGAGGAACTGTGTTGGTCTTGACCCCGAGCAGCAGGAACAGTTGTGGCAGTTGCTGTTTGAATTCAGAGACAGCTTTGCGCTGAGTGAGGAAGAGGTGGGTCAGACTCATCTGGTGCAGCATGAGATCGACACAGGTGACGCTCGACCCATCAAGATGCGTCCCCGCCGTATCCCGCTGGCACGCCAGAAGGCGGCAGACAAGGCTGTGTTGGAGATGCAGCGGACAGACTTCATTGAGCCCTCAGACAGCCCCTGGGCGGCGCCAGTCGTCATGGTTCCGAAGAAGGGCGGCAAGCTGAGGTTCTGTGCGGACTACAGGCGGCTGAATGAGGTAACCAGGAAGGACTCATACCCCATACCACGTATCGATGAGTCGCTGGACCTGGTTAGGGGGTCCTCCTGGTTCTCCTCACTAGACCTCCGCAGTGGCTACTGGCAGGTGCCCCTCTCCCCAGAGGCCAGAGCCAAAACAATAGTTTTTGCCGATAAAAATCAGTGTGTGATGACGTAGTGCACATGCAATTAACATTTCTGCTAAGTTTTCATGTACCTTATTCAAATCTAAAGTTCAATGTGTTTCCATCGTGTTTCCAACTAGTTTTGTCACAAACACTGTTGCATTAAATAGCAAATGTGCCTACTCTGGTCTTGGCACCTGCCTCTAGCCAACAGCTAGCAGATACAGTGTGGGTAAAATAGTCTAGGCTAAAATAGTCTAGGCAGAGGAAAGTGCAAACAGGTGTGCCTTCTTAAAAGTTAATTTGTGGAATTTCTTTCCTTCTTAATGCGTTTCAGCCAATCAGTTGTGTTGTGACAAGGTAGGGGGCTATACAGAAGACAGCCCTATTTGGTAAAAGACCAAGTCCATATTATGGCAAGAGCAGTTCAAATAAGCAAAGAGAAACAACAGTCCATCATTACTTTAAGACATGAAGGTCAGTCAATATGGAAGATTTCAAGAACTTTTAATGTGTCTTCAAGTGCAGTCGCAAAAACCATCAAGCGCTATGATGAAACTGGCTCTCATGAGGACCGCCACAGGAATGCAAGACCCATAGTTACCTCTGCTGCAGAGGATGAGTTCATTAGTTATCAGCCTCAGAAATTGCAGCCCAAATAAATGCTTCACAGATTTCAAGTAACAGACACATCTCAATATCAACTGTTCAGAGAAGACTGTGAATCAGGATTTCATGGTTGAATTGCTGAAAAGAAACCACTACTAAAGGACACCAATAAGAAGAAGAGACTTGCTTCGTCCAAGAAACACGAGCAATGGACATTAGTCCTTTGGTCTGGAGTCCAAATTTGAGATTTTTTGTTCCAACCGCAATGTCTTTGTGATACGCGGTGTGGGTGAACGGATGATCTCCGTATGTGTATTTCCAACTGTAAAGCATGCAAGGAGGATGTGTTATGGTGTGGGGGTGCTTTTCTGGTGACACTGTTTGTGATTTATTTAGAATTCAATGCATACTTAACCAGCATGGCTACCACATTATTCTGCAGCGATACCCCATCCCATCTGGTTTGCGCTGAATGGGACTATCATTTGTTTTTCAACTGGGCAATGAGTGTGTTACTCCAGAGTGTGTAAGGGCTATTTGACCAAGAAGGAGAGTGATGGAGTGCTGCATCAGATGACCTGGCCTCCACAATCCCCCACCTCAACCAAATTGAGATGGTTTGTGATGACTCGGGCTGCAGAGTGAAGGAAAAGCAGCCAACAAGTGCTCAGCATATGTGGGAACTCCTTCAAGACTATTGGAAAAGCATTCCAGGTGAAGCTGGTTGAGAGAATGCCAAGCGTGTGCAAATCTGTCATCAAGGCAAAGGGTGGCTATTTGAAGAATCTCAAATACAAAATATATTTTGATTCGCTTAACAATTTTCTGGTTACTGAATGATTCCATATGTGTTTTTTCATAGTTTTGAGGTCTTCAGTATTATTCTATGTATTGTACTATGTAGAAAATAGTAAAAATAAAGAAAGACCCTTGAATGAGTAGCTGTTCTAAAACTTTTGACCAGTAGTGTACTTAAGTATCAAAAGTAAATGGAATTGCTAAAATATACTTAAGTATCAAAAGTAAAAGTATAAATATTTTCAATTTTTTTATATTAAGCAAAGCAGATGGCATCATTTTCTTGTTTTAACATTTTACAGATTGCCAGGGGCACACTCAAACACTCAGACATAATTTACAAATAATGCATTTGTGTTTAGTGAGTCCGCAAGATCAGAGGCAGTAGGGATCCCCACGTGTTCTCTTGATAAGTGTGTGAATTAGACCATTTTCCTGTCCTGCTAAGTGTTAAAAATTGAACGAGTACTTTTGGGTGTGAGTGAAAATGGACGGAGTAAAAATTACATTATTTTCTTTAGGAATGTAGTGAAGTGAGAGTAAAAGTAATCAAAATAGTGAAGTAAAGTACAGTCGTGGCCAAAAGTTTTGAGAATGACACATATTAATTTCCACAAAGTTTGCTGCTTCAGTGTCTTTAGATATTTTTGTCAGATGTTACTATGGAATAATGAAGTATAATTACAAGCATTTCATAAGTGTCAAAGGCTTTTATTGAGAATTACATGAAGTTGATGCAAAGAGTCAATATTTGCAGTGTTGACCCTTCTTTTTCAAGACCTCTGCAATCCGCCCTGGCATTCTGGCAATTAACTTCTGGGTCACATCCTGACTGATGGCAGCCCATTCTTACATAATCAATGCTTGGAGTTTGTCAGAATTTGTGGGTTTTTGTTTGTCCATCCGCCTCTTGAGGATTGACCACAAACTTCTCTTGCGTTCATTGCACGCAGAGTCAGGGTATATGCAACAGTTTGGGCCGCCTAATTTGCCAGAATTTTACGTAATTATGACATAACATTGAAGGTTGTGCAATGTAACAGGAATATTTAGACTTATGTATGCCACCCGTTAGATAAAATACGGAACGGTTCCGTATTTCACTGAAAGAATAAATGTTTTGTTTTCGAGATGATAGTTTCCGGATTCGACCATATTAATGACCTAAGGCTCGTATTTCTGTGTGTTATTATGTTATAACTAAGTCTATGATTTGATAGAGCAGTCTGACTGAGCGATGGTAGGCACCAGCAGGCTCGTAAGCATTCATTCAAACAGCACTTTCGTGCATTTGCCAGCAGCTCGTTGCTGTGCTTCAAGCATTGAGCTGTTTATGACTTCAAGCCTATCAACTCCCGAGATTAGGCTGGTGTAACCGATGTGAAATGGCTAGCTAGTTAGCGGGGTGCGCGCTAATAGCGTTTCAAACGTCACTCGCTCTGAGACATGGAGTGGTTGTTCCACTTGCTCTGCAAGGGCCGCGGCTTTTGTGGAGCGATGGGTAACGCTGCTTCGAGGGTGGCTGTTGTCGATGTGTTCCTGGTTCGAGCCCAGGTAGGGGCAAGGAGAGGGACGGAAGCTATACTGTTACACTGGCAATACTAAAGTGCCTATAAGAACATCCAATAGTCAAAGGTATATTCTATACAAATCGTACAGAGAGAAATTGTCCTATAATAACTACAACCTAAAACTTCTTATCTGGGAATATTGAAGACTCCTGTTAAAAGGAACCACCAGCTTTCATATGTTCTCATGTTCTGAGCAAGGAACTTAAACGTTAGCTTTTTTACATGGCACATATTGCACTTTTACTTTCTTCTCCAACACTTTGTTTTTACATTATTTAAACCAAATTGAACATGTTTCATTTTATTTGAGGCTAAATTGATTTTATTGATGTATTATATTAAGTTAAAATAAGTGTTCATTAAGTATTGTTGTAATTGTCATTATTACAAATATATATTTTTTTTAATCGACCGATTAATCGCCTTTTTTTGGTCCTCCAATAATCGGTATCGGCGTTGAAAAATGATAATCGGTCGACCTCTAGTACAGATACCCCCAAAACTACTTAAGTAGTACTTTGAAGTATTTTTACTTAAGTACTTTACACCACTGCTCTGAAATTTTGAGCTAACAGAATCATATTACATCTCTTATTATTTCCTCTTCAGACAGACATAAAACCTCTCTCACTGAGGGGATCTGTCTAATAACATCAATATCCCGTGTTAAAAAAATAGTGTCTGTCAGAACAGCATATGCTTCAGAGAATTGCTAATCTATCGCATCTCTCTGTAACTCACCTTAAATGGTTGCTTAATGGACAGTTTGTCATGTTCCTTTGAAATCAAAACTCTGATGCAGATAAGAAACTTTACTGTGTAAAGTATATCGTATATCAGTCACCCTGTTATGTACTGTATCTCTACAAGTGCACCTTTAATATTAACTCAATTATAATCAAAGTCTCAGTCAGTGTGTGAGCTAGGACTGTGATTTGTATTTGTATAAATGAAACAGGATTTTTAACATACATTGACTGTACATTCTAGTAGACACATCTCATTGATTGAAGTGAAAGGCTTTCCAAATGTGGCCATGCACCTGGTGCTCCCAGTGTGCTGATTGTTTGGGAAGAAAAACAATTGCTACTCTGCCTGATCAAATATTGATACAGGTACAATTGTGTGGTGGGAGTGGGAGCTAATGTTTTACTCACCAATATACAATATACACTTGATGTCATTGATTTAACTTTCTTTATACTCTGTAGAGTCTTGAGAAAGAGAGAGAGGGTGAGAGGATTAGAGAGAGAGTGCGCATCTGTTCTCCTCCAGGGAACGCTGGGCCCTGACACACAGAATCCCACTGAGAGCGGGGGGCATATACAGACTCAACCTCAGCGCTCCTGTGGCTCTTTGGAACCAACTATCACATCTGTCTCCACACAGAGTACTGAGAAGAATTATCCTTACTGGTGTCACGGAGTATAACGTTTCATAAGACCCTGAGCTCAATGACTAAGCATACTGAACACATAGAGGCAGCATGATGAGCATGATAAGAATCTTAAACAAGCCTGTCTCTGCCCTGCCTGTCCATGAAATTATCAAAGCACATGAACTCCCATTGACTGGTATGGGCCATCTACAGACCATGTATTATGTGAAACCCTGAAGGATGATGTAACATGAGGTCCTTGGCATTTGACAAAAAATGTGACTAAATTTGACCAAAAAAATCATGCATCCATAAGATGAAGAAAACACACTCAAGAAAACTCAGAACAACAATCATCAATGTACAAGAATTTAATCACATAAAATGAGGTTGAAAAAACACAATAGACACAGAGTTCTGTTGTAAGTATTGTATAAATAAATCAAATATTAAAACATATAGAAGGAAACTCAAACATTTTTGCTTATCATAATAATTACCTTTAAAGAGTCTATCCATTCTCAGAAAACACATTCATATGTTCAGGACACAGTTAATCAGACACTGCACAGTTGTTGTTTTGGAGCTAATGTGTACATGTACGTGATTCTGTGGCACTGAAGTGAGGGAGACCAGATGAGTAGTATGAAAATTCTGAATGAACTATCACTAGACACTGTCTTTTATGTCAGAGAGGGTGGTCATGTTCAGTGTGTGGTGTGTGTCTGTGACCCCTCACACTGTGATGAAGGACCCCTGGTCTCTGTTGGCTGACTCTGGCACCACACAACGACCCCTTCGCCTGGTCACACGAAGCTTCCGGTGGAATTTGGCATAGCAACGGAACCCTGAGACAAATTAAGAGGAACGCTGTCAGAGGATGGACAAGCAGGCTCCTGACATCAGAAACTGAGCCCTATATGTCCTATGTTGGTTGTGTTCTCACTTAAATTCTCTGATGCTCTGTGGCTTTGGCCTGTTACGTCGCTTACTCACCTTCCTCACACATACAGTCATCATAGCACTTGTTGTTGAGGCCGCGGTTGTGAAGCTTGCACTCGTGCTGTCTCAGGTCACAGCAGGATCCTATGGGTAGGGTAGAGGGAGAAACGTCATGTTATTTGCGTAACCCCGGTTCTCTGATAATATGAGTGAAGTATCTCACTATAGGGACACATGAGAGCCAGTTTCATCATAGCGCTTGATGGTTTTTGCGACTGCACTTGCAGAAACTTTCCAAGTTCCTGAAACTTTCCGCATTGACTGACTTTCCTGTCTTTCAGTAATGATGGACTGTTGTTTCTCTTTGCTTATTTGAGCTGTTTTTGCCATAACATGGACTTGGTCTTTTGCCAAATAGGGCTATATTCTGTATACCACACCTACCTTGTGACAACACAACTGACTGGCTCAAAGACATTCCACAAATTAACTTTTAAGAAGGCACACCTGTTAATTGAAATGCATTCCAGGTGACTACCTCATAAAGCTGGTTGAGATAATGCCAAGGGTGTGCAAAGCTGTCATCAAGGCAGTGGCTAGTTTGAAGACTCAAATAAAAAACATTTACTGATTTGTTTAACACTTTTTTGGTTACTACATGATTCCATATGGGTTATTTCATAGTTTTGATGTCTTCACTATTATTTTACAATGTAGAAAATAGTCAAAATAAAGAGAACCCCTGGAATGAGTAGGTGTGTCCAAACTTTTGACTGGTACTGTATATCTTTTTTTACAGCATTACCAATATTATTTACAGTATATAGATTGTAAACAGTAGTGGGCCGAGTATCGAACCTTGGGGCACCTCTTTATGTAACTCAAGAAACTCAGATTTGACCCCATCTACCTTGATGGCCTGAGTTCTGTCGTTGAGATAATTCTGAAACCATTGGCAAGCATCAGTATCCAACCCTATAGAGGACAGCTTATTCAACAGAATAACATGGTCTACAGTATCAAAAGCTTTTGATAAGTCTACAAACATAGCAGCACAATTCATTCTATCATCTAAGGCATTTGCAATATAATTTACAAGCATGGTAGCCATAGTGGTACTACATTTAGGTCTGAATCTGGATTGATTAACATTAAGAATACCATTTACAGATAGAAAATAATATAGCTGTTTGTTGACCAATGATTCTAGGATTTTTTGCAAGACAAGGGAGCCTGGAAATGGGTCGATAATTATCTAGATCATTACTATCCCGCCTTTATGGAGTGGCAGCACAAAAGCTGCTTTCCACACGTTTGGAATATTTCCTGATACTAAAGTTAAATAAAAAATGTGTGTTACTGAGCAAGCAATGAGGGGTGCTGTATAGTCAAGCAAAGACGGGTCCATCTTGGTGTCAATAGCTAATCAGGCAGCAAGAACTTCTGTTTCTGTGAGTTGCCAAAAAGAAAAACCCGGACTACCATTTCCCAAGTTGACTGATTCCACCGAGACAACTGAAAGCTGTATGTGGGAAGAACAGTCAACTGACTCGCCAAGACCAGTTTGACCACCATTTATTTCAAGTAAGAAACTAGCTGAGATAAAATGCTGAATAAAACCATCACAAATCTTAACTTTCTGAGTAATGATGCAGGAGTCTAAAACTACTTGCTTAGAAAGGGAAGTAGAGGAATTATCCCGCTTCAGTGAATTAACAGTTTTCCAGAATTTAGAGGGATCACTAACAGAGTCTGCCATAGAGCTAAGGAAGTATTTTGATTTAACCTGTTAAACCGAGGCAATGCACCTATTTCTCAATTACCAAAATAGCTGCTTATCAGCTAACGAGACAGTTTGTCTTCGCCAGGCTTGATTTCTTACCAAGAGGAGGTCTGAGAGTACAGGAGAGTACCATGGATTAATTTGGTTTTTGACTCTGAGTTGCTTGAAAGGGGCATGTTTAGGGCTCCTGAGTGGTGCAGCGGTCGAAGGCACTGCATCTCAGTGCTTGAGGCGTCACTAGAAACCAGGCTGTATCACAACCGGCCGTGATTGGGAGTATAGGGCGGCGCACAATTGGCTGGTGTAGGCCGTCATTGTAAATAAGAATTTGTTCTTAACTGACTTGCCTAGTTAAATAAAGGTACTTTTTTTTTAAACCAGTCAAAATGGATGAGAAAAATGAAAGTGCCAAAACAGGGTACTGGTATGCAGCTAGTAAAAAAAAAGCTAATCAATCAAATTTATTTATAAAGCCCTTTTAACACCAGCCGATGTCACAAAGTGCTATACAGGAACCCAGCCTAAAACCCCAAACAGCAAACAATGCAGATGTAGAAGCATGGTGGCTAGGAAAAACTCCCTTGAATGGCAGGAACCTAGGAAAAAACCTAGAGAGGAACCAGGCTCTGAGGGGTGGCCAGTCCTCTTCTGGCTGTGTCGTGTGGAGATTATAACAGTACACGGCCAAGATGTTCATAGATGACCAGCAGGGTCAAATAATAATAATCACAGTGCTTGTAGAGGGAGCAACAGGTCAGCACCTCAGGAGTGAATGTCAGTTGGCTTTTCATAGCCGATCATTCAGAGTTAGAGACAGTAGGTGCGGTAGAGAGAGAGAGAGTCGAACACAGCAGGTTCGGGACAAGGTAGCACGTCCGGTGAACAGGTCAGGGTTCCATAACCGCAGGCATAACAGTTGAAACTGGAGCAGCAGCACGACCAGGTGGACTGGGGACAGCAAGCAGTCACCATGCCAGGTAGTCCTGAGGCATGGTCCTAGGGCTCAGGTCCTCTGAGAGAACAGAAAGAGAAATATTCATATCTGTATTAATATGATCTATATTAATATACACTGCTCGAAAAAATAAAGGGAACACTTAAACAACACAATGTAACTCCAAGTCAATCACACTTCTGTGAAATCAAACTGTCCACTTAGGAAGCAACACTGATTGACAATACATTTCACATGCTGTTGTGCAAATGGAATAGACAAAAGGTGGAAATTATAGGCAATTAGCAAGACACCCCCAATAAAGGAGTGGTTCTGCAGGTGGTGACCACAGACCACTTCTCAGTTCCTATGCTTCCTGGCTGATGTTTTGGTCACTTTTGAATGCTGGCGGTGCTTTCACTCTAGTGGTAGCATGAGACGGAGTCTACAACCCACACAAGTGGCTCAGGTAGTGCAGCTCATCCAGGATGAATGCGAGCTGTGGCAAGAAGGTTTGCTGTGTCTGTCAGCGTAGTGTCCAGAGCATGGAGGCGCTACCAGGAGACAGGCCAGTACATCAGGAGACGTGGAGGAGGCCGTAGGAGGGCAACAAACCAGCAGCAGGACCGCTACCTCCGCCTTTGTGCAAGGAGGAGCACTGCCAGAGCCCTGCAAAATGACCTCCATCAGGCCACAAATGTGCATGTGTCAGCATATGGTCTCACAAGGGGTCTGAGGATCTCATCTCGGTACCTAATGGCAGTCAGGCTACCTCTGGCGAGCACATGAATTTTTTTATATTTATCTTCACAATTATAGGAGGGTCAGTTTTCAATTTGGTATCTCTAATGCAAGCGATAGGGCAGTGGTCGCTAATATCACTTGCAAAAACACCACTAGCCAAATACTAATGGGGTCGGTTAGTCAGTATAAAATAGATGAGGAGTTTGCTAGTTTTTTTTACATGAATCTGAATGGGTTTCATTATCAGCTGAGTCAAGTTGAATTCAAGACAGATATTCTTAAACCGATTTTAGGCATATGTAAGCCAATCAAGATATAGATCTCCTAACACACAAAAAAAATGACTTTCGGTTATAAATTCAAACGCAAATGTTTCGACCATCACATGGCCTTTATCATAATGAGCTTTCATGAGACCATGACCTGAGTGGCCAGAGGTCAAGGGTCAGCAGAGTCGTGGATGGAGGAAGGTTTAGTCACTGACCTGGGAGGCAGTCCAAGTGGTGGTCACATGGCTCGATGGCATCAGCGTCCACCGTCACGTTGCCACTGCTTAGGTTCTTACTGCGCCGCTTGTCTTCAGCATGCAAAATAACCAGCACAAAAACAGATTACCAGTAAAGTACTTAGACTGATTCAACCCAGGCTCAGACAGACATATGAACGATCAAGCAAACACTTCAATGTCAAAGAAATAACAAATATATCAAACATGTCTATCCTATACAGTACAGTATGTTCAGTAGTTTCAAAAGGATCATTAGGGTTTTTTGTGGAGTTAACACATATTCATGTATGACTTTCCACCAACATTAACTGTATCTTCTCAAACTGAGATGACTAAATGTGTATTTGAATAAAGTACTGACCTTTCTTCCTGGAAGAAGGCCAGGCATCCACTGGCTTCATGTCCTCGTAGTCCGTCCAGTCAAACAGCGTCATATCCAGAGTGGGCATCACCTCTCCTTGCACTTTCCCCCGGCCTGACTTCTGTAATGCAGAGAGAATATTATAGCCACACTTCAGTGGTCTATAACTACATTCCCGTAGTTGAGGTGAACAGACACCTGGCCCATAAAATGGCCTGTTAGTTATGGACACTCAGGACTTCACAGCCCAGAGTGCTTTACAGGCAATCAGTGGGTTTCGGAGGACATGCCTGCCCACTACACTGTTTATGACCCTGAGGCAGCATACATACATCGTACTAAACATCTTATGGTAGAGTGTTACTACTTGTCAGAGGAGAAGGCCTGTGAATCACTTTCACACAGCTGTGATTTTACCGGTATGTCAATGTCCTTCAATATCACACCTTGAATCAAAGCAATTTAAGCAGAAGTCAATATTGAATAAAACAACTCCTCAGAGGACTACTTAGCCAAAACCGATATGTCATAAACTTCAACGAAGCTCTTTACATAACTCCTTTCCTCTGGACCTCTGGACTGTGTTGACAAAATAATAGCAGGTTATAATGAAGTCAATATGACATTGAGATGTCTCCTGGGGATGTCTAGAGAGACAGGACCTGAGAAAATCATCTATCAGGAAATAAGGGTCTGTGCCAACCAGACTCCTTGTGCACATTGATCCCAGCTCATTCTGTCTCACCCAGAGGAAACATTGAGAAATATCAATTAGATGAATGGCGGTGGGATGCTAGTACCTGGCTGTTCATTTAGCCATCAGCCAGAATCAAACATTAATTAAGAACGCTCACAGCGTCCCAGTGTCAATGAACCCAGGTCCACTCTATAATTTCCACTGCAGGCCGATATCTGACAGCTCCTGAATAAAGCCATGCACACAATATCCAAGGCTCTCTGGCAGCTTGTAAACAGCATACCAAGCAGTCAGACAGTTTAGACATCAAACACTCACAGAGGCCAGTAAAGCCAGACAGGGCTACAGTAACTATGGAACTATGGACCTGAGACAGACACCACAGAAAAACAGCCTGGAGTAAGAATCAGACCTCAACACAGGCTGAGTACTGTTATTTACCAGTCTGATGAGTGTGTTGGTGATTTAATAGCATCCTGAGAAAAATAGAGGGAGGATAGAAGAGGGAGAGTATTTGTATGTGAGAAGCAGAGAAGGGATCTATCTATCTATCTGTGTGAGTGATCATTGTGATGGCAGGCAGCATGCTGGGAGAAAGTGAAGGAAAAATGATAGGTAATTTAAAAAGCCTGTCTCCTCATTTCTCTGAGATGAGTAATGAGCTATGTGATACATTAAGCCCATTACGGAGCCTAGGTATTTCCAAATAGGAAATACAGTCACTCTTTCTTTACCATGACTAGCTCTATAAATCCTACAACACTGAATTATAATAGACAATGTTGTTTTGAATAAGCACTCATATGTCTTTATGGGGTACCTTGGGTTTGGTGGAGGCTGGGGGCAGCGTTGGGGGATGCTCGCTCATCACCGTGGTAACTGCAGAGGAGCCGGAGCCAAAGATGGTGGAGGACACAGATCCCTCCTTCAGACTAGAGTCCAGCTCAGGCTCAGGGAGGAAACCTATAGGAAGGATGGATGGACAGAACAGGGGTTGGGGAGGAGAGGAAAGACCATACATTATCATATCCACTTAACCAGATCTCTCCCTGTTGACAAGAAAATCCAGTAAAAAGTATAAGGTCAACTTCAAACTTAACCTCTTAAACTCTGATGCTCTCTGGTGGCATTTTCTAAACTACACATAATATTGTATATTACCCTCATTAAGAACATTTCTGTTTCAAAGTCCTACAAACATATGTTTAGTACTGTTAGAAAGGTAAAACCTGTGGGATTCAGATTTTTTTATATTACAGAGCCCAAGAAAACTATGCGGGCCCCCAAGAAACTGAAATTGTAATATTTTAAACAAATTCCCATAGGCACACAGGCATTTTAAAAGCGCAGGGCTTGTACAATGTGCAATGCCTTAATTTTTCGTCTTACAGGAACGATATACATATGATGAGAAAGCTGAAGTCTCTACCTATCCAATGATGTAAATACACGGAGTGTACAAAACATTAGGAACACCTTCCTTATATTGAGTTGCACCCCCTTTTGCCCTCAGGACAGCCTTAATTCGTCGGGGCATGGACTCTACAAGGTGTCGAAAGTGTTCCACAGGGATCCTGGCCCATGTTGACTCCAATGCTTCCCACAGTTGTATCAAGTTGGCTGGATGTCTTTTTGGTGGTGGACCATTCCTGATACACATGGGAAACTGTGGAGTGTGAAAAACCCAGCAGCGTTGCAGTTCTTGACACACTCAAACCGGTGCGCCTGGCACCTACTACCATACCCCGTTCAAGGACACTTAAATCTCATCTTGCCCATTCCACCTCTGAATGACACACAAACACAATCCATGTCTCAATTGTCTTAAATCTTAAAAATCCTTCTTTAATCTGTCATCTACACTGACTGAAGTAGATTTAATAAGGGATCATAGCTTTCACCTGGTTTGTCTATGTCATGGAAAGAGAATGTTTTGTTAACTCAGTGTATATCCCCTGTCTGATTCCCACTTTGTCCACTAGATCAGGGGTTCTCAAACTTTTGGGGGGCCAGTGACTCCTTTTGCGATAGCAAATTCATTAGGGATCCGCTCATAACTCGAGTGAGATAAAATAGCAGGTAAGGAGTTTTACTATGACTTCGGAAGTACATGGCCGGACGAACTACGTCTCGGGCCCTGGGAAGGAACATTTTAAAGGCCCACCGCTTGGCATTTGAGAGAAAATGTTGCAGTTTTAAAGCTAATTTCCTGCTATTCTACACATTTTGTCATTGGGCAGAGAGATTTGTTGTTGCTGTAGCTTTGAAGCTAATATCCTGCAATTTTACAAATTTTGCCATGAAACTCATACCATGAATCCCTTGGCCAAAATGTGTTAAATATGTCCTTTTTTTGTAATATTCAATTAAAAAAAAATATATATATATATATATAATAAATAAATAATAATATGAATAGTAATTTGGAGATCTGGCCGCAGACCCCCTGTAGTACCTCAAGTCTGAGAACCCCTGCACTAGATAGCAGTAGGAGGTCTCTTGGCCACTTGAAGCCAGTTGCGTCTGGTTTGGGTAGTGAGTCACTTTGCCAAAATGGCTGAGCGGATTTTCAAGCCTGACATCTTAAAATTATCTTACCAATCAGGGTTTTCAAGTTATGGAGTTTTTATTTATATACAGGTGAAGAAACCTCTTTTCCCTTTCACTTTTCCTATTGTAAACAATGAGATAGATTAGCGGACCATGTGGAGGATGCATATGAGGTAATGTGGATGGAGAAGAAAATGCATTGCTTCACAATGACCATCAAGGTGTACCCTTTCCAATCACTGTAGCTTTTAAAGTATGTCACTTTATATTTTCTGACAACAACAAAAAATTGGGTTAGATAAACAGCCTTTTTGCCCAAATCCTGAAGTATTCCTTTAACAGGTTAATAAATGTATCAATGCTCTATGACAAAATCACAGAATTCATTATTATGTTTTTTAATTGATTAGTAGCTAAGCATTTGGGCTCTTTCCCAACTCATATGTAAACAGAATTAATCCCAAACAGACTTACGGCTCATTTGATAACCCTAGATCCTATGGGGACTCACCTTTAGTGTGCCGACCCTTGTCTCTCCGACCTCCATGTCTCCTGTGATCAAAGTGGTGCCCATGTCCCTGTGCCTTCCCCTTGTGTGGCCCCAAAGGGTGGTTGTCCCGAGCATGAGATGGGTTCCTGAAGCCTCCGCGACCATTCTCCCTCTCCCTGCCCCCAGGGCCCATCTCCAGTCTCACCGGGATCAGGCCATCCAGACCCGTCCCATCATCCTCATGCCGAGCTGCGGGGTGCAGGGGACTGCGGGAGAGGAGCCCAGCCCCAGTATTGGCTTTGGCACTGTGGGCCTCTTGGCCCCCATGCCCCCCTCCATGCTCCCTGCCGTTCCCATACCCATGACTATGGAAGCCCTGCTCAGGGTACTGGAGGGCATTGCCATTGCCTGATGAGGGCTGTGCCAATCTCCTCTTGGCGTGTGTGGAGCTGGGCTCGGTGCTGTGTGAAACGGCCAGATTGGAGACCAGGAGAGCCAGAGGCAGACACCAGGAGGAAGCCATCACCTATAAGTACAGCGCCACCTGCTGGAAAAATACAACAGATTTCAGTACACTCATTCTATATTCTATGTTTTACTCAAGAAAAGAGATGGGCAGGAGCAGCTACAGTATGATGCCGCAGACACGCTATGGACTTCCAAAGTTCATTCAAATACAGGTAGACAAACTAGGCTCTTCCTCATAATGTATTTAAAAAATGCCTACAGAACAGAGTATTTTCTTGGGTGAAAGATCCGCGTCATAGCTGATTGGTGTGTTATCGCTCTGGACTATCTGTGGTTTTAAACCTCTGCCATGGAGTCCATCACCAGGCAGCCACACTATCATCTTCTGAAGGCCCCAGACAGTACCCATGTTGTTCCCTTGTTCTCTTTTCCCAGAAGCACTCAGTTCCACCATATCATAGCCTACTCACCACTTCACCCCATCCCTGATGCTGTGCTACAGCAGCACTCATCAGTCCTGGCAGTAATCATCAGCCCTTTGGGCTACCCTCTCAAGCTGCAGTGGCTCTTTAGGAGCCTATAAAGACAGAGACAGGCAGCCCCTTAGTGCTTGTGTTGTAAATGCCTTTCCCTGTCTGTCTGTGGCCTTGGAACATCCTCTTCATCATGAGATCCTGCAGCCGTTCTCCATCACAGGCTTGTATACCTGTAGGCTCTGGGACTAGTGGCACTGATTGCACTTGGTTGATTAAAAGGTGCTTGGTATAGTAGGATTTGCTGGAAATATTCCCAGCAAACATGCCCATATTGGCACGATGTGGGCCCAATGCAGGCAAAAATATTGGACCCATATAGGCTGCCTTTGCTCATTGGCTCCACATTGGCCCCCAAGGCATTTGCCCAGTGTGGACATCCCATATGGGGTGAGGGCAGCCCTCACCTTGCCTGAAATAAGCAAACATTCTCACATTGGCACGATGTGGGCTAAAATATTGGCCCCATGTAGGCTGCCCACCTTGGGCCAATGCGCCTTTGCGATTTAATAGGAATTCATAATTTATTTATAAAAATGTAATTCAATGCATAAATTGCGCAATTTAAGCCTTAAAGGTATTTAGGGAACGTGACACATTGTATCAGAAAAACAATGCTGTTGTTACTATCATACATATATTTTCACACAAGAGAAACTGTTACCTTTCTCCTATGTCACATGTACTTAAGTATTTTTAAAGACTTCATCATTGGCAGTGTAGAAGATAAAAAACAAACAATTTGGTCATCAAACAGAACAACGCCAGTAACGGTTGCACAAAAAGAACTGTGTGCAAACCACCCCCCAAATATTCAAATTGGGATGGCCCGTGCTGGGCGTGGGGTAGCCCATGTTGGGCTTGGTATGGGCTGGCCCATGTTGGGCTGATGTAGGATTGATGTGGGCTAGCCTGTGTTGGGCTGGTGTGGGCTAGTCTCTGTTAGGCTCGTGTGGGCTTGGTGTGGGCTAGCCCCTGTTGGGCTTTGTGTGAGCTGGCCCATATTGGGCTGATGTGGGATTGGTGTGGGCTAGTCTGTGTTGGGCTGGTGTAGGCTAGCCCGTGGCAGGCTGGCCTGGGCTTGATGTAGGTTAGCCCGTTTTGGGCTGATGTGCTATTGCTGTGGGCTAGCCCGTGCTAGGCTATCCTGTGTTGGGCTTGATGTCGGCTAGCCCGTGCCCACCTTGCCCTCCGAATAACCACACAGGGCCAATGGAGTAATGTTCGCTGGGTTGATATGGGGCTCAAGGAATCCTCAGGATTAATAATCACTAACTGACCAACTTAATATGTATTCAACTCAGGATATCCTAATAAAATGTCCCTGTTTGCTGTTTCTAACCCCCTGGTCTAGTTCATGTGGGTTCATTTGGGTTGTTTATTAAAAGAACAGGGTGGGCTTTCTGTTCCTCTCTGATGGGTTGGGACCGTCCATCGCCCTGGCAATGCAGAATGACTGCAATGCCCCTGCAGGTCAGTCTTTTATGTTAAAGACGGACGGCAGTGTGACCCATACAGAAAATCAATTGGGAAGAAGTATTGAGCCACTGCTGCTGGGGTGTTGTGGGTCGATAGCCTTGCCTCCATCATCATCACACACACACACACACACAAAGACACCGCCCACCCGGAGGTTTACAGTGGGTTATTTAGGTGCTTCTAAAAATGGGCCAGGAATAGGAGATTGCGCTATGGGGAGGAGGGGAAGCAACTGCTGCCCAGGGAAATTTGTGGTGCTATTGCAGGCAGACCTGCTGGGGGATTAGACACAAACTGCTTTCTCCTGCCCATCTCTGGGAGGGAGTTCCACCAGCTGTGCAGTTTGCAAACAACAGTGAGACGGTAGTTGCTGAGGTGAGACCTTTATCTTCTCCAACCTTACAGTGTGTGTCTGAGAGGCAGTGTGCCATATCCCACATAAAGTGTTTGGTCAGGCTTGATCACATTTTCCAGCCCTGTACATATGACTAGCGTGGCAAAGCTACCGGTAATTACCAAAGTTACCAGAATCTTCAGTAATTTTGGCAATTAACAGAAAATCTATAGCAATCTATCATAACTTTGGTAATTTATACTTGAAATAACCTAAAACAAATATATATACACTACCAGTCAAAAGTTTGGACACACCTACTCATTCAAGGGTTTTTCTTTATTTTTAATATTTTCTACATTGTATAATAATAGTGAAGACATCAAAACTATGAAATAACACATATGGAATCATGTAGTAACCAAAAAAGTGTTGAACAAATTCTTCAAGGTAGCCACTCTTTGCCTTGATGACAGCTTGCATTCTCTCAACCAGCTTCACGTGGAATGCTTTTCCAACAGTCTTGAAGGAGTTCTCACATATGCTGGGCACTTGTTGGCTGCTTTTCCTTCACTCTGTGGTCCAACTCATCTCAAACCATCTAAATTTGATTGTGGAGGCCAGGTCATCTGATGCAACACTCCAACACTCTCATTCTTGGTCAAATAGCCATTACACAGCCTAGAGGTGTATTCGGTCATTGTCCTGTTGAAAAACAAATGATAGTACCACCAAGCGCAAACCAGATGGGATGGTGTATCGCTGCAGAATGCTCTGGTAGCCATGCTGGTTAAGTGTGCTTTGAAATCTAAATAAATCACAGACAGTGTCACCAGCAAAGCACCCCCACACCTCCTCCTCCATGCTTCACGGTGGGAACCAGACATCCGGAGATCATCCGTTCACCTATTCTGGGTCTCACAAAGACACGGCTGTTAGAACCAAAAATCTTCAATTTGGACTCATTGGACAGATTTCCACCGGTCTAATGTGCATTGCTCGTGTTTCTTGGCCAAAGCAAGTATGTCCCTGATTGAGTCTGTAATACCAACATGTTTCAAGCAGATCACCATAGTCCCTGTGTCCAAGAACACAAAGGCAACCTGCCTAAATGACTACAGACCCGTAGCACTCATGTCCGTAGCCATGAAGTGCTTTGAAAGGTTGGTAATGGCTCACATCAACACCATTATCCCAGAAACCCTAAACCCACTCCCATTTGCATACCGCCCAAACAGATCCACAAATGATGCAATCTCTATTGCACTCCATACTGCCCTTTCCCACCTGAACAAAAGGAACTCCTATGTGAGAATGCTATTCATTGACTACAGCTCAGTGTTCAACACCATAGTGACCTCAAAGCTCATCACTAAGCTAAGGATCCTGGGACTAAACACCTCCCTCTGCAACTGGATCCTGGACTTCCTGACGGGCCACCCCCAGGTGGTAAGGGTAGGTAGCAACACATCTGCCACACTGATCCTCAACACTGGAGCTCCACAGGGATGCGTGCTCAGTCCCCTCCTGTACTCCCTGTTCACCCACGAATGCATGGCCAGGCACGACTCCAACACCATCATTAAGTTTGCAGAAGACACAACATTGGTAGGCCTGATCACCGACAACGACGAGACAGCCTATAGGGAGGAGGTCAGAGAGCTGTCAGTGTGGTGCCAGAATAACAACCTATCCCTCAACGTAACCAAGACTAAGGAGATGATTGTGGACTACAGGAAAAGGAGGACCGGCACGCCCCCATTCTCATCGACGGGGCTGCAGTGGAGCAGGTTGAGAGCTTCAAGTTCCTTGGTGTCCACATCAACAACAAACTAGAATGGTCCAAACACACCAAGACAGTCATGAAGAGGGCACGACAAAGCCTATTCCCCCTCAGGAAACAAAAAAATATTTGGCATGGGGTCCTGAGATCCTCAAAAAGGTTCTACAGCTGCAACATCAGGAGCATCCTGACTGGTTGCATCCCTGCCTGGTCCGGCAATTGCTCGGCCTCTGACTCCAAGGCACTACAGAGGGTAGTGCGTACGGCCAAGTACATCACTGGGGCTAAGCTGCCTGCCATCCAGGACCTCTTCACCAGGCGGTGTCAGAGGAAGGCCCTAAAAATTGTCAAAGACCCCAGCCACCCCAGTCATAGACTGTTCTCTCTACTACCGGAGTGCCAAGTCTAGTACAAAAAGGCTTCTCAACATTTTTTTGGGCCCCCGAGGCATAAGACTCCTGAACAAGTAATCAAATAGCTATCCGGACTATTTGCATTGTGTTCCCCCCCCCCCCAACCCAAACTCTCTTTTTACGCTGCTGCTACTCTCTGTTTATCATATATGCATAGTCACTTCATCTATACATTCATGTACATACTACCTCAATTGGGCCGACCAACCAGTGTTCCCGCACATTGGCTAACCGGGCTATCTGCATTGTGCCCCACCACCCGCCAACCCCTCTTTTACACTACTGCTACTCTCTGTTCATCATATATGCATAGTCACTTTAACCATATCTACATGTACATACTACCTCAATCAGCCTGACTAACCGGTGTATGTATGTAGCCTCGCTACTTTTATAGCCTCACTACTGTATATAGCCTGTCTTTTTACTGTTGTTTTATTTCTTTACTTACCTATTGTTCACCTAACACCTTTTTTGCACTATTGGTTAGAGCCTGTAAGTAAGCACTGTTGTATTCGGCGCATGTGACAAATAAACTTTGATATGATTCGATTCTTCTTATTGGTGTCCTTTAGTAGTGGTTTCTTTGCAGCAATTCGACCATGAAGCCCTGATTCACGTAGTCTCCTCTGAACATTTAATGTTGAGATGGGTCTGTTACTTGAACTCTGTGAAGCATTTATTTGGGTTCAATTTCTGAGGCTGGTAACTCTAATGAACCTCTACCTCTAATGAGGTAACACCATCCTATCTGTTTTGCGCTTATTGGGACTATAATTTGTTTTTCAACAGGACAATGATCCAACACACCTCCAGGCTGTGTACCTAGTCAGTTGTACAACTGAATGCATTCAACTGAAATGTGTCTTCCGCATTTAACCCAACCCCTCTGAATCAGAGAGGTACGGGGGGCTGCCATAATCAACAGCCACGTCTTCAGGGCGACCGGGGAACAGTGGGTTACTGCCTTAGGTATCCCCCTTTCCCTTTTTAAGGGCTATTTGACCAAGAAGGAGAGTGATGGAGTGCTGCATCAGATTATCTGGCCTCCACAATCACCCGACCTCAACCCAATTGAGGTGGTTTGGGATGAGTTGGACTGCAGAGTGAAGGAAAAGCAGCCAGTGCTCAGCATATGTGGGAACTCCTTCAAGACTGTTGGAAAAGCATTCCAGGTGAAGCTGGTTGAGAGAATGCCAAGAGCGTGCAAAGCTGTCATCAAGGCAAAGGGTGGATACTTTGAAGAATCTGAATTCTAAAATATACTTTGATCGGTTTAACACTTTTTTGGTTACTACATGATTCCATGTGTGTCATTTCATAGTTATAATTTCATACAATGTAGAAAATAGTTTTTTTTAAACACTTGAATGAGTAGGTGTTACCAAACTTTTGACTGGAACTGTATTTTATCTGTGTCCATATTGTCCATGAGTTTCTAGTAGATAGACCATATGGTTCAAGAGAAAATAGCCTGACGCATGAAAAAAGCATTTAATCAACAATGGTATTAACTCTTAACTCGTCCAATTATTGACTTTTTTCACAACTGCCATCAGTTTGACACCAAAACATTGAGAGCAAATACATAGACATACTAAAATAAATGTGTAATTAAAAATAAAAACATTATGCTGAAACCCTCATATTAAACACCAATGGTATTCACTAAATGTATGGTTTATATTTAGCATAATGTTTTACAGATTTGTCATTCTATTTTTCATTTTAAAATTGTCTTATTTAATTATTTTATATATTTTACATGTGATAAGGCTACACAGATGCCTGTGATAATCTGAAGTACCAAAAAGGGCCACTAGATGTCATGTAATAGATTATATAAAATCGTTGAAAGATACCAAAATTATATTAGTTTACTGGTAAACTTCAAAAGTTTCCAGTAATATACCCTCCCTTTGCAACCCTACACTTGACACAAACTACTGCTGTGGTGGAGGGCAGAGGGTATTTTTTAGGGAGACTTCTCAGAAAATCTGCCATTGCTAGAAAATACTCTCGCTTGTCAGTCTGCTCAGTTCTGGAGGAGTGCGCTCCATGAGGCCTTGCTGCCAAAATGAACCAACCAACTAGTCCAAAAAATATAAACAATCAAAATACACAGGAAACGGATTGACTGAGCCCAGACTCATTTTGGAGATCACTAAGCCCTTTGAAATGAGCATGCAGATAATGGGCCGCAGACAGAGGCTGAGCAGCAGTCTGATTGAATGGCACAAAAATGATTTTTCTCTCACACAATGAGAAAAGTGACGCCTTCATAGAAACAGAGAACTGCTTGTCGCAGCCTGAATAGTCCTGTTGCCTTAAAAGGAAGCTGGTTGGTGACAGAGGGGCACAGAGCACCCCTGCCTAGCGAAACCCCTTCTCCTTTGGCCCTTTCATGTAGCCACTAACAGGTGGTCCCCTGACAAATCAGGATGTGGGTGGTAATGGAATACTCTGGGGTGAAGTTCTCAGCATCATCTGATGATTAGAAGTCTCTACCAAACAGTGTATTACAGAGCACTGTGTGATATAGGTAGGACACAGCAGGGGTTAGCAACTGGCGCTGAGGCTGTGGCCGGGCCTGAGGGGCCACATTAGCAGGGTTAGCTAGATAGTGGAGGAGCGTGAAACTTTGATTCTGAAGACAGAGAGGGCTTTGAGAGAGCATGAGGAAGAGTAGGACATGTAGTGTACCTTCACCTCATATACATGGAAAGCTGTGAACATGAAAAATGACCTATTGAAATAACGAGGAATAAGAAGCCACAGATCCTAGAAGAGTTTGTAGAACTACTGCATATCATCAGTTGAAGGCCACTAGCTGGGTTAAAACAATAAAGATGATTTAGACTGTTCAGACAGAAGTCGGGCCAGTGATGATGGACAATCTAGCAGCGGAGTGTAAAGGGCCACCTCTGGAGGGCTGATTCATTAAACACTATTGATGCGATCTGATAATTCTCTCTGGTTCTACGACCAGTCCTCAGCGATACCAGGCCCCGACATGCTTCATAAAAGCCCAGCTAACAGCAGATCATGGACACTGCTGAAATTATAGTTTGAAGTGTGCTTCTGTGGTAGTGAGGGAAGCAGCAAGGCAAAGTAAAGCAGTGGAGGCACAAGGCACTGGTCTGGCAGTGGTCTCTATTTAATGCGCATTGATAATTTCAATGCGCATTAAAGGCAAAAAGCCTCCAGAAGCCATCTGCTTCTTTCCTGTTGTCTGTCATAGCAACCAGCCAGGCCACAAGGAACAACCAAACAAAGACCACCGGAATCATTCTGGGTTTACATAAAGAGATTACAGGCCCATGTCTAAAAGCAGAGACTTCCTTTTCCCCATTTCTATTCGATTATTTACCTGATTAGCAGTGTTCCGTCAGGTTGCTGAGTGTGTGCCTTATGTGTAATGTGGTTAATTTAGGCCAGTCAATGACAGTGAGAGGACAATGGGAAGGCGTCAGGAAGGGAGTGGGTGGCAGGGCTCAGGTGAACTCTGGCTCCTGTCCCCATCACACACAGCTCAATGAAGAACAGCAGAAGGAAGACTTCACACCAACCAGATCAGACATGCACAGCTAATTTACCATCCTTTCTTTGCTCCTCTAGTGAACAATGCCAATAACCCCCCCCCCCCAAAAACAAAACCAAATGTGAGGTTATGTGGTAAACACAGCTGGTGATCCACTGCAATACTGTACACTAGTCAAAATAAGAACGCAAAGATAAAGATAATTCAATAGCCTGCATAAGTGAATGTTCAAGAAAATGATTGATTTGTCAGTCATTTGGAAAACTTATTGAAGGGACAATGTATGCCTTAATTTATCTATTATAC
This sequence comes from Salvelinus namaycush, assembly GCF_016432855.1. Taxonomy (NCBI): domain Eukaryota; kingdom Metazoa; phylum Chordata; class Actinopteri; order Salmoniformes; family Salmonidae; genus Salvelinus; species Salvelinus namaycush. Next base: position 23,229,916 of record NC_052326.1, read on the forward strand.
AATTAAAGTTTACTGTTTGTCAGGTGTTTGCCATGTGTGTAACACATAAGGTTCTCAATATTTACCAACATTTTACAAGTCTGACATGGTAGTTTCCATCTGATTTCTCAACAAATACTTCAGTAAACCTGCTGTATGCACTATGAAAGTTAATTTCAGCCAGTAGCATTTCAACTGCCAAATCAATTACCACTGACTTAAGCAGTTTGAATTCTTCAGCACTCTGGAGAACAATATTGGAGATTTCATACCATCATTTTTTTCAGCTCTCAGTGTGCAGCATTATCCGTGGAGCCCCTGGAAACTGCCCAGGGTGATAAATAGAGCCATAAGGAAAACCCATCTGTCAGCAAGTGAGCTGATGCAGAGGAGAGGCACAAACTGATTGTGGCAATTTTGTTTCAGGTACAACAGGGGTGTATTCATTCTGCCGATTCTGTTGCAAAACATTTCTTAAATGGAAGCAAATGGAACGAAACAGGGAGGGACCTACCTGAATTTGTCCAATATAAACTCTTGTATTGGTCTGTTTGCTTCTGTTTGGTTCATAAGCAGTTTCCGTGATGAATACACCTCTAATGTTGGGCGAGATCGAACATTGCCACGGTTGCACAGCAACATCACAGACATCCCGCAATGTAGTCCTTATCTTCCCGTAGAGCATGCTCAGTGCACATACACACACTCACAGCGGGGCAACCTCCTCCAGACACCCACAGAGCAGAGAGAGAAACACGTTCGAACAACGCTGAGACACAAACAGCACCAGGAGAACAGAGCTACAGACATCACACTGAGAAGGAGAGAAGGGGGGTAGGCCAAGATAACTTAGGGAGATGGGGAGAGAGAGATAAAGAGAGAATATCCAGGGGAGGGTTAATTGGAACAGTGACAGTGGAATCTTTCTCTCATTTGGTGGCACATAAGGAGACCAGCTGGGTCCACTGTTCCACAAAGACACTTCTTGGCCAACCAAAACACAACATCAACCAATCAGACTGAACCAACCTTGAACCAGCATCTCGCACCAGAATACTCATTATAGGACATGGAGATGGTGGACACTAGTGGATCACCAATGGAGTCCATAGTGGAGATTTTCTATGATGACACAACTCACTACTTATAGACTACCCACTACACAGAGGAACACAGAGGACACACAGGGAGGGTGATAATGATAAGAAGTTATCTATGTAAGTGGAATGGGGGGGGGGGGGGGGGGGAATTACTTTTAGGTGAAAGAATGCTTAGTTAGTGAACCATAAAGTCATGATTAATATTGTCCTTTGGATTCCTATTATTTTGATGAATTTTCTCTGATTAGTGATTGTAGACTGGGATGTGGCCCCCAATTTGCCCTGCTGGGAGCTTCACAGTCAGCTGATTGGCTTGGTTTTAATTAACAGACTTGTTAATGATGAGTCCACAAACACTGTACACCCGAAGTGTCTGCTTTATATTAACTTTTAAATGCATGATCTGACATGGAGACCCCCAAACTAAATATATATTTCTCTCCCTCTAATTAAGTCCTTGTAATAGCAATATTATTGAGTATAGTCTCAAAGATGTACAGGCAAGAGGACATGATCACAATATATGATTGTATCATAACATATTCACATAATTAATATTCTTTGAGATATTTGCCTGATACAGAAAACATAATACCCTCCCCCCCCATATCAGAATGATTTTCCCCGTGCCAAATAGAAACATACTTTTGTTCAGATATCAGAATTAAAGTTACCATTAAGTAATTAGTCATATTGAAGGTACTATTGTGCATAGTAAAAAGGCATACAATTTCACATTTATTTAAATGTATAATAACTGGTCGGAACGGTTTATATCTTGCCTTCTCAGTGGATTCCATTCAAATAACTTTTTAGAAGCAACAGTGTGTGTTATTCATGCACTACTTGGTAGGCTACAAGATTTAGTCTAAAATGCAACAATAAGCTAAATGAATGACACAAAGGTGGCACATTTGATTGGCTTTTCGTTATCGCGTCATAGCCCTGTTTCTACACTTGAATAAAATGACAAAAAAATAACCTCACCCGCGTTTCTTAATCCGTTGAGGTTGACTATTATTGCAAAGGTAATTCAGTTTTATATGGGATGAGAGATGTAGGCCGTGAAAGCGCACAGGACTGAAATTCCGTCTGTTTCGGGTCCGTTCACGGTCGGTGTGTTGATCGTTGGGATTAAATTTGGTTTATGAGAGTCACTGGCTGGAAGCGCGTAACCGTATGCGCGAACGTGCGGGGATTGATGTCAGTGTTTGTCCCATTAGTTGAGGCGCAAGAGAATAGACTACCTGGGTGTGGGATGGGTTACGTCAAATTTGTTGCAAATAATTAAATTCGTTAATTATTTCTGAACGTTTCACAACATGCATTGGGAACTGAATATTGAAACTCAGTGTTAGACAAGCAATGAAGTGTGCTTAAATAAATTATTTAGCAAGAAAAACTAAAGAAGCATGTACAGAATACTCGTGTAAAAATATTGTATTACTCAACTGGCATCCGTGCATGTGGCACTAGGGGTAATGAAGAGGCAGAGGTACAGCATGTTGTGGAGTAGGACTTCCTGCTTGGCACAGTGCATTATCAGCATATTACTCCGTGTCCCAGGCAAGAGCAGCGCGTGGTATTCTAGCTGGTATCAACTTCCCTCCCATGAACTTCCTAAAATGTCATAAGTACCCCCCTACCAAAAACATGACAAACGGCATTAAAATATTCAGATTTAATTAAAAGTGATTGACAATAGAACAAAAAACTTTCCCTAATTTCGGCGCGTCGTGAACTCCTAACGCAAATTAATTATATTAACACTTACTTCACATGTCTATACACAAATGATAATACAATATCGTAAAGTGAGTTCACAGGTTAAGCAAAAAGCCATGGAAACATTGACAGCAAGACCTCAACCTCCATTTCAGACACCTGGTTTGATAAAGATAGTATGAATGAGTGTCATCAGTAAGTTAATTAATTAACCATCAAATACTTTGTCACCTCCAATTTAGTTTAAACTATTTTAAGAATTGAAAATAGATCCCTTTTACACAATTTTTGTTAATGACAGTGGTTAGCCTACTGTTTGAAAACTTCAATGTTTTAGTTTTTTGGAAGCAGACCTAATTTACTAAAGCTACCAGAAAATGATGACACAAAGATGGCTTAAACATTTGCAATAAAATTACCTGAAATACACATTTTGAGTTTGACACAACACACTTTCAAAACGTCCATTGAACAAAATATACTTCACATTTAATTTGGGTTGTTAGGAACATATTTCACAGTAAAATACTGCCACCTTCTGGAATTTTAAGAATAATTTTAATCCCATCAATAAAGTGCTATTATCCACTCTTTCCAAACAAATTCCCAGTAGCAACATTTTAGCTTCTCAGGCAATGATCATCACACAATTAAGTAAATAATCTCAATTCACCCAGTGGCAGTGATGAAAGGAGGCAAATCCTGTAATCAAAGAAAAGACACTCATGTAGCCCAAGGTAACAAACGTCCATGCTTTCCCTACTCCAGAAATTAAACCAGGTTGGTTGCATTTTGAACAAGCTATGCTTTTCATCACTCCAACCTCAAGGCACATTTACCATATTTTTATGTTGCTTCACCACAGATTGCTGTAATTACCCTGGTAGCAAGCCACACACAAAGCATCTCCACCACTGAAAGGGACACGTTGTCATGGTAACCATTGGGATGCTGTGTGTAAACAGCAGGGTACTGATGATAACCTGTCTATAAATGCACTCAGTAGAGTATCTCACCAGCATTGACAGTCAATCTGCAAAGAGTGCACACCTCTACCACTGACAACCGTTGTCTGTTCTGATACCTTAACTATAATTTAGGCTGTGATCTACAAGAACACACAACATGGTGCAAAGTATGGCTGTATATTCAAAAAATAAAGACATTTAAATATTCTGGTGTTACAAAGCAATGTTATACTCTGCTTTGACACTCTTGCTAAAATAACCCACTAAGTCCAATGATTATCTTAACACCTCCCTGTACAACCAGCATGTCAATCATGAGGTGGTTAAATCAACCCCATTACAGCCAACTGAACCTCTCTAACTAGTACCTCAACCAGTTCAGCCTGTCCCATGATCAGACTTCAAAAGAGAGAAATTATGAAGGCGTCACTGGAACATGATCCAGGGTGGTGGTTTTGTGGCCTGGTGGCACCTCATACTTGAAGACCACACTGAAGAGCTTGCCCCCCAGCCGGTCAGCCAGCCAGGAGTTCTTGATAACAGCCATTTTGAGGCTCTCGCAGCTCAATATGGCATAGTAGTTGGTGTGGATGGCCCGGCCCATGCCCTCGATGATCACCAGGTCTACATGGCGCTCTCGCACAACCCCAGCCAACACCTTGTCAAGGCGGCTGTGGTGGGGAGAGAAAATAACACACATTTGGGAGGATTTACCTTAAAAATTTAAGTTAAGAGAAATTAATAAAGAAACTTAAAAATGTTGCTTCAGGTTATGTTTTTAAACATAGTTAACAAAGGTATGTTACATTGAAATATAATGAATGCTTAAGAAATAAAAAAACAGACCTCAAGTCTAAGCAAGGAGAGCTAGAGCCACTCTGGACTAGCGTCAGCCTGTCCTCCTTCACAGCAGACCTGCAAAACAAATTAAATGGACATTAACATGCTGGTATAGGAAAACAAAAAAAACTTATCATTACTATCCTATCTTTAACATCCATAAATGCAGTGCCAAAAGACTTAAACACTCACTGTATGACTAAATCCATTGCAGCTATTCTTTCAGTCAAGATCTGCAGCTCACTGTTTGTTACATCATTCAGAGCTGGGCTAGAGTTGCTGGCAAGGACAACCTGGAAAACATAGCAGGGGGTCAAAGGAAGAAAAAAGGAAATCTTGCTGCGTTCATACTGTTTTATTAAACCCTGTGTATATTTGAAGGGGTGGTACAAGTGACAGCTTTTCAGATGAGGGGAAGGACTGTGTAGCTTCTTACCTCTGTTCCCCTGCAGAGAAGCTCTCTGACAAATGGGAACACTCCAAGTATGATGTCTATTCCACTATTATCTACGAAAAACAATGCACACTTATGAGGTGGGCCCTGGAAAAGAAAGCCAGCAGGCATGGTATTCAATTACTGTTCAACAGCATCAAGTCATATACATCTTTGTGCAAAATCCTAACTTGAGATCCAGGCACACAACTTCTGTGGATCTTAAGTTGGGATGTGGCCCATAAACCAAATGCAGCTACTATAATAACTTTGAAACACTTCGACATCAGGAAACCATTTAAATTCTTACCTTCAGTCTCTCGAGCCATTGGTCATAGGCATCCACAAGCCACGGCCGCTCTATGGAGAAAAAGGGACTATAATTAAGTAGCCTGTATAGGTTGCAGCAGCAGTATAAAATGCAGGACCCATATAAAACACATGTTTACCCAATAGGGGCATACCTTCCAACTGCAGTTTTGCATGTTCAAAGCCAAACTCCGGATCAGACTCCAGAACACTATTACAAGTGAAAACGTGAGCATGAGCGACATTCTTTGCTCATCTAAAAACACAATATTTTCAAGAAAATTGAAATATACAGTACCAGATGAAAGTTGACACACCTACTCCTTCAAGGGTTTTTCTTTATTTCTACATTGTAGAATAACAGTGAAGACATCAAAACTATGAAATAACACATCTAGAATCACATAGTAACCAAAAAAGTTTTAAATCAAAATATATTTTATATTTGAGATTCTTCAAAGTAGGCACCCTTTGCCTTGACAGCTTTGCACACTTGCCATTCAACCAGCTTCATGAGGAATGTTTTTCCAAGTCTTGAAGGAGTTCCCACATATGCTGAGCACTTGTTGGCTGATTTTCCTTCACTCTGCTGTCCAACACATACCAAACCATCTCAATTGGGTTGAGGTCAGGTGATTGTGGATGCCAGGTCATCTGATGTAGCACTCCATCACTCTCCTTGGTCAAATAGCCTTTACACAGCCTGGAGGTTTGTTGGATAATTGTCCTGTTGAAAAATAAATGATAGTCCCACTAAGCCCAAACCAGATGGCGTATCGCTGCAGAATGCTGTGGTAGCCATGATGGTAAAGTGTGCCTTAAATTCTAAATAAATCCCTGGCAGTGTCACCAGCAAAGCACCCCCACACCTCCTCCTCCATGCTTCTCGGTGGGAATCACACATGCGGAGATCATCCGTTCAACTTACAAAAGACACGGCAGTTGGAACCAAAAATACAACATTTGGACCAAAGGACAGATTTCCACTGGTCTGATGTGCATTGCTCGTGTTTCTTGGCCCAAGCAAGTCTCTTCTTCTTACTGATGTCTTTTAGTAGTGGTTTCTTTGAAGCAATTCGACGATGAATGCCTGATTCACGCAGTCTCCGCTGAACAGTTGATATTGAGATGTGTCTGTTACTGGAACTCTGAAGCATTTATTTGGACTGCTATCTGAGATGCAGCTAACTAATGAACTTATCCTCTGCAGCAAAGGTAACTCTGGGTCTTCCTTACCTGTGGCGGTCCTCATGAGAGCCAGTTACATCATAGCGCTTGATGGTTTTTGCGACTGCACTTGTAGAAACTTTAAAAGTTCTTGAAATTTTCCAGATTGAACAATGGACTGTCGTTTCTTTTGCTTATTTGAGCTGTTCTTGCCATAATATGGACTTGGGTCTTCTACCAAATAGGGCTATCTTCTGTATACCACCCCTACTTTTTCATAACTGATTGTCTCAAATGCATTAAGGAAAGAAATTCCTCAAATTAACTTAAGGCACACCTGTTAATTGAAATGCATTCCTGCTTGATAGAATGCCGAGAGTGTGCAAAGCTGTCAAGGCAAAAGGTGGCTGCTTTGAAGAATCTCAAATATAAAATATATTATTTTGATTTGTTTTAACACTTTTTTGGTTACTACATGATTCCATACGAGTTATTTCATAGTTTTGATGTCTTCACTATTATTCTACAATGTAGAAAATAGTAAAAATAAAGAAACCCTGAAATGAGTAGGTGTCCAAACGTTTGACTGCTACTGTATGTACACACATACATACACAGAGCATTCGGAAAGTATTTGGACATTACAGCTTTATTCTAAAATTAATTCAATAGTTTTTTCCTCATCAATCTACACACAATACCCCATAAAGACAAAGCAAAAACAGGTTTTTAGAAATGTAGTAAAAATAAAACCCTGAAATATCACATTTAAATAAGTATTCAGACCCTTTACTCAGTGCTTTGTTGAAGAACCTTTGGCAGTGATTACAGCCTTGAGTATGATGCTACAAGTTTGGCACACCTGTATTTGGGGAGTTTCTCCCATTCTTCTATGCAGATCCTCTCAAGCCCTGTCAAGTTGGACGAGGAGCGTCACTGCACAGCTATTTTCAAGTCTCTCCAGAGATGTTCGATTGGGTTCAAGTCCGGGCTCTGGCTGGACCACTCAATGACATTCAGAGACTTGTCCCGAAGCCACTCCTGCGTTGTCTTGGCTGTGGGCTTAGGGTCATTATCCTGTTTAAAAAGTGTACCTTCGCCCCAGTCTAAGATCCTGCGTGCTCTGGAGCAGGTTTTCATTTAGGATCTCTGTACTTTCTACATTCATCTTTCCCTCGATCCTGACTAGTCTCTCAGTCCCTGCCACTGAAAAACATCCCCACAGCATGATGCTGCCACCACCATGCTTCATCTTAGTGATGGTGCCAGGTTTCCTCCAGATGTCAGATGTGACGCTTGGCATTCAGACCAAAGAATTCGATCTTGGTTTCATAAGACCAGAGAATCTTGTTTCTCATTGTCTGAGAGTCTTTAGGTGCCTTTTAGCAAATTCCAAGCGGGCTGTCATGTGCATTTCACTGAGGAGTGGCTTCCATCTGGCCACTCTACCATAAAGGCCTGATTGGTGGAGTTCTGCAGAGATGGTTGTCCTTCTGGAAGGTTCTCCCATCTCCACAGAGGAACTCTGGAGCTTTGTCAGAGTGACCATCGGGTTCTCGGTTACCTCTCTTATCAAGTCCCTTCTCCCTCGATTGCTCAGTTTGGCCGGGCGGTCAACTCTACGAAGAGTCTTGGTGGTTCCAAACTTCTTCAATTTAAGAATGATGGAGGCCACTGTGTTCTTGGGGTCTTTCAATGATGAAGAAATGTTTTGGTACCCGTCCCCAAATCTGTCCCTTCGACATAATCCTGTCTCGGAGCTCTACGGACAATTCCTTCAACCTCATGGTTTGGTTTTTGCTCTGACATGCACTGTCACCTGTGGGAGCTTATATAACCAGGTGTACCTTTCCAAATCATGTCCAATCAATAACATTTTCCACAGGTGGAATCCAATCAATTGTGCTTCGGGACAAGTCTCTGAATGTCCTTGAGGGGCTCAGCCAGAGCCCGGACTTCAACCTGATCGAACATCTCTCCTGAAGAAAGCTGTGCAGCGACGCTCCCCAGCCTACCTGACAGAGCTTGAGAGGATCTGCAGAGAAGAATGGGAGAAACTCCCCAAATACAGTAGTGCTAAGTTTGTAGCGTCACACCAAAGAAGACTCGATGTTGTTATCATGGCCAAAGGTGCTTCAACAAAGTACTGAGTAAAGGGTCTGAATACTTATGTAAATGTGATTTCAGTTTTTATTTTTAATACATTTGCAAACATTTCTAAACCTGTTTTTGCTTTGTCATTATGGGATATTGTGTGTAGATTTGAGGGAAAAAATGTAATCCGTTTTAGAATAAGGCTGTAATGTAACAAAGTGGAAAAAGTCAAGGGGTCAGAAAACCTTCCTAATGCACTGTATATGACCAGAATTTTAGTCCTAATAATATCCTTTAAAGTCCCAAGTTTAGGAGTGCACAGAGTGCTGCCTCATTAAGACTCACTCCGATACAGCCTTGGCTCCCCAATCGAAGACGTTCCCAGCCAGGAGGCCCCTGACCAGGGCAAACTGCCTCTGCTCCCAGCTTAGCTCCTCCAGGGACTTGACTGCCTTCTGGAAGTACTTGAGGGCCATGTCGTTCTCCCCCTGTTTGATCTGTGGGAGGGATGGAAACACAGCACTGAGACAACAGCTTCCTCCCACTTCTCACTGATGATCTACAACATTAGCAAATCATGCTAATCAAGGCAAGTGGACATGAAATTACATTAAAAGGCACACAAGATGACACTTGAAAGCTTCATCAGATGAACTACCCAACATTCAAGGTAAATCAATTCCAGAAAAAGAGTAGCATTAGAACATTTATTGGAACAGTGAACAACAATAGAGAAGAATAGTTTTATAGGAGAGAGCTATAGAATCCACTCAAACCTTTGAGTATGGGTCAGGGAAGTTGAACTCGTTTAAACAGTGTTCTCTTGTGTCTAACAGACTTCTGACAGTGAGGGATCCATAAGCACTAGAGGTGAGAAGAGAAGTACTCTACATTAGCAGATAAACACATACAGATTGTTGAGGGAACAGTGAGACGTCGTCTACAAGAGTCACTCATCCACTAATAAGAGGCCTTTGGAGACAAGCATCTATAAATTATCAAGAAACTGTTATGCTCTAGTTGGTTTAACAGCCTTTGAAATCTATCTGCAGCTGTGGCATTCAGATCCTGTGGCTCCCCTTACAAAGGCTGGTGGCGGAGGGTCTGAAGCTTGTGCTGGTACTTGTGACGGAACTTCTCTGCTCGTTCAGCGGCCTCTGGAAGATCAGGCTGGCTGGCAACAGCTCTCTTCACCACCTATCCAAAGCACATCGCCCAGATCAGCTGTTTCAAAAGTGACCAGGATAAGGACTCCCTGTCAATGCATCATGCAATGTGTGTATATTGATTAATAGACCAGTGGCAGGTTCTCTGCCTCTTACCCCATCCAGGGCCTCCTCGAAGCAGTAGAGCCAGTACTCCCGTGCAAGGGCGTCCTCTGAGAGGTCCACTGTGTCTGGGATGTAGGAGGACGGGTCCTGCAGCAGGGGCAGATTCACCAGCTGCCTCTCCAGACGGTCCATCTCCAACATGTCAAACTGACGCCGAAGAGGAGACACACTGAGCACTGTACATAATGCAAGGCTAATGCATTCATGCACACTTAGACGGGTGGCCTGATAACGTCAGAGAAATGATGCGTGCACATCGCAGGGGTAAAAGGCTGTGTGTTATGATTCTGAATGGTCAGATAGCCAGCAACAATGACAAGAAGCTGCTGTGGTCGGACTCCACCTTGCTCCTACAGTCCTATAGGCAGAAACTCAAACAAGATGTACCCATGACTAGAACATTCAACGCTGTTCTGACCAATTGGAATCCACGCTTCCAGATTGTTTTGATCACGAGGACTGGGAAATGTTCCGGGCAGCCTCAGAGAATAACATCGATCTACAGCTGAAGTCGGAAGTTTACATACACCTTAGCCAAATACATTTAAACTCAGTTTCACAACTCCTGACATTTAATCCTAGTAAAAATTTTGTTTTAGGTTAATTAGGATCACCACTTTATTTTAAGAATGTGAAATGTCAGAATAATAGTAGAGAGAATTATTTCTTTCAGGTTTTATTTCTTTCATCACATTCCCAGTGGGTCAGAAGTTTACATACACTCAATTAGTATTTGGTAGCCTTGCCTTTAAATTGTTTAACTTGGGTCAAACGTTTTGGGTAGCCTTCCACAATAAGTTGGGTGAATTTTGGCCCATTCCTCCTGACAGAGCTGGTGTAACTGAGTCAGGTTTGTAGGCCTCCTTGCTCACACACACTTCTTCAGTTCTGCCCACCAATTTTCTATAAGTGTGAGGTCAGGGCTTTGTGATGGCCACTCCAATACCTTGACTTTGTTGTCCTTAAGCCATTTTGCCACAACTTTGGAAGTATGCTTGGGGTCATTGTCCATTTGGAAGACCCATTTGCGACCAAGCTTTAACTTCCTGACTGATGTCTTGAGATGTTGCTTCAATATATCCACATCATTTTCCTTCCTCATGATGCCATCTATTTTGTGAAGCGCACCAGTCCGTCCTGCAGCAAAGCACCCCGACCACCTCATTATGGCCAAACAGTTCTATCCAAAAAGTACAATCTTTGGTCCCATGTGTAGTTGCAAACCGTAGTCTGGCTTTTTTATTGAGGTTTTGGAGCAGTGGCTTCTTTCTTGCTGAGCGGCCTTTCAGGTTATGTCGATACAGGACTCGTTTTACTGTGGATATAGATACTTTTGTACCCGTTTCCTCCAGCATCTTCACAAGGTTCTTTGCTGTTGTTCTGGGATTGATTTTCACACCAAAGTACGTTAATCTCCAGGAGAAGGAACCCATCTTCTTCCTGAGCGGTATGACGGCTGCGTGGTCCCATGGTGTTTATACTTGCGTACTATTGTTTGTACAGATGAACGTGGTATCTTCAGGCATTTGGAAATTGCTCCCAATGATGAACCAGACTTGTGGAGGTCTACAATTTTTTTTCTGAGGTCTTGGCTAATTTCTTTAGATTTTCCCATGATGTCAGGCAAAGAGGCAGTGAGTTTGAAGGTAGGCCTTGAAATACATCCACAGGTACACCTCCAAATTGACTCAAATTGTGTCAATTAGCCTATCAGAAGCTTCTAAATCCATGACATTTTCAGGAATTTTCCAAGCTGTTTAAAGGCACAGTCAACTTAGTGTATGTAAACTTCTGACCCACTGGAATTGTGATACAGTGAATTATAAGTGAAATAATCTGTCTGTAAACAATTGTTGGAAAAATGACTTGTCATGCACAAAGTAGATGTCCAAACGACTTGCCAAAAATATAGTTTGTTAACAAGAAATTTGTGGAGTGGTTGAAAAACGAGTTAACGACTCCAACCTAAGTGTATGTAAACTTCCGACTTCAACTGTTTACGCTGACTCTGATAGTTTATAAGGAGGTGCATTGGAGATGTATCCCACTGTGACTATTAAAACCTACCCTCACCAAAATCCATGGAAGAATGGCGGCATTCGTGCAAAACTGAAAGCGCGAACCACCGCATTCAGCCATGGAAAAAGGACTGGGGACATGGCCGAATATAAACAGTATAGTTAATCCCTCCGCAAGGCAATCAAACAAAATGTTGGTATAGGGACAAAGCGGAGTCGCAATTCAACGGCTCAGAGACGAATGTGGAAGGGTCTACAGGCAATTACGGACCACAAAAAGAAAACTAGCCAAGTCACGGACACCAACATATTATTTCCAGACAAACTAAACACCTTCTTTGCCGCTTTGAGGATAATACAGTGATACCGACGCGGCCCGCTAACTAGGAGTGCGCCCCCCCCCTCCTTTTCCATGGTCGATGTGAGTAAGACATTTAAACTTTTTAACCCACGCAAGGCTCTTGACCCAGACAACATCCCTAGCCGCATGTGCAGACCAGTTGGCGGGTTTGTTTACAGACATATAGTCAGCTGTCTCCACATGCTTCAAGATGGCCAACATTGTTTCTGTAACCAAGGCAAAGATAACTGAACTAAATGACTATAGCCCCATAGCACTCACCTCTGGCATCATGAAGTGCTTTGAGAGACTAGTCGAGGATCATATCACCTCTACCTTACCTGCCACCCTAGACCCACTTCAGTTTGCATACCACCCCAACAGGTCCAGACGATGCAATCGCTATCACACTGCCCTATACCATCTGGACAAGAGGAATACCTATGTAAGAATGCTGTTCATTGACTACAGCTCAGCATTCAACACCATGGTACCCTCCAAGCTCATCATTAAGCTGGAGGCCCTGGGTCACAACCCAGCCCTGTGTAATTGGGTCCTGGACTTTGACGGGCCGCCCCCAGGTGGTGAAGGTAAGAAACATTGCCACTTCGCTGACCCTCAAAACTGGGGCCCCACAAGGGTGCGTGCTCAGCCCCCTCCTGTACTCCCTGTTCACCCATGACTGCGTGGCCATGCACACCTCCAACTCAATCATCAAGGTTGCAGACGACACAACAGTAGTGGGCTTGATTACCAACAACGACGAGACAGCCTACAGGAAGGTGAGGGCACTCTGATTGTGGTGTGAGGAAAACCTCTCAACGTCAACAAAACAAAGGAGATGATCGTGGCCTTCAGGAAACAGCAGAGGGAGCACCCCCCTATCCACATCGAAGGGACAGTAGTGGAGAAGGTGGAAAGCTTCAAGTTCCTCGGCGTACACAGACAAACTGAAAAGGTCCACCCACACAGACAGTGTGGTGAAGACGCAACAGCACCTCTCAACCTCAGGAGGCCGAAGAAATGCGTATTGTCACCTAAAACCCTGACAAACTTTTACAGATGCACAATTGAGAGCATCCTGTCAGGCTATATTACCGCTTGGTACGGCAACTCCACCACCCTCAACCGCAAGGCTCTCCAGAGGTAGGTGCGGTCTGCATAACGCATTACTAGGGGCAAACTACCTGGGGACACTTACAGCACCCGATGTCACAGGAAGGGCAAAAAGATCATCAAGGACAACAACCATCCGAGCCACCGCCTGTTCACCTCGCTACTACCCAGAAGGCGAGGTCAGTACAGGTGCATCAAAGCTGGGACCGAGAGACTGAAAAACAGCTTCTATCTCAAGGCCATCAGACTGCTAAATAGCAATCACTAACTCAGAAGCTGCTGCCTACATAGAGACTCACTAGTCACTTTAATAATGTTTACATATCTTTCATTATTCATCTCATATGTATATACTGCATCTAGCCTATGCCGCTTGGCCATCGCTCATCCATGTACATATTCCATCCCTTTAGATTTGTGTGTATTAGGTAGTTGTTGGGGAATTGTTAGATATTACTGCTGTGTCGGAACTAGAAGCATAAGCATTTCGCAAAACTCGCATTAAAATCTGCTAACCATGTGTATGTGACCAATACAATTTGATGTGGGGAATCATAGGTGGCTCGTTTCAGCCAGTTGTTATCTTGTTCTTGATACCAGGTCTTGTTTTGAGGTGTTTTGAGTAATGACACATCCATGCTAATATGGCTAAAATTCATTAGTTAGCTAACCAACAACTGTAACGATGTATTTGAGAGAAAACAAGAGCTTCTTGTGCACATTTATGTTTTCAATAAATATTTGGAGGCCAAATATAGTTTACATATTATCAAAAAGGAGGACCAAGGCACTCTTCATATAATTAAAATGCCTTGATTTGTATGGCATGTTCAATGGAAAAAAAGTTAAAATCAGACGCGTTTCGGCTGCATGGCCTTCGTCAGGGAGTACAAAGAAATAATACAATGTCCTCTGAACAGCTTTTCAAATTAGCCCTAATTTGAAGAGGGAGTTTACATGTTGTCAATAACCCTCTGAACATAAGCCAACACAGTCTGTTTTGCCCCAAAGTTGCGCACGCATCGGTTTTGTTGCTAAACAACCTGACAAAAGTGAAACGACTCCTTCAAACATAGCTAAACTCCAATATGTTTTCACTATGCCCCCTAGTGGTCAGTGAGCTGAGAATAGCATTGTGTGTCAAACTCCACACTGTTAGTGGGAAGTGGACACACGCATCAACATTAGAGTATCAACATAAAGAAATATAGTATACCACCTCACACCAGTCACATCCGTGCAGTGAGTATGATTTCATGCACAATTTATAAGGTGAACAGACCTGACTACTATTGACTATAAGGTTGGTTATAACATGTTACAGCTCAATTTAAACCATGACTACATAAAGCAACACTTCAAAGGCTGTTAAGCAATAAATATGTGAAAGGAAAAGGCTGGCATATAGGAGTTACAATGCCACAGCTGTCTCTCTGAAACCTTATTTAACCCATTGTGAATGTGAATGTTTGGCAAGCTGTGTAGCTACAATGCCAGAATCATGAGGAAACATATAGCCCTAATCAAACCACTACACACAAAGCATGGAGAAGTACTTACGGAAAACTGAAGATAAGGGTTACAGTAGGTAAACAGAGGTAAGAGATTGTGGATATGAAGAGAAGAAATTAAAACAAAATGTTAAGACTGAAAAGATCAATGAATGCCTCATACCAGGCTTGTGGATTTTAAAAGGACAGCGTTGGTGACATTTCCATAGAAAATATCAAATCCACAATCTCAGAAAGAGAGTGGGGAGAATTGCTATAATGGTCAATGAAATGACACCAAAATTATATAAAACGTGGGTTATGAGCGCACCCTGGTGGTCTTATGCAGACCTTTCAGTATTTTAACGTTTTCTTTTCCAATGGACTTACTGTTCCACTACGTGCACGTTGCATGGGGTTCAGGTCAGGAGAAGTACTCATCAAGCCAGAGCTCCCAGCATAGTTCTCCCCCCAACTGTACTGGTTAGGATCTAGATAAAGTGAAACAAATAACAGTGAATTAGACAAAAGAACTTCCCATCAAGAAGAAAATCCTTACAAAACCTAGGGTGTGATAAAGTATGGATTCCTGTGCCACTTTCTGTCAAGAAGAAACCCCATAGATGAAAGCATCTTGACCTACTGTCTTCCTCTGCTCCCTTAAGGAAGGCTCCAATAGTCCCCAGATAGCCTTCATGCCTCAGGAAGAGTGCCTGGACTTCACCCTGCAAAAACACAATATAAAACTCGACTCAGATGGAACCATTTCCAACTAATTATGCTCACAGATTGTATCATTTAAAAGTAGCCTATCAGCACAATACAATCAAACATGTCATATCACTGTTTATGTATTATTATCTCCACTAGGGAGGGGCACGGTTAATCGAATATCCGGATATACGAACGGACATTACTATTCGAAAACTTGTGAGTAATCTTTTTTTTTGAGGGGGGGGGGGGGGGGGGGGCATTTTAACAATGAAAAAGTTCTAAATTAAATTGTCCATGTTACATTGTTACACACAAGGACATGACATTTGAAATACTTAATTTAATAAAACAAACCTTAAAATGTTGTGTTTATGTACGGCGCTGTTAGCTACTGCTGCTTCAGATGTCACGTGGCTTTGAAAGTTGTTTTTTTTCAAGCTCATTTTCTCATCCATGGGCTATATGTTGCGTTTTACACTTAAAAGGCATTTTACCATCATAGCCATCCAGTCAGCCCTGACAAGGGTATGCCATTTTACCCACTTCAAATAGCGACTAGCCTACAGGTACGCACCAACAGAGGGTCCACAAGACCTGACACAGATCAATGCAAAACACGCACCAGAAAACTTTTTCTATGATGGCTAACATCAGACTTCTCTTCCACTGTTGCCGTTAGCCTAGGCTACTGTTAGCCAAAAACTATTAGCACCCTGAAAACAAATGTGCACTGTCTGCTGTTGTAGCACTTTGTGTCATTCTGATTGGTAAAGAGAGTAAAGCAATTTGTACCTCAGTATAAAGGGTGTATTTGCATACTACTGTGTGAATACTGCAGTTGAGATTTGATTGCTGCTTTTCAAGCTCTGAACTAGGCCCATACCTGATTAGTCAGCTGCCATCAGATCCAGTTCTGTCAGTGCTAAATCTAGACCTCAATCAAATGTACCTGGATTGGGAAAGACATGCTTGTTAATGAGGTACATTGTGGGGGGGGCTTGCCTTGGTGAAGAAGTTGATACTGTAAGTGATGGTGTGCATAGTGACAGGGTGTCCTCGGATGAAGAAACCCCCAAAGTATACCCTGGTCAAGTTGTGGAGCCGGGCATAGAGGCAGGCCAGCTGCCCAATGTCATTGCTGATCATATGGAGCAGGCTCTTAGCCATGTCTTCTTTAGAGAACTCTAATTCAGGAGAAGACAAAAGTAAAGGTATGTCAACATACAGCCAAGTGAAGCACCAGAAACATAACTCATCAACAAGCCCAGGTCCCCTGGAAGTACGTACGTACGTACAGTGTTGGTTTATGTATTGGCAGTTTGTGACCGGTATTATTGGCACTACATGATACACATGAATGAGCTAATAGAGTGAATTAGTTGATTTCTTTGCCATGGCTGGCTGCCTTGTTTACATTTCTCAACAGTAACAATAACCAACCAGCCTACAGGGGACAAGGTCACAGTAACTGGGTAAGAGGTCATCAATCAGTTAGTGCTCAACAGGAATGTAGCCTACATTACAGTAGATAGGAGCAGACTCCCTGGCATGCTAAGACAGTACCATGAAAAACATGTCATGGGGTAAAGAGTAAAAGTACTGCAAATGCTCTTTTCTCTTTACCTTTGTCAGGAGTAGCAGATTTTCCAAAGCTGCTTGCAATAAGGTCCCCAGTCAAGCCCAAGGACCCATAAGATCCCCCGTAGATGTCTTTGACCAGCATGTCAACATTTGTGTGCTGCCCCTTCGAGGCCAACTGAAGGAGTTCATCAAACCTCTGTAGGAGGGGAGAGCAGGTCATGGGAGTACAGTAGTTCTAAAAAGAGACTTTTCACCCAGATAGCTATTTTGTAACCACCCTATTCGGAACAAGAGTTTAACTTCACTAGGGTAGGGAGCAGCATTCGGAATTTTGGATGAAATGCATGCCCAATTTAAACTGCCTGCTGTAGATTTGGATAGAAAACACTCTAAAGTTTCCAAAACTGTTAAAATAGTGTCTGTGAGTATAACAGAACTGATTTGGCAGGCAAAAACCTGAGAAAAATCCATTCAGGAAGTCGTTTTTTTGTTGGTTTTGTAGTTTTCTATTCAATGCCATTACAGTATCCATTGACTTAGGAATCAAACTGCAGTTTCTATGCCTTCCACTAGATGTCAACAGTCTTTAGAAATAGTTTCAGGCTTGTATTCTGAAAAATGAGGGAATAAGAGCATTCGGAATGACTGGACGCTAAAGTGTCACAGAGCTTTTTCATACGCTCGACAGAGAGAGAGAGCAATTCTTGTTTACCTTTTAAATTGACGACGTTATTGTCCGGTTTAAATATTATCGATTATTTAGGCTAAAAACAACCTGAGGATTGAATATAAATATCGTTTGACATGTTTCTATGAACTTTACGGATACAATTTGGATTTTTTTGTCTTCCTGTTTTGACTGCGTTTGAGCCTGTGGATTCCTGAAGAAAACGCGCAAACAAAACGGAGGTTTTTGTATATAAAGAGACTTTAACGAACAAAATAAACATTTATTGAGTAAATGAATGTCTGCTGAGTCAACCATATGAAGATCATCAAAGGTAAGGGATTCATTTTATCTCTATTTCTGACACTGTTCTACTTGACTGGTTACTGTTTGTAATGAATTGTCTAGTGGCCTATGTTCTCAAATAATCGTAAGGTATGCTTTCGCCGTAAAGCATTTTTAAAATCTGACACCGTGGTTGGATTCACAAGACGTTCATCTTTAAACCTATGTAAAATATGTTTTGTTTTCTGAGTTTTTATAATGAGTATTTCTGTATTTGAATTTGGCGCCCAGCAGTTTCACTGGCTGTTGAAGAGGTAACGCTAACGTCCCACATACCCAAAAGAGGTTAAGTACACAGGGCAGTCTTCCAGATAATAAAAAGTAGCAGTAAGGTCAACTGGCAAGATAATAGGCAAGAACAAACAGAAAATAAAAATGTAAGTTAATTTGAATAGCTTGACCAATTAAAAAAGGTTATTGGGCTTGAAGTCTCAACATGGGGGTGAGGAGGGGTTTTACCTTTGTTTTTGTGAGCAGTGCTCCAAGGCCCCAGAATGTCCCCCCACCTATGGAGCTTCCTCCAACACGCTCAAATGTATCCTCTGATTCAACCTGTTTGGAGAGAAAGATTGTTGAATTAATGGGTAAGTCTACATAGGCCACGTCACACCAGATCTGGAGAGTCAGGCATTGGTACCTTGAAAATGGACACCCCTGAGCCGATGTTGATGAGCAGGTAAGGGAAGATGTCAGGGTGAGTGTTCTGGAAGCGGAACTCAGAGTCTGCATGCTTGACATAGACAAAGGCCTCGTGGGTGATATTCCTCAGCACAAAGTTGCAGCCCTTGATGAGGCATGTCATTTCATCCTCCTTGTCCACCCTAATCAAAACATAAAGAATAGCTACATTATAATAAGCAAAACCTTCTACTGGTCATGCGGTCTTTAAAAATAAAACTCACCTGAGTTTCAGTTTCTTCTCTATGAGATCTTTAAACTTGTGAGCCCCTCCACCGGTGGCTTTGATGACTTTGGTGTCAGTGTTGACCAGGTGGTCTTTGATAAAGTCCAGGCAGGTTTCGATATAGGCATTTTCAAATTTGATGAAGTGAAGGCGAGCCGACACCTCCTCCTGCATAGAGATCTCATAGAGGGGGTCACCCTCAGTCTCCTAGTAAAGAGGAGAGACACAGTTAAGAGACCAGGCCAGCACTGCAGACCACCAGGGCAACCTGAGTGGTCTCAGTAAGACCTTTAAGTCAACACCTTCACTGTCCCAAGGTACAAACCTTTTGATAGGGATGCACGATATTGGTAAACATATCGGAATCGGCCAATATTAGCTAAAAATGCCAACATCAGCCCGATATCTAGTTTTACACCAATGTGAAAACCGATGTCAAAAGCTGACGTGCATACCTATAACACGTAGGTAGATGACGTAATGGCCCATGAAAAATATAGCGCTACATGTGCAACACAGCATTCCTAACCTAGCCCACAATGTCTGCTGTGTGGATCGAACAGTCAACAAGTCGAGAAGTCATTTGAAAGAGTAAGAACATTTCAGCGTGACAACTCAAAGGGGAAGTCCATTAAAGCCAAGATAATGTAATTCATTGCCCTTGACAATCAACCGTTCTCTGTTGTGTATGATGTTGGCTTTCCCCGACTGGATCAAGCACTGGCACACACTACCAAGTAGGCGCTATTTTTCAGATGCTGCCCTACTGGAGTTACACAGCATCCATGAGCTACTTGATATGGGCATCACTGCTATTAGCTTCACAACTGACATTTGGACCAGTGATGTCAGCGCCATGAGCATTATGAATCTAACAGCACATTTGTTCTACGAGGATTTCCTACTGACTAAAGCTGTATTGCACGCTCAAGAATGTGCTCATACCGCTGCTGTCATTTATTTCAATGGCATTTGAGAACGTGTTTGAAAAACTCACCTAGCTCCATTCAAACAACTGACTCGAGAAATAAGCTCAACTGTGTCTGCCGCAGACGTGATACCCTGTCATGGCATTGAAACGCCTGCTCAACAAAAATGCCAACACAGACCATCGGGTTAACTTGGAAAAGTACTCTACTAGAGGCTGTGAACAAGCGATTCGGTGGCATTCTGAGCCTCTACTGTGTCACACCATGCTCAATGCTAGGTACAAGGACCACTACTTCGATGCAGACAAGAAACAGAGTTTACGTGAAAACTTCACTGCTTGATATGTATGATGAAATCCTGGTTGAGACAAAACAGCACAGCATAAGCGAAATAAATGTTTTGACTATGTTTTACTGGTAATTGGGACATGCGTAAATGCCAACAAAATAACTTTTTGGTCAGTGTGTATGTATTTCAACTACACTGCTCAAAAAAATAAAGGGAACACTTAAACAACACAATGTAACTCCAAGTCAATCACACTTCTGTGAAATCAAACTGTCCACTTAGGAAACAACACTGATTGACAATAAATTTCACATGCTGTTGTGCAAATGGAATAGACAAAAGGTAGAAATTATAGGCAATTAGCAAGACACCCCCAATAAAGGAGTGGTTCTGCAGGTGGTGACCACAGACCACTTCTCAGTTCCTATGCTTCCTGGCTGATGTTTTGGTCACTTTTGAATGCTGGCGGTGCTTTCACTCTAGTGGTAGCATGAGACGGAGTCTACAACCCACACAAGTGGCTCAGGTAGTGCAGCTCATCCAGGATGGCACATCAATGCGAGCTGTGGCAAGAAGGTTTGCTGTGTCTGTCAGCGTAGTGTCCAGAGCATGGAGGCGCTACCAGGAGACAGGCCAGTACATCAGGAGACGTGGAGGAGGCCGTAGGAGGGCAACAACCCAGCAGCAGGACCACTACCTCCGCCTTTGTGCAAGAAGGAGCAGAAGGAGCACTGCCAGAGCCCTGCAAAATGACCTCCAGCAGGCCACAAATGTGCATGTGTCTGCTCAAACGGTCAGAAACAGACTCCATGAGGGTGGTATGAGGGCCCGACGTCCACAGGTGGGGGTTGTGCTTACAGCCCAACACCGTGCAGGACGTTTGGCATTTGCCAGAGAACACCAAGATTGGCAAATTCGCCACTGGCGCCCTGTGCTCTTCACAGATGAAAGCAGGTTCACACTGAGCACATGTGACAGACATGACAGTCTGGAGACGCCGTGGAGAACGTTCTGCTGCCTGCAACATCCTCCAGCATGACCGGTTTGGCGGTGGGTCAGTCATGGTGTGGGGTGGCATTTCTTTGGGGGGCCGCACAGCCCTCCATGGGCTCGCCAGAGGTAGCCTGACTGCCATTAGTTACCGAGATGAGATCCTCAGACCCCTTGTGAGACCATATGCTGGTGCGGTTGGCCCTGGGTTCCTCCTAATGCAAGACAATGCTAGACCTCATGTGGCTGGAGTCAGCAGTTCCTGCAAGAGGAAGGCATTGATGCTATGAACTGGCCCGCCCGTTCCCCAGACCTGAATCCAATTGAGCACATCTGGGACATCATGTCTCGCTCCATCCACCAACACCACGTTGCACCACAGACTGTCCAGGAGTTGGCGGATGCTTTAGTCCAGGTCTGGGAGGAGATCCCTCAGGAGACCATCCGCCACCTCATCGGGAGCATGCCCAGGCGTTGTAGGGAGGTCATACAGGCACGTGGAGGCCACACACACTACTGAGCCTCATTTTGACTTGTTTTAAGGACATTACATCAAAGTTGGATCAGCCTATAGTGTGGTTTTCCACTTTAATTTTGAGTGCGACTCCAAATCCAGACCTCCATGGGTTGATAAATTTGATTTCCATTGATCATTTGTGTGTGATTATGTTGTCAGCACATTCAACCATGTAAAGAAAAGTATTTAATAAGAATAGTTCATTCATTCATTCAGATCTAGGATGTGTTATTTTAGTGTTCCCTTTATTTTTTTGAGCAGTGTATTTAACTGTACTAGAACGCTTAAAAAGGCCGCAAACATTTTTAATATCAGTATCGTTTTTTTTGGCAAGGAAAATATCAGCCAAAAACGTAATATCGTGCATCCCTACTTCTTGATGCCCTAGATCGTGAATCGGTAGCCTACATGCGTCTACCACGAAACCCACACTGAAGCAATCCCCTATTGGCTTTTCTCCAACTAAAACAAGCTTGATTAGTTTACGTTTCTGTAGCTACACACACATTTTTTAATTAGGTAGACCCATCAGAGACCTCAGACAAGAAACACAGTTCAGTCTGCTTAGTTAACCAGGCCTAAACACTGTAATAACACTTCATAGCTGAGCACTTTGGCAGCAAATCCCTTTATCCCCTCATTGAGCACTGACATTTGATGTTATTGTTGCTGAGTAAATGGCTTAAATAGCTGGACACAAGGGGGGGGGTCTCTCATTTTGGCAAAATTCTGTCCTCCGTCCTCTCTCCTCCCCCCTTAGTGACCCAGAAACCGATAAGTGGTCGAGTGGTGTGTCAATTCGTTAGTAGCATACGGAAGATGGTACTCCACTCCTCGAAAGCCTCCTTTTGGTGAGGAAGCACAAGTGTATCTAGCGCTCAAACTCTAGGAGGCATTCTGCCTTCACCCTAAAGTTTTCAGCGATTAGAGTCGCCAACGACTGGCTTATGTCATCTACAATCCCGATGCTGTGTTTTAACGTTTAGAAACCTCAATAATCCTGCCTTGCAATATGGCTTTTGAAACATATGGCCGTTAACTTTTATCAGCGAGAAAAAATCTTTCAGATAAAAAGATACTGACCACACCGCCCGCGTGCGTGAGCATTGAACATAAATTTACACTCTACACAGCATATGGAAAGTATTCAGACCCCTTGACTTTTTCCACTTTGTTACACTACAGCCTTATTCTAATATGGATTCAATTGTTTTTCCACCCCGCGTCAATCTACACACAATATCCCATAATGACAAAGCAAAAACAGGTTCAGAATATTTTGCAAATGTACTGAAATTTCACATTTACATAAGTAGTCAGACCCTTTACTCAGTACCTTCTTGAAGCACCTTTGGCAGCGATTACAGCCCCGAGTCTTCTTGGGTATGACGTTACAAGCTTGACACACCTGTATTTGGGGAGTTTCTCCCATTCTTCTCTGATGATCCTCTCAAACTCTGTCAGGTTGGATGGGGAGCATCGCTGCATAGCGATTTTCAGGTCTCTCCAGAGATGTTCGATTGGGTTCAAGTCCGGCCTCTGGCTGGGCCACTCAAGGATATTCAGCGACTTGTCCGAAGCCACTCCTGCATTGTCTTGACTGTGTGCCTAGGGTCATTGTCCTGTTGGAAGGTGAACCTTCACCCCAGTCTGAGGTCCTGAGTGCTCTAAAACAGGTTTTTAAATCAAGGATCTCTGTACTTTGCTCTGTTAATCTTTCCCTCGATCCTGACTAGTCTCCCAGTCCCTGCCACTGAAAAACATCCCCACAGCGTGATGCTGCCACCACCATGCTTCACCGTAGGGATGGTGCCAGGTTTCCTCCAGACATGATGCTTGACATTCAGACCAAAGAGATCAATCTTGGTTCCATTAGACCATATAATCTTGTTTCTCGTGGTCTGAGAGTATTTAGGTGTCGTTTGACAAACTCCAAGTGGGCTGTCATGTGCCTTTTCCTGAGGAGTGGCTTCCGTCTGGCCACTCAACCATAAAGGCCTGATTGGTGGAGTGCTGCATAGATTGATTGTCATTCTGGAAGTTTCTCCCAACTCCACCGAGGAACTCTGTCAGAGTAATTTAACATTTTCTTTTTAGAAAACAATTTCTCGCTGATATGAAAGATACACTATACACACACACACAAGTGGACACCCCTTCAAATTTGTGGATTCGACTATTTCTGCCAAACCCGTTGCTGACAGGCGTATAAAACTGAGCACACAGCCATGCAATCTCCATAGACAAACATTGGCAGTATTATGGCCTTACTGAAAAGCTCAGTAACTTTCAACGTGGCACCGTCATATGATGCCACCTTTCCAACAAAGGAAAGCCCTGCTAGAGCTGCCCCGATCAACTGTAAGTGTTGTTATTGGGAAATAGAAATGTCTAGGAGCAACAATGGCTCATCCGCGAATTAGTAGGCCACACAAGCTCACAGAATGAGACCACTGAGTGCTGAAGTGTGTAGCACGTTAAAATCATCTGTCCTCGATTGCAACACTCACTACCAAGTTCCAAACTGCCTCTGGAAGCAACGTCAAAACAAGAACTGTTCATCTGGAGCTTTATGAAATGGGTTTCCATGGCCAAGCAGCCACAAACAAGCTAAGCTCACCATGCGCAATGCCAAGCATCGGCTGGCTTTTGTGTAAAGCTCGCCGTCATTGGACTCTGGAGCAGTGGAAATATGTTCTCTGGAGTGATGAATCAGGCTTCACCATCTAGCAGTCTGAAGTAGGAATCTGTGTTTGGCAGATGCCAGGAATACACTACCAGCCCCAATGCATAGTGCCAACTAAAGTTTGGTGCAGGAGGAATAATGGCCTGGGGCTTTTTCATGGTACGGGCTTGGCCCTGTAGATTCAGTGAAGGGAAATCTTGCTTCCAACTTTGAAGCAACAGTTGGGGAAGGCCCTTTCCTGTTTCAGCATGACAATTCCCCCGTGCACAAAGCGAGGTCAATACAGAAATGGTTTGTCGATGTGGAAGAACTTGACTGGCCTGCACAGAACCCTGACCTCAACCCCATCAAATACCTTTAGGATGAATTGGAACACTGACTGTGAGCCAGGCCAAATCGTCAAACATCAGTGCCCGACCTCACTAATGCTCGTGGCTGAATGGAAACAAGTCCCTGCAGCAATGTTCCAACAGCTAGAGGAGTGCCTTCCCAGAAGAGTGGAGGCTGTTATAGCAGCAAAGGGGAGACAAACTCCATATTAATGCCCATGATTTTGGAATGAGATGTTCTACTTAACCTTTATCAATGAAATTTCCTGCCAACAAGCAAAATGTTTTTTTATCACATGGTATATTTATTTTGGGATTCCACCCAATAAACGTAATTTGCCTGATGTCGCGCTATTGGAGCGTCATGGTAGTTTCAAGATAACTGGGAACGAGGTCAAATCATGACTAGGGTTGCAAAGGGTTGGAAATTTCTGGTATATTTTCAGAATTTCCCCCAGATATTTTTCATGGGAAGTTAAGCCATGGCATTTGGGGAATTTTGCTTAAATTCATCCAAAAAAGTTAGTTTATACAGTGAATATTTTTTTGTGGGATACACAAGGCAATTCTAGGTATTGTGGCATACTTTGGTCAAACTATCCCCAATTCAATGGAATTGCAACCCTCTGCAAGCACAGTGCATTCTTCCATCACATGTGCAGTGCAATCTCCCATCACATGTACATCTGATTCTCAAGATCTTGCTATTGAGCCCACACTACTACACTGTCTGAGCCAAGGACGACATGCTTTCTGGTAAGTTTTGATTACAATACCGGGTGGGATAAATATATTTTATATGACATACATTCTTTTTTTGTTAACTAGTCATTTCTGCTTGTTCATTTTTGCTGTCATGTGGGTTTTAGCACGCCTATTAACTGAGGAATATTAATTCACCTGTTTCCATACATGTTTCATTTTTAAAACATTTATCTTACAAAGGAGTACATAATTCCATTATCTGTAAATGCCACGGGCACTATCTGATGTGTGGAGACATTTCACTCCACCTTATGTAGAAGGAAAAGCTGCATACATTCGCAAATACTGTGCCAAATCATATGTGAAGAATGCAACAAAGATGCAGAATCATCTGGCCAAGTGCATAAAGTTCCCTCAGCGCTCACAACCTCTGACAATTCTCCCTCTACTCGAGGTGAAAATTATGAATCAGACATCTTATCGATAGCAACAGCTCATGGTCCTCCTGGAATCAGAAGTTTTTTTGACTCAATGGAGGAATGTAGAGAAATGCTGATGAATGTCTTGCTCGAGCTGTGTATGTAACTGGTTAACCTCTGATGCTCAGAGGCAATGTGTATTGGAAGAGATTTCTGAATGTTCTTCGCCCAGCATACACCCCTCCAACCAGACATGCTTTATCTACTCAATTGCTGGATGCAGAGTTCAAGTGAAGGTCAAGCAAATCATAGAGAAAGCAGACTTGCAATCATCTTTGATGGGTGGTTGAATGATCAAGGAATAGTTAACTACATCATCTCCACCCCTCAACCATTATTCTACAAGAGCACAGACACAAGGGACAACAGACACACCGGTCTCTACATTGCAGATGAGCTCAAGGCAGTCATCAATGACGGACCACAGAAGATATTTGCACTGGTGACAGACAATGCAGCAAACATGAAGGCTGCTTGGTCTAAGGTGGAGGAGTCCTACCCTCACATCACACCCATTGACTGTGCTGATCATGCATTGAATATGCTCCTCAAGGACATCATGGCACTGAAAACAATGGATACACTCTAAAAGAGAGCCGAGGAAATGGTTAGGTATATGAAGGATCATCAAGTTATAGCAGCAATCTACCTCACCAAGCAAAGTGAGAAGAATAAGAGCACCACGTTGAAGCTGCCCAGCAACACCCGTTGGAGTGGTGTTGTCATCAAGTTTGACAGTCTCCTAGAGGGGAAAGAGTCTCTCCAAGAAATGGCCATATCACAGATATGGACAGCCCCAACAAGAGGATCCTCCCGGATGATCTATTTTGGGAGAGAGTGGTAAGCAGCCTGAAACCTATAGCAGTAGCCATTGCACGGATTGAGGGAGACAATACTATCCTGTCTAATGTTCAGACTCTGCTTTCAGATGTAAGAGAAGAAATCCATACTGCCCTGTCCACTTCACTGTTGCTCCAAGCAGAGGAAACTACAGTTCTGAAATACATCAAAAAGCGTGAAGACTTCTGCCTGAAGCCCATACACGCCACAGCGTACATGTTGGACCCCAAGTATCCTGGCAAGAGCATCCTGTCTGGTGTAGAGATCAACAAGGCCTATGGTGTCATCACTACCGTGTCTCGCCACATTGGCCTAGATGAGAGCAAGGTTCTTGGCAGTCTGGCGAATTACACTTCCAAGCAAGGGCTTTGGGATGGAGATGCAATATGGCAGTCGTGCCAACATATCTCATCAGCCACCTAGTGGAAGGGACTTTGTGGATCTGAGGCTCTTTCCCCTGTTGCCTCCATCATCCTCCAAATCCTACCAACATCAGCCGCCTCAGAGCGCAACTGGACCTTGTTTGGAAACACACACACCAAAGCACGCAACAAGCTGACCAATACAAGGGTTGAAAATTGGTGGCCTTCCGTGCAAATTTGAGGCTTTTTGAGCCTGACAACAAGCCATCCTCAACAAGGTTGGAAAGTGACAGTGAAGATGAGGCCTCAGAGTCTGATGTTCAAGAGGTGGACATTGAGGAGGTCCAGAGAGAAGACATGGAAGCCTGAGAGGAAGACAACCAAAGCTTTAGTGTCTAGACTATCATTTTACAGATGTATGTTGAAAACGTTTTTGGGAGACGCGATGGATCATTCAATATTCCCTTTTGTTGTTCAGTGAAATCATCCCATGTGAAGAGTCAACTCAATTAAAGTTCAATTCGTAACTACATTTTATTTTTTTTCTATTGGAAGGATTTAATCATTTGCAATTATGTCTACTTATGATAAACCTTTTACCTTATGTTTCTGTCTCCATATGATATGGTATATATAGCCAATGCAAAAAATCTCTACATTTAAAATGGTATTAATATTAATTTGCATATATTTCTGTTAATTCCCATATATTCCCACCTCTGAATATTCCCCAAAATGTGCAACCCTAATCATGACATCAGTGATCTACATGTCAATGCTCTAGAAAAATTCTAAAGATTTTTCCCAGTCGAAAGTCTGAGATTTCCCAGTTCCCACGGCTTAATTTCATACATGCGCATTATTTTCAACAGTCCCTCTCCTCGATTATCTTTGACCACAGGAGTTGAGCAAATCTAACAGGGAAAAGGCCAAGCTCTTATGTACCGTATGTCCTCTGCTCCATTGGACCTCAGCGCTGCAACCTGGTTTTAGAGCATTTCGTATTATTCTGTACGTAAATCCAAGACACTACATTTAGTATGATTTGTTATGTTTTGTATGGTATGTATTAATTTGTGGATGATCATCAAACGTCGTATGATATGTTACGATTTTCTGTCTAACGTTAGCTAGGCTAGGAGTTAGGGTTGAAGCAAATTTATGCTTGACCATGCAGCAGCTTTTAGGGGTTAGGGTCAAGTTTAGGGAAAGGGTTAGCTTAAAGGGTTAGAGTTATGGGAAGGGTTAGTTAACATGCCAAGTAGATACAAAGTACCAAAAATTATTAAGTAGTTGAAAAGTTTCTAATTCCCTAAAATGCTAAAGTTAACCATGATGAGATTCGAACTCGCAATGTTCCCTCTAATTTGTTTTGTCACGGAGTAAATTTCAGGTCTGCTGAGCACCAAATTGAACGTTGTGAAAATTCTGTGCAACTTCTGGCACGCGATTGCTGTGAACATCTTAGGCTGTACTGAGCTTTAAGGTACAGTTATAACAGTGACCAAGAACACTACCGTGGCTATTTGATCATAATATAGGCCTACCATCAAAAACAATAAAGAAAATGCATCCCATAACATTTTAACATGGAAATAGCTGTTCTATCATTCAGCCTACAGTAGCAGCCAATGTGTGGTGTTCAATGTAGGTCTAAATTCCATGAGACTTTTGAAAAAAACAACATGCAGGGCTTGACATAAACCTGTTTATCCACTTGTCCTTCAGACAAGGAGGTGACTGAAAATGTGTTGTTTGATGCAAGAAACCACTTAACAAAATAAAATGCATCATTACTCCCATACTACTACTACTTAGCTTATTCAAACCCGTCTCAAAATACAACACTGTCCCTTTAAGACAAAGAAAAGCTCTTTACCTGACTCGCTTTTCAAAGACATCTATAATTGCACACGTATTGTGCTCTTGTAGGAAGCAATCACTCCCCCATTGCTGACTACAAATTATCCATAACTGTTAAAAATTCACTAACTAGCAAAGGATATGAACAAATGTGCACATGTGACAGGTTAAAGGAAATACTAATAGCCTGTTATACATTAAAAAGTATTAGTAAG
Organism: Salvelinus namaycush; assembly: GCF_016432855.1. Classification (NCBI taxonomy): domain Eukaryota; kingdom Metazoa; phylum Chordata; class Actinopteri; order Salmoniformes; family Salmonidae; genus Salvelinus; species Salvelinus namaycush. The sequence goes on from NC_052326.1 coordinate 23,259,241, forward strand.
TTCATAGTATGTGAGGATCTTAAAACATCTAAGGTTAAGAAGATCATGCATTCAGTATTAGTTGATAGATTGATAACATTTATATAATTGTGTTAAAATCCGTCAAGCATACAAAAGGTACGAATTGTGAGAGGAATGTGTAAACGTTATGTTGATTACTTTATTTTGTCGTGGGTAAAAGTGTTAATCTGTGATCTACTAAATGCTCTTAATCTATGAGCCTGAGATCGATTGCTCTGGTCTCCACTCAAGTTCACGGAGAAATCGCGTCTTTTTCTCATTGCCCTAAAAGTTTCAATGAGGTAACATTACCGTATCACAGTCGTGATTCTTTCTCCCCTTTTTCAGGGGCGTAACACACACGTCACTATAAATAGCTATCGCTTTGATCACAAAACAAGTGCATCACCTCATGACCGCTCATGCTGTAAAAACAGTCCAGTTCAAAATAAATGGCACAGATCCTACTGCAGCACTGACTGGTTATGGCTTACGGTCTGCATAGAGTACGGATCTAAGTCTTGCCTGTCAATGCAATAGAATCCTACTCCAATGCCTTCTGCATACAACAAAATCTCTTGCATAGTGTGTTTTGTTACGTTGCATTTAAAGTAGCTAATATTGTGTTGATTCGATCACAATTCCCACAGTAAAGGAACGACAATAGTGTAAACTAATGGGACAAACTCTAGAAAGTTGAGTGAAGTTCAATCTCGTGCTTCTCTGCGTGGCTGAAGTTTCTTCTGTGCGGTAGTCCCTGGGGAGCTGCTTGCACATGCGTAGCTTAGAGGGAACATTGGTTGCTAAACGTTCCTGTAATATGGCCACCCATCCACCCCAACGAACCACCCTACTTTCGCTTGAGTAACCATCGGTCTTATGTAACCAAATGTTGGGTGTCCCGGTTGTACATGTACTATGTTGCGTCTAGTCTGACGCCAGGCTGAGTGTACTGACAGTGTTCCAACGTTTATGTATACCACCTACCTTTGCAGTATGGTCGAATGACCGTACTTTCGCTACTTTGTGTTGAACAGTGGAGTAATAGGCGAGTTTCGTCAGAGATCCACCTGTGAGAAAAAAACGTTGTTCTTGAGATAATTGATCGTAGTAGCTACCTAGTTAGCATGGAATAACATGTCAGACACTGTTGACAGCTCAGCCACTTTTGCTCAGTGGTAAAAATTAGCTAACTTAACTAGCTAGACAGTTGAGAAAACTACAGCTAAGTTGGCCCATAAAAATGTTAATTGCCACTAGATAACATGTATGTCTGTAGCAGGCTTGTGGCGCTAAAGTAACTTCGCAGCAACAGGTACTTAATTTAGTTAATATAAACACTGCAGTGTTAGCTAGCCAGAAAGAACGACAACACGTCGCTGCTTGCTAACCTCTCGTGAATGCCTGGCTGTGTGTGTAGTCAAAGTAAGAAGCCAACTGAATATATTCAAGTAGTGCTAGAAAAATGCAACTTAGTGTATAACGTTACCTATGTCTATTGCGAACCTCTTTGCATTTTCCAAATTCCTGAAGATCTCGTCGGGTGGAAGAGTTATGCTTTTATCCATGCTGTGACTACTGTCCACTCTTTCACATCCCGCCGCCATCTTGGAAGTAGACATTGGGCGGATTCGATTATGCTGAGCCGCAGAGCACTGACTATAGCCTGTGACGAGAAAGGGCAGGATGAGCGCCTATCTCAATCGAATGCTATTCTGCGCCGCTCGTAGACTGGCTGATATGACCCACTTGACTACATCTCGGTCATGTTGTCAACAAGGCAGCATGGTGCATCGTCCATGGCCCGGCTCCACCAGGCGGCAAAATGGTTCTTAGACCCCTCAGTTGAAAAGTTATGTCCCTATTTAAAAATAGCAAAAAAGTTAAAATGGTTGAGTGACAGGGTGACGCAAAATCCGAATATCCGCTGTGATGCGTCAGCACAATAGATAGTGCTCCGTCCAGAAACGTACATCTCTTTACCATAAAACATGTTTGATTTTTCAAACTAGTTTTCATTGGGAAGGTAGATAAAGCGTTTATATAAAAAAATCACGTTTGCATGTTAAAAAATAGAATCCCACTCATTACTCCACTAGGACACCTGGCTCACTCCCGGGATTTAGCCAGCTTCCAAAACGAATGCATTCAACTTTCACAGTCCCAAACCGGGCGCCACAGATTAATCAAATCGCCTCATTGGTCGTGTTCCTCTGCTCAGACGTTGCATGCATCAACCAATGGGCACATTACTCTGCCCAGGCTTTGCTGACGCATACCAGATCGTACAACGCCTGGATAGTTATTTTACGTTTCAGCTAACCACATCATATGTTATAGCAATATGGTTCCCGACCGTTGATTGATGCATGCTAAGTCTGAGCAGGGGTACGCGACCTATCATCATTGCTATAAGGTATGATGTGGTTAGCTGATACTTAAAATACCTATCCAGGCGATCTGGCAGGCGAAGCAACTACCTAAGCAGAGGTCTGTGCCCATTGTAACAGACGTGTTGCGCAATGACGTTCAGGTAGCTATGAAAAATCGAAAATCCCTCGATGGAAAAGACTGCGTTCCAGAGCTTAGACGTTGCTGATGCCTGACCGATCATACAACGCCTAGATAGGCATTTTAAGTATTAGCTAACCACATAATATGTTATAGCAATTTGTCAGTCGATGACACAGTTGCCTATCCTGCGTATAGCAGGACGCAACGTTTTGGAACATTCAGATGCCTCTGAAATGTAGAATAAGGAATCACATTGGCTCTATCCATGGCATTTCTATCTGCAACATTCAATAACGTTTGGCAACTGAACATGGCCCTGAACTTCTGTGATATTTGCTTTAGGAAATCTCTGGTCTTCTGTGATATTTTCTGTAGGCCTACACATAGGTGAACACTTGTGAAACTATTTGGTACACATTTGATGAGCAACAAAAATCATTATTATATCATCGTAAACCTCCAGCACACAGTGGTGTACAGTAAGTACAAATACTTTTAATTACTATTTTTGGGATATCTGTACTTTACTATTTATATTTTTTGACAACTTTTATTTTGACATAAATTCCTAAAGAAAAGATGTACTTTTTACTCCCATACATTTTCACTGACACCCAAAAACTCGTTATATTTCGAATGCTCAGATAGGACAGCAGTATGGTGCAATCCATTCACGTATTAATATAACGCTTTGTCATTCCTACTGCGTCTGATCTGGCAGACTTACTAAACACAAATACTGCATTTGTAAATTATGTCTGAGTATTGGAGTGTGCCCTATCGGTCTGTAAATATATATTTTTTTTAAGAATCGTGCAGATAATATTTGCTTAATATAAGGCATTTGCATTTACTTTGACTTTTTACATGTACTCTAGTATGACAATTAAATACTTTTTCCCACCACTGTAATTTGTAATCATTTCACTTTTAGGCCTAAGCCTACACATTATTGAACTGAAATATAGGCTGTCATAGTAAAGATGAGAAAATGTAACTAAGTAAAGAACAAGAAAAAGTATTTAATTTGGTTGATTTTGAATTTATAAAAAATTGACTCAATGAGACACATTGTGCAAAGTGATTAAACATCACAAACAGAACATGGAAAAATCTCCAAGTCTTACTCTGACAGAGTATGGGCTGCCAGGCAATAGTATGGGGGATATAGGCTACATTTACTGTCTTTAAAAAAGACACACTGGATTGTTGAAAATCAACAAGAGTTTGGAGACAGTTTTCATCAATCTGCAATAGGCACATTCGGGTAATGTTTTATCATATCACAAAACATCATAAAATAAAATTGACAAGTTTGTTCTTAAATCAGAGTATTGCTTATCACAGAGTGATGATTACAGGTATAATACCCAGCTTGGGTAAATAATCATCATGGAGGAACAGTGATGCTGTAGCTTAGGTCCATCATTATCAAATAGATAACTAATACATGTTTCACATAAGATGCTCAATACAATGTAAATAAAACTATATCAGTACACAAATGTAGTGGAAACAATTGCTTATTCTCTAAGATTTTACCTTAAAACAGATCATTAGACAATCACCAAAAGTTTGCATAAAAGTCCTCATAGAGGACTTTTAAAGTTGATGTTGCTCATGAATCACCATTCAACATAATCAACACACTTTAGAAAAAATAAAGGTTATTCATTATATAATACCATCACACTACAAAAATGTAGTTTTCATAGTAAGGATCATTTTCTGAGAAAAACTTATTCAGTAAAACTGAAATGAACAGTCTCAATCAAAGCAAGACTTTTAGAAACTCCTGCATGAGCAGAAGATAAATAAGATCTCTTCCTATTCTCATTCATGTCCATGACAATGATACCATTATTCTTAGACCAACGTGATCCATAGGTTTTCTCTGCTGACTGGACTCTTCTCTTTGCTGTTGCCTGAGGCAGGTCACTCTCACTTCTGTTCTTATCACAGGATGGCTGCAGGCTCTGGAAGTGGCTCAGCAGTCTTCTCTGGAATGTGTCTTCACCTCATCCTTGGACAAGAAGTGCGCAATCTCTTGGAGACATCTGGAGTAACCCTGATTGACAGGTGCTGAGCATGAGGAGGAACTCACTCGCTGGATGTGTTGCCGTCCTCTCAGGAAGCAAACTAATTTCCAGGATGTCTGCTTTCTCCAGCTTGGAGTCAGGCTGCTGGTTGAGGATCTCTGGACCCAGGAGAGACTTGAGCTTCTCAATGCTGCTGTTGATACTATCTCTGCGTAACTTCTCCACCACTGGCTTTCTTAGTTGTGAGAAGAGGAGGAGTGTCATTAAAAGCGTTGTTCTGGAATATGGTATTATTGAAGCAAATAATAAATCTAATCATACTGAATAATGGTCCTTGAATTTGAATCTTCAATTGACCTTTTTGGTCAGTCAGGTGCTCCTTATAGTAGATCATTGCTGAAGTGATTGTAGGCCCCATGGCTGGATCCCTGTGCTGTGGAGGTCTCTGTGTAGAGTTATTTCTACTAGCTTCATCTCTCCTATATATAGTCCCAAATCTGCATATGAAAGTGTGTGTCTTGGGCTTGTTGGAGTTTCTCACAGTCTGTAGCCAATGGGTGAGCTTGGGAGGACAATAAGGAATGTGGAGCTGCCACATGCTCAGTGTTCATATTGCTGGGGGACAATGGTCACGTCTCAGGGGAACAGGTGGAGGGGTGGTGGGTGATGGAGTGACTCTCAGAGCGCTGTGTGAATCAGGGAAAGTGGTGCCCCCCAGATCTGCTGCTAAATGTTGGGATCAAAGACACAGGCATTGATCCCACAACTTACATATGTGTGAGATGATACATACCTTTAAAACACTGGTAGGCTACTCATAATGTTGTAACTTTTACTGAAAGCTGTTTGAGATAGTGACAGTACTGATCAGATTGGAGTCCTTTCACACTTGTTCATCTGTATCAGACGACCTTCCAGGTAATGTGACTCCATCAGAGTGCTGCAGCTCTGAGGTGATGATGACCTGTCTGTCTGTCTACAGGCACAGGTTTCCCAGAAGCCCCAGGCAGCACACTTCCCTCCTCTGAGCTTCACAGCACAGCTGGCTCCCTGCACAAAGCTGAGTGTGCCCCAGTCACACGCCCTCTTCTCTCTGGAGCTGGGAGCCACAGAGACACACGGCTTCCCACACTTCTGCATGCAGTCTGCTGAGCCCTGACACACAATATAAGTGTGTCTGCTATCACAAAGACCCACTGCATGGCAGGAGGGGTTTGAATAGATGTTGTTGGGGTTCCCAATACATTCCTCATGCTCTTTCAGCCAACGATTAATATTCTCAATAGTTTCTTTATATTTAAATTCTGAGATGGCTCTCTTAATTTATCCTTTAAAAGCGAACATGTGAAACGCTTTATTTAAAAAATACTTTCATTATTTTTTAATTAAAAATAAATAAATAAATAATTTCACCTTTATTTAACCAGGTAGGCTAGTTGAGAACAAGTTCTCATTTGCAACTGCGACCTGGCCAAGATAAAGCATAGCAATTCGACACATACAACAACACAGAGTTACACATGGAATAAACATAACATACAGTCAATAATACAGTAGAACAAAGGAAAACAAAAAGTCTATATACAGTGAGTGCAAATGAGGTAAGATAAGGGAGTTAAGGCAATAAAATAGGCCATGGTGGTGAAGTAATTACAATATAGCAATTAAACACTGGAATGGTAGATGTGCAGAAGATTAATGTGCAAGTAGAGATACTGGGGTGCAAAGGAGCAAGATAAATAAATAAATACAGTATGGGGATGAGGTAGGTAGATAGATGGGCTGTTTACAGATGGGCTATGTACAGGTGCAGTGATCTGTGAGCTGCTCTGACAGCTGGTGCTTAAAGCTAGTGAGGGAGATATGAGTCTCCAGCTTCAGAGATTTTTGCAGTTCGTTCCAGTCATTGGCAGCAGAGAACTGGAAGGAAAGACGACCAAAGGAGGAATTGGATTTGGGGGTGACCAGTGAGATATACCTCCTGGAGCGCGTGCTACGAGTGGGTGCTGCTATGGTGACCAGTGAGCTGCGATAAGGCGGGGCTTTACCTAGCAGAGACGTGTAGATAACCTGTAGCCAGTGGGTTTGGCAACGAGAATGAAGCGAAGCATTGATTTGTGAACATTTCTTGTGACTGTTTCATAGTTACATTCCAAATTCTATGATGAAAATTAGTCGGCTGGCTAATACGGGCACTTCTACAGTAATGTTGATTAAGTGCAATGTCCCTCTAAAACTAAAATGCAATTAAGTAAAGTAAACATTTCCACTGTCTTCCATTGTTTCTCATTAGTCGTAAATGAGATTGCCACCACTGTTTTGATGCAGTGGTGAATGTGACGAATGTTCCAACAACTCATGTGACAATATTTACCTCTAGTCAAAATGTTTGTGTTTGTCTATTTCCTCATTGAGAAATATTGTACTCATGAGCTTTAATCCCAAGGGCATGTTGGAAACGGCTTGTGTAGAGATTAATTAGCATTAAACAATGCACACTTCTATTGTTTATTTGAAGCTATCGCAATGGGCAGTGTGGGAAAGCTCTAGAGAGCAGAGACAGTTCATGGTCATTCATCAGTCCCACCAGCACCTGTGAGTCTCAGTGGGGGAATAGGCACACTTCAGGAAGTGAATGAGCAACAATTTACAAGCCTGAAAACTGAGGTTATGTTTTGTACATAATAGTATTACCTTATAAATCAGTATATTTATTGAAAAAATAAAATTTATATTTTCTGAATCATCTGAACAGCTAAACAACATGGCAGTTATAATAGTGGAAATAAGTTATTGAATTAGACTAATTAGGCTATATGAGCAGGTATTTGAACCCATTCAAAGTGCTTCACATTGGATGGAATTTTTACAATGTCAGGACAGTAATAATTATCTAAAATGCAAAAACCTAAAATTATTAGGAATTTTATTGAAAAGTATTTGAGTCAATTGTAAATTGTGATGATGTGTGTGCTCTGTCAGTGTCATTGGTCCCAAGATCTGGGGGTCACCATTTTCCCAGAGTCACACAGCGCTCTGTGAGTTACTCTCCATCACCCACCACCCCTCCATCTGTTCCCCTGAGACGTGACCATTGTCCCCCAGCAATAAGAACACTGAGCATGTGGCAGCTCCACATTCCTTATTGTCCTCCCAAGCTCACCCATTGGCTACAGACTGTGAGAAACTCCAACAAGCACAAGACACACACTTTCATATGCAGATTTGGGACTATATATAGGAGAGATGAAGCCAGTAGAAATCAGATTCACTTTCTACACAGAGACCTCTACAGCACAGAGATCCAGCCATGGCACCTACAATCACTTCAGCAATGATCTACTCTAAGGAGCACCTGACTCTGACCAACAAGGTAAATTGAAGATTCAAATTCAAGGACATTTATTTACTTTGGTGGATGGATTATTTGTTTCAATAATGCCATATATCAGAATAAGGTTATTAATGACTCTCCTCTTCTCTTCTTGCAGCTAAGAAAGCCAGTGGTGGAAAAGTTATTCAGAGATCATAGACTTCAAGATGGAGAAATCAGGCATCCTGGAGCTGACAGTTTGCTTCCTGATACGACAACAACAGTACCAGCCAGTGAGCTACTCCTCATGCTAAGCACCTGTCAATCAGGGTTACTCCAGGAGTGTCCAAGAGATTGTGCACTTCCTGTCAAGGATGAGGTGAAGACACATTCCAGAGAAGACTGCTGAGCCACTTGCAGATACTTCAGCCATCCTCAGATAAGAACAGAAGTGAGAGTGACCTGTCTCAGCTGAGTCCCCCACCCCAGCACAGCGTAAGCAAAGAGCAGAGTCCAGTCAACAGTGCCCTCTGGAGGCCCTGGTAGAGTCCTACAGACCGGAGCTCCACTCTGAGACAAACATAATGGACCAGTTGGTCTTACATTAATGTTGTGGACAGTAATGACAATGTAAAGAGACATAATCTTCTGCTTATGCAGGACATTTAAAAGTTATGTTTTGATTGTGTTTATTGTTTTTTCATGAATATGTGAAAAATGGAAGTTCATATTGATATGACCTTTTTTATTTTCCTCTGTGAGGAAATATCATCACTTTTCCTTTTCATGTAACATGAGTATCATGTTAAGTTATTCTTACTATTTAAGACGAAATTCCTCAATCTGCTAAAGATGGTTTATAATCTGCATTGTTCAGAAAATGCAAAACAACTACAAAGGAACAATTCATTTCATAATATTTTTGATGTTTTTGAGTGAATTTATCTTCTTTGAAGATTTGTATTGAATTATTATTCATCATTGACCCATTATAGTCTATTTATTACCCACATTGGGTGAGAAAGCGCACAAAGAATGTTTAAATTCTTGAATTATGCAACACTATCCTTCTGTGAAGGAATTTCAGATAATATTTTCTTGTTTATGACTTACAAATCTTTAATTGATTTGCTTGATATTCAAGCCTGTTTTTTTTGTGATGCACTACCAATGTTACAGCACTGAACTGCTCACATCATATTGACATATGTATCTGTAAGAAATGCATTTGTTTGCAGTTGCTTCTATGGAGATTTTATATAACCCACACTCTATGATGTGTCTTGAAGATGTTTTCAAGAAATTGTAGGAATGTTTAATCACAAAATTAAGGAAAACTATTCTATATGAAAAATAAAATAAATCATTAAATGTATCTGATGGTTTGTGTGGTTTTTTTCAAAATCCTATATTTTGCGTTAGAGTCCAAGTACTGATCATTTGACATCCTAAAATCTTAGATCCAAGGAAAGAAAGATGCAATGGCTTATGAACGTCATCAATAAATATATGATTATCCAGTAGTTACAGTACCTTCAGAAAGTATTCATACCCCTTGACTTTTTCTACATTTTGTTGTGTTAAAGACTGAATTCAAAATTGATTAAATATATATATTTTTTCAACCATCTACACACAATACCCTATAATGACAAAGGGAATACATGTTTTTAGAAATGTTAGATTTTTTGGGGGGGAAATAAATAAATAGCTCTCTTTTTTTTACATAAGTATTCACACCCCTGAGTCAATACATGTTAGAATCACCTTTGTCAGCAATTTCAGATGTGAGTCTTTCTGGGTAAGTCTCTAAGAGCTTTGCACACCTGAATTGTACTATATTTGCACATTATTATTCTTAAACTTCTTCCAGCCCTGTGAAGTTGGTTGTTGATCATTGCTAGACAGCCATTTTCAAGTCTTACCATAGATTTTCAAGACGATTTAAGTCAAACTGTAACCAGGCCACTCAGAAACATTCAATGTCATCTTGGTAAGCATCTCCAGTGTATATTTGGCCTTGTGTTTAAGGTTATTGTCCTGCTGAAAGGTGAATTTGTCTCCCAGTGTCTGTTGGAAAGGAGACTGAACCAGGTTTTCCTCTAGAATTTTGCCTGTACTTAGCTCTATTCCGTTTCTTTTTATCCCCAAAAACACTCCCTAGTCCTTGCCGATGACAAGCATACCCATAACATGATGAAGCCAACACCATGCTTTAAAATATGAAGATGTGATGTGTTGTGTTTGCCCCCAAACATAATGCTTTGTATTCAGGACATCAAGATAATTTCTTTGCTGCATTTTTTGCAATTTTACATTAGTGCCTTATTGCTAACAGGATGCATGTTTTGAAATATTTTAATTCTATACAGGCTTCTTTCTTTTCACTCTGTCATTTTGGTTAGTATTGTTGAGTAACTACAATGTTATTGATCCATCCTCAGTTTTCTACTATCACAGTCATTAAACTCTGTAACTGTTTTAAAGTCAACATTGCCTCATGATGAAATCTTTGTGCGGTTTCTCTGACACCTGAGTTATGAAGGACGCCTGTATCTTTGTAGTGACTGGGTGTAAAAAAAAATGACTAAATGTAATGTGTATTGATACACCATCCAAAGTGTAATTAATAACTTCACCATGCTCAAAGGGATATTCAATGTCTTTTTTTAACCCATCTACCAATAGGTTCCCTTCTTTGCGAGGCATTGGGAAAACGTCCCTGGTCTTTGTGGATGAATATGTGTTTGAAATTAACTGCTCGACTAGGAAACCTTACCGATAATTGTATATGTGGGGTACAGAGATGAGGTAGTCTTTCAAAAATCACATTAAACACTAGTATTGCACAAAGTGAGTCCATGCAACTTAAGATGTGACTTGTTAAGCACATTTTTACTCCTGAATTTATTTGTTACGGCTTGCCGTAAATATATGTGTATTTGATTATTTGTTATTTAAATACGTACTTTCTGTGTATTTGAGTATTTTCAAATAATGTGGCCGAAATCACCTACTACTGGAAGTATTAAAAGTATTTTCAAATAATAGCTTACTAATACATGATTTCAAATATTTTTAGGACCTGGGGTCAAATGCATGTATGTATTTAATTGTATTTGAATATACTCTGTATTTGAGTATATTCAAATACAGTGCCTTTGAAAAGTATTCAGACTAGAGGTCGACCGATTATGATTTTTCAAACGCCGATACCGATTATTGGAGGACCAAAAAAGCCGATACCGATTAATCGGCTTTTATAATAAAAATAAAAATGTATTTGTATGTATTTGTAATAATGACAATTACAACAATACTGAATGAACACTTATTTTAACTTAATATAATACATCAATAAAATCAATTTAGCCTCAAATAAATAATGAAACATGTTCAATTTGGTTTAAATAATGCAAAAACAAAGTGGTGGAGAAGAAAGTAAAAGTGCAATATGTGCCATGTAAGAAGGCTAACGTTTAAGTTCCTTGCTCAGAACATGAGAACATATGAACGCTGGTGGTTCCTTTTAACTTCTTATGGCTGCAGGGGCAGTATTGAGTAGCTTGGGTGAAAGGTGTACAGAGGTGCCCATAGTAAACTGCCTGCTCCTCAGTCCCAGTTGCTAATATATGCATATTATTCGATTATTCCAATATTCGTATTGGATAGAAAACACTCTGAAGTTTCTAAAACTGTTTGAATTATGTCTGTGAGTATAACAAAACTCATATGGCAGGCAAAAACCTGAGAAGTTCCACTTCCTGTTTGAATTGTTTCTGAGGTGGCAGATTTTCAACCAAGCTCTCATTGAAATTACAACGAGATATTGATGAGTTTTCACTTCCTACGGCTTCCACTAGATGTCAACAGTCAATAGAACTTTGTCTGATGACTCTAATGTGAAGGGGGGCCGAAGGAGACAGGAATTAGTAATCACTGCCATGAGGTGACCACGCATTGAACACGCGCCTTCACATGAGGAGGACCTCCGTTCCACCGCTCTTCTGAAGTCAATCTAATTCTCCGGTTGGAACGTTATTCAAGATGTATGTTAACAACATTCTAAAGATTGATTCAGTACATCGTTTGACATGTTTCTACTGACTGTTACGGAACTTTTGGACATTTCGTCACGTTATAGTGGATGCGCTTTGTGACTTTGGAATTGTTAACCGCTAACGCGCTAACCAAAGTAGCTAATTGAAAATAAATAACGGACATTATCGAACAAATCAAGCATTTATTGTGGACCTGGGATTCCTAGAACTGCATTCTGATGAAGTTCATTAAAGGTAAGGAAACATTTATCATGTATTTTCTGGTTTCTGTTGACCCCAACATGGCGACTAATTTGGCTATTGTTCTGAGCTCTGTCTCAGATTATTGCATGATTTGCTTTTTCCGTAAAGTTTTTTTGAAATCTGACACAGCGGTTGCATTAAGGAGAGGTATGTCTATAATTCCATGTGTATAACTTGTATTATCATCTACATTTATGATGAGTATTTCTGTTGAAACGATGTGGCTATGCAAAATCACAAAATTCATGTTTTTGGAACTAGTGAATGTAACGCGCCAATGTAAACTCAGATTTTTTGTTATAAATATGAACTTTATCAAACAAAACATGCATGTATTGTGTAACATGAAGTCCTATGAGTGTCATCTGATGAAGATAATCAAAGGTTAGTGATTCATTTTATCTCTATTTCTGCTTTTTGTGAAAGCTATCTTTCGCTGGAAAAATGGCTGTGCTTATTGTGGTTTGGTGGTGACCTAACATAATCGTTTGTAGTGCTTTCGCTGAAAAGCATATTTGAAATCGGACACTTTGGTGGGATTAACAACAAGATTACCTTTAAAATGATATAAAACACATGTATGTTTTTTTAATTTTGAGATTTCTGTTGTTTGAATTTGGCGCCCTGCACTTTCACTGGCTGCTGTCATATCGATCCCGGTAGCGGGATGCAGCCATAAATTAACATGAGTCTTCAATATTCCCAGGTAAGAAGTTTTAGGTTGTAGTTATTATAGGAATTATAGGACTATTTCCCTCTATACCATTTGTATTTCATTAACCTTTGACTATTGGATGTTCTTATAGGCACTTTAGTATTGCCAGTGTAACAGTATAGCTTCCGTCCCTCTCCTCGCTCCTCCCTGGGCTCGAACCAGGAACACAACGACAACAGCCACCCTCGAAGCAGCGTTACCCATGCAGAGCAAGGGGAACAACCACTCCAAGGCTCAGAGCGAGTGACGTTTGAAACACTATTAGCGCGCGCTTCGGTTACACCAGCCTTATCTCGGGAGTTGATAGGCTTGAAGTCATAAACAGCGCAATGCTTGACACACAACGAAGAGCTGCTGGCAAAACGCACGAAAGTGCTGTTCGAATGAATGTTTACGCGCCTGCTTCTGCCTACCACCGCTCAGTCAGATACTTAGATACTTGTATGCTTGTATGCTCAGTCAGATTATATGCAACGCAGGACACGTTAGATAATATCTAGTAATATCATCAACCATGTGTAGTTAACTAGTGATTATGATTGATTGTTTTTATAAGATAAGTTTAATGCTAGCTAGCAACTTACCTTGGCTTACTGCATTCGCGTAACAGGCAGTCAGTCTCCTTGTGGAGTGCAGGTCGTTATTGCGTTGGACTAGTTGACTGTAAAGTTGCAAGATTGATCCCCCCGAGCTGACAAGGTGAAAATCTGTCATTCTGCCCCTGAACGAGGCAGTTAATCCACCGTTCCTAGTCCGTCATTGAAAATAAGAATGTGTTCTTAACTGGCTTTCCTAGTTAAATAAAGATTAAATAAAGGTGTAAAAAATAAATACATTTTTTTTTTTAATCTGCAAAATCGGTGTCCAAAAATACCGATATCCGATTGTTATGAAAACTTGAAATCGGCCCTAATTAATCGGCCATTCCGATTAATCGGTCGACCTCTAATTCATTTTGTTAGGTTACAGCCTTATTCTAAAATGTATTAAATTGTATTTTTCTGGTTTGTAGCCATTTTTGCTCATTTATAAAAAGTTTAAAACTGAAATATCACTTTTACATAAGTATTCAGACCCTTAAAAACTAGAAAAGTGTGCTGTCTGGTTTGATTATGTCAGGGATCCCCCGGTACTGCTGCTCATTCCGTTCACCAGCTCCAGAGGTCTACATCACCGGCCTTCTAGGCTGGATCATTACCACATTACCACCAACCCCGGACTGTCTTGTCTCATTACGCACACCTGGTTCCTATTCCCCCTGATTAGTATGTGTATTATTGTGCCCTCTGTTCCCCATTGTCCTTGTCGATTATTGTTCCATGTCTGTTGGTCTTGTTAAGTACCTGTGCTCTGTGGTATCGGCTTTTGTACTACGTTTACTGTACATTGTATTACGGTTTACATACCGTGTTAGTGTGCACTTGTTATTACGGGTCTCGTCCTGTGTATTATTATTCCGGGTCTCGTCCCATGTATTTATTATAAGTTTACACCTCGCTCTTTTGTTTGGGTTACATCCCTGTGTTATGTATATAGGTGTTTGTTTTGGGCTTCGTCCCCATGACGTACTCTATTTTGGTTAGGGATTTTTTTTTATCCTGCGCCTGTCTCCTATCATTATACAACGTGGCAGATTAACGTACGGAATTTGAAATTATTCATACTTTTACTTTTGATACTTAAGTATATTTGAGCAATTACATTTACTTTTGATACTTAACTATATTTAAAACCAAATACTTTTAGACTTTTACGCAAGTAGTATTTAACTGGGGGACTTTCACTTTTACATGAGTTATTTTCTATTAAGGTACCTTTATTTCTACTCAAGTATGACAATTGGATACTTTTCCCACCACTGTTTGCACGTTAGTCTTCGCAGAAGTGCTTACTTGTGCAATGTCATTACAAAAGGAAAATAAACAATTTTTACATTGGTAAAATGTATCTTTTCTGCATTGTTCCGTAGATTACAGGTGTTCTATATCTTGATTTAGCTAACATGGTAGATTTTCTAAGTGATTTATAAAAATAAAGCTTATTGATACCCTCATCATAGTCAGGTGGGCAGACACAGAGTAAGTATCCTTCTTTGTCTGGGACTTGACTCAACTGCATAGCTAATGTGATGAGTAATAAGACACACTTCTGTTGTTCCATTGAAAGGAAAGCAGTCAATGGAGAGAGTGTGGGAAACCCAGGAAAACTCATTCGCAGAGCCTCTTTGAGACAATAGACTCAGACCCCTACACAGGGGGGGGGGGGGGGGGGGTCAAGGGATAGGGAGAGGAATTTTGATTGTTATATTTCAGAATCCTAGGCCTATGTTTAGTAAATGTTCACATAATTTCCCAAACCAAAAAAGTAAATAAAGTGTCTGGTGAAAATCTAATTTCATAGTCTTATTTTGAAATGTATTGTTACAGTCCTTATACTAATGCTAATGAAATAAGGCCAATAATAACTTGCTGTATGGTTAACCCTTCAGGATTTTTTATTAAACTTGTTGCTTCTTGTATAGGCTACCGAGACTATATCAATTAGTCAAAATATTTGTATTTACCATCATCTAAATTGACAAATATCTAAGAAACAAACTTAACCCCAGGGGCTTGATGGGAACTGCTTGTGTAGAGACAATGCCATTTAACAAGGCATACTAAATGGTGATTTGACTATTTGGTTCCGTATTTTTTTTTACACTATTCCTATCTTCCTGGAAGAAAATCTTATTATTTTATGTAATTTGTAATAACATCAAATGTTTCCTTTAAAATATAGCTATTGTCTAGGACAAAGAGAATCAATATCAGCTTAAATACCATTTAGAAAACGGATTGAATTGCAGACATTGACTTGGACTAACTTGGATACACGGTCTGTACCTCTAAGAGTATGTGTTGAATCAGCCAGTGCAGGAGTTTCCCTCCAGAATCCAGATGGTCTGTGATGTCAGAATCTGTCTATCATACAACACAGATCCAATAGCCATCACTAAAGGTCCAATGAGCACCTTTTGTAGTGCATTGATCACAGCACACAGGACTTAGTGTGGGAAACTCAGATCAGCTCTCTACTCACACTGACCACCAGGCTTAAGCCAGAGAACACATCTGCTACCTCTGGACTTCCAAAACTGGAATAATAGTAGTTATTAGTTATGAGAAATTATGAAATGATGAAGTCATTCCGATATCGATCTACATTTTGCTCATATTGCTATTTTCTCTGTCTTCTATAAGAATTCATCCCATTATGCTAATTACGCTACTTCATTATAATGAAAAAAACATTTCGCATGAATAAATCTCAAACGTGTACAAACCTTTTACGGATAAAGCAAACACGCAAACAAGCTAAAATACTGAATTTGCACAGAATTTGCAGGAAGCCATTTTTCTATTCAGGATAACAAATAAAGAGGTCATATTCATAATGCAGTCACCAAATACAATATGGTAGGCTATGAATCTTCCAATAAAATGTATAAGAAAGCAGTGTAAGTTTTAATGCAGAAGGTATGTGTCAGTCCCGCATGTGTAAGTTTTGATGATGAGCGTGTGCACTGTCTGTGTCATTGATCCATTAGGCAGGAAATCTGGGGGTCACCACTTTCCCAGATTCACACAGCGCTCCGAGTCACTCTCCATCACCCCCCACCTGTTCCCCTGAGACGTGACCATTGTCCCCAGCATTAAGAACCCAAGCTCCCCCATTGGCTACAGACTGTGAGAAACTCCAACAAGCCCAAGACCCACACATTCATATGCAGATTTGGGACTATATATAGGAGAGATGAAGCATGTAGAGATCAGATTCACTTTCTACACAGAGACCTCTACAGCACAGAGATCCAGCCATGGCACCTACAATCACTTCAGCCATGATCTACTCTAAGGAGCACCTGACTCTGACAAACAAGGTAAATTGAAATTACAACTTGCTTTATGATTTGGTTCTTGATAATAGTTGTCGTCTTTTTATCAGACCTCTGATATATTTTAGAACAATGTTATAAATGACTCTCCTTATTTTTTTGCAGATTAGAAAGCCAGTCGTGGAGAAGTTACGCAGAGATCGTATCAACAGCAGCATTGAGCAGCTCAAGTCTCTCCTGGGTCCAGAGATCCTCAACCAGCAGTCTGACTCCAAGCTGGAGAAAGCAGACATCCTGGAGATGACAGTTTGCTTCCTGAGACGACAGCAACAGTACCAGCCAGTGAGCTCTTCCTCCTGCTCAGCACCTGTCAATCAGGGTTACTCCAGATGTGTCCAAGAGATTGTACACTTCCTGTCCACAGATGAGTTGAAGACACCATCTCAGAGAAAACTGCTGAGCCACTTGCTGCTGGAATTTCAGAGCCTGCAACCATCCTCTGATAAGAACAGAAGGGAGAGTGACCTGCCTCAGCTGAGCTCTCCAGTCCAGCACAGCATCAGCAAAGAGAAGAGTCCAGTTAACAGCGCCCTCTGGAGGCCCTGGTAGTGTCCTACAGACTGGAGCTGCACTTTCAGACAAGCACAATGGACCATGTTGGTCTAAGAATAATGTTATGGATGTTAGACAGTAATGAGAATAGGAAGAGATCTTCTTCCTCGTCTGCTCAAGCAGGACATTTCCAACTCCACATACTGACGATTTCATCCTCATTTTCTGCATTTGCAGGAGTTTATACTATAAGTTCTAGTTTTAATGAAAAGGACTTAACAATGTCAGTATTTTAATGATCCTCTCTTGATTACAAGAGCATCAATTGAATCTTCTGTTTTTATTTTCGTTTCACGAATAAGATTCTATTTCATTTTTATAAAGTGAATATATTTTGTATTTTTCCCTGTGGGGAAGTTTAAAAAAATAATAATTTAAGATATGGTGTTCACGGTCTTCCTAGTGGAAAGACTAGTGAAAAAATGTAATTCTTATTTGTCCTGTTTTGATATTGATATTAAAACATGCAAACAGTATCATATGTCATAATTATAAAAAATGATATCTGCATTTAAGTCAGAATAAGTTAAAAAAATATGTAATGGTTTGTGTCACTATGTGAGTTTATCAGTATCACTCGCCTTCCGAGAAGTTATTGTCAAGCTTGAAAACATGTTTTCAAAATGAATGTAAATCTTCAAATCAAGTTGATGCGAATAAAAACAATCATCGAAAACAATTCTTATGTTTGTTTGATTAATTACACTCCATTGAAAGCCCCACCTGTTTTGAGCCCCACATTTTTGGCACGTCACATATCAATTTGCAAACAATGTAAAAAATAAAATAATAATTGAGTTAATAAAGCCGCATACAAACATGGTCTCTTTTTTGCTACAGTATATATTTCTCCCTGGCATATTACATCATTTATGCTGCAGGATACAATACATTTTTGGACTCACCTTGTTGTGCTGTAATCACTTGAACAGGAAGGTGGCACGGCGGTCCCCGTTGGGAAAATTTTGGCATCAAACTTATTCATAAAATTCTGGCATTCTCTGAATTTATAGTGCTTTCATGACAAACGGGACCTCCGAAAAAAACAAGGTAAAATCATGACGTCAGTGATCTTCAGTTTAGAGCTCTAGAAAGGGACCCCAGTTACCGATTTGGAATTCCGAGTTGGATGACCGTTCAAAACACATTTTCCCAGTCGGTGCTCGTTTTTTTCTGAGTTCCGAGTTGTCTTGAACACACTGAAGTCTGAGATTTCCCAGTTCCGAGTTCCCAGTTGTTTTGAATGCGGCAGAAGTCATGCTGGAATGACAGCATGGCCAATGTATTCAACCTTTTCTGGTCCATGGTGTTGAATGTTTATCCTTTTAAGCTTGGAAAAGAGACCCTTAAACCCAGATTTGGACCACACACCCTCTCCACTGAATAGGAGGCTAGTGATTGCTTTGCAACGCTTGCGGTCAGCCACTGATTCCTTCCAACGCACTTATTAGTGAATTTGCGGTTTCCAACTTGTTGTGTAATGTTTATGTCCAATGGTCGATGAACACCGATACATTTTATCTATAATTACTCTTCATATTACAAGGATGGAAAGGATTTGCCAGTAGATTGTTGACGTGATTCACGATGATGACTGCTTGTCTAAATTGCTAGCTAAGATTTTGAAAGTATGACGTTGACCTGATCAGTCCAATCAAAGCTACCGTAGATTTGTCATTTGTCATTAGTCATTTTATCTGTGGCCAATGACCTTGGGCCTTCTTGGATGGGCACTTCTAATGTAACTCTATGGCAGCACCCAATGGGCTTGAATTTTCAAGCTCTCTCTGTAGATTTTACAGTGTCCCCATGAGTGACAGAACACTGAGCCAATCACGGCGCAACTAGAAGACATTACCAACCCTCATTACTAACCCCTACAACAACAACAACAAAACAATAATAATAATAATAATTGGCCACACCTGCCTTGAATGAGGGGTCGCCACTGTGAGAGGGCAATAAACAATAACAATAGTAATGCTGCATACTCCAAGAAAGGTTAAAATCTTACCTTTCGGGAAAAACATTTTTTTTATAAATTGCTGAAGTGTATTCACAATTTGAGGATACAAGCTCAAGTACACAGTACAAATATGATCAAAGTATGAAAATAAGAAATATTTTATATGACGTATTTCCTATTCAACACAATTGAATGAATAAGTCTTGAAATGACTTATACGCTTTCTAAATTTAGTATAATCAATTATAAAATTACTACCTATAAGATTTTACATCCTATGTCAAGCAGGCTCAGAAATATACTACTGTGTCGGTGTGGGAACCAGGGCTATTGCTCAATGCATGCCATTTCGGTCTACGGTGTCCACAGATGATCCATTTATAAGCGAAAATGTTGATTTCTTTGCGAAAATATAGGTTGGAACCGGTCCCAGAACCACGTTGGTCCCCTAAACAGGGGACTTCAGATCTAAGAGGTTTTTACTGTGTTAATTTACTTGTCAATGTGCTTGTCAGTAGTTGTAATGAATAATGTAATGTAGTAGTAATTAATATAATTAATTAGTAATGAATTAGTAACTAATGTTAGTTATTACTCCTAATTACTGTTATCTAGTCATGGAAATGTCACGCCCAAATAGGCTTTTCCTACAGGTGGTTTACTGCAATGCCCTAACTGATGCACATAATACAGGACATGTCAAAAGACTCAACAATCCTATTCCCTGTCTACCCTTCTCTCCTCTTTCCCTCCACCTCATGGATTTAAAAGGAATGAACTAGTGTAAGAAATATGGTGGATCACCAGTGCCATGCATTTAAATCCATGAGAGCAAGTGCACACTTGGCGGGAAATGGTAAGTCCTTTATGTGAAGAACCATAGTGACGCTTTGGACTTTTTTACAGTATACACATTTTGAGGAAGTATGCTAAAATAACCAGAATATGTCCTTCTCCTGAGTTTCTGTAGGCTGGTAAATGAAGCCAGTAAAATTCAGTATTAATTTTCAGACAAAAATCCCAGATATGAGGAATAGAAAAAAAAAGTGAATTTTGTTTGCAGTTTTATTAGCTTACAAAAATAAACAACAATATTAACAATAATATAAATCCCCTTTGGGTTCTTACAATAAAATAAACATTTACTTTATGTATCATGCACAACAATGCACTGTTCCTTTACAAAAATAAAGGTATACGTGTGGATTTATTTTCCAACTTGAATCAAGGCATTATTTCTCCTTGAAACAATGTATTTGGTTCATAATTTCACAGAAAGAATGAAGCAGTACAACTCTGCTTATATCAATGCACACAATTCATTTCAAATGAATCTGCAGCTTTAAATGTCATGTAAAACAAAAGCATAGGTTCCAGACCTATCTCTGACAGTTTGGTCCAAATAAGACAACCAACTAATCACCATGGTGGGAACAGACGTAGAAATGGCACATATAATCTGAGCAGAATTTGCACATAAACAGTATATTGTGCTCTGCTTGCCTTAAGGTCAGTTCATGCCCTTTCCACGGGTTTGTATCTCACAGTGCAGTGATAATTTTGTCTCAGACCCTAGTCTCAGCCCAGTATGTGACCCCTGACCTATAACCTCCACATCCATGCGTCTCTCTCAATTCATTGTTCGAAGGCAGTGGTACAGTGGTACAAAAAGGCACAGCATGTCCCTGGAACATTTGGAATAGCCGGAGGGTGACACCAAGGCCTTCTTCGGAGTGAAAATGGACACTGTCTTCTCCAAAATAGGAGATATGGGAGATGTAGGGATCCCGTTCTGGAGGTGTCCTCCAATGACTATCTTCAGTTTCTCCACACCACTGCTGCATTTCCTCTCAAACAGAGAGAGTTCACACCTAAAAACAACACAAGACAATCATGGACACCTATTCTCTCTCACACACAGTTTCTATTCATTATAATATCTTATTAAAATATTTCAGTGTAATTTAACCTGGTCTTACCTAATGTGCTGATCTTTCACGTTCATGCTGTCCTGAATAGCGATGTCCATGTAGGCTGGCATTTTTAGATATTGGTCTTGAGTTTGAAGCTCGTCAAAAAAGTAGAGAAGTTGGTCTTGGTAGGTTTTGCTGTAGCATTTGTGTTGTGGTAGCTCCTCTGCTGTGCTGTGTTGCTGCTGGTCTTGGGTCAGCTGATGCTTAGAGAGGTCTTCGTTAGTGAACTCTGCATCTCCACTTTCTATTTATTTATGTGCCTCCTCCTACGCTGTCATACGCTCTGCAGCCAATCAGAGGGCTCGGATGGTGGGACAAGAGTCAGTGGGAATAATAGCGGATTCCACACAGGACAGGTGGGATGTTGTTCTTGATGCCATACGGCAAAGAGGTTGGCCACTTTAGTCCGTGTCTCTGTCCATGTGTACTCAGAAAAATCACGTTCCCATGTCAAGTTCCCATGTCAAAAATCATCAGAATTCAAATATGGCACATATGCTAGGATCACAAGTCTCCGTGCTCATTGCAACACATATACTGTCACGGTTGTCTTCGTCCTCCTCATCTGAGCAGTAAGAAATGTCGGACCAATACGCAGCGTGGTAAGTGTTCGTCATTTTAATGGAAAAACTGAACACTACAAAACAACAAAGTGACAACCGTGAAGCTAATGAACAATCGTGCTGACACAAACACTACACATAGACAATCACCCACAACCCACAATGACAAAACAGGCTACCTAAATATGGCTCCCAATCAGAGACAACGACTAACACCTGCCTCTGATTGAGAACCATATCAGGCCAAACACAGAAACAGACAAACTAGACATACAACATAGAATGCCCACTCAGATCACACCCTGACCAAACAAAACATATAAACATACAAAGCAAACTATGGTCAGGGCGTGACAGTACCCCTCCCCCCAAGGTGCGGACTCCGGCCGCAAAACCTGAACCTATAGGGGAGGGTCTGGGTGGGCATCTGTCCGCGGTGGCGGCTCTGGCGCTGGACGTGGACCCCACTCCACCATAGTCTTAGTCCACTTTATTGGCATCCTTTGAGCGGCGACCCTCTTGAAGGGCCCCACTGGACTGAGGGGCAGCTCCGGACTGAGGGGCGCCTCTGGACTGAGGGGCGCCTCTGGACTGAGGGGCAGCTCCGGACTGAGGGACAGCTCCGGACTGGCGGGCGGCTCTGGCGGCTCCTGACTGGCGGGCGGCTCTGGCGGCTCCTGACTGGCGGGCGGCTCTGGCGGCTCCTGACTGGCGGGCGGCTCTGGCGGCTCCTGACTGGCGGGCGGCTCTGGCGGCTCCTGACTGGCGGGCGGCTCTGGCGGCTCCGGACAGACGGGCGGCTCTGGCGGCTCCGGACAGACGGGCGGCTCTGGCGGCTCCGGACAGACGGGCGGCTCCGGCGGCTCCGGACAGACGGGCGGCTCAGGCGGCGCTGGACAGACGGGCGGCTCAGGCGGCGCTGGACAGACGGGCGGCTCAGGCGGCGCTGGACAGACGGGCGGCGCAGGCGGCGCTGGACAGACGGGCGGCTCAGGCGGCGCTGGACAGACGGGCACACCTGTAGGGAGGAGACGGAGAGACAGCCTGGTGCGTGGGGCTGCCACAGGACCCACCAGGCTGGGGAGACCTCCAGGAGGCTTGGTGTTAGGAAGAGGCACCTGAAGGACCGGGCTGTGGGGGAGCACTGGAGCTCTGGTGCGCAGCCTTGGCACCACTCCCCCAGGCTGGATAACTACTCTAGCCCGGACCCTCCAGAGTGCAGGCACAGGTTGAACCGGGCTGTGGGTGAGCACTGGAGATCTAGTGCCTACTACGCGCACCTCTCCCTTAGGCTCCACTCCCACATTTGCCCGGCACGAGCGGAGCGTAGGCATAGGACACACTGCACCCTCCCAGCGCCCCGGAGACACAGCACGCAGAGCCGGCGCAGGATACCCTGGACCGAAACGGCGTACCGGAGACCAGACACGCTGAGCAGGCAGAATACGCCCCGGCTGGATGCCCACACTCGCATGACACTTTCGGTGGGCTGCCCTATAGCGCACCGGGCTATGGGCACGTACTGGCGACACCGTGCGCTTCACCGCATAACACGGTGCCTGACCAGTAACGCACTGCTTATAATAAGCACGAGGAGTGAGCTCAGGTCTGCTACCTGGCTTAGCCACACTCCCCGTGTGCCCCCGCCCAAAAATGTTTGGGGGCTGCCTCTCGTACCTGTCGCGCTGCCATACTGCCTCCATTCGCCGGTATCCCTCCTCACACTGCTCCAGAGAATCCCAGGCGGGCTCTGGCACTCTCCCTGGGTCGACCGACCACCTGTCTATCTCCTCCCAAGTAGTGACATAGTCCAGATCTCGCTCCCATGTCCAGGAGTCCTGTGATCGCTGCTGCGGCTGCTGCTGTCCGTTACCACGTTGCTTGGTCCTTTTGTGGTGGGTGATTCTGTCACAGTTGTCTTCGTCCTCCTCACCTGAGGAGTAAGAAATGTCGGACCAATATGCAGCGTGGTAAGTGTTCGTCATTTTAATGGAAAAACTGAACACTACAAAACAACAAAGTGACAACCGTGAAGCAAATGAACAATCGTGCTGACACAAACACTACACATAGACAATCACCCACAACCCACAATGACAAAACAGGCTACCTAAATATGGCTCCCAATCAGAGACAACGACTAACACCTGCCTCTGATTGAGAACCATATCAGGCCAAACACAGAAACAGACAAACTAGACATACAACATAGAATGCCCACTCAGATCACACCCTGACCAAACAAAACATATAAACATACAAAGCAAACTATGGTCAGGGCGTGACATATACGCATCACAGAAAACACAACAACATAAGTCTTTATTTATAATATGACCATTTTATAGTAGGAATATGATAAAGACAGTGATGAGCACATAGTTGCATGGATTACCTGTCTTTAGATTGATAGCCCCCATCAGCAAAACATTGGACTATAAACTGGCCATCGCAAGTTTTGACCACGTAAATAGGATCAATTATTCCCATATCCTAAGGTGTCAATTATATCAGATTTGAACAATTATATGATACGTTGAAATAAAAATATATCAAAAAGGTTGTTTGCTTGCTTTTTGAATGAAAAAAGTTTTGGAAACTGGTGTTTGTACAAATTGAAACTGATTTGTTTGTTTTTGAAAGAGTGTCTTTCTGAAGTGAGTTATAGCTGAACCAGAAGGTTTGCCCTGTAAGCCATGCTGTGTCCCTGCATGGGAACAGGCAGTAGGTCTTTGTGATAGCAGACACACTTATATTGTGTGTCAGGGCTCAGCAGACTGCATGCAGAAGTGTGGGAAGCCGTGTGTCTCTGTGGCTCCCAGCTCCAGAGAGAGGATGGCGTGTGACTGGGGCACACTCAGCTTTGTGCAGTGAGCCAGCTGTGCTGTGAAGCTCAGAGGAGGGAAGTGTGCTGCCTGGGGCTTCTGGGAAACATTCCTTATTGTCCTCCGAAGCTCACCCATTGGCTACAGACTGAGAGAAACTCCAATGAGCGCAAGACTCAGACATTCATCGGCAGATTTGGGACTATATATAGGAGAGATGAAGCCAATAGAATTCATGATTCACTTTCTACACAGAGACCTCTACAACACAGAGATCAAGCCATGGAGCCTACAATCACTTCAGCAATGATATACTCTAGGACCACCTGAATCTGACCAATAAAGTAAATTGAAGATTCAAATTCATGGAAATTAATTACATTTTAATGATTGTTTGTATCAATAATGCCATATTTCCAAATAAGGTGATTAATGACTCTTCTCTTCTTGCAGATAAGAAAGCCAGTGGTGGAGAAGTTACGCAGAGATCGTATCAACAGCAGCATTGAGCAGCTCAAGTCTCTCCTGGGTCCAGAGATCCTCAACCAGCAGCCTGACTCCAAGCTGGAGAAATCAGACATCCTGAAAAGGAGAGTTTGCTTCCTGAGAGGACAGAAACAACAGCAACAGTACCAGCCAGTGAGCTCCTCATCCTGCTCAGCACGAGCCAATTAGGGTTACTCCTTCTCTGTGTCCCAGAGAAGACTGCTGAGTCACTTCCAGATACTAAGAACAGAAGGGAGAGTGACCTGCCTCAGATGAGCTCCCCAGCCCAGACAAACACAATGGACCATGTTGGTCTTAGATTAATGTCATGGAGAGTAATGCGAATAGGAAAATATCTTCTTCTTCATCTTCTGCTTATGTAGATTTTTTAAAGTATAGCTGTGATTGAGACTTTTAAATTCAGTTGTACTGAACAAGTTGAAATGTTTTTCGAAAGAAATGATCCAATTGATGAGCACTACATTTTTGTAGTATTTTTTAAACGTGTTGATTACAGTGATCAACAATAACTTGAATGGCCCTCCATGAGGACTTTTATCCCAAAATGGGTGTTATATCACTAATCTGTTTGTGAATGTTTATGCCTTACATTTTTTAAGGGGAACGTATAAGAGAAAAAAAACATATTTGCTTTGTTACCAATACATTTGTTTAGTGATATGGTTATACTGATGTTATATTGCACATCTTCTGTAAAAAAAAACATGTATACTAGTCCTGTATTACCGGATCGATAAAGTTGTCTGTCGCGCGGGAAAAATAAATAAATCAGCGCCCACCCCTCAAACAGCTATCTGTATCAGTTATTTATTTGATATTGATCAACTTGAGCTACAGTATCACTGTTCCTCCATGACACATTTTTACCCAAACTGGGTATTATACAGTACCTGTTATCATCAATCTGTGATTAGCGATATTTGATCTGTTTTAAGATCAGACTTTATGTGTGAACACTTTTTGTGTGAAAATGTGGCTCACATGATTTGAATAATGTGCACATTGCAGATGGTGAAAACTTCACGCTCATTGTAAAACCTGTTGTTTATTTTGAACAATATGTTGTATTTTATAAAGACAGTAACTGTATATCCTATGTATTGGAGAGGTGTCCAAGTTCTTGTTGTTTAATCACTTTATTTCTATTTAAATATTTACCTTAAATTAAGGTCTTTAATGATATGAATCATTGAGTCAATCTGAATAAATACACAAATCATTAAATTAAATCTTGTTTGGTTTGATGGCAACCTTCCATCACAGTTACATTACTGATTCATGATATTCCACATGTAGAAACAATAAAGCCTACTATTACCCATTACTGTAAACAAGGATATTGAATTCATTAGAATGCAACACTGAATCCATATTAATTTGTACCTCTCTGGGTGCTTCATTCTAAGTCTACCACGTAAGATAAAAGTTAGACATTTCTATCCACACATAATTACAATTTTCCCTTTATTTAACCATGAAAGACATGACAAGACATTGCATGAATTGTTTTAGTTGGCATGTGAAAGTGACTATAAAGAGATAATTAATCATAAATATTCCCCAGGAGGCATGAATGTGATTTTTTTTTACTGACACGCATATATTACATAAATGTATTTTCAGTGTATCAGAATGTATAACAATTCCATTTCAGTGAGTTTAGTTTGGTCATCAGTAATTTCAGGTGTCAGAATAAGAATACTAAAACTGCTACTGTCATCTTAGTGCTCTAAAAGTTTAGGGCAGCTGTGCCCTCAAAACTCAATAGCTAATGTGATGTGCAATAAGACACACTTCTATTGTTCCTCCATTGAAAGTAGTGAATGGAGAGAGTGTGGGAAACTGAGGAAAACTCACTCACAGAGCTACTTGGGACAACAGACTCAGCCCTCTACCTTGGACTGTCAATGGATTGTCATATACGCTAAATACAAATACAACCTTATAGTGAAATGCTTACTTGCTTCTACACCTGCATTGCTTGCTGTTTGGGGTTTTAGGCTGGGTTTCTGTACAGCACTTTGAGATATCAGCTGATGTAAGAAGGGCAATATAAATAAATGTTATTTTATTTTATTTACTTACAAGCCCTTAACCAACAATGCAGTTTTGAGAAAAATACACACAAAAAAACTAAACAAAGTAACAAATAATTAAAGAGCAGCAGTAAAATAACAATAGCGAGGCTATATAAAAGTGGTACCGGTACAGAGTCAATGTGCGGGGGCACCGGTTATTGGAGGTAATTGAGGTAATATGTACATGTATGTAGAGTTATTAAAGTGACTATGCAAAGATAATAACAGAGAGTAGCAGCAGCGTAAAAGAGGGGGGCAATGCAAATAGTCTGGTTAGCCATTTGATTAGATGTTTAGGAGTCTTATGGCTTAGGTGTAAAAGCTGTTTAGAAGCCTCTTGGACCTAGACTTGGCGCTCCGGTACCGCTTGCTGTGCGGTAGCAGAGAGAACAGTCTATGACTAGGGTGGCTGGAGTCTTTGACAATTTTTAGGGCCTTCCTCTGACAACACCTGGTATAGAGGTCTTGGATGGCAGGAAGCTTGGCCCCAGTGATGTACTGGGTCGTACGCACTACCCTCTGTAGTGCCTTGCGGTCAATAAGGCCTATCTACATAACCAGTGGCATAATGCATTTAAACACATTTTCTAAATGGTTTATATGTGGGGCATGGTTGAAAATATGGAATTTGTTTGTGTACACAAACACACATCCTACTTGAATTGATACTCTGTAACAGTGAGTCTTTATCTGTTTCTTAAGAACAATATTTCAGTAATGAGCTTTGCCACCAGGGACTTAAAACTTCTTAAAGATCGGCGTTCCGTCTAGGGGACAGTTGTGAATCATGCAGCGCATTATGTCACCATCGCAGATTTTAGAGAAACAACAAATGTCGGTACATATAAGGGTCTTATATCGGCTGAAAGCTTAAATTCTTGTTAATAAAACTGCACTGTCCAATTTACTTAAGCTATTACTGGGGGAAAAAATGCCATTCTATTATTTGAGGAGAGCTCCTAACAACAAAACACTTTTTTCTTCGCGATAGGTTTGATAAATTCACCTCTGAAGGTGAAATGTGTACTTACATTCTGAAATCTTTCTCTGATTCATCATCCAAAGGAACCCAGAGATAACATGAAGTGTTGTTTTGTTAGATAAAATCCTTTATCATATCCTAAAAAGATCCATATAGCATGCACGATCGATTTTGTATTTCCACTCACTCATTCAATTTGCAAAGAAAGGAATCTGTGAAAATCTCACCCTAAACGTTTTCAAATCCAATTAAATCAAATCAAAGTTTATTTGTCACGTGCGCCGAATACAACAGGTGTAGACCTTACAGTGAAATGCTTACTTACAGGCTCTAACCAATAGGGCAAAAAAAGGTATTAGGTGAACAATAGGTAAGTAAAGAAATAAAACAACAGTAAAAAGACAGGCTATATACAGTAGCGAGGCTATAAAAGTAGCCTCAGAAATTGTAGCCCAAATAAATGCTTCACAGAGTTCAAGTAACAGACCCATCTCAACATCAACTGTTCAGAGGAGACTGCGTGAATCAGGGCTTCATGGTCGAATTGCTGCAAAGAAACCACTACTAAGGACACCAATAAGAAGAATCAAATCAAATCAAAGTTTATCTGTCACGTGTGCCGAATACAACAGGTGTAGACCTTACAGTACTTACTTACAGGCTCTAACCAATAGTGCAAAAAAGGTGTTAGGTGAACAATAGGTAAGTAAAGAAATAAAACAACAGTAAAAAGGCTATATACAGTAGTGAGGCTATAAAAGTAGCGAGGCTACATACAGACACCGGTTAGTCAGGCTGATTAAGGTAGTATGTACATGTAGATATGGTTAAAGTGACTATGCATATATGATGAACAGAGAGTAGCAGTAGTGTAAAAGAGGGGTTGGCAGGTGGTGGGTGGTGGGGCACAATGCAGATAGCCCGGTTAGCCAATGTGCGGGAGCACTGGTTGGTCGGCCCAAACGAGGTAGTATGTACATGAATGTATAGTTAAAGTGACTATGCATATATGATAAACAGAGAGTAGCAGCAGCGTAAAAAGAGGGGTTGGGTTGGGGGGGCACACAATGCAAATAGTCAGGATAGCCATTTGATTACCTGTTCAGGAGTCTTATGGCTTGGGGGTAAAGAAATGTTGAGAACCTTTTTGTCCTAGACTTGGCACTCCGGTAGTAGAGAGAACAGTCTATGACTGGGGTGGCTGGGGTCTTTGACAATTTTTAGGGCCTTCCTCTGACACTGCCTGGTGTAGAGGTCCTAGATGGCAGGCAGCTTAGCCCCAGCTGGGCAGTACGCACTACCCTCTGTAGTGCCTTGCGGTCAGAGGCCGAGCAATTGCCGTACCAGGCAGTGATGCAACCAGTCAAGATGCTCTCGATGTTGCAGCTGTAGAACCTTTTGAGGATCTCAGGACCCATGCCAAATCTTTTTAGTTTCCTGAGGGGGAATAGGCTTTGTCGTGCCCTCTTCATGGCTGTCTGGCCATGCAGTCGTGGGTGAACAGGGAGTACAGGAGGGGCCTGAGCACGCACCCCTGTGGAGCTCCAGTGTTGAGGATCAGCGTGGCAGATGTGTTGCTACCTACCCTCACCACCTGGGGGCGGCCCGTCAGGAGGTCCAGAATCCAGTTGCAGAGGGAGGTGTTTAGTCCCAGGATCCTTAGCTTAGTGATGAGCTTTGAGGGTACTATGGTGTTGAACGCTGAGCTGTAGTCAATGAATAGCATTCTCACATAGGAGTTCCTTTTGTCCAGGTGGGAAAGGGCAGTGTGGAGTGCAATAGAGATTGCATCATCTGTGGATCTGTTTGGGCGGTATGCAAATTGGAGTGGGTCTAGGGTTTCTGAGATAATGGTGTTGATGTGAGCCATTACCAACCTTTCAAAGCACTTCATGGCTACGGACGTGAGTGCTACGGGTCTGTAGTGATTTAGGCAGGTTGTGTTCTTGGGCACAGGGACTATGGTGGTCTGCTTGAAACATGTTGGTATTACAGACTCAATCAGGGACATGTTGAAAATGTCAGTGAAGACACCTGCCAGTTGGTCAGCACATGCCCGGAGCACACGTCCTGGTAATCCGTCTGGCCCCGCAGCCTTGTGTATGTTGACCTGTTTTAAGGTCTTACTCACGTTGGCTACGGAGAGCGTGATCACACAGTCGTCCGGAACAGCTGATGCTCTCATGCATGCCTCAGTGTTGCTTGCCTCGAAGCGAGCATAGAAGTGATTTAGCTCGTCTGGTAGGCTCGTGTCACTGGGCAGCTCGCGGCTGTGCTTCCTTTTGTAGTCTGTAATAGTTTGCAAGCCATGCCACATAAGACGAGCATCGGAGCCGGTGTAGTATGATTCAATCTTAGCCCTGTACTGACGCTTTGCCTGTTTGATGGTTCGTCGCAGGGCATAGCAGGATTTCTTGTAAGTCCCGCACCTTGAAAGTGGCAGCTCTACCCTTTAGCTCAGTGCGGATGTTGCCTGTAATCCATGGCTCCTGGTTGGGGTATGTACGCACAGTCACTGTGGGCACGACGTCATCGATGCACTTATTGATAAAGCCAGTGACTGATGTGGTGTAGCCCTCAATGCAATCGGAAGAATACCGGAACATATTCCTGTCTGTGATAGCAAAACAGTCCTGTAGTTTAGCATCTGCTTCATCTGACCACCTTTTTATAGACTGAGTCACTGGTGCTTCCTGCTTTAATTTTTGCTTGTCAGCAGGAATCAGGAGGATAGAGTTGGGGTCGTATTTACCAAATGGAGGGCGAGTGATAGCTTTGTATGCGTCTCTGTGTGTGGAGTACAGGTGATCTAGAAAAAAATGTCCCTCTGGTTGCACATTTAACATGTTGATAGAAATTTGGTAGAACTGATTTCAGTTTCCCTGCATTAAAGTCTCCGGCCACTAGGAGTGCCACCTCTGGGTGAGTGGTTTCCTGTTTGGTTATTTCCTTATACAGCTGACTGAGTGCGGTCTTAGTGCCAGCATTTCTGTGGTTGTAAATAAACAGCCACGAAAAGTATAGCTGAAAACTCTCTAGGCAAGTAGTGGCCTGCAATTTATTGTTCTATCTTGCCGGTGCAGCGTATATCCACGTCGTCATTCAGCCACGATTCCGTGAAACATAGGATGTTACAGTTTTTGATGTCCCGTTGGTAGGATATTCGTGATTGTACCTCGTCTAACTTATTGTCCAATGATTGCACGTTGGCGAGTAGTATTGATGGTAACAGCAGCTTTCCCACTCGCCTTCTCTGGGTCCGGACAAGGCATCCGGCTCTTTGTCCTCTGTACCTGCGTCGCTTCCTCTTGCAAATAA
Organism: Salvelinus namaycush; assembly: GCF_016432855.1. NCBI lineage: Eukaryota > Metazoa > Chordata > Actinopteri > Salmoniformes > Salmonidae > Salvelinus > Salvelinus namaycush. The sequence continues at coordinate 23,290,827 of NC_052326.1, forward strand.
CGGGGATGTCAGCCCTGTGGGGTGTTGGAGAATGTCCTCTGCGTCCTCCTTGTTGTAGAAAAAATCTTTGTCTAATCCGAGGTGAGTGATCGCTGTCCTGATATCCAGAAGCTCTTTTTTGCCATAAGATACGGTTGTAGAAACATTATGTACAAAATAAGTTACAAATAACGCAAAAAACCCCACATAATAGCACAATTGGTTGGGCGCCCGTAAAACTGCTGCCATTTTTTCCGGCATAATTCAACGAGTCAAATCATGTTCGTATGTATTCCTCAGAGATCCTAGAAGGTAACAAGACTTCACTATTTCATTAGGGGTATAGTATATCCTATAGGACACCATATTTGGTCAGAGAGCGACGCCTTAATGGCACGCCGGGCGGCCATCACTTGATCGACTGTATCCTTGTCCAATAAGCATTAATCGGGGTCAAACAAAGCTAGCTAGATAGCCAATGAGCTGGGCTTTACGGGAGTATTCGGGAACCATGTATATGTTGTAAAATGTAGCTACTAACCTTGTACGACAGTATGCCTTTTCATTTTGGACAAACATTATAAGGATATTCAGAGTTATGAAAAATGGTTGTTTTGCAAATGTGGAACTTATAATATGGCTACTAATACTTGGAAAGTTAAATCAAAGTCCAAGTATACAGATTTGACGATATTCTTGCAAAAGAATTGAATTAAAATGTGAATGTCTTCTTCACGATTTGCCCAAATGTACCTGGGGACTTCACACTTAAAGGCTTGTTGTTCACTCATTTTTCAAGTTATCCATCTGAAACTTTGTACATACACTGCTGCTATCTTGGGGACACTATCGGAATTACAACCAGAGTGATGGCAATAACTATGGCCTTTCTCTTGCATTTCAAAGATGGTGGTAGAAAAAGGCAAGTTGTTTTTTTCTTTGTATTTTCTTCTACCAGATCTATTATGTTATATTCTCCTACATTCAATTCACATTTCCACAAACTTCAAAGTGTTTCCTTTCAAATGGTACCAAGAATATGCATATCCTTGCTTCAGGGCCTGAGCTACAGGCAGTTAGATTTGGGTATGTCATTTAGGCGAAAATTGAAAAAAAGGGGGCTTTTAATGAACTGCTTGTGTAGAGATTCATTAACATTTAACAAGGCACACTTCTGTTGTTTAGTAGAAGCTCTCTCAATAGGCAGAGTGTGGGAAAGCTCTGGAAAGCAGAGTCATAGTTTAGTTTTGTCAGTCCCACCAGCACCTGTGAGTCTCAACGGGGAAAAGGCACACTTTATGAGGGTAATAAAAGAAAGATTAAATAAAGGAATCTCAGGTTTACCAAAGTTATGAAAGGCATTTTCAGTTTTTCTATCTCTATGATTAACAATCTTTATTAGTAAATTTGTGTAGCCCACTTATTGGTGTAGACAGAAGTAAAGCACTCACAAATCCCAAGGGAATTTAAAATATTTTGGCATTAAACAAAGAGTAAAAATTAAAAAATGTAAGGTTTTAGTTCAACAGTAGACACAATCATGTGCTCTTTTGATTGGCTAACAATCCCTTTCTAAAAGTGTGTATTGTGAGTTTAGGCATTGAATCAGCCAGTGTAGACAATCCAGATTGTCTGTGAAGTCAAGTTCTGTCTATAGTACAACACAGACCTAACTGCCGTCACTAATGGTTCACTGAGCCGCTTTTGTAGTGCATTGATCACAGCACACAGGACTCAGTGTGGGAAACTCAACTAGCTCTCTCAAGACAGAGGACACAATCTGCTGCATCTGGACTCCCAAAACAGGGAAAGCATTCCATGCAAAACACATGACATCCTACTTTGCCCTATTATTGTCTAATTGTTCTATTTTTCTGGATTAAAAAAAGTTACATTCTGAAATCACAAGGAATTACCAAATGGATATACTGTTTATAAATAAAGTGAAACAATTCAAGTTATTCATCATATCAGATTAACAGAGTTTAAAATTATTTAAAGTGCTTAAATGTGACCAAACTGCACGTTATCAAGGAAATAGCAGACTGTCCTTCAAAATGAAACAATCTAAAGGGTTTGGTAACACCAAGAGTTTTAATGTAGAGGCTCTGCGTCAATCTCACATGTAATCTCACTGTCAGTGTCATTGATCCCAACATCAGGCAGCAGATCTGGGGGTCACCATTTTCCCAGAGTTACACAGCGCTCTGTGAGTTACTCTCCATCACCCACCACCCCTCCACCTGTTCCCCTGAGACGTGACCATTGTCCCCCAGCAATAAGAACACTGAGCATGTGGCAGCTCCACATTCCTTATTGTCCTCCCAAGCTCACCCATTGGCTACGGACTGTGAGAAACTCCAACAAGCCCAAGACACACACTTTCATATGCAGATTTGGGACTATATATAGGAGAGATGAAGCCAGTAGAAATCATGATTCACTTTCTACACAGAGACCTCTACAGCACAGAGATCCAGCCATGGCACCTACAATCACTTCAGCAATGATCTACTCTAAGGAGCACCTGACTCTGACCAACAAGGTAAATTGAAGATTCAAATTCAAGGACATTTATTTACTTTGATTGCTGGTTTATTTGTTTCAATAATGCCATATCAGAATAAGGTTATTAATGACTCTCCTCTTCTCTTCTTGCAGATAAGAAAGCCAGTGGTGGAAAAGTTATTCAGAGATCGAAACAACAACAGCCCTAAGCAGCTCAAGTCTCTCCTGGATCCAGAGATCCTCAACAATCAGCCTGACTCCAAGCTGGAGAAAGCAGGCATATTGGCGATGACAGTTTGCTTCCTGAGACAACAGCAACAGTACCAGCCAGTGAGCTCATCCTCATGCTAAGCACCTGTCAATCAGGGTTACTCCAGGTGTGTCCAAGAGATTGTGCACTTCCTGTCCAAGGATGAGGTGAAGACACATCCCAGAGAAGACAGCTGAGCCACTTCCAGAGCCTCCAGCCATCCTTTGATAAGAACAGGAGGGAGAGTGACCTGCCTCAGCTGAGCTCACCAGTCCAGCACAGCATCGGTAAAGAGAAGAGTCCAGTCAACAGCGCCTTCTGGAGGCCCTGGTAGAGTCCTGAAGAAGCTGCACTCAGACAAACTTGATGGACCATGTTGGTCTAACGTTAATGTCATGGATGAGAATAGATCTTCTTTATCTTCTGTTTATGTAGGAGTTTTTACAAGTCTTCTGTGATTGAGACTTTTCATTTCAGTTTAACTTCATTTCTGAAATCATAACCTTTATGTTTTGTGAAACGTGTTAGTTATGTTGATCGTGTGTTCATTCAAGATCAACAATAACCTGAATGATCTTTCATAAGGACTTTTGACCCACAATGTGTAGTTATTACATCAATTTTTTTGTGATTGTCTATGACTCATCTGTTTAAAGGTCAAAACGTATAAGAGAAAACAACTGTTAGTTTTTTTGTTACCAATACATTTGTGTAGTGATATGGTCATGTTGACGTTATATTGAGCATCTTCTGTGAAGCATGTATCAGTTATCTGTTTGATATTGATCAACCTAAGCTAGAGCATCACTGAGAAAACGGTTCTCTCTCATTGTAAGACCTCTTGTTTATTTTCAAAAGACATTAACTGTGTATCCTATACTCTGTTAGAGTATCTTATGTCTTGGAGATTTATCCAAATTCTTGTTGTAATGTTTAATCACTTTATTTCTTTTGAAATATTTACCTTAAATTAAGGTTTTCAACGATGAGACTGATTGAGCTACTCAATAAATACACAAATCATGAAATTAAATCTTGTTGTTTGTTACTCTATTCTTCTCTTGACAACCTTCCGTCACAGTTATATTACTGATTTATCAAATTCCACATAGAGCTACTAGCTAGACCATATGGATCTAAATCAAACAAAGCCTACTATGAGTTTAAATTCTACAGAATTATCTTGAAAGAATAACACACTAAATATATATATCGTTCACCTCTTTGTGCTTTGTTAAAAATCTTCAGAGTACGATAAATATTTTTGTAGTCACACATTGTAACTTCACATGAATTGGTTTGATATAGTCCGAAAATACGAATGAAAGATTCAGGCTGTTTATTTGACATATAATATCACTAAAGTGTAATGTAGTTTGAAAGAGATAATTGATAATATGAGTTCCCAGAAGCATGGCTGTGATGTTTTTACTGAAACACCTGTTTTACATACATTTATTTTTAGTATATCAGAATGTATTGCAATAGAATTTAGTTAGTTTATCAGTGATTCCAGGTGTTGGAAGAAAACTTCTGCTGTCATCTTAGTGGTTTCAAAATGTACGGCTGCAGGGCTGCATAATGTGATGTGTAATAAGACACACTTCTATTGTTCCTCCATTGAAAGCAGTGAACGGAGAGAGTGTGGGAAACCCAGGAAAACTCACTCACATAGCCCCTTTGGGGCAATAGATTCAGACCTCTAACCTGGACTGTCAAAGATTAGAGCGGGGGTCTAGTCTCAATGGGGAAATCTAGGGATCTATTGCTAATGAGCCTATAAAATGTTCTGTATTTTGTGTCTTGCAGGAAGAAAACTGATAAAACATTATCAAAATAAAGGTTGAAGACATCATATTTTGATAATTAGCTTTTTTGCGCCACATGGGCAGTACTTCTTCTTCTTCAAGATCAATGCAATTAGTCCAGTATTTACAGTGCATTCTGAAAGTATTCAGACCCCTTCCCTTTTTCCACATGTTGTTACGTTACAGCCATACTCTAAAATTGATAAAATTATTTTTTTCCTCATCAATCTACACACAATACCCCATAATGACAAAGCGAAAACAGGTTTTCAGAAATGTTTGCTAATTTATAAAACCTTAAAAACAGAAAAAGCGTATTTAAATAAGTATTCAGACTCTTTGCTATGATACTTGAAATTGAGCTCAGGTGCATCCTGTTTCCATTGATCATCCTTGAGATGTTTCCACAACTTGGTTGGAGTCCACCTGTGGTAAATTCAATAGATTGGACATGATTTGGAAAGGCACACCCCTGTCCTTATAAATTCCCACAGTTGACAATGCATGTCAGAGCAAAAACCTAGCCATGAGGTCGAAGGAATTGTCCGTAGAGCTCCGGGACAGAATTGTTTTGAGAAACAGATCTGAGAAAGGGTATCAAAAAATGGCTGCAGCATTGAAGGTCCCCAAGAGCACAGTGGCCTCCATCATTCTTAAATGGAAGAAGTTTGGAAGAAGGCTCTTCCTAGAGCTGGCCACCCAGCCAAACTGAGCAATCGGGGAAGAAGGGCCTTGGTCAGGAAAGTGACCAAGAACCCAATGGTCACTCTGACAGAGTTCCAGAGTTCCTCTGTGGAGATGGAAGAACCTTCCAGAAGGACAACAATCTCTGCAGCACTCCACCAATCAGGCCTTTATGGTAAAGTGACCAGACGGAAGCCACTCCTCAGTAAAAGGCACATGACAGCCCACTTGGAGTTTGCTAAGAGGCACCTAAAGACTCTCAGACCATGAGAAACAAGATTCTCTGGTCTGATGAAACCAAGGTTGAACTCTTTGGCCTGAATGCCAATGTGTCACGTCTGGAGGAAACCGGGCACCATCCCTAAGCTAAGGTGAAGCATGGTGGTGGCAGCATCATGCTGTGGGGATGTTTTTCAGCGGCAGGGACAAGAAGACTAGTCAGGATCGAGGGAAAGATGAATGGAGAAAAGTACAGAGAGATCCTTGATGAAAACCTGCTCCAGATCGCTCAAACTGGGGCAAAGGTTCACCTTCCAACATGACAACAAACATTAGCACACAGCCAAGACAACGCAGGAGTGGCTTCGGCACAAGTCTCTGAATGTCCTTTAGTGGCCCAGCCAGAGCCCGGACTTGAACCCGATCGAACATCTCTGGTGAGACCTGAAAATAGTTTCGCAGCAACGCTCCCCATCCAACCTGACAGAGCTTGAGAGGATCTGCAGAGAAGAATGGGAGAAATTCCCCAAATACTGGTGTGCCAAGCTTGCAGCGTCACACCCAAGAAGACTCATTGCTGTAATCGCTGCCAAAGGTGCTTAAAAATGTACTGAGTAAATGGTCTGAACGCTTATGTAAATGTGATATTTCTGAAGAAAAAAAAATAGACATTTGCACAAATTATTAAAATTTGTTTTTGTTTGTCATTATGGTGTGTATCGTGTGTATATTGATGATGAAAATAAACAATTTAATCAATTTTAGAACAAGGCTGTAACGAAACAAAATGTAAAAAAAGTCAAGAGGTCTGAATACTTTCCGAATGCACTATATACTGTTTGTATGTTGGGTATAGTTAAAACACACTATCTGTTTGTGTACACAAGCACACAGGTTTGCATTGATTATCTGTAACAGTGTAACTTTATCCGTTTTTAAAAGAAAAATATTTCAGTAATGGGCTTTACCTGCAGTGGCTTTATGGGAACTGCCTGTGTAGAGATTAATTAGCATATAACAAGACACACTTCAATTGTTTAGGAAAAGCTCTTTCAATGGGCAGAGTGTGGGAAAGCTCTGAAGAGCAGAGTTTCAGTTTAGACTCATCAGTACCACCTGGAGTCTCAATGGAGAATAGGCACACTTGTAATGTTCAGTGGATAGAATGGGTGGGAGGGTGTATTTGGGGTTATTTATTACTCTTGCTTATGCAATTAATAAATCAAAAATATTATGTAAGCATGTTCTCTGCAACTATACATGAGTAGAAAATGCTTCTTTCTCAATTATTATATGGATATGTGTCTGGTTATGTTTCAATATGAGAGATAAGCCACAAATAAATTATGATAACTTTCAATGCCATTTGTATTATGCATTATATTCCTATTTTCCGTATAATTATTTTAATGATGTTTCTATAACAGTGTATCAGAATATTGTGAGTTTAGGACCTGAATCAGCCAGTCCTGGTTTTTCCCTCCAGAATCCAGATGGTCGGTGATGTCAGGCTCTTTCTATAGACAACACAGAGCCAATGGCCGTCACTACTAGTCCACTGAGCAGCTTTAGTAGTACATTCATCACAGCACACAGGACTCAGTGTGGGAAACTCAGATCCGCTCTCTACTCACACTAACCAATAGCCCCAAGACAGAGAACACATCTGCTACCTCTGAACTCTCAACACTGAAGGAGAATTCCCTCCATTCTCTGAATACAGAAGTAGTGAAGGTGTGTAGATACAAAACTCTTTCTCTTCAAGAAGATCATCAATAATCAATCACTTCAATACTCATCAATTAGACTCCACTTAAATGTGCACGTTTTTTATAGTTTGTTACTCATTTCATGTCATATTGATCATACTGAGTGCAATAATTGGGAGGTTTTGTATTTGACACACATTTCTAAAAGGAATGAAGCAAATTTAGAGAAGGAGCCTAAGAGAGTACAATAAATAACCATCCTCAGCCAGTCAACAGTGATCCAAACAGGATCTTATTAGCAGCCCTACCTTGAAATTAAATTCTAGGAGAGCACAACACATTCATAACAGCAGAATCAAAGAGGTCAAACCCATCTTCTAGTGCTTAAATGTGACTGAACCTGTACTGTATCAAAAATAATGGTATTCAACAACAAACCCAACAATCAAAAGGACCTGTGTAGCACCAAGAGTTTTAATGTAGAGGATCTGTGTAAATTGTGATGATGAGCGTGTGTTCCGTCAGTGTCATTGATCCCAACATCAGGCAGCAGATCTGGGGGTCACCACTTTCCCAGAGTCACACAGCGCTCTGTGAGTTACTCTCCATCACCCCTCCACCTGTTCCCCTGAGACGTGACCATTGTACCCCAGCAATAAGAGCACTGAGCATGTGGCAGCTCCACATTCCTTATTGTCTTCCCAAGCTCACCCATTGGCTACGGACTGTGAGAAACTCCAACAAGCCCAAGACACACACTTTCATATGCAGATTTGGGACTATATATAGGAGAGATGAAGCCAGTAGAAATCAGATTAACTTTCTACACAGAGACCTCTACAGCACAGAGATCCAGCCATGGCACCTACAATCACTTCAGCCATGATCGATTAAGGAGCACCTGACTCTGACCGATAAGGTAAATTGAAGATTTAAATTCAAGGAAATTAAATAAATTGTAATGGTTTATTTGTTTCAATAATGTCATATTTCAGAATAAGGTTATTCATTATTATCTTCTTCTTGCAGCTAAGAAAGACAGAAAGACAGTGGAGAAGTTACGCAGAGATCGTATCAACAGCAGCATTGAGCAGCTCAAGTCTCTCCTGGGTCCAGAGATCCTCAACCAGCAGTCTGACTCCAAGCTGGAGAAAGCAGACATACTGGAGATGACAGTTTTCTTCCTGAGACAACAGCAACAGTACCAGCCAGTGAGCTCCTCCTCATGTTAAGCACCAGGGTTACTCCAGGTCACAGGAAGTTGGTGGCACCTTAATTGGGGAGGACGGGCTTGTGGTAATGGCTGGAGCGGAATAGGTGGAATGGTATCAAACTCATGGTTTCTATGTGTTTGATGCAGTTCAATTAGCGCCGTTCCAGCCATTATTATGAGCCGTCCTCCCCCCAGCAGCCTCCACTGCTCCAAGTGTGTCCAAGAGATTGTGCACTTCCTGTCCAAGGATGAGGTGAAGACACATCCCAGAGAAGACTGCTGAGCCACTTCCAGATACTTCAGCCATCCTCTGATAAGAACAGAAGGGAGAGTGACCTGTCTCAGCTGAGTCCCCCACCCCAGCACAGCATAAGCAAAGAGCAGAGTTCAGTCAACAGTGGTCTCTGGAGGCCCTGGTAAAGTCCTACAGACCGGAGCTCCACTCAAACAAACAAAATGGACCATGTTGGTCTAAGATTAATGTTGTGGACAGTAATGAGAATAGGAATATATATTCCTCATCTTCTTCTCATGCAGGAGGTTTTAAAAGTCTTGTTGTGACTGAGAACCTCTTTTTATTTTTTTTCTATGAAAATGATCCAGTCGATGAACACTCCATTTTAGAAGTGTTAATTGAAATAATAACCATTTATGTTTTATGAAACGTGTTGATTATGTTGATTATGTTTTAATTCATGATCAACAATAACTTGAATGGTCCTCCATGAGGATGTTTAACCCAAAATAGGTTTTATATCTGTTTGTGATTGTCTATATGTTACCACTACATTTTGTAGTGATAAGGTAATATTGAAAAGTTATTGAATATGTACCAGTCTGTTCAACTTCCTCCATGATTAGACTTTACCCAAACTGGGTAATATATCTGTGTCAGATCAAAATTATAGAATTTGCTTGATGTGAATGTTATTCAGATAATTTCAGCAATGAAGATATTGCATATAAATGTGTATTCTCTCACATAGACCCCTTGTTAATTTTAAACAATGATGTTGTCTTTTATAAAGACGGTAAATGTGTTTCCTATACTCTGTTAGAGTATTATAAGTCTTGGAGAATTGTCCAAGTTCTGTTTGTGATGTTAAATCACTATTATTTGTCTATTCACGTTGAGTCAATTTTAATAAACTAAAAAAGCAATCAAATTAATTGATTCTTCACTTTTTTCCTTTCCTTTATTATTTAATAATCTCCTCACTCAAGAACATTAATGGGCTAAATTTCACATTTAGATTGTGCGGATTAAGCCCAAAAAGTGAATGCCCACAGCTAAAAGTTTAGAACATTTTGAAAATACTTATCTGGTAGCGCCCCCTGGTGTGCGATTAGCTCTTGAATTGTCCATGGTGCTGAACTAGAATTGACCGCCACTGAACATTGCAGCACACGAAGCAAAGTCTTTCTAAACTAAGTTACTAATGCCATTGAGGGTTACATTGCTAGCTAAGACTGATAAATGTTAGCCTACTTAGATAAATATGTTGGAAGTCATTCCACAATTGGCTCAATGCACCATGAGTCAGTGTGATAAGAGGGAAATAGATACAAGACAGAACCAATAGAATTAGTAGAAAATAATCAGGAATGTTTAATAAGTGGTTTCAATTACAACATGAAGTGGTATCAATTACAACATGATGTGGTATCAATTACAACATGAAGTGGTATCAATTACAACATGATGTGGTATCAATTACAACATGAAGTGGTATCAATTACAACATGATGTGGTATCAATTACAACATGATGTGGTATCAATTACAACATGATGTGGTATCAATTACAACATGAAGTGGTATCAATTACAACATGAAGTGGTATCAATTACAACATGAAGTGGTATCAATTACAACATGATGTGGTATCAATTACAACATGAAGTGGTATCAATTACAACATGATGTGGTATCAATTACAACATGATGTGAAAAGAATCATTGCTGAACTTGAAAAGATAAGTAACATCATACAACAAAACAGAGTATAACGCCTTTACAAAAGGCAAAATAATTTGAGAAGCTTACTCCCTATAATAATACAACTGCTTTGCAGCAGTGTTCGTCATACACTGTAGACAATTTCTGGGTACATCAAAACAAGATATGTGCAAATGTTGAACAACTGACAATAAAAAGCCCATACTGAAAATAAGACAAATCAACGACAGCATTGGTTGTTGGGTTGAGAGGAGCAAATATGATCAAAAATGTTCGGGTACGCTTCCCTAGTCTTGTGATGCAGTGATCGTTGTCAGTAGGCTATTACCATGGCCTCCACAGAGAGCCTTGGGAACGCCGTGATGATGACCTTGATGTTGACCGCTTGGCTGCAGACCGCGCGTGCTGTTCACTTGACATGCTCCTGGACAGGGCTGTTTTCTGAAGCACGTAAAAGCGTTTGATCTCCTGTTGTTCTGCAGCCTGCAGAGGCTCGTGAAGGGACAGGTGGCGGAGGGTCTCCTGCAGACACTGGGAGCAGCCCTGGGAGTAGGTGGGCGAAACGCCCGCATTGGTCTCCCTCTGTAGGAAACTCACCGCCAACTCCAAAATATCCGCTTTCTCCAGTTTGGATAAGAGCTGCTGCTGCTGGCCACACATCTGTCCTCTGTGGAGAAGTGTTCTCAGTTGCTCAATGCTGCTGTTCATGCGGTCTCTCCGAATTTTCTCCACAACGAGCTTCTGTAACTAAAGGAAGGATAAAGAAAAAAATATTAGACTATTGTTCGTGATAATTAAACTGAAACTAAAAATATGAAAATAAAATGGTGCTGTGCTTGTCAAATGCCGAGCATTCGGCTACTTACCTTATTACTGGATGAACAAGTAAGCCTATTGCTTTCAGCAAAAGGAGCCATGGCCGTTAGAAACAGGCTGTTGGAAACAGGCGTTCCAACTTGGGACATTTAGAGTGGATATTCTTCAACGAGCTCTCATACAAAGCTATATGTAGGCTACAGCAGCCCAGCAACCCAATCTAAATAAGTTTGTGATGAGTCTGTGGAGTCTGTACTTATACTATGCGCATCCCTACCTAATTGCGTGGATTTTTAACACCTGAAACTTTCCCACACTCCACAGCCAACCATATAGCCGACGACCGCAATAAAATTTCAGCGACATATATTTGATGACATCCCCCATTTGCCATGTCCCACTAACACTGTTGGAAGGAACATACGTGTGTGAATGGGACATGCTGCCATCCAAAAGTGTGCCGGTTAATCACACCTACCTTGGCGCCTAACTACACTGCCCACGAGCCCACCATTTACCTTGAGCAAAATAGTCTGTCTCCGTTGACGGATCTTTGATGTCCACCACATGGTGAGATAGAGGGAAACAGGAGTAGCCGGGCACACGTTACCACAAACATCAAAGATGCATTTTGCACCCATGGTGCTTGTCAAATAACTCATAAAGCTAGATCCACGCGCTGCTCCACAGGAAATCGAATGTGTGGTTGCCTTTCACTTCCCACTTTCCGGTAGTAGTCTACATTCTGTGTTTACTGCAACGTCTGTCAGTAGATGCAGTTGCATACTTTAGCCCTCGAACTAATTTAATGTAAAGTTAAAATGAACTAATAATCTCTCTCCATCTCTCTTGCCTCCCCCTATCGCTCTGTCACACACACACACACACACACACACACACACACACACACACACACACACACACACACACACACACACACACACACACACACACACACACACACATACACACACACACACACACACACACACACACACACACACACACACACACACACACACACACACACACAGTTTAGTTATCTGGAGGGACAGATTGGACGTGTGCTTTCTCCATTGGGAGATCTGACCAATATGGTTTAGATGAATAATCCATTTGTCCTACATATTAATGATACGAACTGTTGCTGTAAGTGTGGGGGTCAGGATAACTGGGATGAAGCAAAGATCATGAAAGATAATACAAGACATCTATCTGTCTTTCTTTATCTAACATTATTTGCACATGTCCTTATGTCTTAGAGTGGAAAGTTGTCTTTAGTAGAGAGCATGGTGTTGTCAGTGGGACGTGAATGGGACATGCTGCCACCCAAAAGTGTGCCGGTTAATCACACCTACCTTGGCGCCTAACTACACTGAGAGATGGAGAGAGATTATTCGTTCATTTTAACTGTACTCATCAAGTTTGTAAACAAAACATCCATTGAATTATTCAAGTAATAGTCAGATTTTTTTCCCATCACTCATACAATTAATTTTTTATGTTAATAATCTCTTTAGTGTGATTATTCTCTGCCTATCTGCCATGTGAAGTGTGCAGTGTCTCATTTTGTATGCTTTTAAGGTCTCTTATCAAGTCTACGGTCTGACCGAGTCCCCATCTGCCTGATAAGGAATGTTCCCAGGTAATAAAAGTGTAACGACCTGCTCGTGTTCAGTCTGTGCCTTTAATATCTGCAGCACCGTTCCCTCTGTTGAGGCCAGTAAACCATGAGATAATGGATGCCTCTCCCATTGTTATGTCCGCCTCACCCACTGGCCTCTGAGTGTGGGAAAGCTAATCCAGCCAGGAACTCATGGCTTTGTAATGCTAATGGCCTCCTATAAATAGGGGAGTGGGCTCCTCTCTCAGCTCACAACCCTCTCGCCTTCCTCAGAGAAGCACACTCTCACTCTAACAGAATGGCTCCTACCTACACCAGAGACTCTGACAACACCATGCTCTCTATTAAAGACAAACATAAAGTAAGTATTGTTTATAACATATGTTTGTGTCATAGTTTACTATTGAATCCTTTTCTTCATGATTTGAACTTAAAGGACAGATAACTAACTGAATGTCCTCTTTTCTTCATCAGCTAAGGAAACCAGTTGTGGAGAAGATGCGTAGAGACCGCATCAACACCTGCATAGAGCAGCTCAAGACCCTGCTGGAGAGGGAGTTCCACAAACAGGACCCCAATGCCAAGCTGGAGAAGGCTGACATCCTGGAGATGACGGTGGGGTTCCTGAAGCAGCAGCTGCAGCCTCAGAGCCCAGTTCCTCAGAGGGCCCACAGTGAGGGCTACTCCCAGTGCTGGAGGGAGACACTGCACTTCCTGTCTTCCAGCTCCATGAAGGACATGATGCCCCAGAACCTCCAGAGAGCTGGCCAGGACATCTGTCTCTCCTCTCCACTCTCCTCCCAACACCAAAACCACAGCCAGGGTCCAGTGAAGCAGGCCACAAGTGGCCACGAACCAGTCTGGAGGCCTTGGTAGAACCACCGCATAGAGAGACTCTCTGTCTCAGAAACTGGATGGGTGTTTACCATCTTTCATCCTGTAGGAAATCTCTGTTTCTGATTGTACTATCTGCTTAGGTCCTTTATGAAGGATAGAAAACGTCATATGACAAGCGTTATAGTTTGTTGTCCCCTGTATGGAGCTGTCTGTAAAATAGACTACTATGAATCTGCTTTGTGAGTAGACGTAGGCAATACTTTTTCTGCTGCCTAAACTTCCTGCCATGTGGCATATGACTCTTATGGAGTCGACTCAGATATTGATGATGAATATAGAATCAATTGTATTCTAAATGCAAAATATTTATTGGAGATGAATTATCACGTTTAAGTGAAATCCTTTTATAAAGGAACAGATTGCACATGATGAGTCATCATGCATACTGGGGCGGCAGGTAGCCTAGCATTGGGCCGGTAACTGAAAGGTTGCTAGATCGAATCCCCAAGCTGACAAGGTGAAAATCTGTCGTTCTGCCCCTGAACAAAGCAGTTAACCCACTGTTCCTAGGCCGTCATTGTAAATAAGAATTTGTTCTTAACTTACTTGCCTAGTAAAATAAAAAAATACTGAAACATTTTGTTGTAAAGACATTGTATTTTCATATTGTTGACATACATGTCCTAAACTAAACTGTGTGGACCTGCATATGCATATTGGTAATATTGATTATTTTATCGCCACTGAAGTCTCAAGTCTCTCTCTCTCTTTCCCAATTTAATTCAAAGGGCTTAATTTGCATGGGATACATGGTTGCCTTTTCTTGTGGCAACAGGTCACACATATTGCTGCTGTGAAGGCTGTGAAGGCACATGTATTTCACCTTATAGATATGGGAGTTTATCAAAATTTGATTTGTTTTCAAATTCATTGTGGGTCTGTGTAATCTGAGGGAAATATGTGTCTCTTATATGGTAATACATTTGGCATGAGGTTAGGAAGTGCAGCTCAGTTTCCACCTTATTTTGTGGGCAGTGTGCACATAGCTTGTCTAATCTTGAGAGCCAGGTCTGTCTACAGCGGCTTCTCTCAATACAAGGCTATGCTCACTGAGTCTGAACATAGTCAAAGCTTTCCTTAATTTTGGGTCAGTCACAGTGATCAGGTATTCTCCCACTGTGTATTTACTCTCTGTTTAGACCCAAATAGCATTCCAGTGGTCTCTGTTATTTGGTTAATTCTTTCCAATGTGTCAAGTAAATATCTTTTACTTTTCTCATGATTTGTTTGGGTCTAATTGTGTTGCTGTCTGTCTCTCGTTCTCTCTCTGTCTGTCTGTCACACTCTGTCACACACAATTCATGTACTCTAAATCTCAGAATCTACTCTCTTCATAGGTCAAATGTCAATAATAGTTTTATTAAAGTTGCAGCCTTTAGTTTGTAGCTCTAATTAAGATATGTTTTATTATTTATTCAGTTGCATGTGTTGATAATATGTTGACGTTGTATGTACTGACACCCCAATAAGAGAACATTAAATGCATACTCATGTAATAATGTATGTATATAGTACAGGTACGATTAAAATGAGAACATGAGCATCGGCGCACACACACGTGTTTGTGCCATTGTGTGTGTGTCCAACGTGCCTGTCTTGGGCTTTCTATGTAAAGCCCCAGGCTAACGTTGGGCCGTCGGCTCTGTCAGCTCTGGTTTCATCAAACAGCTGGTGAGCCGGGCCGCTGCCTGACTGACTGTCGGGCTGTGTGACTGTGTGGCGTGTCTCTCCTCGGCTTTCCCACACTCCTGTTTCATTCTCCCCTTTCATCGCAGGGACAAAGGAAGTGTGCCGCGCTAAATTATCCTCTAGGCATGATGCTGAGAATCCTGATCCCCCCCCACCCACTCACAGCCTGGAGAAAAAAACTGCTTATTCATTTAATCATCACGTCCTTCTTCATTATTAAATACAAGTGATTATCGCTAACAGTCCCTCTGTATTTCTTAACAAGAAAAAAAATATATTGGTTGAACGCATTTCATAAATAATGTATGAAACTGGCATGCATTTAAATTTGGATAGTATTCAAACTAGTTTTGATTAACATTTAAATGTCTTTTCTCGTTAAAGTATATTCTACCCTGTGTGAAATTGCATTTATTTATCTGTTCTTTAATCTAATGGTGTGTACAAAATAAAGTCTGAATGCACTTATATTATATTAGAGAATTTATTGACTTAGTGACACAACAGTGCTGTGAGGGTTAAGCTTTGTTTTGAAGATGTGAGTGTTAGTATCTATATGACAGGATGGGCCTGTGCCTGTTGCAAGGCCTCGCTGTGTAGCGCCGTGGGAAACCTATCTTATCTGCCTGATGCAAGCAGGTGTCAGTCTGGAGGGTAAGTCTGCTCCCAGGTGATAGATTAGAGTCAACACACCTTAAGCAAACACACACACCGTCTCACACACACACCGTCTCACACACACACCGTCTCACACACACACACACACACACACACACACACACACACACACACACACACACACACACACACACACACACACACACACACACACACACACACACACACACACACACACACACACACACACACACAGACACACACACACACACACACACACCGGACACCAACCATGACACACATCCTCCTCTAAACTCACTGACTGCTGCTCCACCCACAGCCCATGCATGGTCTCTCTCTCACTCTCTGTCATGCACGCGCGCACGCACACACACTCAGTCACATTGACACTCACACACAAAGTCATTGATGTTATCTATTGTCCTAATCAGGGCTGTTATTGGTTGAGGAGTGTGGGAAAGCTGGGTGAGCTCCAGACTCATGCTACCAGATGCAGACCATGTGGTATACACACTAAGCCAATCCCTGATAATTGATTATTGACCTCTACAAAGTATCAATATGCCCTGTTCAAGACATGCAGTTCCACCACCAATACCAACACATATGTCTCAGCACAACATGTACTAATAAACATGTTATGATGCTTGTTTTCCTGTTTTTATTATTTGTATTATTCCATTGACTGTACATCACTTTCAATGTGATCTCTACTTAACAAAAACATGTTAATGTAAATGTCAAGATAAACCATGCAACATTTCCAGGTTGGTGTTGAGATGTGAGCTCACCAAATTAAGCAACTATATTTGGGCAGGCAGCTATTTTCAAAATGTATATTTGAAAATAAGTGCATCTCACAAGATAAACTATGCAATGCAGCAGTATCCAATAACGTCAATGTAACAGCTAGATAGAGAATTCCATTACAGTAATTGTGACCTTACAACTTAGGTTTACAGGCATTAGACTGTGATTTACTTTATATGATGTGGCCAGATGCCTGCTCTTCTACCTGTAGTATCTATCAGTACATCTGCCTGTTTGTGTTATCTGTTGTTCCCTGTTTATCTCCACTTCCGTTTATAAAATCGTTACTTTCCATCTACCCTGTACATTATGACTTTTTCTACATATCCCATCATCCCCTGGTTAACTACAGCTCCTTTAGAAACACACACACAGTATGGTTGCTTTCCAAAACATTTATTGGAATCCATTTTAGGTGTCTGTTCACTTTATCAAGTGAGAATGAAAGACACACAGTGTCAACAATACATTTCACAGCACAACAGTGCCTATGGTGGAACAACAACGTCCCAAAAAGCCTTTACAAAAGGCATATCAAAGCATGTGTAAATGTCCTTTAATAGGACAGTACATACAATAGAGTTAAAGCAAGATTTGAGTTAGCTAAGCAACCATACACGTTAAGATATAACCTTTACAAATCATATTCATAGAAAATGAAAGGACTAAAGAACACATTGGTGCATCAAGTGAGCACAAAATGCATACACACATAAACATACACGTAAAATATCAAACATATTCTTCATTATGAATTAATACAAATGTGTTTTCAGCTTCTTCTCTGAGAACAAATAATCACATCAGTAGAATTCCGTTCAAATATAACAAGAAAATAATATAATTTCAATATAACTTTTGGAAATGTATTTCCTACAGCAAGAAAGATGGTAAACACCCATCCAGTTTGTGAGATAGAGAGTCTCTCTATGCGGTGGTTCTACCAAGGCCTCCAGACTGATTTGTGGCCTGTGATGGCCTGCTTCACTGGACCCTGGCTGTGGTTTTGGTGTTGGGAGGAGAGTGGAGAGGAGAGACAGTTGTCCTGGCCAGCTCTCTGGAGGTTCTGGAGCATCATGTCCTTCATGGAGCTGGAAGACAGGAAGTGCAGTGTCTCCCTCCAGCACTGGGAGTAGCCCTCACTGTGGGCCCTCTGAGGAACTGGGCTCTGAGGCTGCAGCTGCTGCTTCAGGAACCCCACCGTCATCTCCAGGATGTCAGCCTTCTCCAGCTTGGCATTGGGGTCCTGTTTGTGGAACTCCCTCTCCAGCAGGGTCTTGAGCTGCTCTATGCAGGTGTTGATGCGGTCTCTACGCATCTTCTCCACAACTGGTTTCCTTAGCTGATGAAGAAAAGAGGGCATTCAGTTAGTTATCTGTCCTTTAAGTTCAAATCATGAAGAAAAGGATTCAATAGTAAACTATGACACAAACATATGTCATAAACAATACTTACTTTATGTTTGTCTTTAATAGAGAGCATGGTGTTGTCAGAGTCTCTGGTGTAGGTAGGAGCCATGTTAGAGTGAGAGTGTGCTTCTCTGAGGAAGGCGAGAGGGTTGTGAGCTGAGAGAGGAGCCCACTCCCCTATTTATAGGAGGCCATTAGCATTACAAAGCCATGTGTACCAGGCTGGATTAGCTTTCCCACACTCAGAGGCCAGTGGGCGAGGTGGACACAACAATGGGAGAGGCATCCATTATCTCATGGTTTACTGGCCTCAACAGAGGGAACGGTGCTGCAGATATCAGAGGAAGAGACTGAATACAAGCACATCGTTACACTTTTATTACCTGGGAACATTCCCTATCAGGCCTCTGCAGATTGGGACTGAGTCAGACTTGATAAGGAACCCTAAAGGCATATAGATACTGCACACTTCACATTGCAGAAATGAATGCTAACCTATTAAGGAGACAATGAATATAATCAGAAGACACAATGTTAATTAAAAATCAACATGAATTCAAATAAATCAAATTGAATGTACTGCAATACTGTGATAGTACTGTAAGTGTGCTGTATAAATTAAATAATTTCTCTCCCCTTACATCCGTAACTTATATACCCTTTACATCTTCTCTGTCTTTCACATGTACAGAAAGCATGAGAAAGGTACACTGGGGGGGGGGGGGGGGGGGGGGAGAGAGAGAGAGAGAGAGAGAGAGAGAGAGAGAGAGAGAGAGAGAGAGAGAGAGAGAGAGAGAGAGAGAGAGAGAGAGAGAGAGAGAGAGAGAGAGAGAGAGAGAGAGAGAAACATTCACATTGTAGATGCCAATTAAACACAATTATCCAGCACCTTCTGGGAAGGCACACTTCCATTGTGAGACACCTTCACTCAGTCCCCCCACAGAATATGTAGTAAATGTGAAAGAGAGTGTGGGAAAGCAGGAGAGGATCCTACTCATACCTCCTCCAGTCAATAGGCCACACCCCATCTCCCCTCCATCCACCATCCCCTTGCCCCCCTCTAGAGACACCCTTTCAACCTACTGCCCAGATCAGAGGCACTGCTGAGCTAGGGGGCACGTGTGTTCCCCCCACCTCGCCCTCGTTCACATGGCCGGCCTGTGTGCGTGCACACTTACCTAACACTGATTACACCTCTCCTCCTCTAATCTCCTCTGGCCTCTCATTAATGGAACCTGCAGTCAAACATCTGCCCCCACTGAAGCCTTTGGACAGTACAATACAGTGAACTTCACTCTCTTCTCATCAGAGGCTATTACTAAATAATGTTTCTCCTATCACTCGTGAATAAGTCAATAGAATTGGTAAATGTCTACATACTTCAATAACTTACTAGACACTTGCATTAAAATGTTTAACATTGATTCAAATGGTTGCTCTAAACTAAATGGACAACATTTGTGAGTTATTTGTCAATGCTTGATGTGTAAAGAGGCAGATGGCAAGGGTATTTTTGGAGGGAAATAATTTCTGGTCTGTCTTTTCTTCTCTCTTTAAAGATATTTCTAATAAGTGAGTCATGACTATGCAGATGAAAACATTATTTGAGTATGAACACATTCCAATGTGGACATTCCATCTATTCAGGAAGAAAAGCGACGGCCTCATTATAAGCACCTCCACACACACACACACTCTCGCCCACGTGCATGGACACACGCACACACACCAAAACAGTCTCCATAGCTTTGAGCCCAGATGTCCCAGTGTCTGTGTGCAGCCAAAGGCCCTCTCCCTCTCTCCAGTGAGGAATGTGTGAGAGCTCCGACCTGCTCCTCTTTCCCACACTTAGCCCCCATTCACGGCTGCGCCCCACCCTGCCACAGCCGCCACTGATCCATCACCCCTCATTATGCCTGGAACTCAATAGGCCATCTGGAACTCTGCTGGGCGAGCCCAGGACTCTCACACACTCCACACCTAGAGGAAGTCACAGGTAGATCATACTGGAATGCAAATAATAAGACTTGAGGCTGCTATTATGATATAAAGCCAAATACATGTTATATTTGTGTTATTGTCTGATAATGGAATACAGACATGGACATACAGTAAATACACAATCCAATGATACCTAAAAAAGACTGAACCTTCTCCGGAACTAGTTAATGGAAAAAACATGAAGTGGTACATTGCAGAGCAAGAATAAGATATTTATTGTTTTTGTATGTGTGAATACCTATTAAAACTGACCACCAACACACTGACCCATGACAGTACTGACAGGGCGTCGACTAAGACAGAAGTCAAACATTTGACAATTTCCCGCTTCAGGTCACATGTCCATGGGATACCATAGACCGGGGTCCACATTGAGGAGGATTTATCAGGTCTAAAGAGAGGTCAGGCATTTCCCAGGTCCCTGTGTGGCTCATGCCTCAAGGATACCCTACTTGATGAGGCGCGTGATACCAAGCACCTGCCCCTCTCAGGCGAAGCCTGGTTCAGCACAACAGTCAGGAATGCATTGTGCCCTTTTACATGGCACAGTTTGGCAGAAGAGAGAGAGGGATACATGTGGGAGATGCAAGGTTGGTTAAGACAATCTCACAATCTGGAGTTTAAAAATACACAGAAACAGCATGAATGAACAAAAATAACTGTTTTTACTGTAAGATGTTAATTGATGTGACAGATAACATAGACCAACAAATTAAACAGTTCTATAATTATAGGTCCAAGTAGAACAAGACAGTGCCCATGGCCATGAGTGAAACTAGGTGCACTAATTATAGCTAATAGGTCATTTAAAAGATACCACCGTTTATATGGCATCTCATGTGGTTATAAACATCACACAAAATTGAATAAAACAATTGAACCTTTAATCTTTGATAATTTGTATGGATTATCAAAGATGATCCAGCAGAACCCAACTATTTTGGAGTAGACATACTTTCCATTCAACAGGTTGTTTTCATTATCCTATAGGCCCATAATGTTGCCAGCAATGATTGCTGCAACTTTTCCCATTGAAATGGGCAACTTTTCATTATCTGTGGAATTTTGAATATGTAAAAAATACCAACAAAATTTTTATTGAAATTCTAACATTTCACAACTGTTGCACAACTGGACTGATGCCCTCTAACTAGAACTAGAGAGGTAAAACATGTATTGTAGAATTCACCCAGCTGACAGAGGTTTCCCGCCACAGAAGCCAGCTGCTCCTCTATTCAAAGACTAATCCTGTAGGCTGTGGTGTCCCAACTTTCCCACAGCACACTTTCAACAGAGCACAATGTAAGTGTGCTGTGCTCAATACCGCATTCGTCACGTTCCTCAATGAGGCATCTCATTCCCAAGGGGCCATATAGAAAAATATCACGTTGATACATTGTTGACCGATTGGTGATGAAGCGAACAGGAAAGAGTCGTTTGCAAAGGTTCGCATAAACTACCTGTATATAAATAGACTGTCGCTGTATAGCCTATATCGAAAATATCCTTTCAATGACAACAGACATAGTATAATAATAATAATAATAGTTTTTGAAAAACGTATTATATAGGCTAATGTCTAATTATATGCTATTTATTATCATACTATTGTTATGGTTCATATTATAATACAATATGAGTAAGAGTGGCTATAACAATCATAATTATAACTTGCGCATAAGAATAACAATCATAATTATAACTTGCACATAAAATAGCCAAATCAAACATTGTGTAAGGTTGAATGAATTCATCAAACTAAGTAATGTATTAAAAAAAAATGCGGGAAAAAGCATACAGAAGCAACGCCTCTTGATCCTGAATAATCTTCTGAAACCCATTTACTTACTCAGGATTTATTTCCCGCCTTTTGGTTTGACCGTGAATGGAGCAACATCTTGGTGTGCAGTCGCAAGGAACACAGTCAAATATTTCAGAGCATTTACTCTATTGCACAGTCCACCTGTTCCCGTGGGACACGCTCATTGTCCCAAAGCAATAGACAGTCAATTTAGCATGAAGTAATGGAACCCTCTTTCTTTGTACTGTCCGCGTTCCTGATTGGCCAGCAAGTGTGGGAAACCTGTCAAACTGAAACCCACACGGGTTTACAGTGTGAGGGGTGTATAAATACAGAAGCCCTGTAGAGGTGGTCAAACCACACTTCTGACATCCGCAACTATCTTTACTAAGAACAAACACCAACTGACCGACAGCAATGGCTCCTGTCAATATGTGCAACATAGTGAGGACTACGAAAGATAAAATCAAAGTAGGCTAAGTACAATTGACTACTGTCCTCTGTATTCATCATTTCAATTTGTTAACTTTTAATTTGAAGATGTCTTTTTAAACTGCGATTAACTAATCAGATTATTTATTTTATCTAGCTGAGAAAACCAGTGGTCGAGAAGATGCGCCGAGACCGCATCAACAGCAGCATCGAACATCTCAAGTCACTCCTCAAAACCGAACTTCAAGCACACCAACCCAACTCTAAACTGGAGAAGGCTGACATTCTCGAGACAGCTGTGTTTTACCTGAAAGACAACAGCACGCGCCCTGCTTCTTCATTCAACGCAGCGTCAACTGTCCAGAGCTACGCGGAGGGATTCACCCGGTGCCTGGAGGAGACGCTGCGTTTCCTCTCAGCGCACAACCAGCCGACTGACTCGCAACATAAACTTGTCGATCACTTCCATCGGGCACAGAAACTTGGTGACAGAGTTGTGCTGAGTCCAAACCGCGCGACTGTCCCTCACAACAGCAGAACTCCGAAATGTGTCACCGCAGGTGGAAGTGGGCCTTTGTGGAGACCCTGGTGATGCGCATAGCCTATTTTGAGACTTTCGATGTCAAAACCAGATAATATGTTGGTCTAGCTGCACGACCAAGTATGATCTCTTGTAGGAAATTATTCCCTTTACAATTTATCTTTTGTTCGTAAAAGTTTAAATTATTGTTATTATTCTGTTTAGAATGTAAATTCCATATCCTGTATTGTGCTATTGCGCATATATTTTTAACTTCACAATTGTGAAGTAAAATATTTTTACATATTGTAAAATATATTAAAGTAATACCTTGGTGTATTTATGGGAAAATAACTCAGCCATATGTTGCTGAATTGTAATGTGTCCTGAAACAAACTGTGATTGGAACATTGATTATCACATTGATATGGAAATATTCCCCAATAAATAAAAGGAAATTACAATTTATGGATGAATCTCTATTAATTAGGCTACTATTTCTATGTTTTTTTACACAACACTTATAGACACGGTAGGCCTACACCTCTATTTAAAATAAGGTGGCACTTAAAGGCCAGGAATGACTGAACTTTATGCATAAAAATACATAATTTCACATCATTCAGAATGATACCAACAGGACTACACAATGATTTATACCAAAATATTTCAGCGAACAACTTAACCTAAACGAAGCCTACAAGACTACAGGTGGTCTCCATATTTCCCGACAAAAAAATATTGATGTACAGCCTTCCCACACAGAGTAACGTTACTATTTATTTTGCTTCCCACCATAAAAACATCTTGCTCTAAATTTCCCATTGGGCAAAAACTGGTTGAATCAACGCTCTTTACAAGTAATTTCAACCACAAAAATGTATGTGAAGACAAAGTGGAAAACGAATTGGATTTGCAAAAGTCATCAATAAGGGCATTTCGTATTTTTTTCTTCATTTATTAACCAAACTTTTAACCTAAACCCAATCACATGGTGAAATATTTTGTTGATTTCACGTTGAATTCATGTTAGTTGACAACTCAACCAAATGTATATCAAGGCTAGACTTTGAACTGACGTCTGTGCCCAGTGGAGTGTTTTCACTGTAGGAGCTTGATTTTGGGAGGGAGAATTAAGGCATGAAAGACTCGATTCTGTTGAGTAAACATGTTCAAACTGAATGGTCCAGCTGCTGTTACACAAAAGCTAGCACTGGCGCCTCCGGAAAACGCTAGCTAACCGGAGCTTCTCTCCCACACTCACACCATTCAAGAGCTGTCAATTAGAAGCGCCAACATTCTCAATCCAACACATTGCGTTTTATTGCTGGTAATGAGCTCTATGGTAAAAAAAAGAAATCAGATTAAATCTTACATGTGAATATGGCATTAGCCTGAAATTTAGGCTACAACAATGCCATTAACAATTGAATATGACCAGTGAATGTACATCTATGTATTAAAGGGAACAATGGACATCATATAATTCAAAGCGTGATGGGGATTTATTTGAAGCATCCCACATGGAGCTCTCCCAATTGTGCTGCACAACAGACATAATGTTATTCCATAAATCTGCATAAAAAAGCATTCCACTGCAGTATGTATCACCATGAGATCAGCCCCTAGAATACTTGGCATAGCTTTGTAATGACACTATAAAGTACCCAGGACCTGTGCTAAATATTTTGACATGACAAAATGACAATTATTCTTCAGACTTGTTTCAATAGGAATAGTAACACGTCATTTATATTCCCCCTACAGAAGGTTGAGAAATGTTCAACTAATGAGTTACAAATATGCCAGTGACCAGTTTGAATATTTAGTTTGTCTAGATATGTTTTTTCAATTTCCCTTTAGTTAATGAGCACCACTGCCTATGCCTGCCTGCACATTGGCTCTGGTTGTCTGATTCCATTAGGATTCATAACAGTGGAAAAAGTTGTGATGAGAAAGTTGAGTATAAAAAGAGACAGCAGGTTCTTTGGGCCTATACATCCAGACATTTGGTGTCTGTCAGGTAGTGGAGGATGCTGAGGGTAGAACGGCTCATAATAATGACTGGATCGGAGCGAATGGAATGGCATTCCACTAATTCTGGTCCAGCCATTATCATGAGCCTCTCCTCCCCAATTAAGGAGCCACCAACTTCCTGTGCTGCCAGGCAGTGCTCTTTCCCGTGTCTACACTTACAGCACTAACTTCTAACAGTTTGAAGGATGGGAGTGTGCCAAAGGCATGGTAAGGATGTCTCCTCCCATCTGACTTTGATGTGACAGGAGTGTGGCACTATGAACACATCACAGTGTGAGGGATGAGGTAGAGATGCTAGCACACACTCAAACATCCTGACAGGAAGTAAAAACCTTGGCTTTGTACGTTGACACCTCAGTGTAGGACAGCATTCCCAGTTCATTCTGGGAATTCTTAACTTGTCAAATTGGCTCACCCTATCAGTCCCGAGACCCCAGCAAAAATTGGCTTTTCATTTATCTGCATGTCCAACCCTTATATTTAGCCTCACAATGAAGTGTTTGACCATTTTATTTTCAGAACAGGGCTACAAACAGAACACAAAACAATTTGATAAATTAGTTGCATTCATGAGTTTTGACAAATGTCAAAAAAATTGTCCAACAAAGCAAAACCAGATAAAAATTAATTTATATGAATGCTGTAAGTACAGAAATTGTTTGCTCAGTGGGAAATTAATATTGAACTGGTCAGTGACAACTGTGTGGAGTTTGGTGTTTGTGACAGAAACTATGTGAGCTTATTACAGTATTATAGACACTATGTCCTGGGATTTCCTATGATCTATGTAGAAGAGCCCGTTACCTTCTAACGACCCTTGTGTAGCTTGTGAGCATCAGAGGAAAACATGTCACATGTGTGTTTGTTAGAGTCCCAACTTTTCATAGATCGCGTATATGAGTTTGTAGCTCAAACCATTAGGACGCTACAGACATTTTTGTAAAAAGACCCGGCCACCTTTGGGATGCGCCCTAGTCTCACAAACACCGCCCTAGCTCAGCCTCAGTTAATCACACAGATTAATAGTTGGTATCGATGGACGCAGAAGAAATAGAGGAATCCAATGGTACAAGAAGTATGTAGCTCAACCTTACAATGTATAGAAGGGGTTAGAAACCGGAGAAACACCATCAGCTGTCACAATAACAACAGGGTATGGATTCAAGCAAGCCACATTCAGAAACAAAAATATGACATTAAACACAAAAGGTTAATATACTTTCTGAAATAATTTAATGACCATTATTACAAATTTAATAAAGGTCCATCTCTATTATTACCAATACAGGCACAATCGAAGACAAATCATTTCTATTAGCATTTAACAGAAAAATATTAAAACACATTTTATTAAAATATATCCCCCTGAAATTGTTTTCAAAACAATAAAGATGGCATGAAATTCAGATTGAGACTGAGCAATCACATGAAGTTGAAGCAATTAGCACTTACATAAATTTTTTGCAAACGTTCAGTAAAATATTCCACAATTGGAAAAGAACAGTAAGTGTGCGGTTGCTGAGGTAAACATGATTAGATGGCAAAGTGGGGTTTAAGTAAAAAGGTAACAGCACCCTCATGCTCAACCGGGTCTCAGAGCATTTTGTAATATTCTTAACGGAAATCCAAGACACTCCATTTAGTATGTTACGTTTCATATGGTATGTATTAATTTGTGGATGTCCATCACCCATTTTGTATGATATGTTACGAATTTGAAAAACGTACAATATGTTATGTATTTGGAAAATGTACAATATGTTATGAATTTTCAAAACGTATGATATGTTACAAATTCTAGCTAGGTGGCTAATGTTAGCTAGGATAGGGGTTAGCTAAAAAGGGTTAAGGGTTTGGTAGTTGAAAAGTAAAATGTGAAAGTTGTCTGTGATGAGATTCGAACTCTTTGGGTTGCTAGACATTTACGTTATATGCCTGACCAACCACCCTACTTTTGTTTTTTTCTCACGTTACCATACCAAACATAGAATATCATACTAATTTGAGTGTCCCGGATTTACTTTTAGTATGTTATGTCTGGTCTATGAGACCAGGCTGTCATGCGTAGTCTCAATGTCTCTCTTTCTCTCCCCCCTCCCAGAGGACCATCCCTCAGGACTACCTGGCATGACGACTCCTGGCTGTCCCTGTCCCCAGTCTAACTGGTCGTGCTGCTGATCCAGTTTCTGCTGTTTGTATGCGGCAATGGAACCCTGACCTGTTCACCGGACGTGCTACCTTGTCCAGGACCTGCTGTTTTCGACCCTCTCGTTTGAACATATTCAAGAACGATCTGGCCATGTACTATTATAAATCTCCACCCAGAACAGCCAAAAGAGTGGCCACCCCTCAGAGCCTGGTTCCTCTCTAGGTTTCTTCCTAGGCTCCTGCCTTTCTAGGGAGTTTTTCCTAGCTACTGTACTTTACATCTGCATTGCTTGCTCTTTGGGGTTTTAGGCTGGGTTTCTGTATAAGCACTTTGTGACATATGCCGAGGGCTTTATAAATAAACACATGGTCCTCCTACAGCCATAGCTCAAGTGTAACAAGTCAAGTACATCACCTTTCTTATCAGAGACAGTCAGGAGGATGAGTATTAGTGTGACAATACAGCAAATCAATCATAACACAGCGAGGAACTGAGTTTAGGTTAAGGACTGTTAGTAAGGACTTTCTTAGCACCAAAAAAGGAAGATAACCATTCTTCCCTCTTTTTGCCATCACAAACACTTAAAATTATAAACATTTTGATACTTGAACTTTAGCTGTCATGAATCATGAAATAATCATGGTCGAAACTCAGTGTTATTGTTTTTGTCAAAAGATGTTAAGGTGATAGACGGTCAGTTAATTTTTATAATACAGTCAGTTTTGTATGAATAAAAAAAACATCTTCCTCTCATAAAGTATTTGATGCTTAACAACTCTTTGAATACTTTCCTTAGGACAGAACAGGCGGAGACAACCTAACAGTGAGTAGTCTACATCTCAGGACCAGTCTGTACTGAGATGGTAAAAAAGCACATAGCAGCCATTTGATTAAAAACAGATGATTGATTATTACGTCTGTGGAATCCATGGTAGACCACACAGTTTTACTATGTCTGTGGATCCATGGGACGTTTTCATATTGTCATTCTTCTGTACAGCTAGCAGGCAACTTGGCTGGGTCAGCTGCAGCTCCTGCTGATCTCATGAAGTGCCAGAGGGGCACTGTTGCTCCCACTTTCAATTTAGAACAGCTAATAATTACATTCGTACTTGTGTATAGATTCAGTGCATACTTATAAGGGCAAAAATGGACAAAACTTGGATGAATAAGGAGAGTATTTTTCTCTTCATTTCATTGTCCGTCTTGACTGGAGAAAACGCCTACAGATTCCTCTACAGAACTAGGATTGGATGAGGGAGGCCTAGGTAGGTGAGGAAGGGGTAGAGTACTGTCTTTTTAACCCATATAGGGGTACTTCCATTCTCGGAGCAGGACGTGGGTGGCCTTGACCACCTGTGGGGACGTCCATCGCAGTACGTAGTGAGGACCACCAGGTTTGTCATTAGTACCTTTGCAGACAAAAGTTCATGTTTTAGGTATTATTGATATCAATAAAGATGATGTACCCATTTGACAGAAGTTTCCATGTCAGACATAGAGAGCTAACCAGGAGTAATGAGAAGTCCTGATTTATAGAACTGTTGGCAGTCACATGGATATCAATGAGCTGTGGATTGGTGTGTGGGTTGTGGATTGGTACCTGAAGCTCTGGCGCCACCAAATGGTTGCTGGGCGACAATAGAGCCAGTGGACTTGTCGTTCACATAGTAATTTCCTGCAGCGTTCCGCAAGGCTTTGGCTGCCTCATTCAGAACATTCCTGGAACAAAAACATTACTAAAGGGTTAGGAAGCAACATCTATTATCAATAAGCTGATCAAAGTTGGCTTTGCATTCATAATAGTTGTATATAAAACTGTATTATGTTCTTTATTTCATCAATACTGACACTCTGTAGCAAACCAGCTGAAGTAACCGAACGTACTTATCGAGAGCAAAGACAGCTCCTGTCAGGGCATATGGTGATGTGTTGTCTATCAGGTGCAGAATTTCCAGGTAGTCGTTCTCAGGGTAAACATAGACAGACAGAACTGGCCCAAAGATTTCCTACAGGAGTTAACCCAGAACAGAGTTGTTATAAAGTTCCATATTAACTGAGCAATCACAATGCAAGGAAGCAAGGAGGACTGGCCCCCCATTTGTGAAGCAGAGTGCACTGTAAACCCCAATGTGCTGTCATTACTAAAAACTTGAGGAAACCGGTTGCACTTAATATATTTGAGTACAGTTACCTATAGTGATTTTGTAGTCATTACTCATACCGAAAGAGTCACTGTGACCCTGTAGGGGGTCCAGAACTGAGTTGTATCAGCTTGAACACACCTCCAATATAATTTCCCAGTGTGCCTTGCCTTTGAGTGAATTGTAGTGTTACCACCCATGACACTATTTGTTGTTGATAGTTGAATTCGTTCATTTTCTGTCCTGTGGCTTTCACCAAGTTAGTTCCTAGGCAAATATTATCATTATAAATAACTCTTTATGACAATACATATCTCATAAGGCCTAATTTTGAGGCCTAGCTTTACCCTAACGCAGTGGCCTAAAACTCATGGTTTACAAGCCACATCAGGCCTGAAAGTGTGGTGCAAAATTCCAGTAATTTCCCCTTTATTCACAGATTTAAAAAAAATAATCCTGGTTGAAGGATATCCAGGAGTCTTCCAAACCGGATTTCTGGAAAACCTGGGAAATGTACCAGAATTTTGCAAACCTAACCGCAAATCACATTATGTTGGCATCCAAGGTGATGTGTAATTCCTATTGGAATCCAGCCAGAGTTAGGATATCCAACAGTTGAAATGTTTATTCACCCGCATCCTGCATTCTTAGTGACTGCCAGGGTTAGAAACAGTTTGAGGAGACTACATAAACCATTTAATCTGGAACAACTATTTCAGTAACAGGTGCAAGAAATCTAACTAAATGATTTGATTTGTTTAGTTATTTATCTTTGTGTAGCATAAGATTAATCAATCACTCAATGTACATGCAAAAACACAGATATAAAAATAAAACCAACCTACAGTAGAGCATGCTGGGAAAAAGTTAATTTGTTATCATTAATTTAAAAAAAAAAATGTTGATTTGATAACTCATTTAGTTTTGAGTGAGTACCACAA
The DNA here is from genome assembly GCF_016432855.1 of Salvelinus namaycush. Taxonomy (NCBI): domain Eukaryota; kingdom Metazoa; phylum Chordata; class Actinopteri; order Salmoniformes; family Salmonidae; genus Salvelinus; species Salvelinus namaycush. The sequence goes on from NC_052326.1 coordinate 23,321,065, forward strand.
ACATTTTAATTAATAATGACTTTTCATTGACTTTGAGTTCAACTTACTAGACGTTTTTGAGTTAAAAATGCCTTGGGGTTTACAGTGTGTGAAGCATGGCTTTAGTTAAACAAACATGGTGTCCATTCCATATATCCCTGTATACATGTTTATGTGAGTAAACCAAGCACTTGGCCCTGAGCCTGATCGCAGGCATCAGTTAAAACTGAAAAAAGAATCCTGCTTCTTTTCTTCATAAAACAACCATATCTAACCGGCTAGAATAAAGTCAGTTACAGCAATTCAGACCCAACTGATTGTCTCTCATGTGATTATGACATGTATGCATGTCTGGTATAACTCTTGCAGGTTGGTTTAAAGAAGTGAGAACATACATGGTTAAAACTGGAATCACAGTACGAAGTTCCATAGGCTAATAACAGTGGTGAGTAAAGAGGTGATCTATAACTACATAACTACTTATCAAGAATATCGAGTCTTACCTCGGCCATGATGGCTTCTTGTGGGTCTGTGCTCTCAATGATGGTGGGCTCCACAAAGTAACCCTTCTTGTCATCACAGTGGCCCCCAGCAATAATGTTCAACTTAGGGGAAGACTTGGCATGGTCCAACCACTTCTTAATACGAGCAAAGGACTGAGACAAAAATAAATAATATATAAAGAGTCACTAAAAGTAAAATAATCTTGAAAATAAAATAACTCTTGATCAGAAGTAATATAGCTGCTTCTGATCAAGCATCCAGAGTGGCAAATCTCACAGTACTGTACCTTGTCATCAATCACAGCAGAGAAGAATGTACTCCAGTCCTCCACAGGCTGGACAGGGGAATCATGGAGACCGTTACAACAACCTGACATCAAATTATCAACTACAGTATAAACTTCAACACTTTCAAATATCTCCTATTGGAGCACACGTCAACTGGCTGTAACTATTCCCACCAAAATAACCATAGTGCCAAAGTGACTGATGAAACAGTCCTAGAAGCTAAGGTCAGTTGTACACTCACGTCTCCCACTTTGAGCTGCTTGTGGATGTCCAGGAGCCCCTGTTTGATCTGGGGCCACAGAGAGTCTGGTACATACATCCTGGAGCAGGCCGAGCACTTCTGCCCTCCATACTCAAACGCTGAGCGGATGGTCCCAGTCACGACACTCTGCACATCTGCTGACTTGTGCACAAAATGGAAGTTCTTACCGCCGCATTCTGAAAGGTTTGGCAGAGGAGGATGTCGGTGAGGCAGTTTTCAAAAACTGATATACACTCCCCTCCGTATTTATTTGGACAGTGAAGTTAAAATTAGCAAATGTGGCTCTATTCTCCAGCTTTTTGGATTTGAGATCAAAAGTTTTGAATGAGACAAGAGTACTGAATGTCACCTTTTATTTGAAGGTATTTTCAAACATACAGTATCTGTCCTACCATTTAAAAATGAAAGCACTTCATGTATCTAGTCCCCACATTTGAATAAGAATTTTTTTTCATAAATACTTTGACAAATTCACTTATAGTGTATTAAAATACTCAAAAGTTCTGTATTTGTTCCCATATTTCACAGCACGCCATGACTACATCAAGCTTGTGACTCTATAAACTTGTTGGATGCATTTGCAATTTGTTTTGGTTGTTTTTCTAATTATGTTTTGCCCAATAGGAACTGAATGGTGAATAACGTAGTATCATTTTGGAGTAACTTTTATTGTAAATAAAAAATTACGAATAATTATGAATGAATAGTGAATAATGATGAGAGAGAAAATTACAGAGGAACAAAGATCACAACACCCCCCCCCCCCCCCAAAAAAAATGCTAACCTCTCATCATTCATGATTATCCATGGTAGCATCCACATTAATGTAGAAGTGTTCAGAAACATATTATATTATTATTTACAATAAAAGTGACTCCAAAATGACAATACATTATTCACCATTTAGATCCTATTGGCAAAACATAATCTTAAACACAACCAAAACAAACTACAAATGCATCCAACAAGTTTGTAGAGTCACAAGCTTGATGTAGTCATTGCATGCTAGTAATATGGGACAAAACTTTTGACAACTTTAATACACTATAAGTGAATTTGTAAAAATACTAATGGGAAAAAAAAACTTCAATGGGGGGACTAGATACATAAAGTGATTTCATTTAGAAACGGTAAAACAGATATGTATGAAAATACCCTCAAATAAAATGTGACATTCTGTATTGTCGCCTAATGAAACATTTGATCTCAAATCCAAAATACTGCAGTATAGAGCCAAATGTACAAATTTGAGCTTCACTGTCCAAATAGATTTGGAGGGGAGTGTAGATATAAGATGAGTATGAAGTCAATATTCTCATGTTTAATATTCAATATGTTTAATAACTTGACAGTGTGGTGGTGTACAGCATTTATCTCTATGGTTTACAGGCTATTGGTCCAACCCACCTCCTGCCACCCGAGGAAAATTCTTGTAGACATCCAGGTTCTGGGCCACCTGTTTCCACAGGTGCTTGAAAGTACTGAAACAGAAATGGGATGTTAAGAGACTCCAGGGTTGTTAACTTCTATTTAAGTTATTAAAAACAGTGTGGTACAGATTTGGTATTATGTACCAAAAGTGGCAATCAGTTTTACGTATGCTTTAACATGTAGAGATAAACACATACGGGACACTGCCAGTGAAGTTGATGCCAGCAAGGTGTTCAGAGGAGGTGATGGTGTCTCCAAATACTGGTCCATCAGCCGGCACAAACTGGATGATGTTGGGGGGCAACCCTGAATCCCGGAGGACATTGTAGACAGCGTAGCTAGCTGACATGGCTGTGTCACTAGGCTTCCACAGAACTACATTACCCTGAAAAACACAGGCAAACAAAGAAAGTCCAGTTCAGACTATAACCAACACCACACATCAGGATCTAAATGTGAAATGTATTAGAACTATAAGGACAATTGGGTATTGTTGTTTGTAGTGGAACACTTACCATGAGAGCAGGTGTACCTGCCAGGTTTCCACCAATTGCAGTGAAGTTAAATGGGGCAACAGCAGCTATGAAACCCTGTAGTTAAAGGGGAAATAAAGGTGTTGACAACAACAACTCCTGGAAAATATGAGTTCTAGAAAATCCATCCTAACATATCCCCAAGTATACAGGCTTTTATCTGTGACTATTATCAAGTTTAGATGATGCTAGGACCAGAGAGTGCTCACCTCCAGCCCACGGTAGAGCATGGTGTTGGTGCTACCATCACTGTCCAGGGGCTGCTGGCTCTCCAGTTCAACAGCGTGCTTCGCATTGAACCGGAAGAAGTCTATTAGCTCTGCAGCTGCATCAATCTCTGCCTGCACAACTGTTTTACCCTAGAAAATAATTCAGGAAAAAATGTGCTCATTCAATTGGCTCATTCATCCACCCTCCTCTCCCCTGTAACCTTTATTTAACTATTCCCCAGGTCATTGCTGTAAATGAGAATGTTCCCAGTCAACAACAAAAAAAGAGCGCTTAGGGGATGAATATCCACTTGATATTCAGCCATACAATTATAAGATTATTAAAACAACATGTAGACTAAATATAGTATTTCACTGTACCTGGCCTATCATGGTTTTGGCCAGAATCTCAGCTCTCTTAGGTCCACTGATGATGTCAGCAGCCTTAAAGAGGACCTGGGCTCGGTCCTGGATGGGTTTCAGGTCCCATTCCCTCCGTGCCTCCACAGAGGCCAAGATAGCCTTGTTGAGCAGCTCCTGTATCAATCATACCGAGGCAACACCATCCAGTCAGGTTATGTAAATCTTGGTGAATGTCTGATGAATAAAAACAGAAAAATTGTAATCTTAGTTTACCTTGTCAGCATAGCAAAACTTGGCCAGTTTGTGAGAGTGGTTGAAGGGCTATCAAAAAGAAAATAAAGAATTACCATGATTAATAGGTAATAATACCTTCAGGAAATAACATTTAAAGACAGTGTGGTATTGGTCAAAATTTACATTTGACTAATTTAGCAGACGCCTTATCCAGAGCGACTTACATTAGTGAGTGCATAGATTTTCATACTGGTCCCCCGCGGGAATGAAACCCACAAACCTGGCATTGCAAGCACCATGCACTACCAAATGAGCTACATGGGACTAGACTCCACAGGCAGGCCCCCAGCACAGGTAGTATGTTGGTTTATGATGGATGTTATAGAAAACTAATAACACAGCTGATAACACAACGTTATTACAGTCATTTCCAGTTTTACTTGACAGGCCTTGAAAGTATCCATTTGGATTAGGCAGTATGCTGTGTATCTGAGCAGCAGTGTGAGGGTAAACGTGAGAGCTTCAGTCTCCAGGCTCCCATATTTGCAGGCAGCATGGAGCAATAGTTTGCTCAGATTAGGGACATGCTGTTGACTCCACTCACCGATAGCTGGTATCTGATGTCTTTGGTCCACACATGTTCATCTCCAACCACACAGGGAATCTCCTCTGTCTTCCCCTTCAGGTCATCCAGGGCCTATCACACACACAACATTATTGAGTCTCATCTTTTATAGAGATGACCTTGTAGGTCATGAAGGGCATATGGAATGGTGCATGCGGTGGTTATTTGCTTGAGAGTGTGTGCTGTGTATGATTGTGTGTGTGCGCGCACCTTCTGCAGCTCAGCCCTCTCTAGACTGCCCTCGTTGAATCCCAGGATGGGCTCATTCTTCACCTCAACAGCTGCATAGGGGAAGGTCCTGAACCTGCACAGAGAGACACACATTAGGATAGACCGATGCACACTAAGTGAAGACGGACATATATGCGGCAGCAGACATCCCCAACATACATTATATCCCAAAACATGAGACTCAGCCTCATGGTGCAAAGTGAAGCATTTGTTCATCAGTGTATTACAGCCCTTTTACCTGAGGTAGCCTACCGGCCATTCATTCACTTCACCCCCCATAACATGTTCTGCTCTTTTACATCTTTGTTTTGAATAATATGAAACTTAACAATGTGGTTATGGAAGAGAATGAATGCCATTCAGTTCATTTTGAGGCAAGTCCAAATTCTGTTGACCTGAATAAGACTTTACTGGCCATGTAGATTGTGGTCTTGGTGCGATATTGAACTCTTTTTATACAGGTGCACCTCAGAGTTGGTTCTGTCCTGCCTCTTCCCTGCTAGATTTTGGCAAGCTGCAGTCTTCTGTCAGCTGGAATAAGTAACTTGAAGTAATCTCACAATCAGTTATTCTGTTATGACCAGTTGTTATAGCATAAAGGCTTAGTCATGCATAAAAGATGGGACCATTTTGCATCTGTAAAAACTATAAAAAGCAAGACACACCTAACAGCAGCAAGCAATTGCAATAAGCAATTCATGCTTATTTGATATTTCACTATTCTCTGTGTGTCGGGGTGAACACGGCTGTCTGTGTAATTTCTTTGTGGAAAAGTTAGAAAACGGCCAAACTTCTGGTGATCGTGCATGCACTGCCTCAAAAATGATTAACTGCTCTAGTTTAAATAGTCAGTGAAGGTCAGAGTGTCTAACTGGGTAGACAGGGGCTCGTATTCAAATATTAAAAAACACCCTCAACTCCCCCAACACATGGAACCGATGAAATATGATTAGTCAACTGCCTTCCCACATCTACACAGATGCTTCTCTGTCAATGGGTGACCTGGTGTACAACACAGCCTTCATACTGTTTATTGATCTTCCTCACCCAACAGAAAAGTCAATAGTATGTCAATAGTCAACTGTATGTCTCTCTCAAATATCAATATGCCTTGTATACTGTTGTTCAGGCTAGTTATCATTGTTTTGGTTTGCCCGTAGTTCCACTCCCCGTACCTCTGATACCTCCTTTGTCCCACCTCCCACACATGCGGTGACCTCACCCATTGTGACCAGCATGTCCAGAGATACAACCTCTCTTATCATCACCCAGTGCCTGGGCTTGCCTCCACTGTACCCGTGCCCCACCATACCCCTGTCTGCACATTATGCCCAGAATCTATTCTACCACGCCCATAAATCTGCTCCTTTTATTCCTTGTCCCCAACGCTCTAGGCGACCAGTTTTGGTAGCCTTTAGCCGCACCCTCATCCTACTACTCCTCTGTTCCTCGGGTGATGTGGAGGTAAACCCAGGCCCTGCATGTCCCCAGGCACCCTCATTTGTTGACTTCTGTGATCGAAAAAGCCTTGGTCTCATGCATGTCAACATCAGAAGCCTCCTCCCTAAGTTTGTCTTACTCGCCGCTTTAGCACACTCTGCCAACCCTGATGTCCTTGCCGTGTCTGAATCCTGGCTTAGGAAGGCCACCAAAAATTCTGAGATTTCCATACCCAACTATAACACTTTCCGTCAAGATAGAACTGCCAAAGGGGGAGGAGTTGCAATCTACTGCAGAGATAGCCTGCAAAGTTCTGTCATACTTTCCAGGTCTATGCCCAAACAGTTCGAACTTCTAATTTTAAAAATTAATCTCTCCAGAAATAAGTCTCTCACTGTTGCCGCCTGCTACCTACCCCCCTCAGCTCCCAGCTGTGCCCTGGACACCATCTGTGAATTGATCGCCCCCCATCTAGCTTCAGAGTTTGTTCTGTTAGGTGACCTAAACTGGGATATGCTTAACACCCCGGCAGTCCTACAATCTAAGCTTGATGTCCTCAATCTCACACAAATCATCAAGGAACCCACCAGGTACAACCCTAAATCCGTAAACATGAGCACCCTAATAGACATTATCCTGACCAACTTGCCCTCCAAATACACCTCTGCTGTCTTCAATCAAGATCTCAGCGATCACTGCCTCATTGCCTGTATCCGCTACGGGTCCGCGGTCAAACGACCACCCCTCATCACTGTCAAACGCTCCCTAAAACACTTCTGCGAGCAGGCCTTTCTAATCGACCTGGCCCGGGTACCCTGGAAGGATATTGACCTCATCCCGTCAGTTGAGGATGCCTGGTCATTCTTTAAAAGTTACTTCCTCACCATATTAGACAAGCATGCTCCGTTCAACAAATGCAGAACTAAGAACAGATGTAGCCCTTGGTTCACTCCAGACCTGACTGCCCTCGACCAGCACAAAAACATCCTGTGGTGAACTGCAATAGCATCGAAGAGTCCCCGCGATATGCAACTGTTCAGGGAAGTCAGGAACCAATACACGCAGTCAGTCAGGAAAGCAAAGGCCAGCTTTTTCAAGCAGAAATTTGCATCCTGTAGCTCTAACACCAAAAAGTTCTGGGATACTGTAAAGTCCATGGAGAACAAGAGCACCTCCTCCCAGCTGCCCACTGCACTGAGGCTAGGTAACACGGTCACCACCGATAAATCCGTGATAATCGAAAACTTCAACAAGCATTTCTCAACGGCTGGCCATGCCTTCCTCCTGGCGACTCCAACCTTGGCCAACAGCTCCGCCCCCCCCCGCTGCTACTCGCCCAAGCCTCCCCAGCTTCTCCTTTACCCAAATCCAGATAGCAGATGTTCTGAAAGAGCTGCAAAACCTGGACCCATACAAATCAGCTGGGCTTGACAATCTGGACCCCTTATTTCTGAAACTGTCCGCCGCCATTGTCGCACCCCCTATTACCAGCCTGTTCAACCTCTCCTTCGTATCATCTGAGATCCCCAAGGATTGGAAAGCTGCCGCGGTCATCCCCCTCTTCAAAGGGGGAGACACCCTGGACCCAAACTGTTACAGACCTATATCCATCCTGCCCTGCCTATCTAAGGTCTTCGAAAGCCAAGTCAACAAACAGATCACTGACCATCTTGAATCCCACCGTACCTTCTCCGCTGTGCAACCCGGTTTCCGAGCCGGTCACGGGTGCACTTCAGCCACGCTCAAGGTACTAAACGATATCATAACCGCCATCGATAAAAGACAGTACTGTGCAGCCGTCTTCATCGACCTGGCCAAGACTTTCGACTCTGTCAATCACCATATTCTTATCGGCAGACTCAGTAGCCTCGGTTTTTCTAATGACTGCCTTGCCTGGTTCACCAACTACTTTGCAGACAGAGTTCAGTGTGTCAAATCGGAGGGCATGTTGTCCGGTCCTCTGGCAGTCTCTATGGGGGTACCACAGGGTTCAATTCTCGGGCCGACTCTTTTCTCTGTATATATCAATGATGTTGCTCTTGCTGCGGGCGATTCCCTGATCCACCTCTACGCAGACGACACCATTCTGTATACTTCTGGCCCTTCCTTGGACACTGTGCTATCTAACCTCCAAACGAGCTTCAATGCCATACAACACTCCTTCCGTGGCCTCCAACTGCTCTTAAACGCTAGTAAAACCAAATGCATGCTTTTCAACCGTTCGCTGCCTGCACCCGCACGCCCGACTAGCATCACCACCCTGGACGGTTCCGACCTAGAATATGTGGACATCTATAAGTACCTAGGTGTCTGGCTAGACTGCAAACTCTCCTTCCAGACTCATATCAAACATCTCCAATCCAAAATCAAATCTAGAGTCGGCTTTCTATTTCGCAACAAAGCCTCCTTCACTCACGCCGCCAAACTTACCCTAGTAAAACTGACTATCCTACCGATCCTCGACTTCGGTGATGTCATCTACAAAATAGCTTCCAATACTCTACTCAGCAAACTGGATGCAGTTTATCACAGTGCCATCCGTTTTGTTACTAAAGCACCTTATACGACCCACCACTGCGACCTGTATGCCCTAGTCGGCTGGCCCTCGCTACATGTTCGTCGTCAGACCCACTGGCTCCAGGTCATCTACAAGGCTATGCTAGGTAAAGTGACGCCTTATCTCAGTTCACTGGTCACGATGGCTACACCCACCCGTAGCACGCGCTCCAGCAGGTGTATCTCACTGATCATCCCTAAAGCTAAAACCTCATTTGGCCGCCTTTCCTTCCAGTTCTCTGCTGCCTGTGACTGGAACAAATTGCAAAAATCTCTGAAGTTGGAGACTTTTATCTCCCTCAACAACTTTAAACATCTGCTATCTGAGCAGCTAACCGATCGCTGCAGCTGTACATAGTCCATCGGTATATAGCCCACCCAATTTACCTACCTCACTCCCATACTGCTTTTATTTATTTACTTTTCTGCTCTTTTGCACACCAGTATCTCTACTTGCACATGATCATCTGATGATTTATCACTCCAGTGTTAATCTGCTAAATTGTAATTATTCGATTTATTGCCTACCTCCTCATGCCTTTTGCACACATTGTATATAGATTCTCTTTTTTCTACCATGTTATTGACTTGTTTATTGTTTACTCCATGTGTAACTCTGTGTTGTTGTCTGTTCACACTGCTATGCTTTATCTTGGCCAGTCGCAGTTGCAAATGAGAACTTGTTCTCAACTAGCCTACCTGGTTAAATAAAGGTGAAAAAAAAAAAAAAAAAAAAAATAGACCTCTATAGAGATTCAAAATATGGCTATAATGTTTTACCAAGGGTAACTGCATAAATAAACATTCATTCAGCTGGCTTGCCCATACAGGTTCCTTCTGTCCATTTGATTTCTTGCATAACACCAGTTGCCAGTGCTACTTCAGGTTTTTAGCCCAAGTCCACTGTCATAGAGATAGATAGAGGACTCATCATGGATATAACAATTTTAGCATGAACATTGCCATCGCCATGGAGGGCTTCCACCATTTTTAAGTAGTCAACTGGGTGGAGTTTCCTATGGGTGGGGTTTCCTATGGGTGTGCAGCAATCAGCCAATGAAGAAGGAAATTGACCCCTTTAAAATAGATATAGCCTCAATGGCGCTGCCCATGCTGTCACAGACGCTATAATAGAATAGATAAAAAGAGGAGTTCTCGTTACAGCTCTATGTGCCCAGGGTGTATCATTCACGTTCTGATTTAATCAGAAAACACAAAATCATAAATAACTTATTTAAACCTATTTAACTTGCCCTTGACATTGAAAGGGTCTGGTGGCTGGCAGGGAAATCATTACATAACACCTAGCTAAATAAAGGTTAAATAAAATAAAAAACATTTAGCATTGCAGCAGCTAATTTTTTGTTGTTGTTCTACTTGGACAGTTCTAACTATAGTGTGGCAAAAAACGTTAGGTAGAGCAACAATCATAAGTCAAACATTGACTATCAGCTACCAAAATAATGCAAATTACATTAGCTTGGTTACGAAAAGTCAAAACTAAGGTGAGTTAGTCTCGTGTATGTTCATGTGAAAATACGTACCCCCTCCAAGACAGATAGAATGCTGATCTCACACGCAGCATGTTCCAATGGAAAATATGTAGAGAGAAAAAGGACAATCTAATAACAACACACCCTTATAAGACCACTTCAGGCAACCGATACAATGTATCAAAACTGATTAGAAACATTGAAGCTGTTTGATATCTTGAGAATGTAGCCTACTGGTTGCACGTATAGCGAGTTCAGAGGATTCGGCCCGTACCAATATTCCATAGGGAGGCCACATTCATTATATTACCACACTTGCGTCTAAATTGTCACAGTAATTTACAGTATTTTATCTAAACAGAAATTACATAATTTAATCTTAATATTTACACTGTGAAACTGCAAATTGTACTTGTTAATATTTCAAAGAAAGAAGTATTGCTAAACACACCTCACATTTTCATAATGAAACTTACTGGAGACTAAGAGGGCGAGTCTGTGAGTGACCATTCAGCGCTAAGAAGACATCTCCAGCCAATCACAGTAGAGGGCTGTCATTTCGAATAGAGAAATTATATTTTCGACAGAGCAAATGTTTCTCTTTGAAGTAATGTCCCGCTTATCTTTTGCACAATTAATGATTTCCCCATGTAACCTAGATGACTTTCATTGTGACGAATGTAACTGTCAGATAATCACTTTTCTATCTACACTGAACAAAAATATAAACGCAACAGATAAGTGTTGGTTCCATGTTTCATGAGCTGAAATAAAGGATTCCAGAAATGTTCCAACCGGCCTCACAACTGCAGACCAGGTGTATAGTGTCGTGTGGGCGAGTGGTGTGCTGATGTCAACGTTGTGAACAGAGAGCCCCATGGTGGCGGTGGGGTTATGGTAAAGTCAGGCATAAGCTACTGATAACTAACACAACTGCATTTTATCGATGGCAATTTGAATGCACAGAGATACGGTGACAAGATCCTGAGGCCCATTGTCGTGCTATTCATCCGCCACAATCATCTCATGTTTCAGCAAGATAATGCACGGCCCAATATCGCAAGGATCTGTAGACAATTTCTGGAAGCTGAAAATGTCCCAGTTCTTCCATGGCCTGCCCACTCACCAGACATGTCACCCTTTGAGCATGCTTTGGATGCTTTGGATTGACGTGTACAACAGCGTGTTCCAGTTCCTGCCAATATCCAGCAACTTCGCACAACCACTGAAGAGGAGTGGGACAACATTCCACAGGCCACAATCAACAGCCTCTGATCAACTACATGCAGAGGAGCTGCGTCGCGCTGCATGAGGCAAACCAGCAACAGGCTGGTTTTCTTATCCACGCCCCTACCTTTTTTAAAACGGTATCTGTGACCAACAGATGCATATCTGTATTCCCAGTCGTGAAATCCATAGATTAGGGCCTAATTAATTTGTTTAAATTGACTGATTTCCTTATATGAACTGTAACTCAGCAAAGTCTTTGAAACTATTCCATGTTGCGTTTATATATATATTTTCAGTATGTCTACAGTGCCTTAAAAAATTATTCATACCCCTTGAATTATTCCACATTTTGTTGTGTTACAGCCTGAATTCTAAATGGATTAAATAGATTTTTTCTCACCCATTTACACACAATACCTTATAATGACAAAGTGAAAACATGCTTTTACAACTGACATAAGTATTCACACCCCTGAGTAAATACTTTGTAGAGGCACCTTTAGCAGGGATTACAGATGTGAGTCTTTCTGGGTAGGTCTCTAAGAGCTTTCCACACATGGATTGTGCAACATTTGCCCCTTATTCATTTCAAAAGTCTTCAAAACTCTGTCAAATTGGTTGTTGATCATTGCTACACAACCATTTTCATGTCTTGGCATAGATTTTCAAGTAGATTTAAGGCAAAACTTTAACCCAGCCACTCAGGAACATTCACTGTCTTCTTGGTAAGCAACTCCAATGTAGATTTGGCCTTGTGTTTTAGGCTATTGTCCTGCTGAAAGGTGAATTCATCTCTCAGTGTCTGGTGGAAAGCACACTGAACCATGTTTTCCTCTAGGATTTTGCCTGTGCTTGGCTCCATTCCGTGTCTTCTGAAAAACTCCCCAGTCCTTTAACAATTACAAGTATACCCATAACATGAGGCAGCCACCACTATGCTTGACATTTTGGTGAGTGGTACTCAGTAATGTGTTGTATTGGATTTGCCCCAAACATAACACTTTGTATTCAGGACAAAAAGTGAATTGCTTTGCCACATTTTTTGCAGTTTTACTTTAGTGCCTTGTTGCAAACAGGATGCATGTTTTGGAATATTTTGTACAGACTTCCTTATTTTCACTCTGTCAATTAAGTTACTATTGTGGAGTAACTACAATGTTGTTGATCCATCCTCAGTTTTCTCCTATCACAGCCATTAAACTCTGTAACTGTTTTAATTGGCCTCATGGTGAAATCCCTGAGCATTTTCCTTCCTCTCCGCAACTGAGTTAGGAAGGACGCCTGTATCTTTGTAGTTACAGGGTGTATTGATACACCGTCCAAAATGTAATTAATAACTTCACCATGCTCAAAGGGATATTCAATGCCTGTTTGTTTTTTCTCCTGAAATTATTTAGGCTTGCCATATCAAAGGGGTTGAATACTTGTTGACTCAAGAAATTTCAGCTTTTCAAATGTAATTATTTTGTAAACATTTAGAAAAACACAATTCCACTTTGACATGATGGGGTATTGTGTGTAGGCCAGTGACAAAAAAACTAAATTTAATACATTTTAAATTCAGGCTGTAACACAACAAAATGTGGAAAATGTCAGGGGGTGTGAATCGTTTCTGAAGGCATGGTACAGTATGTCTTTCTATCTATCAATCTATCTGTCTATCAGATTATTTAGACATCATTGTTATTAGGCGATATTGATCCATCTTCAACTTGTTACTTAAGCACAGGATAATGTAGAGTAGACTGTATGAGGTGGGTACAATTACATACAGATCAAACATTTTGTAATATGTATAATTAAACATGATACATCTCTAGAGGACAACACAGACTCAAGCTGAAGGCAATCCACCATTTTATTTCACTTTCCCCCAACACCAATTACAGTGTACATTCATTATTTTCAAACAACAGTATACCCCGAATCCCCATGAATGCAATGTTTTACTAATAGTTTACATACAAATAACATCATATTTTACAATGCACAGAGGTATGCATTGAAAAAATATAGATGCAGGGAAATAAATCATTTTAAAAACAGCAGGCGTCATCATTATGTAATGTGTATGAAAATACAATGAGGTCAATGGTCATCAAAGACAGTACTTTCCTCCATGGCCACCTTGACTGGGGATGATGACCTACCTCTGCCTCTCTAGAACACAGGGAATACCACCCACTACAGACAAGCGCTGAACGTTAGGGTGACAAAGCAATGGAAGATACACAATACATACAAAAGTATGTGAACACCCCTTCAAATTTGTAGAATGGCCTAACTGAGGAGCTCAGTGACTTTCAACGTAGCACCGTCATAGGATGCCACCTTTCCAACAAGTCAGTTCGTAAAACTTCTGCCCTGCTAGAGCTGCCCCGTCAACTGTAAGTGCTACTATTGTGAAGTGGAAACGTCTAGGAGCAACAATGGCTCAGCCACGAAGTGGGAAGTCACACAAGCTCACAGAACGGGACCGCCGAGTGCTGAAGCGTGTAAAGATTGCCTGTCCTTGGACTCAACACTCACTACCAAGTTCCAAACTGCCTCTGGAAGCAACGTCATAAGAACTGTTCATCGGGAGCTTCATGAAATGGGTTTCCATGGCCGAGCAGCCGCACACAAGCCTAAGATCACCATGCGCAATGCCAAGCGTCGGTTGGAGTGGTGTAAAGCTCGCCGCTATTGGACTCTGGAGCAGTGGAAACACGTTCTCTGGAGTAATGAATCACACTTCACCATCTAGCAGTCCGACAGACTAATCTGAGTTTGGCGGATGCCAGGAGAATGCTACCTGCCCGAATGCATAGGGACAACTGTAAAGTTTGGTGGAGGAGGAACAATGGTTTGGGCTAGGCCCCTTAGTTCCAGTGAAGGGAAATCTTAATGCTATAGCATATAATGACATTCTAGATGATTCTGTGCTTCCAACTTTGTGGCAACAGTTTGGAGAAGGCCCTTTCCTGTTTCAGCATGACAATGCCCCCGTGCACAAAGCGAGGTCTGTACAGAAATGGTTTGTCGAACTCAGTGTGGAAGAACTTGACTGACCTGCAGAGCCCTGACCTCAACCCCATTGAACACCTTTGGGATGAATTGGAACACCGACTGCGAGTCAGGCCTAATCGCCCAACATCGATGCCCAACCTCACTAATTCTCTTGTGACTGAAGGGAAGCATGTCCCCGCAGCAATATTCCAACATCTAGTGGAAAGCTTTCCATGAAGAGTGGAGGCTGTTATAGCAGCAAATGGGGGACCAACTCCATATTAATGCCCATGATTTTGGAATGAAATGTTCGACGAGCAGGTGTCCACATACTTTTGGTCATACAGTGTACATTTCAGTAATGGCTAATGTAACACTTTAGACCCTAGCACTACATTGATAAAACCAACCATATAAAACACGTATGAAACAATTAAACCCAACAATTTCAAATTCCCATATAGGCTCAATAAGCCAAACTTACGTCCTGCAAGGGTACATAATGTAGTAGTTCAACTATACATGTACAATTTGTGTTTGCTTAGACAATAAAGAACAATGTGCCATGTACACATCAGGTTTCTGTGTTCTGACCCATATCCTGAGATATGCACCAGTTCTGATTGTAAGGTTGGGACTGTTGGTCTACTCAGAAGACTGCTCCTAAATATTGACCATACATTCAGCAAAGAAGGTGTCTACAATCTGTTCAATTGAAAATATGCAACAATATTACAGTCATCATGGGACATGAGAACTAAAGGCATTTGGAGATTTTGTTATGTCAGTGCTCATCACACAAACAGCCACATAGGACTACTGTACAACGTACAAGGTGTTTCCCAGCCTATACTGTATGGTGCAACAAAGGACAAAAAAAGCATGGCTTACTGCTGCACTCGTCAGGCTGATTTTAAATCTAACACAAATTATTTTTTATACTTAGCTGGGAATAAGGCCTCTCCCTAAATGTTATCTGTCTTTATAGTGTGTATGAGTTTTGACATTTTACCATGGTTTAGGACATAATATACAATAGACTGGTTGGGCCAGAATCTTTGTGTCAGATGAAATTATGAAATAGTTAAGTTTCCATACCATTTTTACCATCCATGATTGTTAAACAAGAAGATAATATTTCATTTATGCCTCAACACTCACAATTCAATCTGTAAATGCAAATTCATGGGCCCATGTAAAGTTACAGGAACATAATGTATCTTTTGATTTAAGAAATTATAGGGAATTGCAACACTATTGTACTACAACTATGTGCCTCTAGTTCAATGTAAAATAATTCAAAGAAACAACCAAATGCAATAGCCCTTCTTCTTTCATAAAACAATGCAATGACAAATGTCATTATTTTTCTATTTTTCCATCTTAAAACCCTCATCATACAAATAGCACTTTTGTCCTTGATTCTGTAAACTAACAACATTCCATAAACCAATTGAAAAATAACTTCCAGAAAACCTCTCCCAATCCCCATGCATTGATCAATTGTGTTAATTGATTAATTTAATTCAAATCATTAGACAGGATGTAATACAACAAAATTCATTATACATAGAGCAATATGAACAGAAAGGCATCTGGGGTATACGATCACATGCCAACAGCCCTCTTAACCAAGAAGAAACAATTATAAACCCAATCAAGGGCGCATGACAATTAGACAATGGAATATGATAGGAACAGTGCACCCTGCTGGACAGACGGGTGGGAGTTGTTATGAAAGGCCATCTGATTTTAGTATCCAAGATTGGCAAAAGAAAATCATAAATACCAAATTTTTCAGTGTATAATCTAGGGAATGTATCATCAACCAATGTTCATGGTATTGCCTGTTTACGTGATTGTTTTATGTATATATAATTTCATTACCCTCTCTCTGAGAGAACAAACAGGTGACCAATAACTTTCAAAAGCTCTTTGGACCACAGGAAGTTGGTGGCACCTCAATTGGAGAGAACGGGCTCGTGGTAATGGCTGAAGCTGAATAGGTGGATTAGTATCAAATACATCAAACACATGGTTTCCATGTGTTTGTTGCCATTCCATTCGCTCCGTTCCATCCATTATTATGAGGCATCCTCCCCTCAGCAGCTTCCACTGCTTTGGACTTGCCAAAGAGTAGGCCAAGGGACCATCAATAACTTAGTTCTACCAATTAGATACATTTAAGGGAAAATAACTAAAGTTAGCTGAAGCTTACTATGATAGTAATAAGCATAAGGCAATACAAATCAAAAACAGCACGTTGCTGGCACCTTGTTCCATATTGTTTTGGATAACCGTTCAAATGTTTACGGCCTCTAAATTAACATGGATAGGGGGAGAAGGTATGCCTTTGACAAAGGAAACTAGGGAGTTTTCCTTTTTTGAGATAATTCTGCACCTCCCGTTGCTCTTCTACTTTGGAGAACACACAGGAGTATACCTGCCCAGCTTAAAAAGGCAAATCATGGGGAAAAGAGGGGTAATGAAGGTCAAAGGTTATCCTGAAATAAGGCTAGCTAAATTGCATAGAATGTGAACAATGCATTATTGCAGCAAAGGGCTTTGCTCCGTTCCCCAGTCAACACTGGTAACCGTGGAGAGTCCAGTCTAATTGATTTTTTTAGCTTTGACTCTTTGGTGAGAACATTTCAATCCCCATTTGAACATTTGCATGTACAGTATATGTGAATGATCAATCTGCATCTATGGGGAACATGCAAGTACAAAATAATGTGACTGCTCTTGATCTGTGATTTTTTTGTGTGATTATATAAAAAAAAAAAGGAAAGATATTCTCACTGGTGAATAATGTTGTGCATGTTGTTCCCTGTTCACCAAATGGACTGTTCAGCCTCAGGCCAATAGAATGACAATCGTGACAGTGGAACTGTTTAGACTATGCTAATAGTGAGCCAGAATGACTGGTTTGATCATGTTGATTGTTTTTATGGATGTTCCTGTGCAGCACTGTGGAAGAGAGCCCAGCTCAGACAGTATATTGTATGTGCCAGCTCTGCCTTAAAACACTTGTGGAGCAAATGAACCCCGCCCCCCTCCATTCCTGTGAGAACAGAGACAATAAGCACCAGTTCCGGGCCTGGGACAGTGGTCCAGATCCATAGGACCATTAGGACCATCAGGACCACCAGTAACCCTTGGCTAAAGATGCCAAGCAGGGCAGAACACTGGGGTCAGCCCCCAAGCAAAGTGGAGCTCTGTGAGCAGCTGTCAGTGAACAGGGGAGGAAGGGGGTGGAGCCAGGCTATCAACTGATTGGCACCTCAGCCTGTCCATCCTTGTCCAGTAGTTTGTCCTGGATCTCGTCAGTGTTCCCTGAGTCGCTGCTAGCCACCGAACTGACGGAGGGAGAGTTCCTGCCCCCTTTGATCATCCTCCTGCACGTCTCCATCTGCACGTCCAGACCACGCTTCATGCTACACATCTCCATGTACTCATGCAGGTGTCTGTTCATGTCACTCTTCGCTGTGGCTAGCTCCATCTGAGAGGGAGAGAGAGAGGGGCAGGGGGAGATGGAGGGAGGGAGAGAGTTAGAGTGAGGGAGAGGGTGAGAAAGATAGATGGACAGAGAGAGGAGATGAGAGAAGAGGAGGGGAAAGGTGAAAGGGAGCCAGAGAAAAAAAAGTAAGGAAGAGAAGAGAGAGAGACATCAGTGATGTTGATCAGGGACAGGTGCCAGCCCTGCCAGGGACTGAATCACTCTGGCCGAAATCGTCAACCGAGTCACAAATCAAAACCAAACAGAGAGAGGGACAAAACAACCAACAAATCAAAGGCAGTCGCCCTCCTCTGTACTTTCACTTGACAGGTGTTTCTATTAGATACAATGAGAGGAAAAATTTCCCAGGGACAATCTCTAAGAGGTAGATAAATCTCAGGGGATTTCATTCTCCCTCTATTTTTGTTACTGTAAGCCCCTACCTCTTCCTGTCACATTGTCTCTCTCATACACACATATACACACACAGGCTCGTAGGCAGGCAGGCACGCATGCACACACCCACAGACACTGCCTGTTCACCTCAATCGCGCCAATGGTCTCCTGGTACTCCTGCTCTCTGGTCTTGAATAGTGATTCTGTCTCATCTATGAGGCTGCCCAGGCTTCCATCCTGAGAGACCTGGGAGGAAGCAAAGAAGATTAGCTAATACATTCTGTTAGGATGTTGAATTTCTCAACTGAGAGCAGAACAATGGGCAGGATTTCAAAATGAAAATAAGTTATTTTACTGCAAACATTTCACTTTGCTGAATATGAATGGATGGGAAGTTTGGGAGGTGAACAACTCCTCTATGCCCTCCTGTACCCTTGTCCATTAGTTTATCAGTAGGTTAGTTTATGCATTATCCTGTACATATGTATCCTTGACATTTACTGTATGGTGTCTATTCCGACTCACAGGCTCCTCTGTGTTGCTGTTGGCTGCGCTGGTGACTGTGCAGTTTGCCGCGGTGATGGCACCGGGTTGTATGTTGTAGTTGTTGAAGTCCTCCCAGAGCAACAGGGTCTCGTCATTCTCTTCCCACGTCAGGCTGTCACAGTCATCATCAATGTCAAACGTCTCCCTCCTGGCAACAAAATTGTCATCTGAACAATTTCTATGGGGGACAGAGACAGCGAGAGGAAGGAAGAGAGAGAGGAAGGAAGAGAGGACAAACACAACAGGCACCACCTTACAAGAGGTCCAAACACAGAGGAGGAAGAAAGATACAGAGAAGGCATGCAGGAAAACAGACTACATACAGTGTTTGAGACTGACTTGAGACAGTGACAGATTTAGTACAATACAAATTAGACTTATAACCAATATCTAATATTACACTGAGGAATTCATATACACAATGAATAGATATTCTTTGTTTTAATGTTCTCATCTATCATTTGGTGGCCCTAATTGTAGCACAGGAAATCAACTACTGAAAAAATAATTAATGCAGGACTCTGAATTAACACTAGATGGGAGCAAAGTACAACATGATAGAAACACAATGCACCGTGTGTGTGTGTGTGTGTGTGTGTGTGTGTGTGTGTGTGTGTGTGTGTGTGTGTGTGTGTGTGTGTGTGTGTGTGTGTGTGTGTGTGTGTGTGTGTGTGTGTGTGTGTGTGTGTGTGTGTGTGTGAAGGCTGACTCACAGCTGGTTGAGCATGCGTTTCATTTCGTCAGTAACGTTGAGCGGGACCTCCTTCTCTGAGGTACTTGTGCTGGGGTCTGCATCCATCTCAGAGCTGTCCTCGTCAGACACAGGCCTGCACTCCTTCTTCCTGCAGCACGCCATGGCACCCTGGAACACACACACACACACACACACACACACACACACACACACACACACACACACACACACACACACACACACACACACACACACACACACACACACACACACACACACACACAACCAGATTACTTACTGGCGGCATCAATGCAGAATTTGAGGCAGTTTATCTAATCCGACATTAGTAATTTAAGCAGTACAATGCACCACCTAAAAAGCTTCTGGTCTGTTTCTGTCTGGATTCATAGTTGGGCTTTAGCCAGCACTGTCTGCACAATGTGATAACCTTGTGTGCAGTGCAGAGAGTCACAGCATCAGCAGTTCACTGCTTAGCAATGACTGTGTTTGTGTGTGTATGGAGGAGGGGTCAATGAGTATTGTGTTAGTGGTGTGTGTCTGCCTATGTAGAAGAGAGTGTAGCAGCAGTATACCGGTAGTTAGCTGTTCCAGAGTGAGGCCTAACATACAGATAGATACACACCCTCTCTGGGAGCGACCCGGCCGGGCTGTCGTTGAACATCTTTGACATGTCCTCTGAGTTGCGCTGCTGAGCCACGTCACACAGTTTGGCGGTGATGTCAATGCGCCGGCAGATGTCCATGTCCACCCGCATGGCTTTCTCCTGGATCTTAGTGTCCATGTCCACCCGCATGGCTTTCTCCTGGATCTTAGTGTCCATGTCCACCCGCATGGCTTTCTCCTGGATCTTAGTGTCCATGTCCACCCGCATGGCTTTCTCCTGGATCTTAGTGTCCATGTCCACCCGCATGGCTTTCTCCTGGATCTTAGTGTCCATGTCCACCCGCATGGCTTTCTCCTGGATCTTAGTGTCCATGTCCACCCGCATGGCTTTCTCCTGGATCTTAGTGTCCATGTCCACCCGCATGGCTTTCTCCTGGATCTTAGTGTCCATGTCCACCCGCATGGCTTTCTCCTGGATCTTAGTGTCCATGTCCACCCGCATGGCTTTCTCCTGGATCTTAGTGTCCATGTCCACCCGCATGGCTTTCTCCTGGATCTTAGTGTCCATGTCCACCCGCATGGCTTTCTCCTGGATCTTAGTGTCCATGTCGGACATTTGCTGGAGAGGAAGGAGAGGGGTCGGTGTTGCTGGCTGTGAAGTAGAGAATCACCCCACCAAAACCTCTCCTTACTATATTCAACAAATCTCTAAATGCTTTTTATAGCTATCGGACAGATATGAATAACATAAGTCACATGCTGAGTTCATCCATGACTGGCTATCTGTGATTGGCAATATGCGCAGGGCCGGTTCCAGCCATAAGCAACATAAACAGTCGCTTAGCGCCCTTAGTCGAGTTAGAATAGTAGAATACACAAGGTGCAAGTTTGAATTTTGGTTATGCATCAGCAGTTTATCTCTTGTTTTGTCAGTCACTGACAGTCACTCAATTAGACATGTCAGTGAACAATTTTTAGATTGTTAAATTAGTCTAACCAGTCTAAACTTTTAGTAATCATGGCCGAATACTGACAAGGCACATAGGGCACATGCCCAGGGGCCCTGACCTCCAGGGGGCCCCCATTGATTTTGTTAGTCCCTCTCACTCAGATATCATTAACATGGCATAAGTCATGGCAAAATGTGTAGAATTGCAGGAAATTCGCTTTAAAACTGCAGAAATTTCTCTCCACCCCATGGCAAAATGAGTAGAATTGTATGAAATGTGTTATAAAACTGCAAAACTTTATCCTGTGGCAAAAGTTGTAGAATTGCATGACATTTGTTATAAAATTACTTATGATGTCTCTTCGTCTCTCCGTCCCATGGCAAAATCTGGAGAATTGCGTGCCCCCCAACTAAATCTCACTTAGGGCCCCCAAAAGGCTAGAGCCGGCCTAGCATATGCAGCAGTGTTAAAGTCAATTGAATACACTTGTTGAATTGCAGACCCGGCAGAAACCCACATCCAGTCAGTCTGGGTCAATAACACATCATGCAACATTTCTGTGAAGGTCCAAAGGAAACTCCAAAATGAATTTGTTCACTGCTGCGTCCCATGCTTCTTTTTGTCACTCAATAACTTGCAATTAGTCTAATATGCTATTATGACCAAACAATTCTATACTAAACCGTCTACAAGGGGAAGGCTAGTATTTTGGTTATAGGGTAAAGGGGAGTGGGAAGGCAGGAATAGAAGTATCTCTTACTTTCATATCCAGATCCATATTGACATATTGAGATCTCCTGACATATTTGGAACTCAGATGTCGACCACCCTTAATAAATGAGCGATGACAAAGTACACCAATTCTAAGGACATGTCCCAAATTACAGTGTTTATTCACTACCCAGGACATCTATCAGATTAGACACACTGTGTTGCCGCATAGATCTACTACTGTACTGAATGTATCCTCTCTTCTCTGACTACAGGTAGTTGTGCCATGGCGAGGAAGCTGCTATTACCCATAATGCCACTAACCGACATGGCCAGTTAAACAGAGAAGTCAATAAGAGAGGGAGCCAAGCTAGAATGGTTTCTACAGAAATCCAAATGACTCCCAAGCTAAGCCTGCTGCAGTATATTACAGCCGTCACACTAGAGCCAAGCTCCATTTAATTATTATAATATTTTTTTACCTTTATTTAACTAGGCAAGTCAGTTAAAAACAAACTCTTATTTTCAATGATGGCCTAGGAACAGTGGTTTAACTGCCTTGTTCAGGGGCAGAACGACAGATTTGAATCTTGTCAGCTCGGGGATTTGATCTTGTAATCTTTCTGTTACTAGACCAATGCTCTAACCACTAGGCTACCTGCCACCCCATGAGAAAAATAAATTGTTGTGGACACAGCGTAAAGTCCTGTTGATCTACTGTTCGTTTATGAAAACAGTCCTATCTGAGCACTGTGCCTGTCTGAAATGTTGTTTGTGGCAGAATATGTTTTCACTGCTGGGTAAAAATCCAAACAAGGAGGGGTATGAATCTACTAGCCTGTCCTGGAGCCCAGTCTCTAAGTGTGTTCAGGATGATGAATGAAGCCCTAAGGACCTCTACAGTATGACTGACAACATCTATCATCACCTATAAAAAACAAGGATATACAATGAGTGTAGCAAACATTAAGAACACCTTCCTAATATTGAGTTAAACCCCACCCCTTTGTGCCCTCAGAACAGCCTCAATTCGTTGGGACATGGACTCTACAAGGTGTCGAAAGCGTTCCACAGGGATGCTGGCCCATGTTGACACCAATGCTTCCCACAGTTGTGTCAAGTTGGTTGACTGTCCTTTGGGTGGAGGACCATTCTTGATACACACAGGAAACTGTTGAGCGTGACAAACCTAGCAGCGTTCAAGTTCTTAACACAAACCGGTGTGCCTGGCACCTCCTTCTTTAAGCTGTCTCCTCCTCTTCATCTCAAATCAAATCAAATTGTATTTGTCACATGCGCCGAAAACAACAAGTGAAGACCTAACAATGAAATGCTTACTTTACAAGCCCGTAACCAATAATGCCTTAAGAAGTTAAGAAAAATAAATAAATAAGTGTTAAGTAAAAAATGAATGAGTAAAAAATAGAAAATAAAAGTAACAAATAATTAAACAGTAGCAGTAAAATAACAAGAGAGCTACAGTTGAAGTCGGAAGTTTACATACACCTTAGCCAAAAACATTTAAACTCAGTTTTTCACAATTCCTGACATTTAATCCAAGTAAAAATTCCCTCTTAGGTCAGTTAGGATCCCCACTTTATTTTAAGAATGTGAAATGTCAGAATAATACTAGAGAGAATTATTTATTTCAGCTTTTCTTCCTTTCATCACATTCTCAGTGGGTCAGAAGTTAACATACACTCAATTAGTACTTGGTAGCATTGCCTTTAAATTGTTTAACTTGGGTCAAACGTTTCGGGTAGCCTTCTACAAGCTTCCCACAATAAATTGGGTGAATTTTGGCCCATTCCTCCTGACAGAGCGGGTGTAACTGAGTCAGGTTGGTCAGCCTCCTTGCTCGCATATGCTTTTTCAGTTCTGCCCACAAATTTTCTATGGGATTGAGGTCAGGGCTTTGTGATGGCCACTCCAATACCTTGACTTTGTTGTCCTTAAGCCATTTTGCCACAACATTGGAAGTATGCTTGGTGTCATTGTCCATTTGGAAGACCCATTTGTGACCAAACTTTAACTTCCTGACTGATGTCTTGAGATGTTGCTTCAATATATCCACATAATTTCCCTACCTCATGTTGCCGTCTATTTTGTGAAGTGCACCAGTCCCTCCTGCAGCAAGCACCCCCACAACATGATGCTGCCACCCACGGGCTTCACGGTTGGGATGGTGTTCTTCGGCTTCCAAGCCTCCCCCTTTTTCCTCCAAACATAACAATGGTCATTATGGCCAAACAGTTCTATTTTTGTTTCATTAGACCAGAGGACATTTCTCCAAAAAGTATGATCTTTGTCCCCATGTGCAGTTGCAAACCGTAGTCTGGCTTTTTTATGGCGGTTTTGGAGCAGTGGCTTCTTCCTTGCTGAGCGGCCTTTCAGGTTATATCAATATAAGACTTGTTTTACTGTGGATATAGATACTTTTGTACCTGTTTCCTCCAGCATCTTCACAAGGTCCTTTGTTGTTGTTCTGGGATTGATTTGCACTTCTCGCACCAAAGTGCATTCATCTCTAGGAGACAGAACACGTCTCCTTCCTGAGCGGTATGACGGCTGCGTGGTCCCATGGTGTTTATACTTGCCTACTATTGTTTGTACAGATGAACGTGGTACCTTCAGGCATTTGGAAATTGCTCCCAAGGATGAACCAGACTTGATGTCAAGCAAAGAGGCACTGATTTTGAAGGTAGGCATTGAAATACACCCACAGGTACACCTCCAATTGACTCAAATTATGTCAATTAGCCTATCAGACGCTTCTAAAGCCATGACATCATTTTCTGGAATTTTCCAAGCTGTTTAAAGGCACAGTCAACTTAGTGTATGTAAACTTCCGACTCACTGGAATTGTGATACAGTTAATTATAAGTGAAATAATCTGTCTGTAAACAATTGTTGGAAAAATGACTTGTGCCATGCACGAAGTAGATGTCCTAACCGACTTGCCAAAACTATAGCATGTTTACAAGAAATCTGTGGAGTGGTTGAAAAACAAGTTTTAATGACTCCAACCTAAGTGTATGTAAACTTCCGACTTCAACTGTATATACAGGGGTTACCAGTATAGAGTCAATGTGCAGGGGCACCGATTAGTCAAGGTAATTGAGGTAATATGTACAGGTAGGTAGAGTTAAAGTGACTATGCATAGATTATGAACAGAGAGTAGCAAAAGTGTAAAAGAGGGGTCTGGGTAGCTCTTTGATTAGGTGCTCAGGAGTCTTATGACTTGGGGGTAGAAGCTGTTAAGAAGCGTCTTGGACCTCGACTTGGTGCTCCAGTACCGCTTGCCGTGCGGTAGCAGAGAGAACAGTCTATGATTAGAGTGGCTGGAGTCTTTGACAATTTTTAGTGCCTTCCTCTGACACCGCCTGATATAGAGATCCTGGATGGCAGGAAGCTTGGCCCCAGTGATGTACTGTGCCATACACACTACCCTCTGTAGTGCCTTGCGGTCGGAGGCCAAGCAGTTGCCATACCAGGCAGTGATGCAACCCGTCAGGATGCTCTTGATGGTGTAGCTGTAGAACCTTTTGAGGATCTGAGGACCCATGCCAAATCTTTTCAGTCTCCTGAGGTGGAATAGCCTTTGTCGTGCCCTCTTCACAACTGTCTTAGTGTGCTAGGACCATGATAGTTTGTTGGTGATGTGGAAACCAAGGAACTTAAAGCTCTCAACCTGTTCCACTGCAGCCCCGTCGATGAGAATGGGGGCGTGCTTGGTCCTCCTTTTCCTGTAGTCCACAATCATCTCCTTTGTCTTGATCACGTTGAGGGAGAGGTTGTTGTCCTGGCACCACGTGACCAGGTCTCTGACCTCCTCCCTATAGGCTGTCTCATTATTGTCGGTGATCAGGCCAACCACTGTTGTGTCATCGGCAAACTTAATGATGGTGTTGGAGTCATGCCTGACCATGCAGTCATGAGTGAACAGGGAGTACAGGACGGGACTGAGCAAGCATGTGGCAGATGTGTTGTTCCCTACCCTTACCACCTGGGGGCGGCCCATCGGGAAGTCCAGGATCTAGTTGCAGAGGGAGGTGTTTAGTCCCAGGGTCCTTAGCTTAGTGATGAGCTTTGAGGGTACTATGGTGTTGAACGCTGAGCTGTAGTCAATGAACAGCATTCTCACATAGGTGTTCCTTTTGTCCAGGTGGGAAAGGGCAGTGTTGAGTGCAATAGAGATTGTGTCATCTGTGGATCTATTGGGGCGGTATGCAAACTGGAGTGGGTCTAGGGTTTCTGAGATAATGGTGTTGATTTGAGCCATGACCAGCCTTTCAAAGCACTTAATGGCTACAGACGTGAGTGCTACGGGTCTGTAGTCATTTAGGCAGGTTACCTTAGTGTTTTTGGGCACAGGGACTATGGTGGTCTGCTTGAAACATGTTGGTATTACAGACTCAGTCAGGGACAGGTTGAAAATGTCAGTGAAGACACTTGCCAGTTGGTCAGCGCATGCTCGGAGTACACGTCCTGGTTATCCGTCTGGCCCTGCGGCCTTGTGAATGTTGACCTGTTTAAAGGTCCTACTCACATCGGCTACGGAGAGCGTGATCACACAGTCATCCGGAACAGCTGGTGCTCTCATGCATGTTTCAGTGTTACTTGCCTCGAAGCGAGCATAGAAGTAATTTAGCTCATCTGGTAGGTTCGTGTCACTGGGCAGCTTGTGGCTGTGCTTTCCTTTGTAGTCTGTAATAGTTTGGAAAGCCCTGCCACATCCGACGAGCGTCGGAGCCGGTGTAGTATGGTTCAATCTTAGTCCTGTATTGACGCTTTGCCTGTTTGATGGTTCGTCAGAGGGCATAGAAGGATTTCTTATAAGCTTCCGGGTTAGAGTCCCGCTACTTGAAAGCGGCAGCTCTACCCTTTAGCTCAGTGCAAATGTTGCCTGTAATCCATGGCTTCTGGTTGGGGTATGTACGTACGGCCACTGTGGGGACGACGTCATCGATGGAATTATTGATGAAGCCAGTGACTGATGTGGTGTACTCCTCAATGCCATCAGAAGAATCCTGGAACTTATTCCGGTCTGTGCTAGCAAAACAGTCCTGTAGCTTAGCATCTGCTTCATCTGACCACTTTCTTATTGACCGAGTCACTGCTGCTTCCTGCTTTAGATTTTGCTTGTAAGCAGGAACCTGGAGGATAGAATTATGGTCAGATTGCCAAATGGAGGGCGAGGGAGAGCTTTGTACGTGTCTCTGTGTGTGGAGTAAAGGTGGTCTAGAGTTTTTTTCCCCTCTGGTTGCACATTTAACATGCTGATAGAAATTAGGTAAAACTGATTTTAGTTTCCCTGCATTAAAGTCCCCGGCCACTAGGAGCGCAGCCTCTGGATGAGCATTTTCCTGTTTGCTTATAGCCGTATACTGTACAGCTCATTGAGTGCGGTTTTAGTGCCAGCATCGGTCTGTGATGGTATGTTGACAGCTACAAAAAATACAGATGAAAACTCTCTAGGTAGATAGTGTGGTCTACAGCTTATCATGAGATACTCTACCTCAGGTGAGCAAAACCTTGAGACTTCCTTAGATTTCGTACACCAGCTGTTGTTTACAAATATGCATAGGCCGCCGCCCCTTGTCTTACCAGAGGCCGCTGTTCTATCCTGCCGAAAAGCTTAAAACCCGCCAGCTGTATGTTAATCATGTCATCGTTCAGCTACGACTCGGTGAAACATAACGTGCTCGTAGTTTGTCTATTTTATTACCGATTGATTGTAACCTTTACCGATGGTAAAGGTAGATTACCATCTCGGCTACGGATCCTTAGAAGGCTCCCGGACCGTCGTCCACAATGTCTCTGTAAAGGGTCGATGTGCAGCAGGTGGGACGGAGTCGGGTGCAGGACACAGAGGATGAGTAATAACAGACTTTTACTCAAGACGACAACAAAATAAATAACACGCAGGGAAAACAATCCAGCTCATAAAATAGTAGCGACAGCTAAACACAGAACAAACACACATAAAACCATGTGGGAACCAGAGGGTTAAATAGGGAATAAATAATAATGTAATGGAAACCAGGTGTGTACAATAAAGACAAAACAAATGGACAATGAGTGCAGATCGGTGGCAGCTAGAAAACCGGTGACGTCGACCGCCGAACGATGCCCGAACAAGGAGAGGCACCAACTTCGGCGGAAGTCGTGACAGTCTCCGTCTTTTCCTCCTGCGAGTGACGAGGATGAGGGCCTTGTCGGGTGTCTGGAGTAAATCCTTCCCGTCCGACTCGTTGAATTAGAATTCCTCCAGTACGGGGTGAGTAATCACTGCCCTGATATCAAGAAGCTATTTTCCGGTCATAAGACACGGTGGTAGAAATATTATGTGCAAAATAAGTTTCAAATAACGTGAAAAAACATACACAACAGCACAATTGGTTACGGGATCGTAAAACGGCAGCCATCTCCTTCGGCGCCATTATTATTCTCTACATCTACACTGATTGAAGGGGATTTTAAGTGACATCAACAAGGGATCAAGCTTTCACCTAGATTCACCTGGTCAGTCTATGTCATGGAAAGAGTGAGTGTGCTGTGAAGTGTGAGGGTGTATATACTATACTCACATCGCTCATAAGGCTTTTAAAGACCACCAGCTCAGCCTTCAGTCTCTCCACCTTCTCATTCAGTTCATCCTGGATCTCCTCTGACTCCTGGGCACTCTGAACACACACCACACACACATACACACAGATTTGCACAATTCAAACACATGCCCCAACCACATACACTCAAAGACATGCAGCAAAATATCAACACACTTTCTTATTTACCATATTAGAGAAAGCATGTTATTGAATATGGCCCCAATCTATATTTGTACAAGTATGCAGTGGGATAAGTAGTAAAGATGGATTATGGACATTACAGTAGATGCCCAGGGGGACCACATACAGAGTAAATCACACTACATAATCAACTGATATTATTTGTCAAATGACTATTATAATGCAGACCTCCTGTTTCACTTCCATGCTAAACAATATCTACCTGTGTCACCTCAGAGAGGTTAGAGCACCCCAGGGAAATCTGCTCTCTTCCAGCTTTCTGCTGACCCATAATCCAACACAAACACATATGCTGCCATTGATCAATTTGTCTGTTGACGGTGGTGCAGAGAGAGGGGGGATTTCTACTGTACTAGCACCTGCTGAGGCTTTTGATGTTGCATAGGAACCATGGTGCCTGCCTTGGGCCATGATACTGCAAACTGGTGTAACGATGAGGCACGGGGCATAGTGGTGAGACACGGATTTCCAGGTTTGCTATGGGGGCCATCCAGGTCACCAGGGTCTATGTAGGTTTTCTGACATACATCTACCAGATAGTGATGGGGGAAAACATCTATACAGTTACATATCAAGATATTAATTTAGACAGTATCACAGTATCAAATCGCAATACATATAGAATAGTAAAAATCATAACAATCACATAATATCGTATCGTCCCTAGCAATTCCCAGCCCTACTACCTGACTATCTCGGGCCAAATTCTGTTGACACACACCCGCTCAAGACATTATGGATATGAACAGACCGTAAGAAATGAAGGATGGTGGCATGTACAATAAGTAATGGTCATTTCCACGTAAAAGGACCCATGAGCACAAACATGGAAAGATAAGAGTCTATATTATTTTTGATATTAAGGCATATATTTTTTTACGCACAAATTTTCCATCCTAAAAATGTTGAATAAGCAAATACCCCTTACTAGAAATATAGTGCATTCGGAAAGTATTCAGACCCCTTAACTTTTTCCACATTTTGTTACATTACAGCGTTATTCTAAAATGGCTTAGATTTTGCCACCACCATGATTCACCGTAGGGATGGTGCCAGGTTTCCTCCAGATGTGACGCTTGGCATTCAGGCCAAAGAGTTCAATCTTGGTTTCATCAGACCAGAGAATCTTTGACTTTTGGCAAACTCCGAGCGGGCTGTCATGTGCCTTTTACTGAGGAGTGGCTTACGTCTGGCCACTCTATACTGTACTTTACTGTACTCTACTGTATTGTACTTTACTGAACTCTACTGTACTGTTCTGAACTATAGTCTACTCTACTTTACTGTACTGTACTATATCCTACTGTACTCTACTGTAATCTACTGCACTCTACTGTAGTGAACTGAACTCTACTCTACTGATGAATTGATACACCACCCCTACCTTGTCAGGTTGTAATACGTCACTTCCTTTTGAACGCGGAACGAGGAAGAGCTCGGTTTTTTTGTTTTGAAAAGTTTGTTGTTTTGAAAGTGTATTGGAAGTAGCTGGGTTTTCTTGAGGGCTTGAACGCAGCCCGTGACGCGGTTAGCCATTGTGGCTGGGACTGCGGATTGTCCCAGGTTTGTGGCTGTCTAGATCCCTGCTGTTTGTAGTTTTCAATCTTCCCTGTGACCTGCCTGTCTGGAACAGTGAGGATTAACAGCATAACCTACGTCGCTAGCTACCATGACAAAGACCAAAACCGGCAGAGACCAAAGTACCGTTGAGGACAGTGGTGTCTCTCTATCACACGTGAAGGATCTTTTAAATGAACAAAAAGAGTTCTACAAGCAGTTGTTACAACAACAAGAAAATAGCTTCAGGTATTTTGTCCAAATACTGATGGAGTCAACCAATAACAGAATGGTGACTTGACCAGAGTGGTCCAGGACCTGAAGAACAGTTAGCAGTTCTCCCAGGGTCAGCTCGATGAGTTGAAACAGGAGAACGGCAAGATGACAGCAATCTGTAAGTCATTGAGAGAGGACATCAGTTCTGTATGTGAATCCATGATAACAATGACGGCTAAATCAGACTATATCGAGGGACAATCAAGGCGGAACAACATGGTTGTGGACAACATTTTATTGAGGTGTTGTTGTTGCAGGTTCACTTGGCACTTCTAAAGCCTTTTCTTTTGGGGTGTTGTTATAGGCCACCAAGTGAGAACTGTCAGTATCTAAATAATATGTGAGAAATGCTTGAAAGTGTATGTGATGTAAACAGAGAGGTCTACTTTCTTGAGTACCTGAATATTAGCTGGTTTTCATCAAGCTGTCTACTCAAGAGGAAGCTTCTCACTGTAACCAGTGCCTGTAATCTGGTTCAGGTTATTAATCAACCTACCAGGGTGTTTACAAACACTACAGGAACAAGATCATCCACATGTATTGATCACATTTTTACTAATACTGTAGAACTTTGTTCAAAAGCTATATCCGTACCCACTGGATGCAGTGATCACAATATAGTGGCTATATCCAGGAAAGTCAAAGTTCCAACAGCTGGGCCTAAAAGGGTGTTTAAGAGTTCATACAAAAGATTTTGCTGTGACTCTTATGTGGATGATGTTAAAAATATTTGTTGGTCTGATGTGATTAATGAGGAGCATCCAGATGCTGCAATTATGATAATGATGGTGACACTGTCTGGGATTTATTTAGAATTTAAGGCACACTTAACCAGCATGGCTACCACAGCATTCTGCAGCGATACGCCGTCCCATCTGGTTTGCGTTTAGTGGGACTATCATTTGTTTTTCAACAGGACAATGACCCAACACACCTCCAGGCTGTGTAAGGGCTATTTGACCAAGAAGGAGAGTTATGGAGTGCTGCATCAGATGAACTGGCCTCCACAATCACCCGACCTCAACCCAATTGAGATGGTTTGGGATGAGTTTGACCGCAGAGTGAAGGAAAAGCACCAACAAGTGCTCAGCATATGTGGGAATTCCTCCAAGACTGTTGGAAAAGCATTCCAGGTGAAGCTGTTTGAGAGAATGCCAAGATTGTGTAAAGTTGTCATCAAGGCAAAGGCTGGCTACTTTGAAGAATCTTAAATATAAGTACATTTTGGATTTGTTTAACACTTTTTTGGTTACTACAAGATTCCATAAAGTTGAGGTCGGAATTTTACATACACTTAGGTTGGAGTCATTAAAACTCGTTTTTTAACCACTCCACAAATTTCTTGTTTACAAATTATAGTTTTGGCAAGTCGGTTAGGACATCTACTTTGTGCATGACACAAGTCATTTTTCCAACAATTGTTTACAGACAGATCATTTCACTTATAATTCACTGTATCACAATTCCAGTGGGTCAGAAGTTTACATACACTAACTTGACTGTGCCTTTAAACAGCTTGGAAAATTCCAGAAAAGGATGTCATGGCTTTAGAAGCTTCAGATAGGCTAATTGACATATTTTGAGTCAATTGGAATTGTACCTGTGGATGTATTTCAAGGTCTACCTTCAAACTCAGTGCCTTTTTGCTTGACATCATGGGAACATCAAAATAATCAGCCAAGACCTCAGAAAAATAATTGTAGAGTCCACAAGTCTGGTTCATATTTGGGAGCAATTTCCAAACGCCTGAAGATACCACGTTCATCTGTACAAACAATAGTACGCAAGTATAAACACCATGGGACCACGCAGCCGCATACCGCTCAGGAAGAAGACGCTTTCTGTCTCCTAGAGATTAATCGTACTTTGGTGTGAGAAGTGCAAATCAATCCCAGAACAACAGCAAAGGACCTTGTGAAGATGCTGGAGGAAACAGGTACAAAAGTATCTATATCAACAGTAAAACGAGTCCTATATCGATATAACCTGAAAGGCCATTCAGCAAGGAAGAAGCTACTGCTCCAAAACCGCCATAAAAAAGCCAGACTATGGTTTGCAACTGCACATGGGGACAAAGATCGTACTTTTTGGAGAAATGTCCTCTGGTCTGATTAAACAAAATTAGAACTGTTTGGCCATAATGACCATTGTTATGTTTGGAGGAAAAAGGGGAGGCTTGCAAGCCGAAGAACACCATCCCAACCGTGAAGCACGGGGGTGGCCGCATCATGTTGTGGGGGTGCTTTGCTGCAGGAGGGACTGGTGCACTTCACAAAATAAATGTAATCATGAGGTAGGAAAATTATGTGGATATATTGAAGCAACATCTCAAGACATCAGTCAGGAAGGTAAAGCTTGGTCGCAAATGGGTCTTCCAAATGGACAATGACCCCAAGCATACTTCCAAAGTTGTGGCAAAAAGGACAACAAAGTCAAGGTATTGGAGTGGCCATCACAAAGCAATGAGCTCAATCCTATAGAAAATGTGTGGGCAGAACTGAAAAAGCATGTGCGAGCAAGGAGGCTGACAAACCTGACTCAGTTACACCAGCTCTGTCAGGAGGAATGGGCCAAAATTCACCCAACTTATTGTGGGAAGCTGGTGGAAGGCTATCTGTAACGTTTGACCCAAGTTAAACAATTTAAAGGCAATGCTACCAAGTACTAATTGAGTGTATGTAATCTTTTGAATGTGATGAAATAAATAAAAGCTGAAATAAATCATTCTCTCTACTATTATTCTGACAGTTCATATTCTTAAAAATAAAGTGGTGATTCTAAATGACCTAAAACAGGGATTTTTTACTTGGATTAAATGTCAGGAATTGTTAAACTGAGTTTAAATGTATTTGGCTAAGGTGTATGTAAACTTCTGACTTCAACTGTATGTGTTATTTCATAGTTTTGATGTCTTCACTATTATTCTACAATGTAGAAATTAGTAAAAATAAAGAAAAACCGTGGAATGAGTAGGTGTGTCCAAACTTTTGACTGGTACTGTGTATATATAACATTTTTGGGAGTGGCGGCAACGAGTTATCGGGGAAACACTGACACTACTCTACTATTCTGTGCTGTACTCTACTGGGGCCTCATTTATCAACCATGTGTAAATGTCTTACTAAATTCTGGCGTAAATGGAGATTCTAGGATTTGCATTGCCTCACAAATTATTGGGATTTATCAAACTGTTGCACGCAACATATATGCATGATTTCATTGATATATCAGAGCTATATTGTATTATATTTGACTCACACAGTCTCCTTATATTATATTTATGCGGTCGTGAACGACCACTCCAACCCCACCTAGAAAACGCCCTCCATTCACCTTTTATGGTAACAAAAACGACCTAATTTGTGTATAATTTGGAGATGTTGGAACTGTGCCATGATAGTTCCTGAAAGAAAGTGCAATGGCAAATTTGATCACATTTCTGTAGATGTGTGGGCAGAATGTTTGTGACTTTTACAAACAAAAAATGCATGCAGCCTAGTGAATGCCAAACACTGTCCATGCATTCTGCAAGATTGATTGTCCTCTCTAACAATTTTAAAGTAAATGCTGCATCCCACACTTCTATGTAAAATACTAATTGTTGTTCAATATTTTGTTTATCAATACATGATTGTGTTTCTATCTCCTGCCTTAGTATAGGCTCAAATTAGATAGGCTAGGCTTTGATTTTCACACTCCTAATCCTATCGCACATTAACACTGGTGCGTGCCGATACTGTCACATACTGTAGGCTACTGTCAAGGCTACCGGTCTGTTTACTTCAGAGCATGCTTCACTATTGAATGAGCGAATGAACATTTGTTGTGTAGACAGAATAATTTAAACCAATTATGTCAGCAAAGGAGAGACATGTCCTGCAATATGATTTTGATTTAGGCCTATATAATAAAAACAAAATAAATATACTGTATTAGACGACATGCTGCTATGCAATCTCCTTACCATCAGCAAATGCATGTGTTTTATCATTAGGCCTACATTTGAATGTTTTTATTAACTTACCACTATTGTAATTCCTGTGCATCAAACACCTCCCATTTCCCCAAATGAACAATATGTCTATTTGCTTGCAATAGAGTTGATCAACCTTGTAGAAGTTGTGCACACGCATGGTTTGAGATTTGAGTGGAGATATATGCACTTTCCCTTCAAGTTCAAAATGGATAAATACCAACCTTTGCGGGAAAACTAAAGCATGCAAGCTTTAGAGTATTTTTTTGTGTCCATAAACCATTGACAAATGAGGCCCCTGAGCTCTACTGTGCTTGCTGTAATTTGATTTCCAAACTTGTGAAACATACACCATGATTGGTTCAGATTTGGTCCGGTCCAGACCAACCAAATTTGGTCTTGGTTGGGGGCAGAGCTCATTAAAATAATTGCCAGTATGTAGAATAATACCCAAATATGCAAAGGAGGATATTGCATGTTTATACCTTAGTGTACCTATTTAGGATACATCACCATGAAGAGGAGGACATGTATATCCATAATTATCTATTTCTGTGTAGTACAGATCAGGGACACATGATGAAATTCCGTTACCGCAATTCCGTTACCAGGTGTAAATCCACTTCACTTACTGTAGTTCAATAACCAAAATATTTTTTTTTCAAAGGCAATGTGTCATGTCATAGCTGACACATCATTCTTTCTACAGACATCGTTGAATCTTAATTCGGTTACCAAACTTTGCATCTGCACAGTTCTTCCAGTAAATGTGTTTTTGTAAAATATTCTATGTAAATTGTTAAAAGTAGTACTTTTGCATAGAGTTGTATGGTTTGTTCAACTTTGAAATCAATGGTTTTTGTTTGGCATACATTTTAAGTGAAACATCTCAGCGCAAGTGAGTTTCAGCACAATTCCGTTACGGTGGAATTGCCCTGATTCAAAGGATGTATCTTTTTTCAGCAGCTGTGGGGCTTACATTTTCTTTGTCTTTATGACAATAACCATCTGAAAGGCATTATACGGTAGTGAATAAAGTACAATTGGATCTTGAGATGAAGGTGAAATTATGTTATGGTGAAGGTACATTTATTTTATGTTGGTTGAAGGTGAATTGATGGTTTATGTCTACTCACCTCCTGCATGGATTCCACCAAGGACTCGAGCTGCTCTCGTCTGTTTAGCTCCTCTTCCCATCTACAACACAGAACACATGGAGGGTCAGTTACCTGCACTTACATTATACTTACATTTGAAATACAAAATAGCCTTATATTCAAGACTAATGTTCAAACTTAGACGTCAAACAATGTCAAGGTTCTGGCCTAATGCTTCTAGAAATGTTAGGAATAACCGTGCTCATGGAGCTCTCAACTAGCCTTCGTATTGTTTAATATGCCATATAGCCCTTTGAGGTATATCAGTGTGAACAGAATGTCACAGTTAGTAAAGACGGTCAGAGTCTCCCCGTCCCAGCCTTGGCCTTAACCTTTACCTTGACTGTAACCTGAACTCTGTCTCCCACTACTGCCCTATACACGTCCCACTGGGTCTTTGATTACAACAAAGGAGAGGAGGTTCCATACAATATACTGTATGTATATCACCTAGAAAAACAAATGATCACTAAGTCTTCGCTACAAATTGCTTGAGGTTCCTCCAGGTGGACCTCTGTTTTATGTTTAAAAATAGATTCCATGAAGTTGACAGCATGTCTCAATTGATATAATGTCTTGGCTGCTTAAACAGGCATCTATCTACCAGGGTCTCATCATTACATGGAATTCAGTGGCTAACATCAATGGAAGAAACATTCCTTCCATCCTAGTCACAGAAGGGGAAAAATCATTCCTTCCATCCTAGTCACAGAAGGGGAAGAAACATTCCTTCCATCCTAGTCACAGAAGGGGAAGAATCATCCTTCCATCCTAGTCACAGAAGGGGAAGAAACATTCCTTCCCTCCTAGTCACAGAAGGGGAAGAAACATTCCTTCCATCCAAGTCACAGAAGGGGAAGAAACATTCCTTCCATCCTAGTCACAGAAAGGGAAGAAACATTCCTTCCATCCTAGTCACAGAACGGGAATAACTGAACATGTGTTGTATCTATTGAACTTGAAAATGAATGTCAGAATATCTGAACTCTAAAGAGACTAATGTATTAAATATTTTTAAGTATTTAACTAGTCAGAAATATGAATATGGTTACTCAAGAACATCTTCAGAGTTATTGTTTGTATAAACCAACTCCTTACAGGAATAGTCAGAAGAGACCATGATAAATGTGAGAGTATATGAACTGCCTGATTCTCTCACAGTCACAATCGTTACTCATAGCCTATGGTTAGCAGGGAGTTGTTCTCTCAGTTGACAGGTCATATCTTCTTGGTTACCATAGCATGCCAGTAGACTTGTGTAGAAATAGAAATAGAAATAGTGCCGCAATGGGTTATAAGCCACTTTTAGCCTCTATTACATTCACATGACATAACAGGCAGTTATAGCACAGGCCTGGTCAGTATCTCCAAACTAGACTCTGACTGCTACATTGTCTAAGGATAGAAAAAGAGGATATACCGAGGCACAGCATGATTCCCTAAACAGAGTGGAAAGTGAAAGAATAGAGAGTAAAGTCATTCATCAGTATGAGGTAAGTCACAGTGTTACACATTAACGTGACTAAACGACTTTATGGGCTATCAAACAAAATAATGGTAATTTCCCCCCTCCCCCAGCTAACTCTCATGCCTTGCTCCACCAATGCGAGACAGGGTGTGGGGGATGTGACCAAAACACCAAAGAATGCTGGCACATTTTGTCTGGCCATGCCCTCACTATAGCAACAGGACCAGAGACAGGAATTACTAAAGTAAAAATCATTCCACACAGAGTTAAATACTTTTTAAAGATCTCCTCTCTTGATCTGAAAGCAATTTTCTAGAATTCACCATTTAATGTAGAGTAAACAACATACAGTCCATCACTAGAGAGTCTTCTATCTGACCAACCTCCCTTTGTTGCTTTCGGAATCCACTAAATGTAGGCGACACTGTCTTATTAGCTAGAGAGAAGTATCCCTGGCTGGGCGGTCTCCAGCTCACATTTGATTGAAGCGTTGGTTCAAAAAAATGCTGGCACTGCTGCTTTACTGTGTCCAAGAGCAGGATGTTTCCCAAGTAACACAAAGGTCATTGGAGTTCAGAACTGCATCACATCTACCCTCTGCAGACAGAGGAAAACAGTCTGTCACAGCATCTGCATGTGCTCCGCATCACTTACAATCTACAGTGCCTTCAGAGAGTATTCATACAGCTTGACTTATTCCACATGTTGTTGTGTTACAGCCTGAATTCAAAATGGATTAAATACAAAAAATCTCAAACATCTACTGTGGCAAAGAAGGGGGCCGAGTGATAAAGGGCAGATATATGAGGGCAGAACTAATAAACAAGCTCTGCGCTCTCACTAAAATGGCCACCCCGACCAGAACTACAGATCACAAAATGGCTGAGATGTGTGGGGGGA
Organism: Salvelinus namaycush; assembly: GCF_016432855.1. Taxonomy (NCBI): domain Eukaryota; kingdom Metazoa; phylum Chordata; class Actinopteri; order Salmoniformes; family Salmonidae; genus Salvelinus; species Salvelinus namaycush. The sequence goes on from NC_052326.1 coordinate 23,358,994, forward strand.
GATGTGGGGCAAAGAAGGGGACCGAGTGATAAATAGCAGATATCTGAGGTCAGAACTAATAAACGAGAGTTCGTAATTCAGACGGATGCCTCAGAGGTCGGCTTTGGAACACCCCATCCTGTTTTTAAGCAGGAAGCTGGAACCATGGGAGGCCAACTACTCAGTCATTGAGAAAGAGGCGCTGGCAGTAAAGCGGGCTCTAGAAAGTCTGAAATACTACCTGCTAGGGCACCACTTCACCCTCATCAGTGACCATGCCCCACTCACCTGGGCTCGGGTGATGGGCTCGGGTGATGCAGTGGTTTTTGAGTCTCCAACCGTTTCACATTGACTTAAAATACAGAGCAGGGAAGGAAATGGGAAATGTGGATGGGTTATCCCGCATACACGCCCATTTTGCTACGGTAGCCCGACCTAGGGGTCAAATCTAGGGGGGAGATGTGTGTCAAAGAAGGGGTCTGATTGCTAAATGGCAGATATGTGAGGGCAGAACTAATAAACGGGCTCTGCCCTCTCACTAAAATGGCCACCCCGACCAGAACTACAGATCACAAAATGGCAGACCGCCAAAACCACAACTCCCAGAAGCAAGGGGAACGTCCAGAAAGTGGGGCCAACCCACAAATAAGGGGTCAAGACAAACGAGGAAGAGAGAGAGGAAGGGGCTGGGGGATCTGTGAACCATAGAGAAAGTGACAATATATATATTGGCTGGATTTACCGTGTATGACCTGGACTGATTGGACTTACTTGTTGGCGTTTGGACCTGGACCTACCGAGAAACCGATTTGTTTACCGAACCCTGCTATCCTTGACCTCGCCTGCGGCCTGGGTGGACCAGGACGGAGAAACCAACACACAGGTACTGTCCTCTTCGAAATAACTCTCATTCTGGGGTGATTTTGGTGACGGTCTCCCGCTTAATTTGTGACAAACTATGAAATAACACATATGGAATCATATTGTAACCAAACAATTGTTAAACATATCAAAATATATTTGAGATTTGAGATTCTTCAAAGTAGCCACCCTTTGCTTTAATGACAGCTTTGGACAATCTTGGCATTCTCTCAACCAGCTTCATGAGGTAGTCACCTGGAATGCATTTCAATTAACAGGTGTGCCTTGTTAAAAGTTCATTTGTGGAATTTCCTTCCTTCTTAATGCATTTTGAGCCAATCAGTTGTGTTGTGCCAAGTAGAGGGTATACAGAAGATAGCCTTTTTTGGTAAAAGACCAAGTCCATATTATTGTCACCCCCTGATCTGTTTCACCTGTCTTTGTGCTTGTCCCTCCCCCCCCCCCCCCACATGTCGCCAATCTTCTCAATTATCCCCTGTGTATTTATACCTGTGTTCTGTTTGTCTGTTGTCAGTTTGTCTTGTTTGTCAAGCTTACCAGCATTTGTCCTGTCAGCTACTGTCTTTTCCCAGCCTCTCTTTTTTTGGTCCTCCTGGTTTTTGAGTCTTGCCTGTCCTGACCCGGTACCTGCCCGCCTGACCACTCCACCTGTCTCTGAGCCTGCCTGCTGTCCTGTACCTTTGCTCCACCTCTGGATTATCGACCCCTGCCTGCCTTGACCTGTCATTTGCCTGCCCTTGTGGTTACAATAAACATTGTTACTTCACACAGTCTGCACTTTAGTTTTACATTGATTCCTATTAATTATGGCAAGAACAGCTCAAATAAGCAAAGAGAAACGGGAGTCCATCATTACTTTAAGACATGAAGAACTTTGAAAACAACAAGAACTTTGAAAGTTTCTTCAAGTGCAGTCGCAAAAACCATCAAGCGCTATGATGAAACTGGCTCTCATGAGGACCGCCACAGGAAAGGAAGACCCAGAGTTACCTCTGCTGCAGAGGATAAGTTCATTAGAGTTACCAGCCTCAGAAATTGCAGCCCAAATAAATGCTTCACAGAGTTCAAGTAGCAGACACATCTCAACATCAACTGTTCAGAGGAGACTGCGTGAATCAGGCCTTCATGGTCGAACCACTACTAAGGACATTCACATTCTTAGCGGCAGACTCAACAGCCTTAGTTTCTCAAATGACTGCCTCGCCTGGTTCACCAACTACTTCTCAGACAGAGTTCAGTGTGTCAAATCGGAGGGCCTGTTGTCCGGACCTCTGGCAGTCTCTATGGGGGTGCCACAGGGTTAAATTCTCAGGCCGACTCTTTTCTCTGTATACATCAATGATGTCGCTCTTGCTGTTGGTGATTCTCTGATCCACCTCTACGCAGATGACACCATTCTGTATACTTCTGGCCCTTCTTTGGACACTGTGTTAACTAACCTCCAGACGAGCTTCAATGCCATACAACTCTCCTTCCGTGGCCTCCAACTGCTCTTAAATGCAAGTAAAACTAAATGCATGCTCTTCAACCGATCACTGCCCGCTCGTTCAGCATCACTACTCTGGACGGTTCTAACTTAGAATATGTGGACAACTACAAATACCTAGGTGTCTGGTTAGACTGTAAACTCTCCTTTCAGACCCACATTAAGCATCTCCAATCCAAAATTGAATCTAGAATCGGCTTCCTATTTCGCAACAAAGCATCCTTCACTCATGCTGCCAAACATACCCTTGTAAAACTGACTATCCTACCGATCCTTGACTTCGGCGATGTCATTTACCAAATTGCCTACAATACTCTACTCAGCAAATTGGATGCAGTCTACAACAATGCCATCCGTTTTGTCACCAAAGCCCCATATACTACCCACCACTGCGACCTGTATGCTCTCGTTGGCTGGCCCTCGCTTCATATTCGTCGCCAAACCCATTGGCTCCAGGTCATCTAAAAGTCTTTGCTAGGTAAAGCCCCACTTTATCCCAACTCACTGGTCACCATAGCAGCACACACCCATAGCACGCGCTCCAGCAGGTATATTTCCCTGCTCACCCCCAAAGCATTTTCCTCCTTTGGCCGCCTTTCCTTCCAGTTCTCTGCTGCCAATGACTGGAACGAACTGCAAAAATCACTGAAGCTGGAGACTCATATCTCCCTCACTAACTTTAAGCACCAGCTGTCAGAGCAGCTCACAGATCACTGCACCTGTACATAGCCCATCTGTAAATAGCCCATCCAACTACCTCATCCCCATATTGTTATTTATTTTTCTCCTTTGCACCCCAGTATCTCTACTTGCACACTCATCTTCTGCACATCTATCACTCCAGTGTTTAATTGCTATATTGTAATTATTTCGCCACTATGGCCTATTTATTGCCTTACCTCCCTTATCCTACCTCATTTGCACACACTGTATATAGACTTTTTCTATTGTATTATTGACTGTATGTTTGTTTATTCCATGTGTAACTCTGTGTTGTTGTTTGTGTCACACTGCTTTGCTTTATCTTGGCCAGGTCACAGTTGTAAATGAGAACTGGTTCTCAACTAGCCTAGCTGGTTAAATAAAGGTGAAAAAAATACAAATTAAAAAATTAAATAAAAAGGACACCAATAGTAAGAAGAGACTTGCTTTTGCAGTTTTACTTTAGTGCCTTATTGCACAGGATGCATGTTTTTGAATATTTTTATTCTGTTAATTATTTTCACTCTGTCATTTAAGTTAGTATTGTGGAGTAACTACAATGTTGTTGATCCAACCTCAGTTGTCTCCTATAACAGATATTAAACTCTGTAACTGTTTTAAAGTCACGATTGGTCTCATGGTGAAATCCCTGAGTGGATTCCTTCCTCTTCGGCAACTGAGTTAGGAAGGGCGCCTGTATCTTTGTAGTGACTGGGTGTATTGATTGATACACCATCCAAATTATATTGATTACTTCATCATGCTCAAAGGGATATTCAATGTATGCTTTGTTTTTTAAACACAACTACCAATAGGTGCCCTTCTTTGCGAAGCATTGGAAAACCTCCCTGGTCTTTGGTTGAATCTGTGTTTGAAATTCACTACTTGACTGAGGGACCTTACATATAATTTTACGTGTGGGGTACAGAGATGAGGTAGTCATTCAAAAATCATGTTAAACACTATTATTAAACAGAGTGAATCCATGCAACTTATTATGCGACCTGTTAAGCACATTTTTATTCCTGAACTTATTTAGGATTGCCATAGCAAAGAGGTTGAATACATATTGACTCAAGACATTTCAGCTTTTCATTTTTTATTCATTTGTAAAAATGTCTTAACATAATTCCAATTTGACATTATGGGGTATTGTGTGTAGGCCAGTGACACAAATCTAAATGTAATCAATTTTAAACTTAGGCTGTAACACAACAGCATGTGGAAAAAAGAAAAGGGGTGTGAATACTTTCTGAAGGCCCTGTAAGTACAGTAGTATGTCACTTCCCAGATGGGCACTAGGCCATTTCCTTTACACTGTGTGCATTGATGGAAAAGGACCCATAAGTAAGCATTTCACTCTTAGCCTACACTTGTTGTTTACAAAGCGAGTGACAAATACAAATTGATTTGATTTATGGTATAACTGGAGTCTCAAACTAATTACTGTACTCTGCCAAGCAACAGAGGAAATGGTAATGTGACAAAGTTGCTCCATCACTTCTAGGTTATAGAAAGGTTCTGTGTAGTGATAGCAGTCATGAGACCTGTCCCTGGAAACTAAAGCATCCAAATAAACATTCCACCATTCCACATCGGAGAGGTCTTCTGCCATAACCCTGCTCCCAAAGGATTGTTGAATGAGTTTGACCTTTTAGCTGGAGTCTGTGAACCAACCTGGAGTCTCCTTACAAGGACAAAGACAGCAGGAGACTATTAGCCTGATTGTGTCATTCCTTAGACATCTGTCTGTGTGAGACCAGATGCCTGTTATCTCGTCAGGCTGCTGTAACACAACTAGAGTACACTCTGGATTCATATTCATATCCAACATAGGTTACATAAACAATGTATACATACATTATTTAATTTGAGTAACCAATCAATACAATTACTTAAATAAAAAATGGCTGATGCAGTAAAATGGTTCTAAACAAGGATAAAATAATGCAGTTCTGGGCAGACCTAGCCAGAGATTCTCGTATGATTTCCCCCTGCTGAACAATTTAATTACAAGGCAAGGCCTGCCAACGTACACTCCCTCCCAGTATGGTATGCCTAGGGAGTTTCATTTGCACGCGAGCCGTTTTAATCCTTTATTTATCACTCTGCCCCAGGACACAGAGATTATCACTATTACCTGCAGATGTAGGATCTTAATTTGAGCCAGTTTGCTACAGCAGGAAAATAATCCTGCAGAAACAGTAGATGTGAATTCTTATGAGGATTATAAAAATGTCCAGTAATTATAAGGTTTCATAAATGTATAATTTGGGCAAATAATTAGGAATTATTAATTAGGGAAAATTCTCAGCAACAAAAGATTGATCACATTAAGATCCTACATCTGTAGGAAGCGTGGTTTCTCCATCTGATGATCAATTCTTGTTTTTTTTGCATTTTTTGTCGTTGTTAGAATTACATTCTTAGGGTGCAAATAAGCTTTTTTAAATTTTCAAGTATTAGAATGTTAAATGGTCTGATCTATTATGGCTGCTCTGTATTGATGCACGGAAAATGCCCAAAGGATAGGGCGATTTCTGCTTGTGTCAACCCATTCATTCCCCAAGTAAGGCCAGATCCAAGTAACTAGTCAACCTTTTCCCTGTAAAGCTCTGGCCAACCTTTCACTCTGAGAAATAATTCACTGTAAAAAAGCCAATTTAACCAATTGCTTAATCAACGTTAATCTGTGAGTTGAGTGGACTTCAAAAGGACAAGAATTGAAGCTAATGTGTCCTCTAGAGTGTAAGACACAGTTCAGACAATGAATTTATGGGAAGTCGAACTGAATAGAAATTGAAAACAGGCTGGCATGGTTAAGAGCTTTTCTTGACATATCAATTGGTTTCATACAACCGATCTCAACACTGCAGAAGACTTCCTTATTGGTTTTGGGTCGAATTCAGGCATAGCAGCGACCTCTCACAGAAGTCATCCACCTGCAAATTCGAGACCATAATTGAGCTTCTGATGTGGGTGTGGTAGCTACGCAACCTTCATTTGCATGCAATTAACATGCAGTGTATATTGATATGCATTACCATTTCTCCTGAAAGTGGAAGAACTGCTCTTTGGCAAGCTACATGAAACGGTGGCGTGCTTCACCCGCACCGCGCCGAAAGAGCGGCAGAGGCTGCCGAACTATCATTTAAAGTCAGATGAGGTGCACTTAACACTTTCAAACGGCACTCTATCCCCACTCTTCCAAAGAGAAAGTGACATATTTTTGGTTTGAAGTATCTGTCCTACATATTAGAGATATTAGAAAGCTCAGGAATGTATAATATTTTTTAACCGCATAATGACGTAGAAATACCCTATTCACTTCCATAACTGTTTCAGCCCGGTACTGGGTTACCTTCAGATTTAGTCTTGTGAGGCTTGTGGGCAGTGGAGAGCAAAACAACCAACATGCACATGTTCGTGAGAGTCTCAGCTTTCGAAGGTGGGGTCATATTAGCCCCAACCATTCGGACGCTACAGACAGAGGTTGGCACATCGGCGGTACCAACTTCAGAAGAGTCCCGTGAAGCATGTACATGTTCGTGAGAGTTTCAGCTTTCCAAAGTGGGGTCCAGTGGCAGCTCGTCCATTAGGGCATTAGGGGTGGTGACCCACTTGTGATTGGTCCAAAAAGTATTTTGGAAACAAATTACACACTGAGTATACAAAACATTTTGAACACCTGCTCTTTCCAAGACATGGACTGACCAGGTGAATCCAGGTGAAAGCTTAATCCCTTACAGATGTCACTTGTTAAGTTCACTTCAATCAGTGTATATGAAGGGTAGGAGACAGGTTAAAGAGGGATTTTTAAGCCTTGAGACATGGATTGTGTATGTGTGCCATTCAGAGAGTGAATGGGCAAAGCAAAAAAATGAAGTGCCTTTGAACGGGGTATGGTAGTAGGTGCCAGGCGCACCGGTTTGTGTCAAGAACTGCAACGCTGCTGGGTTTGTCACGCTCAACAGTTTTCCATGCGTATCAAGAATGGTCCACCACCCAAAGGACATCCAGCCAACTTTACACAACTGTGAGAAGAATTGTAGTCAACATGGGCCAGCATCCCTGTGGAACGCTTTCGACACCGTGTAGAGTCCATGACACAACTAATTGAGGCTGTTCTGAGGGCAAAAGGATTGGGGTGCAACTCAATATTAGAAAGGTATTCCTAATAATGTTTGGTATACTCAGTGTATTTATAGATGTCAGATCTTAACTTGATCACTCTTTTGTCGCAGAGAATTTTCCTGCTGCTGATATCAGGAAATTCAAATGAGCCTTGTGAGTCTCTGAAAAATAGCAGTTCTCTTTCTCTCCATGCGGTTGCATTTGAATCATTGAGATCAGGGCTCGCTATCAAAATAATTTTCTCTCTCGCTTGCTCAAATGCTAGGCCCAGGTCTTATTAACGAAACATTCACATAATCAAAAATGTATCTGAAATGCTGGCATACACATCAACAACCGTAGTTTCATATAGCCTAATAACACACGATAGATATTGGTTTCCATTAAACTACGACATTAAGTGTCAAGTTTATCCTCAGGTCAAAATTTTGTTCAATCACGGCCTGGGGTGGACTAGTGGTTGGGGTCGCTGCTTTCATAGTGCACATATAGGCCTACCGCGTCGGCATGGGTTAGATTCCGGCCCGCGCCCTTCTGGCACAAATAACTCAATCCCCCGAACAGTGGCGATCCGTCATTCAGGGCAGGCTGAGCCCCACCTGTTATAAGCACCAGCCTTGCAGGTGTATAAACCTAGCTCAGTGCTTTCTGTGGTGGTGAGGCTAGTCAGCAGAAAATATAGAGTATTGAGCCTGATTGACTCAGTTTTCTGACATGATTGGCTCAGTTTTCATCCCCAATTCTAAGGTTAGAGCTCGAAAAAAAAATTGCCCCTTGGGTTCTGCCATAGAGTTATATTAGAAGTGCCCATCCAAGAAGGCTCAAGGTCATTGGCCACAGATAGAATGATATCAAATCATGTTATATCTACAATAGCTTTGATTGGACTGATCATGTCAAAATCTTACTTTCAAAGTCTTAGCTAGCAGCCATCATCAGTTGTTATCAAGTCGACAATCTACTGGCATATCCTTTTCAATCCTTGTCATATGAAGAGAAATGGTGAAGAGAAATTATAGATAAGACGTATTGGTGCTCATCGGGCCATTGTACATAAAGATTACACAACAAGTTGGAAATCGCAAATTCAACAATGAGTCGTTTGGAAGGAAGCAGTGGCTAACTGCAAGCGTTGCAAAGAAACCACTAACGCTATTCAATGGAGTGGCTGTGTTTTTTCTCTTCGAGTTCCCACGATAAATCCAGAGAATGCCAGACTTTGATGACAAAATTTGCCTACAAAGGACCGCTGCGCCACCTTCACAAGGTGAGTCCAATAATGTCTTGTAAACTGCTGCATAAATAATGTAATATGCAAGGGAGAAATGTATACTGTAGCTAATAAATTAATACTAAGTGTATGTTGTGTAGTAAGCTGTTAGTAGCCCATGTGCTTCAACCTAATAATTGGGTCTATTTTCACCAACGCGGTATTGTAAACACATAACGTTAGTAGTTGTGGTGCTTGGCTTGCACGTGCAAATTCAACACACACAACATTCTATAATAGAATTGTGTTATTTGACGTGTCAAATTTAAAAGCTTACTTAACGCGTCAAATAGCGTTATATGACGTGTATCTTTTTTGACGGGCAAAGACTTAAATGGCGTTCAATGTGCCTCACCCGAATAATTTGGACTATTTTCACCTCTTAATTTCTCTTACTGTTCTAACTTGGTGGTGTACAAATAGCCTATAACCTGTTTTAGAGAAATGTAATCATCAAATATTGTAAGAGCTTTCATTGTCTGTTTTTATATGCCCCATTTATTTATCCTACGGTCCTGAGGTGTACAGGGAGTACACTGTAAGAATGGCCCATGTTCTGAACTCTGTCGCTGTACAGTTCAAAAGTGCTGAACAAATAGTTATATTGACTACGTCCGTCGTCGCTTGCTCATTAATGTCTTCATCAAAATGACGGATTTCCTCTTATCCGCTTGTTGTCCCCTTATGCCATAGTTTGTACATCTCAATTGTCAGTAGAAACCACATTTGTTCAAGCAAGTCAGCCATATCAGCTTTGTTTTTTTAAAAGGCAGTAAATGAGGCTGAATGAACTGTTTCGCTGCCAGACAAGCCTCCACTGAAAGCCAGGTTTAGCAGTGGTAAGGTGTTGGGACAGCTTTATGTAGGCCCGAACAGTTTGTGGGCACCATTTGTCACCGTTATAGTGTAATTAATGTGTTGTTTTGTGTAGTGGATTTGCTGGCACACATCCCACATTTTTTTATTTTATTTTGCCCCTCCAAGATTTACTTGCTAATATCGCCACTGCCCCCAATTGACTTGATTTAGTTACACATTTCAAATATGGACAGTCCAGGGATATATTACCCCCGATCTTGATAAGAAATGACTGTACCAGACAACTTTTGGATAACATAAATAGGAAACTAATAAAATAATAACTGTTGGCTACACCCAACATTAGTTTCCATTCGTACAAAGTGTTCGGGGAAATTGCCACAGCAGGTTTGTTGTGGTAAACAATTAAATACTTTATTCTATTGTACGGAATGCTTGTCTGTCACGTCCTGTCCTTGGTTCCTTTTTTATGTGTCTATTTTGGTTTGGTCAGGGCATGAGTTGGGGTGGGCATTCTATGTTTTTTCTATGTTCATTCTATGTTTTGTATTTCTATGTGTTTGGCCTGGTATGGTTCCCAATCAGAGGCAGCTGTCTATCGTTGTCTCTGATTGAGAACCATACTTAGGTAACCTTTTCCCACCTGGTGTTTGTGGGTAGTTGTTTCCTGTTTTGTGTTGTGTCACCTTGCAGGACTGTTTCGATTTTTGTTGTTTCACTTTTGTTATTTTGTATTCTGTGTTCAGTTATAATAAATTTAACATGGACACGTACGACGCTGCATTTTGGTCCGATCCTTCCTATTCCTCGTCCGAAGAAGACGACGATCGTTACATTGTCAAATAGATAAATCATCCTCAGTCTGTTCAAAATGGACTAAGATGTTCTGATTACAATATCAACCAGAGGGTGAACATATCTTGAAAGATCTTGGTTGAAAGCAGGACTAAATGTAACACCTACATAATATTTTAGGGAGTGGCAATGAGGTGACCAACAGTGGTTGCAATTGAGATCAGATGTGCGGGTGAATTTAGCACGTATTGATGGTTTAACGTGACATCAGCTGGTGATAATCTAGTGCCATTGATGGTTGCAATAGATCCCTTTTGTTATTTGATTATATTCCAATAGGCTACATTCTGTAGGCTACCCGTTAGCCTATCCATTGTCACATAATGAAAGGTGTGAAATCTGATAATAGGCTACTGTGTTATCCTGGCTGAGTTGATGAGCTGATTTGGGGCCGTCAGTTGATTGGTAGATGTAGGCCTACTATAGAATGATAAACTTTCCTCCAGTGTGGATGCTTGTCCATGTTTTATACTTAGGCTATGTATAATTTGTTAATATAGTTCTGGTCTATTGTGTGGATTGAAAGCCTATATTGTTTGGCTTTAATATTTGATTTTGTGAAGCTGTCAAGATGTTTATGCATTTGAGCCTATCCAAAGAAGATTTCATTGAGCTGAGACACTTTTTTTTTCTTTGTGTAAATAAATATCAAACTATTCATTTTACTTAAATAAATGCAATTGACTTGTAGGCTCAGGCTGGTCACTATGTTGCCCAGCACTTGGCGCAAACTCATGAGGCTTGGAGCCGGAGTGCGTTGCTTAGACCCTTGTGCTACGGCAATTCACAGTGCTCTAGCAAGCTCCAAGAATATGATCTTATACATCAATTTATTATAATCCACAGAAGATTTCACGAGAGAAGGGCTATAGCCTGCACATAGTCTACATCCGACGTTAAGGCTAATCTGAAGATGGTGCTGGCTAAAGCTAAAACTGGCGAGTGTAGAGAGTATAGAGATATTGTTATCCACGTCGGCACCAACGATGTTAGGATGAAACAGTCAGAGGTCACCAAGCGCAACATAGCTTCAGCGTGTAAATCAGCTAGAAAGATGTGTCGGCATCGAGTAATTGTCTCTGGCCCCCTCCCAGTTAGGGGGAGTGGTGAGCTCTACAGCAGAGTCTCTGGCCCCTCCCAGTTAGGGGGAGTGATGAGCTCTACAGCAGTCTCACAACTCAATCGCTGGTTGAAAACTGTTTTCTGCCCCTCCCAAAAGATAGAATTTGTAGATAATTGGCCCTCTTTCTGGGACTCACCCACAAACAGGACCAAGCCTGGCCTGCTGAGGAGTGACGGACTCCATCCTAGCTGGAGGGGTGCTCTCATCTTATCTACCAACATAGACAGGGCTCTAACTCCTCTAGCTCCACAATGAAATAGGGTGCAGGCCAGGCAGCAGGCTGTTAGCCAGCCTGCCAGCTTAGTGGAGTCTGCCACTAGCATAGTCAGTGTAGTCAGCTCAGCTATCCTCATTGAGACTGTGTCTGTGCCTCGACCTATGTTGGGCAAAACTAAACATGGCGGTGTTCGCCTTAGCAATCTCACTAGGATAAAGACCTCCTCCATTCCTGCCATTATTGAAAGAGATCGTGATACCTCACATCTCAAAATAGGGCTACTTAATGTTAGATCCCTCACTTCAAAGGCAGTTATAGTCAATGAACTAATCACTGATCATAATCTTGATGTGATTGGCCTGACTGAAACATGGCTTAAGCCTGATGAATTTACTGTGTTAGATGAGGCCTCACCTCCTGGTTACACTAGTGACCATATCCCCCGTGCATCCCGCAAAGGCAGAGGTGTTGCTAACATTTACGATAGCAAATAACCTTGCGCAATACCCTAGATGCAGTTGCACCCCTAAAAACTAAAAACATTTGTCATAAGAAACTAGCTCCCTGGTATACAGAAAATACCCGAGCTCTGAAGCAAGCTTCCAGAAAATTGGAACGGAAATGGCGCCACACCAAACTGGAAGTCTTCCGACTAGCTTGGAAAGACAGTACCGTGCAGTATCGAAGAGCCCTCACTGCTGCTCGATCATCCTATTTTTCCAACTTAATTGAGGAAAATAAGAACAATCCAAAATTTATTTTTGATACTGTCGCAAAGCTAACTAAAAAGCAGCATTCCCCAAATGAGGATGGCTTTCACTTCAGCAGTAATAAATTCATGAACTTCTTTGAGGAAAAGATCATGATCATTAGAAAGCAAATTACGGACTCCTCTTTAAATCTGCGTATTCCTCCAAAGCTCAGCTGTCCTGAGTCTGCACAACTCTGCCAGGACCTAGGATCAAGAGAGACACTTAAGTGTTTTAGTACTATATCTCTTGACACAATGATGAAAATAATCATGGCCTCTAAACCTTCAAGCTGCATACTGGACCCTATTCCAACTAAACTACTTAAAGAGCTGCTTCATGTGCTTGGCCCTCCTATGTTGAACATAATAAACGGCTCTCTATCCACCGGATGTGTACCAAACTCACTAAAAGTGGCAGTAATAAAGCCTCTCTTGAAAAAGCCAAACCTTGACCCAGAAAATATAAAAAACTATCGGCCTATATCGAATCTTCCATTCCTCTCAAAATTTTTAGAAAAATCTGTTGCGCAGCAACTCACTGCCTTCCTGAAGACAAACAATATATACGAAATGCTTCAGTCTGGTTTTAGACCCCATCATAGCACTGAGACTGCACTTGTGAAGGTGGTAAATGACCTTTTAATGGCGTCAGACCGAGGCTCTGCATCTGTCCTCGTGCTATTAGACCTTAGTGCTGCCTTTGATACCATCGATCACCACATTCTTTTGGAGAGATTGGAAACCCAAATTGGTCTACACGGACAAGTTCTGGCCTGGTTTAGATCTTATCTGTCAGAAAGATATCAGTTTGTCTCTGTGAATGGTTTGTCCTCTGACAAATCAGCTGTACATTTCGGTGTTCCTCAAGGTTCCGTTTTAGGACCACCTATTTTCACTATATATTTTACCTCTTGGGGATGTCATTCGAAAACATAATGTTAACTTTCACTGCTATGCGGATGACACACAGCTGTACATTTCAATGAAACATGGTGAAGCCCCAAAATTGCCCTCGCTAGAAGCCTGTGTTTCAGACATAAGGAAGTGGATGGCTGCAAACTTTCTACTTTTAAACTCGGACAAAACAGAGATGCTTGTTCTAGGTCCCAAGAAACAAAGAGATCTTCTGTTAAATCTGACAATTAATCTTGATGGTTGTAAAGTCGTCTCAAATAAAACTGTGAAGGACCTCGGCGTTACTCTGGACCCTGATCTCTCTTTTGACGAACAAATCAAGACTGTTTCAAGGACAGCTTTTTTCCATCTACGTAACATTGCAAAAATCTGAAATTTTCTGTCCAAAAATGATGCAGAAAAATTAATCCATGCTTTTGTTACTTCTAGGTTAGACTACTGCAATGCTCTACTTTCTGGCTACCCGGATAAAGCACTAAATAAACTTCAGTTAGTGCTAAATACGGCTGCTAAAATCCTGACTAGAACCCAAAAATTTGATCATATTACTCCAGTGCTAGCCTCCCTACACTGGCTTCCTGTTAAGGCAAGGGCTGATTTCAAGGTTTTAATGTTAACCTACAAAGCGTTACATGGGCTTGCTCCTACCTATCTTTCCGAGTTGGTCCTGCCGTACATACCTACACGTACGCTACGGTCACAAGACGCAGGCCTCCTAATTGTCCCTAGAATTTCTAAGCAAACAGCTGGAGGCAGGGCTTTCTCCTATAGATCTCAATTTTTATGGAATGGTCTGCCTACCCATGTGAGAGACGCAGAACCTTGAAGTATTTATTGAAGACTCATCTCTTCAGGAGGTCCTATGATTGAGTGTAGTCTGGCCCAGGAGTGTGAAGGTGAACGGAAAGGCTCTGGAGCAACGAACCGCCCTTGCTGTCTCTGCCTGGCCGGTTACCCTCTCTCCACTGGGATTCTCTGCCTCTAACCCTATTACAGGGGCTGAGTCACTGGCTTACTGGTGCTCTTTCATGCCGTCCCTAGGAGGGGTGCGTCACTTGAGTGGGTTGAGTCACTGACGTGATCTTCCTATCTGGATTGGCGCCCCCACTTGGGTTGTGCCGTGGCGGAGATCTTTGTGGGCTATACTCGGCCTTGTCTCAGGATGGTAAGTTCGTGGTTGAAGATATCCCTCTAGTGGTGTGGGGGCTGTGCCTTGGCAAAGTGGGTGGGGTTATATCCTTCCTGTTTGGCCCTGTCTGGGGGTATCATCGGATGGGGCCACAGTATCTCCTGACCCCTCCTGTCTCAGCCTTCAGTATTTATGCTGCATTAGTTTATGTGTCGGGGGGCTAGGGTCAGTCTGTTATATCTGGAGTACTTGTCCTGTCTTATCCGGTGTCCTGTGTGAATTTAAGTATGCTCTCTCTAATTCTCTCTTTCTCTCTTTCTTTCTCTCTCTCGGAGGACCTGAGCCCTAGGACCATGCCTCAGGACGACCTGACATGATGACTCCTTGCTGTCCCCAGTCCACCTGGCCGTGCTGCTGCTCCAGTTTCAACTGTTCTGCCTGCGGCTATGGAACCCTGACCCGTTCACCGGAAGTGCTACCTGTCCCAGACCTGCTGTTTTCAACTCTCTAGAGACCGCAGGAGCGGTATAGATACTCTTAATGATCGGCTATGAAAAGCCAACTGACATTTACTCCTGAGGTGCTGACTTGCTGCACCCTAGACAACTACTGTGATTATTATTATTTGACCATGCTGGTCATCTATGAACATTTGAACATCTTGGCCATGTTCTGTTATAATCTCCACCCGGCACAGCCAGAAGAGGACTGGCCACCCCTCATAGCCTGGTTCCTCTCTAGGTTTCTTCCTAGGTTTTGGCCTTTCTAGGGAGTTTTTCCTAGCCACCGTGCTTCTACACCTGCATTGCTTGCTGTTTGGGGTTTTAGGCTGGGTTTCTGTACAGCACTTTGAGATATCAGCTGATGTACGAAGGGCTATATAAATACATTTGATTTGATATATACTGTAAGGTACAATGTAGGTACATTGCATTGTATACAAACACCGCTTTCAGCTGCCCTGTGGCGGTGATTCTAAATATTTCTTCGGATATTCAAATCCTCCTTCTGCAGAATTATTTTCCTCCTGCGACAAAAGGGCTCAAATAAGATCCGACATCTGTACTTAGACACTCACTTGGTAAAGGCTACAGGACAAGCTCGATTTGAGGAAAATATAGAGCTGCCGACGTGGTCCGCCGACGCACACGAGAACTGTGAGCTTTCGTTCTCCGTGGCCGATGTGAGTAAGACATTAAGCGAGTTAACCCTTCCAAGGCTACCGGCCCAGATGGCATTCCTAGCCACGTCCTCAGAGCATGCGCAGACCAGCTGGCATATTCAATCTCTCCCTATCCAAGTCTGTTGTCCCCACTTGCTTCAAGATGTCCACCATTGTTCCTGTAACTGAACTAAATGACTATCGCCCCGTAGCACTCATTTCCGTCATCATAAAGGGCTTTAACACCATAGTGCCCTCCAAGCTCCTCAATAATCTCAGGGCCCTGGGTCTGAACCTGGCCCTGTGCAACTGGATCCTGGACTTCCTGATAGGCTGACCCCAGGTGATGAAGGTCGGCAACAACACCTCCGCCACACTGACCCTCAACGTGGGGGCCCCACAAGCGTGCATGCTCAGCCCCCTCCTGTACTCCCTGTTCACCCATGGCTGCGTGGCCACGCACGTCTCCAACTGAATCCGCAAGTTGGCAGACAACACAACAGCAGTAGGCCTGATTACCAACAACAACGAGACAGCCTACAGGGTGAGGGCTCTGGTGGAGTGGTGCCAGGGAAATAACCTCAACATCAACTAAAACAAAGGAGCTGATCGTGGACTTCAGGAGACAGGCCCCATCCACATCGACAGGGCAACAGCAGAGGGTGAAAAGCATCAACTTCCTCGGCGTGCACATCACTGACATCCTGAAATGGTCCAGCCACACAGACAGTGAACCTCAGGAGGCTGAAGAAATGCGTCTTGGCCCCTAAGACCCTTAGAAACTTCTACAAATGCACCATTGAGAGCATCCTGTCGGGCTGTATCACAGCATGATACGACAACTGCACTGACCGTAACAGCAAGGCTCTCCAAAGGGTGGGGCGGTCAGCCCAACGCATCACCTGGGGCACAATGCCTGCCCTCCAGGACATCTACAGCACCCGGTGTCACAGGAAGGCCAAGAAAATCATCAAGGACCTCAGCCACCCGAGCCACGGCCTGTTCACCCTGCTACAGTCTAGTAGGTGGAGACAGTACATGTGCATCAAAGCTGGGACAGAGAGAATGAAAAGCAGCTTCTATCTACAGGCCATCTGACTGTTAAATAGTAACCAATAGCCGGCCTCTGCCGAGTACCCTGCCCTGAACTTTTTTCACTGTTACTAGCCGGCTACCACCCGGTACTCAACCCTGTACCATAGAGACTGCTGTCCTATGTACATAGTCATTGAACACTGTTAACTTTGATAATGTTAACATGCTGTTTTACCCACTTCATATGTATATACTGTATTCTAATCAAGGCTCATATATATATATATATATATAACTACTGCTGTACACACCTTTTTTATTCATGCACTTTCATAATGTCTATACACACCATGATAAGTACGTATATACATTGCCCATTCTTTTGTTTCTACATTTCTAACTTCTTATTTTGGGGATTTGCGTGTATTGTTAGGTATTACTGCACTGTTGGACTAGGAACATAACCATTTTAATACACCCACAATAACATCTGCAAACATCTGTGTGTAACCAATAAGATTTGATTTGATTTGACTGAAAGCCATTGAATGCAACAATGATGTCTCTGTCGCTAACAAGTACAGTCATGAGTGGCAACTACAATTTACCCGAAAGGCAAGTCACACTGGGAAATATGCAAATAAGGTAGAATAAATTCTAAGTGAAATTGTAATTTCACTCAAACAAAAATTCAAAGTTCAATGAACATACAATTAAACTTGAGAATGTACTGTTCAGCTTTATGGCCAAATGTTGAGCAAATTCACAATCCTACTTGCCTTACAATTGTACATTGAATCAACATATTTTTTTCTTACAGCGCTTTTCCATATCGACAAGGACTCTCTATTCTCATTTACATAAAGTTCTGAATTACAGTACATTCCAAGTGACTCTATCATAAATGTCATGTCAAACACAGTAGATTTTTGTTGATGCAAGGACATTGGCTGCCCTTTCCCCAGGGTTCTCAACGGACATTTGGTTGGACAATGCCTTCTAGAGAATCAATTAAAATATATAAAAAACTAAATTATGTTTCTATATAGATGATAATATTTTAAACATTTGTAAAGAAAGGACTGAGCATTATTTCATTATTTAAATTATTGACCACTGGAAGAAATAGATCACCATAATTGTCATCAATAACGCCTAATGTATATGAGAAGCGGCGATCGAAAACTGAAGAAGTGTTAGTGTTACGGGATTGAAGGATCAATATGTCTGCTCCATGCAGGAGGAACCGGCCCTTTCATCACCCTCCCTCACAGACAAGACCAGGATGAACCCAGTGACAACACAGATAAATCACACCAGGCACTGAGGCTAGAACACACACCTACTGTACATGATTCATCCTATGGAGCGCCATCCATGTCACTATATATCTCCAGGTCCATGACAGCATCCCACATCCTCTCCATGCAATTATATCTATTGCATGGAAGGAGCTTCAGCCCCACCTGTCTTCGCAGGGAGGGCAGAAGGTGGGGTGCGGAGGGATCTGACACAGAGGTTAAGATGGGAAATACTGAAAAAATGTGTCGGTTGTTTGAGTCAGAGGCTGTCTGTTGGGAGATGGAGGTACATTTTAGTTTTTTACATTTGAGTAATTTAGCAGACGCTCTTATCCAGAGTAGCTATCAGCAAAGTAGGGGATAATTTAAGACACTCTTTGAAGAGGTAGGGTTTCATGTGCTTTCGGAAGATAGGCAGGGATTCTTAGCTGTGTGGGAAGCTGGTTCCACCATTGAGGTGCCAGGACAGAGAAGAGCTTGAACTGGGCTGAGCGGGAGCTGCCCTCCCTTAGGGGTGGGAGGGCTAAGAGACCAGAGGTGGCAGAACGGTGTGCTCGGGTTGGGGTGTAGGGTTTGAGCATAGCCTGAAGGTAGAGAGGGGCAGCTTTTGTTGCTGTTCAATAGGCAAGCACCATGTTGTTACAGTGGATACTAGTTTAGACTGGAAGCCAGTGGAGTGTGCGGAGGAGCGGGTGACATGGGAGAATTTGGGAAGGATGAAAACTAGGCGGGCTTCAGCGTTCTGGATAAATTGCAGTAGTCCAGACTGGAGCGGACAAGTGCCTGGACTAGGACCTGCGCAGCTTCCTGTGTGAGGTAGGGTTGTACTCTACAGATGTTGTAGAGCATGAACCTGCTGGAGCGAGTCACTGCTTTGATGTTTGCAGAGAACAACAGGGTGTTGTACAGGATAACGCCAAGGTTCTTTGCACTCTAAAAGGGCGACACTGTGGAGTTGTCAACAGTGATGGAGTCTTTGAGCAAGCAGGCCTTGGTTGAGTGACCCGTCTTGAAGTCTGACTGGTTAGGGTCAAGAAGATTGTTCTGAGAGAGATAATGAGAGAGTTGATCAAAGATGGCACACTCAAGTGTTTTAGAAAGAAAATAAATAAGGGATACAGGTCAATAGGTTTTGACGTCAGATGAGTTGATTGTTGGTTCCTTGAGGAGGGGAGCGACTCAGGCCATTTTGAAGTCGGAGGGGATGCAGCCAGTGGTCAAGGATGAGTTGATGAGGAACAGGAGAAGGTCTCCAGAGATGGAAGGAGGGAGAAAGTCGAGCGGGCAGGTTGTAGTGCGGATGGAGCTCACTAGTCGCAGGATTTCATCTGGAGAGGGGTCATTGATTCTATGTCATCAGGCTGGCTCTGTGATCTATGATGTCCACATTATGGGACATGTGTGGGGTACTAATGAACAGACACGTGTACAGATAGGGCTCTAGGGGTGCCTGAGCACTTGCCCTTTTGCCCTCCTTTGAGTAAAATGCCCTTCCAGATTGGTAAAAATAAATGAATACATTTCTGTTGAACTTTTTCTCTCTATTCTCTTCTGTTATGTAAAGAATTGCCCATCAAACAAGCTAATTTCACATTTTTGAATCTTTGGGAAATTCCCCTTCTCACGCTCCCATGTGAACGTGCACTGCAATTGTCCTCCTGCTGCTGCACAAGCATCTGCACAAGCATATCTGTCCGTATGAGTAGTGGCACACTGGCTACTTTTTGAGTTGAGCCTGTCATGGTCAGGGACAGGGAAGGGTTCAATTCAACGTTGTAGATGTTAGCAGCAGAACAAACTCCAATCACAGGTAAAGAGTAGCTAAATTGTTACAACTGCATAGCTAACAGTTAGCTAGCTTACTAGCTAGCTGATTTCCATCATTCTGTATAATCAGCTGATAGCCCTCCCCTATTTGCCCTCTCTGTGAGCAGCAGGCCAGGAAGCTTGTTTAGAGTGTGATGACTGTTTTTGCAGAAAGGAAAGGCCTATGCCAAAAAAATATACATTGAAATTAGAGAATGATGAATGTAAGGATATATACAGTTGAAGTAGGAAGTCTACATACACTTAGGTTGGAGTCATTAAAATTAGTTTTCCAACCACTCCAATTTCTTGTTAACAAACTATAGTTTTGGCAAGTCAGTTAGGACATCTACTTTGAGCATGACACAAGTAATTTTTCCAACAATTGTTTACAGACAGATTATTTCACTTATAATTCACTGTATCACAAATCCAGTGGGTCAGAAGTTTTCATACACTAAGTTGACTGTGCCTTTAAACAGCTTGGAAAATTCCAGAAAATGATGTCTTAGCTTCTGATATGCTAATTGACATCATTTGAGTCAATTGGAGGTGTACCTGTGGATGTATTTCAAGGCCTACCTTCAAACTCAGTGCCTCTTTGCTTGACATCATGGGAAAATCAAAAGAAATCAGCTACGACCTCAGAAAAAAAATTGTAGACCTCCACAAGTCTGGTTCATCATTGGGAGCAATTTCCAAATGCCTGAAGGTACCACGTTCATCTGTAAAAACAATAGTACGCAAGTATAAACACCATGGGACCACGCATCCGTCATACCGCTCAGGAAGGAGATGTGTTCTGTCTCCTAGAGATGAACGTACTTTGTTGCGAAAAGTGCAAATGAATCCCAAAACAACAGCAAAGGACCCTGTGAAGATGCTGGAGGAAACAGGTACAAAAGTATCTATATCCACAGTAAAACGAGTCCTATATCGACATAACCTGAAAGGCCGCTCAGCAAGGAAGAAGCCACTGCTCCAAAACCGTCATAAAAAAGCCAGACTACGGTTTGCAACTACACATGGGGACAAAGATCGTACTTTTTGGAGAAATGTCCTCTTGTCTGATGAAATAAAAATAGAACTGTTTGGCCATAATGACCATTGTTATGTTTGGAGGAAAAAGGGGGAGGCTTGCAAGCCGAAGAACACCATCCCAACCGTGAAGCACGGGGGTGGCGGCATCATGTTGTGGGGATGCTTTGCTGCAGGAGGGACTTGTGCACTTCACAAAATAGATGGTATCATGAGGAAGGGAAATTATGTGGATATATTGAAGCAACATCAGTCAGGAAGTTAAAGCTTGGTCGCAAATGGGTCTTCCAAATGGACAAATACCCCAAGCATACTTCCAATGTTGTGGCACAATGGCTTAAGGACAACAATGTCAAGGTATTGGAGTGGCCATAACAAAGCCCTGACGTCAATCCTATAGAAAATGTGTGGGCAGAACTGAAAATACCAAATACTAATTGAGTGTATGTAAACCTCTGACCCACTGGGAATGTGATGAAAGAAATAAAGGTTGAAATAAATCATTGTCTCTTCTGTTATTCTGACTAGAGGTCAAACGATTATGATTTTTCAACGCCGATACCGATTATTGGAGGACCAAAAAGGCCGATACCGATTAATCAGCTGATTTAAATTTTTATTTATTTATTTTTATTTTTTATTTTTATTTTCTATTTGTAATAATGCCAATTACAACAATACTGAATGAAAACTTTTATTTTAACTTAATATAATACATCAATAAAATAAATTTAGCCTCAAATAAATAACGAAACATGTTCAATTTGGTTTAAATAATGCAAAAACAAAGTGTTGGAGAAGAAAGTAAAAGTGCAATATGTGCCATGTAAGAAAGCTAACGTTTAAGTTCATTGCTCAGAACATGAGAACATATGAAAGCTGGTGGCTCCTTTTAACATGAGTCTTCAATATTCCCAGGTAAGAAGTTTTAGGTTGAGGTTATTATAGGAATTATAGGACTATTTCTCTCTATACCATTTGTATTTCATATACCCTTGACTATTGGATGTTCTTATAGGCACTTTAGTATTGCCAGTGTAACAGTATAGCTCCCGTCCCTCTCGCCCCTACCTGGGCTCGAACCAGGAGCACATCGACAACAGCCACCCTCGAAGCGTCATTTCCCATCACTCCACAAAAGCCGCGGCCCTTGCAGAGCAAGGGGAACAACTACTTCAAGGTCTCAGAGCAAGTGACGTCACCGATTGAAACGCTATTAGCGCGCACCCCGCTAAGTAGCTAGCCATTTCACATCGGTTACACCAGCCTAATCTCGGGAGTTGATAGGCTTGAAGTCATAAACAGCTCAATGCTTGAAGCACAGCGAAGAGCTACTGGCAAACGCACAAAAGTGCTGTTTGAATGAATGCTTACGAGCATGCTGCTGCATACCACCACTCAGTCAGACTGCTCTATCAAATCATAGACTTAATTATAACATAATAACACACAGAAATACGAGCCTTAGGTCATTAATATGGTCAAATCCGGAAACTATCATTTCGAAAACAAAACGTTTATTCTTTCAGTGAAATACGGAACCGTTCCGTATTTTATCTAACGGGTGACATCCATAAGTCTAAATATACCTGTTACATTGCACAACCTTCAATGTTATGTCATAATTACGTAAAATTCTGGCAAATTAGTTCGCAACGAGCCAGGCGGCCCAAACTGTTGCATATACTCTGCGTGCAATGAACGCAAGAGAAGTGACACAATTTGCCTAGTTAATATTGCCTACTAACATGAATTTCTTTTAACTAAATATGCAGGTTTAAAAAAATATACTTCTGTTTATTGATTTTAAGAAAGGCATTGATGTTTATGGTTAGGTACATTCGTGCAACGATTGTGCTTTTTTCGCAAATGCGCTTTTGTTAAATCATCCCCCGTTTGGCGAAGTTGGCTGTCTTTGTTAGGAACAAATAGTCTTCACACAGTTTGCAACGAGCCAGGTGGCCCAAACTGCTGCATATACCCTGACTCTGTTGCACAGAACGCAAGAGAAGTGACACAATTTTCCTAGTTAAAAGAAATTCATGTTAGCAGGCAATATTAACTAAATATGCAGGTTTACAAATATATACTTGTGTATTGATTTTAAGAAAGGCGTTGATGTTTATGGTTAGGTACACATTGGTGAAACGACAATGTTTTTTTTCACGAATGTGCTTGTTAAATCACCCTTTTGGCGAAGTAGGCTGTGATTCAATGATAAATTAACAGGCACCGATTATATGCAACGCAGGACAAGCTAGATAAACTAGTAATATCATCAACCATGTGTAGTTAACTAGTGACTATGTTAAGATTGATTGTTTTTTATAAGATACGTTTAATGCTAGCTAGCACCTTGGCTTCTTGCTGCACTCACGTTGTCACGTTCCTGACCGGTTTTCTGTTATTTTGTATGTGTTTGACGGTCAGGGCGTGAGTTTGGGTGGGTAGTCTATGTTATGTGTTTCTATGTTGGTTAAAGGGTGACCTGATATGGCTCTCAATTAGAGGCAGGTGGTTTTCATTTCCTCTGATTGAGAGCCATATTAAGGTAGGTGTTTTCACATTGATTGTTGTGGGTGGTTGTCTCCTGTGTCTGTGTTTGTCGCGCCACACGGGACTGTTTCGGTATCGTTCGTTCGTTCGTTTTGTATGTAGTCTGTTTCCTGTTCATGCGTTCTTCACGTTATATGTAAGTTCGTGTCCAGGTCTGTCTACATCGTTTATTTGTTTTGTAGTTTATCAAAGTGTATTTCGTTTCGTCTTCGTCTTGTTGAATAAATCATTATGTCATATAACCACGCTGCATTTTGGTCGAATCACTACTCCTCCTCTTCGTATGAAGAGGAGGAGGAATTCCGTTACACACGTAACAGGTAGTCAGCCTGCCACGCATTCTCCTCGTGGAGTGCAATGTAATCGGCCACAAAAATGCAGATTACCGATTGTTATGAAAACTTGAAATCGGCCCTAATTAAATCGGCCATTCCAATTAATCGGTCGACCTTTAATTCTGACATTTCACATTCTTAAAATAAAGTGGTGATCCTAAATGACCTAAGACAGGGAATTTTTACTAGGATTAAATGTCAGGAATTGTGAAAAACTGAGTTCAAATGTATTTCGCGAAGGTGTATGTAAACTTCCAACTTTAACTATATATATGTTTTGTGTGTGTGGGAGGGGGTGGGGTCACTTTGAGCACCTGCCCCTCCAAAGGCCTGTGCACGGCCCTGCTAATGAGCAGTGGTGGTGGTGTGGGTAGAGCAGCAGGCATACGGTCAGTGGAGTCTCCCCCTAGAGGCTGTAGGCGGGGCGGAGGGTGGGGGTCTGCTTGTGCTGAATAAACAACACCTCAAGGTCAGATCTAATTTGATTTGCCCTGATCTCATTCCCTGCTCCCTGACTGACTCCATCTCCCTCCTCCCTTCCCACCCCCTTCCTCTCCCATCACCCATCCCGGGGTAGCCTTCTCGTGTCCATGGATAACATGCCACCACCTGCATACATCTAATACATACAGAGCTACTGTACATTCACGCCTTACTCCAGCATGTAGTGTACACTGTAGTCAACATATAGACAGCTGATGGAGTCATCACTCAATACATGCAGTTGACCTGTTCCACAATTCAGTCTTTAAATAGCACTCCTCTGTCCTCTCCCAGACAGGCCAAAGTCACAGCCAAAACTGTTTTATACAACCTGACATCTCCAATTAATAAACTACTCCCTAATAATAGAGAGCATCACCTCAGACATGCAAAACAACACAATAATACAAAACATTGCTATAAAATATATATTTTTAAACAATCACATTCATTCTGATGGGGATGTGCTGCAGTAATGGAATTGAATGAATTAATATTCAAATAAAATAAAATTGTATTTGTCACATGTGCTGAATACAACAGTTGTAGACCTTACAGTGAAATGCTTACTTACAAGCCCTTAACCAGCAATGCAGTTTTAAGAAAATACCTTAAAAAAGTAAGCGATTAAAAACAACAAATTAAAGAGCAGCAGTAAAAGAACTATAGCGGGGCTATATACAGGGGGTAACGGTACAGAGTCAATGTGTGGGGGCACCGCTGTCGAGGTAAATGAGGTAATATGTACATGTAGGTAGAGTTATTAAAGTGACTATGCATAGATAATAAGAGAGTAGCAGCAGCGCAGAAGAGAACTCCTCAATGCCATCGGAAGAATCCCGGAACATATACAGGTCTGTGCTAGCAAAACAGTCCAGTAGTTTAGCATCTGCTTCATCTGACCACTTTTTTATAGACCGAGTCACTGGTGCTTCCTGCTTTAATTTTTGCTTGTAAGCAGGAATCGGGAGGATAGAATTATGGTCAGATTTGCCAAATGGATGGCGAGGGAGAGCTTTGTACACGTATCTGTGTGTGGAGTAAAGGTGGTCTAGAGTTTGTTTCCGCTCTGGTTGCACATTAACATGCTGATAGAAATGAGATAAAACTGATTTAAGTTTCATGCATTAAAGTCCCCTGCAACTAGGAGCGCCGCCTCTGGATGAGCGTTTTCCTGTTTGCTTATGGCGGTATACAACTCATTGAGTGCGGTTTTAGTGCCAGCAACGGTCTGTGGTGGTATGTTGACAGCTACAAAAAATACAGATGAAAACTCCCTCGGTAGATAGTGTGGTCTACAGCTTATCATCAGCTACTCTACCTCAGGCGAGCAAAACCTTGAGACTTCCTTAGATATCGTGCACCAGCTGTTGTTTACAAATATGCATAGGCCGCCACCCTAGTCTTACCAGATGCTGCTGTTCTATCCTGCCGATAGAGTGTATAACCCGCCAGCTGTAAGTTATTAATGTCGTTGTTCAGCCACGACTCGGTGAAACATAAGATATTGCCGTTTTTAATGTCCTGTTGGTAGGATATATGTGCTTTCAGTTCGTCACATTTATTTTCCAGCGAATAAACGTTGGCTAACATTACGGATGGCAAAAGCAGATTAGCCACTCGTCGCCTGATCCTCAAAAGGCACCCCGATCTCTTTCCGCAAAATCTCAGTTTCTTTCTCCTGTGAATGATGGGGATGAGGGCCTGTTCGGGTGTTTGGAGTATATCCTTCCTGTCCGACTCATTAAAGAAAAGTGATTTGTCCAATTCGAGGTGAGTAATCACTGTTCTGATGTCCAGAAGCTCTTTTCGGTCATAAGAGACGGTAGCAACCACATTATGTTCAAAATAATTTACACACAATGCGAAAAACAAACAAAAAAGCACGTTTGAATAAGAGCCAATAAAATGGCAGCCATCCTCTCCGGCACCATCATTACAATATTGATCCCCATAGGAAAACTGGGTTAGATATGTACCTAGTTCAATACTGATCGAGTGAGAAGTGGTTGAGTTTTGAATGGAACAGTAAACATTATATGACTCAGCAGATTCCTCTGATGCCTACCCTTACTGGGGAGGAAGACCACAGCCATAAATAAAACACAGCAAATAGACCACCCTGAACCAGCTAAAACTTACAACGTTCACTACACGTATCAATGACAATGAAAAGGACAAGCAGCTGGGAGGATGAAGCCTGGCAAATGTTCTGTATTTCTAAGGCGCTACAAACTATAGAGTAGCATGCCATGTTTGTGTGTGTGTGTGTGTGTGTGTGTGTGTGTGTGTGTGTGTGTGTGTGTGTGTGTGTGTGTGTGTGTGTGTGTGTGTGTGTGTGTGTGTGTGTGTGTGTGTGTGTGTGTGCGTGCGTGCGTGCGTGCGTGCGTGCGTGTGTGTGTGTGCGACGTGCCTGTCTTAGGCATTGTATGTTAAGCCCCAGGCTAACGATGTGTGTATGTGTATGTGTGTGCAGTGGTGTAAAGTACTTAAGTAGTACATTAAAGTATTTTTTAGAGGTATCTGTACTTTACTATTTATATTTTTTGACAACTTTTACTTTTACTCTACTACATTCCTAAAGAAAATAATGTACTTTTTACTCCATACATTTTCCCTGACACAAAAAATACTCGTTACATTTTGAATGCTTAGCAGGACACGAAAATGTTCCAATTCACACATTTATCAAGATAACATCCCTGGTCATCCCTACTGACTCTGATTTGGCGAACTTACTAAATACAAATGCTTAATTTGTAAATTATGTCTGAGTGTTGGAGTGTGCCCTTGGCTATCCGTGAATTTTCAAAACAAGAAAATCGTGCTGTCTGGTTTGCTTAATACTTAAGTATAGTTTAGCAATTTAACTTAAGTATATTTAAAACCAAAGACTTGTATTCAGGTGATATTTTACTGGATGGGTATTTTACTTTTACTTGAGTAATTTTCTATCAAGCTATTTTTACTTTTAGTAAAAAGTATGACAATTGGGTACTTTTTCCAGAACAGTGTGTTTGTTTTGTTTGTTTGTTTGTTTGTGTGAGGAGTCTGTTGCTTTTAGTTATCAACTTGAAAACAGTTCAACCACAACAATGTCAGGGGAACATACATTATTAACCCTGTGAGACCCAAGCATTTTTGGAAATGCATTTTTGCCAAACTTACAAACATAGCTCTAGCTCAGAATGTTCTCTATTTATTTTTTCTCATAATCACTACATCATAGGGAAAACAGGACACAACAATTAATACTAAGAGATATAGTACATCTGGGTCTAAAGAGATTAACTATGTAGTGTTTGAAATTAGTTTAGGACCTGTTGCATTTTTGCAACCGATGGTCTCACAGGGTTAAGAAAGACCAGGAAGACTTATATACAGTATGTATTCTAAATCCTAGAGCAATGGAACTTCCTTTTCCAAGCATCCCAGCACTAAGGAACCATGGAGGGGCAGGTTCTGACAACACACAACAGGCTCTGGGTGCAATATTGATACAGAGAGGGGCCTACGTAGTCTGTAGTAAATAGCCATTTCACACAATTCACGATTCCGTAAGCTATTTGCTGATGAACCCACAATTAATCAAAGTCTAGCTCAATAGAAGGAGTTGTATAGGTATTAGAGGACACACCACGGTGAGGGGTGGCGTGCCGGATGGGTTGAAGCCAACATTGTAACAGTCCTAATCGCAAGGCCTTTCCTGGTCCCACTCCATGCACAGCCACACACCACTCGACTATCCCAACAATAGGAGTGTGTGCTAGGCTTGTCTCCAGTTTCTGCACTTTGCAAACACATTATCTAATCACTAAGCCCCACAGCCAGCCATGATGGCCCTCCATTTCCCCCAATGGGGTATACTGTCCGCCATTAGCTCTTCTACAGAGGCACACCCAGTGAGAAGACTGGCAGAGCTCTGGTTCACCGCCTCACGTGTCAGCCAGACAGGTAATCTCACATTTTGTTAACACAGGACACTGTGATCAAAGAACAGCCTGGGAGGAAAAACACATAATTTTCAATAGGGCACAGGTAATTGTTTTAACAGTAACAGTTTCAGTCTGCCAACATTTTATCTAGAAAGGCAAAGATAATAAATGTGGGTGTGTAGGGACTTGTCACGTTGGCACTGGCTGCCATTTAAAAAAAAACACCATAAACTGATGCAAGATGAAGGAGATGGTGTGATAAAACGTCCAAACCTATTGCTTTGTGTTTCTCCTGAGTCTGCGGATTCCAAGGCTGGACCACAAGGCTTAGCCCCACTGCTGTAAAGCTCACTCACAGAGAGATGACCTGACAGTATTGAAAAATGCCTGACAATAGGGATTTCTAAAAGACACAAAGAATAGATTATTGTTTCTCTCTTCTAAAATGTTTGGTTAAATGTCTACAACTGGTTGTGCAGTTTTGTGTAATGTCCATTGCACTGTACACCAAAGACATTCTGTGTCATTTAATTTATCCAATGTAACTGGCACTAATTACTATAAAATGGTACTTTCATCCCAGGGAACGGCATCAACAGTTCTGGCACATTGATGCAATTTGTTCATTAAGAGGGGCTTGAGAGTAATGACAGAAAATCTGTTTTTCACTGAGGTCTGCAAAGCCAACAGCTCACCCACCCATCCTCAATTGAGAACACGCCTGCTCTCATGTTTCCACTATAGAGATCTCACCTCCTGCAGGCCACATTAGAACCCAGTACATTGGCTGTCCGCTCCAGGCTATTGACTCGAGATATAGAGGGACATTAAAATGTATCAATGGAAGAAAAGAGCTGAAAAGATAAAACACAGTTCATGGTGGAAAATTAGCACATCTTCTTACGCTAATAATGGTGCATTTCAATAGGATTTCCCGGTTAACAAATTATGGGGGATTTGGAGAGTATTATGAAATATGTTTTGTCCCCACCGAGACACACACCCATGGGCAAGCTCAGGCCTGGTTTGGGTGGAGCTGTGGGTGGATAGTCCCATTAGAGAAGTTCTACCCTTTTGGCACAAATCCTCCCTAATCGGGATGTGTACAGTTTAAACTATGGGAAAGCCATGTTACTACTTTCCATTTTCACTGTATAACCCATTGTACATCCCTATTATCGTCTAAGTAGATTGTGTCAAATAAATCAGAACTCCAAGGAAAGCATGACAGCTGTATTCACAGAAAGTCAGCTTTCCCTCATTATCATCCCTGTTTCATTTCCCCTCACTCTCATCATGGTCCATCATCATTGTTTATCCCCTGGCTTAAAGGTATGTCAAAGCCAACATGTCCCTAATTCAATATAGATTAAACAAAGATCTGCCAGGTTAAACAAAGGTTCAAATATATTGAAGTGTAGTTTGGAATGGGTCACAAGAGAGGCTGACAGCACAGCAGTGCCCACAAAATGATAACTTACAGCAAACTATATTTGAATGATTATTAATAAAGAGCAAGGCACCAATACTAGCATATAATAGATACGCATTGTATACACAGTACATGTGTGGCCTCTCTGTTTTCATCCAGCTATCTCGCTCTGTTTGATGGGAGGGAGCTACAGCAAGCACGTCTACATCACCATGACGATTAGCCTTTACACAGTGGGCCACTTAAACAGACATAATGAAAACGCTGTCACAGAAGGTTAATGTGCTTTCCATCCCACTGCATTAAGTGTATCTTAAGTTTTACTGTGTCTCTAAGATGTACATGTTTAGTCTGGTCTAATGCAATGGAATCCAAAGGGGTTCCTCGAAGACACTTTAAAGAGGGGTTCCTCGAGGTACCTTTTTCAACTGGAAAGGTTCTGCCGGTGTGGCAACCCAAAAGGTTCTTCCAGGCACCTTTACTTCTAAGAGTGTACACTCCATCGCTCTCTTTCTTGGTAAAATAGCCCTTACACAGCCTGGAGGTGTGTTGGGTCATTGTCCTGTTGAAAAACAAATGATAGTCCCACTAAACCCAAACCAGATGGGATGGCGTATCGCTGCAGAATGCTGTGGTAGCCATGTTGGTTAAGTGTGCCTTGAATTCTAAATAAATCACAGACAGTGTCATCAGCAAAGCACCCTCACACCATCCCACCTCCTCCTCCATGCTTCCCGATGGGAACCACACATGCGGAGATCATCCGTTCAGCTACTCTGCGTCTCACAAAGACACAGAGGTTGGATCCAAAAATCTCAAATTTGGACTCATCAGACCAAAGGACAGATTTCCACCGGTCTAATATCCATTGCTCTTGTTTCTTGGCCCAAGCAAGTCTCTTCTTATTATTGGTGCCCTTTAGTAGTGGTTTCTTTGCAGCAATTCGACAATGAAGGCCTGATTCACGCAGTCTCCTCTGAACAGTTGATGTTGAGATGGGTCTGTTACTTGAGCTCTGAAGCATTTATTTGGGCTGCAATTTCTGAGGCTGGTAACTCTAATGAACGTATCCTCTGCAGCAGAGGTAACTCTGGGTCTTCCTTTCCTGTGGCAGTCCTCATGAGAGCCAGTTTCATCATAGCGCTTGATGGTTTTTGCGACTGCATTGAAGAAACTTTCAAAGTTCTTGAAATGTTCCGTATTGACTGACCTTGATGTTTTAAAGTAATGATGGACTGTCATTTCTCTTTGGATATTTGAGCTGTTCTTGCCATAATATAGACTTCGTCTTTTTCCAAATAGGGTTTTCTTCTATATACCAACCCTACCTTGTCACAACACAACTGATTGGCTCAAACATATTAAGAAGGAAAGAGATTCTACAAATTAACTTTTAAGAAGGTACACCTGTCAATGAAATCCATTCCAGGTGACTACCTCATGAAGCTGGTTGAGAGAATGCCAAGAGTGTGCAAAGCTATCATCAAGGCAAAGGGTGGCTACTTTGAAGAATCTCAAATATAAAATATATTTGGGTTTGTTTAACCCTTTTTTGGTTACTACATGATTCAATATGTGTTTTTTCATCGTTTTGCTGTACTTTGGTATGCCTCCTCGTCTGTATTCCTGCAGACACAGAAACAAAAGTGAGCAGTTCCGTCATCTGCAACCAATACAGCTAGCCTTCAACATATTCTTATTGCCTACATATTCTTACCTCTTAACTGATTGATATCCATTGAATTGTGTCCATTTTCTGTTTTAGAAAGGTTTGCACCAATATGAAAAGATAGATGGTATCATCATAAAACAATATAAATTTAGATCATACAAGGGACAAACCTTACCTTATATTGCAGAGATCTTAAAATTGTTCAGTGCCTGCACCTGCTGTCCTTTCAAATTCAAGTGTTTCAGTTGGGCAGTTCGGTTCCTGCAAGAAGCTCCACCAACTAAGGAGGTTCCACGATGAACCCCACCTCCTATGGGGTTCTTGGAAGAACCTTCTGGGGGCAATTTTCAGTACCCCCAGAAGGTTCTTCAAAGAACTTTGAGAATCTTAGAAGAACCCTTGTTGAACCCTTAATTTGTAGTGTAGGACTGACTGACTACTGGGTGGAACAGGCCACCTGAACAACAGATGTGAATTACACATAGCAGACCACAACAGTGCAAAAAGGTTTGCATACATAATGCAGAATTATGTATGGAATAAAATTACAACTTACAACCTGAGGTTATTGTGCTCTGTAATTAGCCATATTAGGTTTTCCACATGGGCAGGTCTTTGTCCTCCTTTTGCTGAACCCAACAAGCCCAATTAGCCCTTTCATCTCCTGAGCAGCAGCAGAGAGATCAAAGCAGAGAGAAAGTGTCTCCTCAGGATTCTCAACTCATTGATCTACACTCAGCAAGGCAGCTAAATTCAGCTGCCTTCAATTATTAATGCAGGAAGAAACTGACTGTCGTGAAGAGCTGTGCTGCCTGCCTGCCTGCACTGTATGGGGTTGGGTTTTGGAACAGGTCCCTTTTTGTCATTGAGGGCTATGCTGTGTCTGAACTGCTGCAGTAAACATTGTGTAGCGGAGGTGGTTTTGTGAACTATGGTCACATGACGAGCAACCTTGCCTTAGTCCTGAAGACTTATGTTAGCTTACAGAGTTTATGCCTACTGTAAGGATTAGCTCACAAGCATAACAGGGTATTGAGTTGTGTAGATGTTACAGGATCAAAACCTGGGTGGTCACAACTGTACATAGAAATTGTGTAACATCCCACGACAAGACGCATTGAAATAGCAAGCATCCATCCAACTACAGTACATCAGACTCTAGTAGGCAGCTTATTGCCCATTTACAACTCTATTTCCTTCTCTCTTTCACATTTTGAAGTTATCACAAACACACAGCCTGTGTGAACCCTGCTCGCCATTCAATAAAAAAAATACACTAAAGGGATACTACATTACAATAAAAACACCAAACTTCCACAACAGGCAACACACACACTCATACACACACACACTTTATTGCCAATAAAAAAGGACATTGGACAAGGACATTGCTTTTCTCCTTCTCTCAAATGCCATTTTCATTATAGGTTTAGAGATGTGGTTCTTTCTATGTTTATGGTTCTTATACTCAACCATTGCTTTGGTATTATGAATGACTTTCAGCATCTGAACTGGGGCACTGGCAATGACCCTGGTCACCTGTCTTTCTATTCTCATTTGTCAACATGAAAGACATGTATTCTTCCTGTCCACATATTCCAGCATGCTATTGTTATCTCAAAAGAGAAGCCCACTGTGGTCTGCTCACCCAGTGCTTTTAGTTCAAATGTGAATTTCATAAACTTGAATACCCCCTCGGTTTTCAAATCAGCTAGAGGGCTTGGGCTGTTGCACTATAGCAACCAAGGCCCATGTAAGTCAGTTTATAATATTCCATCACTGGTTACTCGGAGAGTTCCTCATATTGAAATTGGCTGTGGCCTCAGGCCCAATGGGCCTAACCTTGGAAAAGTTATTTTAATTTCTACTCCATCCTCTGTTACTAATAGGGACAGACCAAATGGTGCAGTTCTATGCAATCTTATAGCCATACCAACTATGTCAATATCAGACAGGGCCTGCAACCACCTATTGAACGTAGCTTGTTTGAGTTGGAGACCCCATGTGTCTTTAAAAATCTTAAAGGTCTTGGGTTGATGCATCTGAAGAGCTGACTTCCTAAACTGGATTACATTAAGATTTAGGCTATGCAGACAAATCCAGACATTCTTGTGTTCACTGAAACTTGGCTCTCTGTGGACATTCTGGACACTGATATTAATATTGAGGGTTATAATGTGTTCAGTGATGACAGACAGGGTAGAGGTGGTGGAGTGGCCATTCTTATAAAAAATAATTTCACTGTCTCTTTAGTGAAATCCATTTCCCTTGCCAAAATAATGTAGCCACTATCTTTAAGCTTTTGTCTGGGGAACAATGTATCCATAACTGTTATAGGGGCCTACCATCCTCCATCGGAAAAACCTTTGTGCACTCGAGGAGTTAACTAGTTTGTTATCTTCTTTTATTAAATCAGAATGTATTATTATTATTGGAAATTGCAGGCTTCAGACAACCTAAAAGACATGTAATGATCAAAACTTAACCCAGTTTGTGACTAAGCCTACACGGCCCAAAGTCAACTCTGATTGATCTTATTTTAATGAATACACCAGAGAAATATGTTTCTACTGGTGTCTTCGCCTAAGACATTAGTGACCATAAGCCTTGTGTCACCGCAAAGAGGAAGTTCAAAAACTTAATTGAACAGGCTTTTTTACATGATCTTTATTTTAGTGACCTTGATTGTATTTCAGCTATCCCTGAACCTGATTTAGCTTTGTGCCTTTTTGCAAATGTCTTCAATACTTTTGTGGATAATCATGCTCCCTTCAGAAAATGAAGAGTTAAAGGTAGATGGAATGCCTGGTACACTCCGGAATTATCAGAACTCATTCTGCTTGGGTCAAGGCCAGGAACACAGGCTTAGGCCCGGACTGGCAAGCTTTTAAGCAACTGATGAATCACTTTGTAAGTGATCCAATCAGAAAGGCTCAATCTGATTATTATGTAATCACTCTTTTGGATTCTAATGGCAACCTCGCCAAATTCTGGAAAACTGTCAAATCCTTGAAGGGTTCTACTTCCTCCTCTCTGCCACAACAAATTAATTCAGACACTGGCATCAAAAAAGGCCATCATTGATGAATTACAGTGGCTGGCGAAAATATTCACCCCCTTGGCATTTTTCCTATTTTATTGCCTTACAACCTGGAATTAAAATGGATTTTCTTTTTGTAGAGCCACCTTTTGCAGAAATTATAGCTGCAAGTCTCTTGGGGTATGTCTCTATAAGCTTGGCACATCTAGCCACTGGGATTTTTGCCCATTCTTCAAGGCAAAACTTCTCCAGATCCTTCAAGTTGGATGGGTTCCACTGGTGTACAGCAATCTTTAAGTCATACCACAGGTTCTCAATTGGATTGAGGTCTGGGCTTTGACTAGGCCATTCCAATACATTTAATTGTTTCCCCTTAAACCACCCGAGTGTTGCTTTAGCAGTATGCTTACGGTCATTGTCCTGTTGGAAGGTGAACCTCCGTCTCAGTCTCAAATCTCTGGAAGACTGAAACAGGTTTCCCTCAAGAATGTCCCTGTATTTAGCGCCATCCATCATTCCCTGACCAGTTTCCCAGTCCCTGCCGATGGAAAAACATCCCCACAACATGATGCTGCCACCACCATGCTTTACTGTGGGGATGATGTTCTCGGGGTGATGAGAGTTGTTGGGTTTGACCCAGACATAGCATTTTCCTTGATGGCCAAAAAGCTACATTTTAGTCTCATCTGACCAGAGTACTTTTTTCAATATGTTTGGGGAGTCTCCCACATGCCTTTTGATGAACACCAAATGTGTTTTCTTAATTTTTTCTTTAAGCAATGGCTTTTTTCTGTCCACTATTCCACTCTTCCCCAGCTCTGTGGAGTGTACGGCTTAAAGTTGTCTGATGGACAGATACTCCAATATCCGCTGTGGAGTTTTGCAGCTCCTTCATGGTTATCTTTTGTCTCTTTGTTGCCTCTCTGATTAATGCCCTCCTTGCCTGGTCTGTGAGTCTTGGCAGGTTTGTTGTGGTGCCATATTCTTTCCGTTTTTTAATAATTGATTTAATGGTGCTCCGTGGGATGTTCAAACTTTTTTTATAACCCAACCCTGATCTGTACTTCTCCACAACATTGTCACTGCCCTGTTTGGAGAGCTTCTTGGTCTTCATGGTGCCGCTTGCTTGGTGGTGTTGCAGACTCTGGGGCCTTTCAGAACAGGTGTATATATACTGAGATCATGTGAAAGATCATGTGACACTTAGATAGCACACAGGTGGACTTTATTTAACTAATTATGTGACTTCTGAACGTAATTGGTTGCTTCCAGATCATATTTAGGGGCTTCATAGCAAAGGGGGTGAATACATATGCATGCACCACTTTTCCGTTTTACATTTAAAAAATAATAATTTTTAAACAAGTTCTTTTTTTCATTTCACTTCACCACTTTGGACTATTTTGTGTATGTCCATCTCATGAAATCCAAATAAAAATCCATTTAAATTATAGGTTGTAATGCAACAAAATAGGAAAAACGCCATGGGGGATGAATACTTTTGAAAGGCACTGTAAATCACAATTTTATTTAAGTGGGCTATCTCTGAAATAACTTCTAAGTCTATTCACAATGATATTGGGCTGGATGCTGATAGGGGAAACTTGCTGAATGATTAGAGAAATTATAGTCAAAGCTTTTCTTTTAGGCTATTTACAGAAAATTAAGTCCTGGATGCTTTGCTAGCAATAGACAATAAATAATAACAATAAATCCACAGGGTCCGAACAATTGGATCCCAGTCTGCTTAACTGTGCAGCGACCATCATTGTTGGCTCAATAACCCACATTTTTTATTTACCATTATCAAGAAACATTCCAAAATCATCTCTTGTGCTGCCACTCCAAAAGGGCGGGGATAAAGGAGATCTTAATAATTATCGTCCCATTTCAAGGCTTCCTTTTCTAGCTAAGTTTCTTGAATCCTTGGTAAATGCACAACTTTGCTTTTTTATATCTGAGAAATGTATTTTTAATATAAACCAATCAGGGTTTAGGCCTGGGCATAGCACTATTACAGCAACCACTTTAGTTGTTAATGATCTTGTCAGTGCTTTAGACACAAAAGCTCTGACGAAGGCCTTGAGGCCGATACGTAAAGCTTAATAAAGAGCAGTGATACTAGACAGAGCATTGTGCGGGTTTCTTCTTTTTTTCTCATCTTATTCAACTGTTACCATGCACCTGCAACAGAGAAAGCTCAGATGTGCAAATGCTTTAGACACTAAAATTAAATGTGCTGCTTTGTTTGTGGACCTGTCAAATGCTTTTGATAATGTTGATCATGCTATTTTATTGAATAAACTGTCCTCGATAGGTCTGAGCTCTGACGCCTGTTTATGGTTTTATGATTATCTTAGTGACAGAACTCAGGCAATCTGAATTTATTGAAGTATATAAAGGTGTCCCACAGGGGTTTTCGTCAATATTTATATAAACACCATTGACACGATCAATCTGTTAAAAAATGTAAATTTAATCTATATGCGGATGATACTTTTATGTATGCTATTGC
This sequence comes from Salvelinus namaycush, assembly GCF_016432855.1. Lineage (NCBI taxonomy): Eukaryota > Metazoa > Chordata > Actinopteri > Salmoniformes > Salmonidae > Salvelinus > Salvelinus namaycush. The sequence goes on from NC_052326.1 coordinate 23,395,566, forward strand.
CCCGACTGTGTCAAAACTACAGTCAGATTTTATAGCAATGCAGGAATCCCTTGCGGATTTAAAACTTAATACAGGCAAAAATAAATACATTGTTTCAGATGAACTACATGTTCACTCATTAGGTGGTTCTCCAATAGAACGTGTTCCCGCATATAAATACTTTGGCATTTGGATTGATATGGATTTGACGTTTAAAAACATATAGATAAGCTGGTTTTAAGATATAGATAAGCTAAGATTTACAGATGGCTTGTTTAAAAAAAAAAAAAACGATTGTGCCTTTCTCTAAGCATTGGTAAGCAGATTATTCAGTCAATCTTTCTTGATTATGGTGATATTATTCATCAAAGTGCAGCTGATACAACTCTTAAACCTTTGGATGCCATCTACCATAGTGCCCTTCATTTTTTCTTACAGGTAACAGTTTTGATATTCATCACTGCATCCTGTATCAAAAAGTTGTCTGGACTTTGCTAAAGACACGCAGATCTCTACATTACTCCCTTTGTGTTTACAAGGCCCTACTTCATAAACGTCTGTCTTATCTAACTTTGCTGTTGAAGTATAGACACCTGAGTTGCCTAACCCGTTCACAGGATTGGTTAACTCTTGAGGTTCCTAGGGTCTTGACCGAGCTAGGAAAATCTGCCTTATTAAGTTTTAATGTACCGTATTGCTGGAACAAAATTTAAAATACATTTCATCTTGATGTTCTGGTGCCATTCAATTTTTAAAAAAGTTATTGGGGACTTATTTGTGGAGGAATGTAACTGTTTTTTAGGTGATTTGTGATGTTTTATTTGTGCTTCCCATGACTGTGTTTTTGTATTTTAATGTGCATATATACAGTACCAGTCAAAATATTTGGACACACCTACTCATTCCAGGGTTATTCTTTGTTTATACTATTTTCTACATTGTAGAATAATAGTGAAGCTATCAAAACGATGAAATAACACATATGGAATCATGTAGTAAAAAGTGTTAAACAAATCCAAATATATTTTATTTTTAAGATTCTTCAAAGTAGCCACCCTTTGCCTTCATGACAGCTTTGCATACTCTTGGCATTCTCTCAACCGGCTTCATGAGGTAGTCACTTGGAATGCATTTCAATTAGCAGGTGTGCCTTGTAAAAAAAATATTTGTGGAATTTCTTAATGTGTTTGAGCCAATCAGATGTGTTGTGACAAGGTAGGGTAGGTATACAGAACAAATCCCTATTTGGTAAAAGACCAAGTCCATATTATGGCAAGTATAGCGCAAATAAGCAAAGAGAAACGACAGTCCATCATTACTTAAAGACATGCTTAAATAAATTGAATAAGCCTTACAAATACGGAAAATTTCAAGACTTTTGAAAGTTTCCTCAAGTGCATTGCAAAAACTATCAAGCGTATGATGAAACTGGATCTCATGAGGAACGCCACGGGAAAGGAAGATCGAGAGTTACCTCTCGTTAGCGCACCCCGCTAACTAGCTAGCCATTTCACATTGGTTACACCAGCCTAATGTCGGGAGTTGATAGGCTTGAAGTCATAAACAGCTCAATGCTTGAAGCACAGCGAAGAGCTGCTGGCAAATGCACGAAAGTGCTGTTTGAATGAATGCTTACGAGCCTGCTGCTGCCTACCACCGCTCAGTCAGACTGCTCTATCAAATATCAAATCATGGACTTAATTATAACATAATTACACACAGAAATACAAGCCTTAGGTCATTAATATGGTCAACTCCGGAAACTATAATTTCAAAAACAAAACGTTTATTCTTTCAGTGAAATACGGAACCGTTCCGTATTTTATCTAACGGGTGGCATCCATAAGTTTAAATATTCCTGTCAAATTGCACAACCTTCAATGTTATGTCGTAATTATGTACAATTCTGGCAAATTAATTACGATCTTTGTTAGGAAGAAATTGTCTTCACATAGTTCGCAACGAGCCAGGCGGCGCAAACTGCTGCATATACCCTGACTGCTTGCACGGAACGCAAGAGAAGTGACACAATTTCCCTAGTTAAAATATATTCATGTTAGCAGGCAACATCAACTAAATATGCAGGTTTAAAAATATATACTTGTGTATTGATTTTAAAGAAAGGCGTTGATGTTTATGGTTAGGTACACATTGGTGCAACGACAGTGCTTTTTTCGCGAATGCACTTGTTAAATCATCACCCGTTTGGCGAAGTAGGCTGTGATTCAATGAGAAATTAACAGGCACCACATCGATTATATGCAACGCAGGACAAGCTAGATAAACTAGTAATATCATCAACAATGTGTAGTTGTTGACAAACAAGAGAGAACTATTATAAAGTAGACTGTGTCTGTAAAATGTGTATAAGATGTATAAATTGAAGGTAAAAACAGAAATGTTTATCAGTTTACTCCAATTGGGGGATCAGTGGTAGGGTTTGCGGGGAATAATAATAAAGGTATACTCTTTAAAAAAAGTATGTATGTCTATGTAGGTATGTGTATGTATATATGTGTATATGTATGCATACGTGAATGGATATATATATTTACCCCAAAAAATATGGGGGATTGGAAATGATGCAGACAATTACATTGGAAGCAACATTCTTTCCGCAATATTAAGCTGATCCACCCCAAAAAAAAAAAAAAAAAAAAAAAAAAAAAAAAACAATGTGTAGTTAACAAGTGATTATGTTAAAATAGATTGTTTTTTATAAGATAAGTTTAATGCTAGCTTGCAACTTACCTTGGCTTCTTGCTGCACTCACGTAACAGGTAGTCAGCCTGCCACGCATTCTCCTCGTGGAGTGCAATGTAATCGGCCACAAAAATGCAGATTACCGATTGTTATGAAAACTTGAAATTAAATCGGCCATTCCAATTAATCGGTTGACCTCTACATAACACCACCTCCTCCATGCTTTACGGTGGGAAACACACATGTGGAGATCATCCGTTCACCCACACCGCATCTCACAAAGACATGCCGGTTGGAACCAAAAATCTCCAATTTGGACTCCAGACCAAAGGACAAATTTCCACCGGTCTATGTCCATTGCTCTTGTTTCTTGGCCCAAGCAAGTCTCTTCTTATTATTGGTGCCCTTTAGTGGTGGTTTCTTTGCAGCAATTCGACAATGAAGGCCTGATTCACGCAGTCTCCTCTGAACAGTTGATGTTGAGATGGGTCTGTTACTTGAGCTCTGAAGCATTTATTTGGGCTGCAATTTCTGAGGCTGGTAACTCTAATGAACTTATCCTCTGCAGCAGAGGTAACTCTGGGTCTTCCTTTCCTGTGGCGGGCCTCATGAGAGCCAGTTTCATCAAATAGGGCTATCTTCTGTATACTAAAGAGGGTTAAACCAAGGCCTTATACCTTTTAAAGGGTTAATAAATGATGTTATGATAAACTGTAAGGTCTCCTCTTCAGGAGACCTCTGTGTGTGTGTTAAAACCTGTTTTGAGTGTTGTGCCCTTCAGACCTTCATTTGTTGAAGAAACTGACCAACATTTTGTCGAGCTTGCCAGGAGCGAGTGACCACTTCGCTGGACTGACCATTGATCCACGTCCAAGCGCTACAAAATTATAACAGGCGTCTCCTTACCTTGTATCTAAAGTCTGTCATTTGTATATGTGCACGCTGTGGTTAATGAGTCATTCTGGCAAGTAAGTGGTGCCTCGCTGTTAAATTTATATGAACTTAAATTTCTTTGTAATAGTGGAATAATTGAAAGTGTGAAATTGTTACACAATCCGTGGGAGGAAGCACAGACCACCTAGGTGAAAATAGGTTATAAATTCCTGGGTTAAATGTTTATTATTGTGAGATTTGGTGATAGGTTTAGGGTGAAATTCCAAGTATAAACGCCGATTGTTATTATTATTGTGAGACTTGGTGATAGGTTTAGGGCAAAATTCCAAGTATAAACGCCGATTGTTGAGATTATTCTGATAAGGTATTCTGTAATTGTTCTATGTATTTTGTAATTGTTCTATGTATACTGTCTTCTGTGTGGTATGACTGGATGGTGGGACATTAAATCAGGAGTTAGTTATAAACAATATAATCCCCGTGTATTTGAATTAACTGAGTGGACATTCGGATCAGATGCTCGAAGAGTTTCCTGTGGGGGTATAAACCTTAATGCATACACCCTTGCTGTGTTGGGACTTACCCGTGTGTTACTGACCCATGTTATTTTAAAAATAACTAGTTTTGAAGTAATAGTTTCTCCCTTGGAAGGAGAAGATTATCACAGAGATACCAGGGTTGTTGTGGAGGTGACACCAAAGTTCATACCAGTTATAAATCCTCTATTTCATGGTTGCTCCATAGAGAACGATTATTTTACACCACCCATACATTACATGGTATTCAGTTATCCTTTACTAATCACCCTGCTTTAAATAACGTTATTTGAGTTAAGGGATAGACCATACACATGTAGGGTTATTTTGCATTCATGTATCTATATCACATTACACGTAGAGCCTAATAAAAATAAATAAAAATAACATTTTTGAGATATGGCAGACGGGAACTCAAGAGTTGTCTGAGGTGCCAGTTGCAATGAAACCCGCCACCCCCCTACAGTTTTTAATTGGGAAATACCCCACTATGGAAAAGACTTAACCTGGGTTTTCATGAAAAGGCGTGTTTGGACTAAAGACGCCACTGAATATAGATGGCCTACGGACGGGTCATTTAATTAAACCAAGTATCAACATGTGCAGGACATTGTGAAAAGAAGACAGGAAGATAAGACAAAGGAAAATAAGAAATCCACCCTGTTCTCTGTCACTGCTTTGGCAATATTAAAAACTGAGGGTAACCTATTCTGGACTCAACAGAAAGCTACCTGTTGGAAAAAGGAATTGACAAAGATTAAAGATTCTGCCTCCGTCAAGACAGAGAAGTTTCCTCTAGGATGCAGCGCTCCACTATATGCTCCACAACCCCCTCCCTACTGCGGAGATAGGTTTAAAGGAATGTGGATTCACACCTTTGAGACTGTATAGCCTCACACCATCAGCTGTGCCTAGGGGATCTTAAAGCTCTCATGGCTAAGGTGTTGACCCCCGGACAGTGTGACACCATTTGGGACCAATTACAGCTGACTCAAGGCCAAGTGAAACTGCCCTTCACCCATTTCAGACAAGCACTCTACCGACAGTTGAGGGAAATGTTTCCCACCACCAGAGATGTTGCAAGACTGGGTGAACTGCTCTTCACTGAAGATGATAATATCCACGACAAGATGGAAAAGATGAAGCCTGATGAAAAATCAAGGAAGACTGGCCTTAACACAGCTCAGGAAGGCCCAGCTAGCACAACTGGACAAAGGAAAAACCAACAATCTAATGGTGGCTGTAACCCCAGCTGCCCTGCAACAGCAGCCTCCTCCACCACCTGCTCCACAGTTTACCCAAGCACCTGCTACTCAGTTCCCTCCTCAACCATTTGGGAACCCACAACCATACCTACCACCACCGAGACAACCGCTGGTGTTCTGGTACTGCGGTGTGGCAGGCCATATGAGAAACATGTGCCCTCACCAACCACAGCAGCAGCAGCAACCCTGGTAGCAGAGAGGGAGAGGTCAATGTAGAGGGAATGCTGGCAGAGGGAACTTCCAAGGAGGACGAGGCGGGAGATTGGCCTTTACATGACAGCCGCAACCTGTTTTTCCCCCCAGACTCAACCAATGAATGGTCGACAACATCGATGCCCCTAACAGCCTTCTGCAACAAACCAGGCATGGTTCCCACCGCAGAATAATCAACAATAGGGATACCCTGACCCCTTTCTCCAGTGTCATCAGTACATATTTCCGAATGGTACCTAAGAACCAATCCTTACTCTGAAGATCAACGATCAAGACGTACCATTTTTAATAGATACTGGAGCTCACACTACCTGCATTGGATCTACAGGCCAACACCTCGGCCTCGGGCTCACATCTAAGTCACTGAGGACGATGGGAGTTGCTGGGATATCTCAAAAGCTGTACTGGACTGAAGATCCAACAATTGACCTGGGGGAAGGTAATACTATTAAGGCTCCCTTTCTGAACTCTCCGGCCACTCCTGTTAGCCTACTGGGTAGAGACATTTTCCTGATCAAGTCCAATGTGATTCTAAGGCCAGGTCTGACCTTTATGATGAACCTTTTGAGCTCCCTGATGTTACTCTCTTTGTTGACGGCTCTGCCTTTATTGATATGGAGACTGGTAGGAAACATGCAGGGTTTGGTATAGTCTCACTGGATAGGTCATTGTTGATTGAACAGCCCTTGCCTGAACATTACTCAGCACAACAATCTGAGCTTCTAGCACTTACTGTAGCATGTAAATTAGGTAGTGGTTTGAAGGTAAACATTTATTCAGACTCTGCATATGCCATTGGTGTTTGCCTGTCTTGGAAAGGGGTTTGGAAAGGTAGATACTTTGTTAACGCGTCTGGGACCCCTATTAAAAACCGTATACTGATTGAAGCCCTGCTTGAAGCCATGTTGCTTCCAGCCCAGTTGGCTATTCTTAAGGTCTGAGCCCACACAGGCAACACTGACAGCATTAGTTTAGGTAATGCAGCTGCTGATGCTGCTGCTAAGAATGCTGCTTCTCGCTGCCATACTCATGCTGTTATGCTTTCCTCCCCATGTACATCTGAAATCACTGATCTGGACCAACACCCTGTTGCAGATGCACTTAATCACCCTTTGTGGGAGTCTAGAGGCTGCACCAGAGGCCCTGATGGCCTGTGGAGGCAATCACTCTCTGGCTAACCAGTTCTGCCTCTGCCTCTCGTCTCCTCTGTGTGTCGCCTGGCCCACCCCTAAGGGGGGAGATGGTTAGACTAATATCTGACACCTGGTTTTATCCAAATCTGATTAAAATTTGCAAAACACACGTGTATAAATGTACCACATGCATGCAATACAACATTGGTAAAGGTACCCCCTGAAACCAGGGAAATGTCCAGCGCCGGCCGGCCCGTTCACCCATTTAGCTATTGATTTCATAGACATGGCTGAACGAAAGAAAAGAAGGAGATACTGCCTGGTAATAATTTACCCCTTTACCAGGTGGGTTGAAGCATTTCCAACTGTTCAATGTGATGCTAAAACGGTAGCAAAACTTCTGGTAAGGGAAATTAACCCTAGATTTGGTATTTAGAAGTTCTTTCCGCAGACAATGACACCCATTTCACAGGAGATGTGGTTGCACAGGTGGCTGCCCAATTGGGGATAGATCAGAAGTTTGTTTGTATCTACCACCCACAAAGTAACAGGATTACTGAGAGGGCTAATCAAACCATAAAAGGGGGGCTTGCCAAAGCATGCCACTCCACAGGAAAGTCATGGGTAGAGTGTCTCCCCTTAGTCTTGATGAAAATGAGCAATAGTATAAACCGCGGAACGGGGCTTAGCCCACATGGGCTCTTAACTTCTTGCGGCTGAAATTCCGCTAACGGGATCGATATGACAACAGCCAGTGGAAGTGCAGGGCGCAAAATTCAAACAACAGAAATCTCATAATTAAAATTCCTCAAACATACAAGTATTTTACACCATTTTAAAGATAAAGTTGTTGTTAATCCCACCACAGTGTCCGATTTCAAAAAGGCATTACGACGTAAGCACACCAAATGATTATGTTAGGTCAGCAACTAGTCACAGAAAAACACAGCCATTTTTCCAGCCAAAGACAGGAGTCACAAAAAGCAGAAAGAGAGATAAAATGAATCACTAACCTTTGATGATCTTCATCAGATGACACTCATAGGACTTCATGTTACACAATACATGTATGTTTTGTTCGGTGAAGTTCATATTATTATCCAAAAATCTGAGTTTACATTGGCGCCTTACGTTCAGTAGGTCCAAAACATCCTTTGATTTTGCAGAGAGCCACATCAATTTACAGGAATACTCATAATAAACATTGCTAAAAGATACAACTGTTATGCATGGAATTTTAGACGCACTTCTCCTTAATGCAACCGCTCTGTCAGATTTCAAAAAAGCTTTACGAAAAAAGCAAACCATGCAATAATCTGAGTCGGCGCTCAGAGCCCAATCAAGACACAAATATATCCGCCATATTATGCAGTCAACAGAAGTCAGAAGTAACATTATAAACATTCACTTACCTTTGATGATCTTCATCAGAATGCACTCCCAGGAATCCCAGTTCCACAATAAATGTTTGTTTGTTCGATAATGTCCATAATTTATGTCCAAATTCCTCCTTGTTGTTCTAGCGTTCAGTACACTTTCCAAACTCACGACGCACGGGCAGGTCCAGCAGAAAGTACGGACGAAGAAAAAAAAAAAATATTACAGTCCGTAAAAACCTGACAAACGAAGTATTCAATCAATCTTTAGGATGTTTTTAACATAATTCTTCAATAATGTTCCAACCGGAGTATTCCAATGTCTTCAGAAGTGCGATGGAACAGAGCTCGCTCTCATGTGAACGCGCATGGTCAGGGCATGTTGAGGTCATGATAGACCTGACTCATTCCTCTCTCCTTCGGCCCCACTTCACAGTAGAAGCATCAGACAAGGTTCTAAAGACTGTTGACATCTAGTGGAAGCCTTAGGAAGTGCTTTTTTAGGTCCTACTTTTGATGATCTTCCATCAGAATGTTGTACAAGGGGTCCTTTGTCGGGAACAATCGTTGTTTGGTTTTAGAATGTCCTCTTCTCCAGTCAATTAGCACGGAAAGCTAGCAAAGTGGCGCGAAGCTCTCCTTCGTGAACAAACGCAGACAACGCAACACGCCTAACATCCCGAAAAAATGTAAATAATCTAATAAAACTATATTGAAAAAACATACTTTACGATGATATTGTCACATTTATCAAATAAAATCAAAGCCGGAGATATTAGCCGTCTATAACGACAACTTTTCAGAAGGCAATACCAGGTCCCTTCTCGCGCCTTCCAGAAAACAGGAAATTGGTGTCACGTCATGCCAAGAGCTCTTATTCCACCTCAGATCAAGTTATACACTCCATTTCTTCTCTCACTCCCTGTTGACATCTAGTGGAAGGCGTATGAAGTGCATGTATACTAATACATATCAAGCACATTTATAGGCAGGCCCTAGAACAGAGCATCGATTTCAGATTTTCCACTTCCTGTCAGGAAGTTTACATTTACATTTACATTTAAGTCATTTAGCAGACGCTCTTATCCAGAGCGACTTACAAATTGGTGCATTCACCTTATGATATCCAGTGGAACAACCACTTTACAATAGTGCATCTAAATCTTTTAAGGGGGGGGGGGGGGGGGGGGTTAGAAGGATTACTTTATCCTATCCTAGGTATTCCTTAAAGAGGTGGGGTTTCAGGTGTCTCCGGAAGGTGGTGATTGACTCCGCTGACCTGGCGTCGTGAGGGAGTTTGTTCCACCATTGGGGTGCCAGAGCAGCGAACAGTTTTGACTGGGCTGAGCGGGAACTGTACTTCCTCAGAGGTAGGGAGGCGAGCAGGCCAGAGGTGGATGAACGCAGTGCCCTTGTTTGGGTGTAGGGCCTGATCAGAGCCTGAAGGTACGGAGGTGCCGTTCCCCTCACAGCTCCGTAGGCAAGCACCATGGTCTTGTAGCGGATGCGAGCTTCAACTGGAAGCCAGTGGAGAGAGCGGAGGAACGGGGTGACGTGAGAGAACTTGGGAAGGTTGAACACCAGACGGGCTGCGGCGTTCTGGATGAGTTGTAGGGGTTTAATGGCACAGGCAGGGTTGACGTTGCTGCAAAATGAGTTCTGTTTTACTCACAGATATAATTCAAACGGTTTTAGAAACTAGAGAGTGTTTTCTATCCAATAGTAATAATAATATGCATATTGTACGAGCAAAAATTGAGTACGAGGCCGTTTGAAATGGGCACCTTTTATCCAGGCTACTCAATACTGCCCCTGCAGCCCAAAGAGGTTAACATACATCTTCAATAATGTTTCAACCGGAGAATTCCTTTGTCTTTAGAAATGCAATGGAACGCAGCTAACTCTCACGGGCGCGCGCGAGACTGAGCTCATGGCACTCTGCCAGACCTCTGGTTGAAACAGCTCTCATTCTCTCCCCCTTCACAGTAGAAGCCTCAAACAAGGTTCTAAAGACTGTTGACATCTAGAGGAAGCCTTAGGAAGTGCAATCGGACCAAATTTACTCTGTATCTTGGATAGTTGAAAAACTACAAACCTCAGATGTCCCACTTCCTGGTTGGATTTTTTCTCAGTTTTTTGCCTGCCATACGAGTTCTGTTATACTCACAGACATCATTCAAACAGTTTTAGAAACTTCAGAGTGTTTTCTATCCAAATCTACTAACAATATGCATATCTTAGCTTCTGGGCCTGAGTAGCAGGCAGTTTACTCTCGGCACCTTATTCATCCAAGCTACTCAATACTGCCCCCCAGCCATAAGAAGTTAACTGGCCGTCCAATGAACGTTCCTTTACACAGACCAATGACTTCAAAACTGACTGACCTGACTGCACTGGATGATGATTTGGGTAAATATATGAAGGAACTAACCCATGCTGTTAGGTCTTTGTATTCCCAATACAGGAAGGCCCAGGAAGTTCCAGAACAGGGTGACCCAGATAGCCTACCTGTTGACGTTGGAGAATGGATCCAGCTAAAGGTCCACAAATGAAAATGGAACCACCCCAGATGGATGGGTCTGTACCAGGTCATCGCAGCGACACCTACAGCAGTGAAGGTTCAGGAGCGCCAGGGGTGGCACCACCTATCACGCTGCCAAAAGACGTCCCAACCATCATAACAGATAAGAGTGCACACCCAGACCCAGATGTTGTTACACATGACCACTATGGTCACATTGTCAAAAATAAAACTTGGGGTAAACCTTTGAGGTACATGTTTTTGATACTTCTTATCATCCACCAGCAGCCTCTGTTGGGGGGAATAGAGATCCAAAGGAATCAATTGAAAACCAGTAACCAATGGGTAAAAATGGTTCAGAACCTGAGTCGACAAGACACGCCTAGTGGTTCGTATGTAGTCATTTAAAAAAAAACTCAGTCAGAGTGAATTGTTTGGATCAATTGTAGTCCCATTGCTAAGTACGTCTATCGCATGCAGTGTTCTCTCATACATCCTCCAACAAGTTAGGACAGCTAGGAATCAACCCAGATGCATCCAATTATATGTCTCCAAAGAGTATTCCACCACGATTAACCATACTATTGGCTCTCATAAGGTTTCTGGTCAGTTTACCAATCCATGTGCCTGAATGAGAAATATACTCCCCAGTAATGGGTCCATCCAGAGCCTTAGTCTAGGACCCGCCCTTATGTTTAGGGGTAGTAAGTATGCCTCGAAGTTATATAATGTCTCTGCTATTGAATGTCCTAAATATCCCGTTCATCCACTGCCTTTGGCAATTGGAAATAACAAGAGAGAACCTGTCTTGAATAATTTGAGACCTGTAACTGAACCCCAGCTTTGTCTTTGTGGTAGAGGTAGTCATGGGCCTTTGAGACAGCTGTAGGTGTTACGCGGGTGTGCCACCAACTACCGAACCTTCCCTTAATATGAATTAACCTTCTCTCACTCTAAAACTGGAATACCGATATCCGTTATAGGGTCTGGATTGGGAGCTCCTAATGGACTTTGCGGTGAAAATGGCTACTTAGAATTGCCTAATGGGTGGGATGGTTGCTGTTATTTAGGCCAAACTAAAATTCAAGTCGCAACCATACCCCTGCTGACCCTATTGGAGGCTAAGCGTAACTCCACAGCGCACCGTAGTAGCCATGTGAAATGAGCAATGGCAGATAATGGCTTGGCTAGTAGATTTTCTCTTAGCAATGGTGAACCGTTTGGATTGGCACTCTTCCCAGGGGTTGGAATTAAAGTGTTAGGTGATTGGATTAACAACATCACCTACTCCATGCAGGCCCATATGAATTTGACTATTGCTGGGTTTGCCCTTCTTTCTACTGATGTTCAGAATCTTAAAGCTGTTACAGCCAGGCATAGCCTGGCATTAGACTACATCCTGGATAAGGAGGGTTGATATTGCAGGGCCCTAAATTCTATTTCCCCCACTGACTGTGTTATGTGTCTCCCTGACTCCTCTGATAATATGACTGAGATTTTGAAAGAATTAACAATTGGCTGACACCTACACCCCCACAAGAGAAGACTCCTGGTTCCTGTTTGGGTGGTTGAAAGTTAAACTAGTACATTTTGGATTTAAATTGTTTTCCATTTTAGTCCCATTATTTTTTTATTTTATTTTTTTTTTAAATTTTTTTTTTTTTTAAATTTTATCCTATTTTCTCCCCAATTTTCGTGGTATCCAATCGCTAGTAATTACTATCTTGTCTCATCGCTACAACTCCCGTACGGGCTCGGGAGAGACGAAGGTCGAAAGCCATGCGTCCTCCGAAGCACAACCCAACCAAGCCGCACAGCTTCTTAACACAGCGCGCCTCCAACCCGGAAGCCAGCCGCACCAATGTGTCGGAGGAAACACCGTGTACCTGGCCCCCTTGGTTAGCGCGCACTGCGCCCGGCCCGCCACAGGAGTCGCTGGAGCGCGATGAGACAAGGATATCCCTACCGGCCAAACCCTCCCTAACCCGGACGACGCTAGGCCAATTGTGCGTCGCCCCACGTACCTCCCGGTCGCGGCCGGCTGCGACAGAGCCTGGGCGCGAACCCAGAGACTCTGGTGGCGCAGCTAGCACTGCGATGCAGTGCCCTAGACCACTGCGCCACCCGGGAGGCCCTTAGTCCCATTATTGGCCCCCGTGCTTGTTCTGCTGATTTGCATTTGTGCATTCTGTGCAGCTGGAAAATGTGTACTTCATAAGGCCATGCCAGGCATGTTTATGCTTCATGTTTCTCATCCCCCAGACCCTTATTTTTATCCTCAATCTCCTGAGGATTGCTTGCAATCCAATACATCTTTTATGTATGATTCTTATAGGGGGGAATAAAGAGGGTTAACCCAAGGCCTTATACCTTTTAAAGGGTTAATAAATGATGTTATGATAAACTGTAAGGTCTCCTCTTCAGGAGACCTCTCTGTGTGTGTTAAAACCTGTTTTGAGTGTTGTGACCTTCAGACACTATCAGAAGGCATCTACATTCAGACTCCTCCTGTCTGGATCCCACCGTGGTTATCTGGTTTTCTGAGAACACAAGGCTACCACAGACCTGATGAAACCAGCCCCCTGTCAGAAGATGCTTACACTCGTTCACCTTGTCATGACCCTATACTTGTAATGAAAGGTCAAGTTTCAGTCAAACCCACTTCTGAGTTTTTACTTGCTGATAAGATGGTTCCTGCTGTCAGGGGGAAATCAGATTTATTAAAATGTTGCCAGGGAAAGTTACGTAAGGGGGATTGGGGAGGCTATATGAGTTACAGGATGTCTTAGACATTTTGTAGAACTTGGGAAGAAACTATCATATACTGTTATACTGAACTCTGTACCAACTTCTGCCTCCAAATTGTATTGCTAAAGAATAATAATACTTTAAAAAATTGTCTGTGTTTCCTTTCCATTACTAATGCATGTTTGATAATTATATAGACCTGATCATATGTTGAAGTAATGTACCTACCTTGTCACAACACAACTGATTGGCTCAAACGCATTAAGGAAAGAAATTCCAGAAATACATTTTTAAGAAAGCACACCTGTTCATTGAAATGCTTTCCAGGTGACTACCCCATGAAGCTGGTTGAGAGAATGCCAAAAATAAGCTGGTTGAGAGAATGCCAAAAATGTGCTAAGCTGTCATCAAGGCAAAGGGTGGCTATGTGAAGATTCTCAAAAAAAAAAAATTTGATTTGTTAAACACTTTTTTGGTTACTACATGATTCCATATGTGTTATTTCATAGTTGTGATGTCTTCACTATTATTATACAATGTAGAAAATAGTAAAAATATAGAAAAACCCTTGAATGAGTAAGTGTTCGAAAACTTTGGACCGGTAGTATATACAGTTGAAAGAAATAAAAGCTGAAATAAATCATTCTCTCTAATATTATTCTGACATTTCATATTCTTAAAATAAAGTGGTGATCCTAACTGACCTAAGACAGGGAAATTTTTACTAGGATTAAATGTCAGGAATTGTGAAAACCTGAGTTTAAATGTATTTCGCTAAGGTGTATGTAAACTTCCGACTTCAACTGTATATATGTGTAATATATAGTTTAGTTATAATGTATATATTTATGTTGTATATACAGGGCACATTTGTAAAAGAGACCTAGGTCTCCATATGTCTTCCATGATCAAATAAAGGTTAAATTAATCAAATATGTCTCACTGATTAACTGAGCCTATCATCCATCCATGGAACGATGTTGCGTGTGTTTGTGTGTTTGCATCCCCCAAAATAAAATGTCAAAATAATTATTGCTTGTATATCTATATGTACTGTAACGGCGGCCTTCCCTCTCTTCACTAGAAGAGGGGGTGAAACAGGGATCGGACCAACACGCAGCGTAGCCAGTGCTCAACATGTTTAATTAACAAAAAACTACAGTGAACACTAAACAAATACAAAATAACAAAAGTGGCAAACCGATACAGACCTATCTGGTGCAGAATACAAACACAGAGACAGGAAACAACCACCCACAATCCCCAACACAAAACAAGCCACCTATATATGATTCTCAATCAGGGACAACGATTGACAGCTGTCTCTGATTGAGAACCATATTAGGCTGAACACAGAAACAGACGAACTAGACACACAACATAGAATTCCCACCCAGCTCACGTCCTGACCAACACTAAACAAGCAAAACACATAAGAACTCTGGTCAGGACGTTACAGTACCCCCCCCCCCCCCCCCTGAGGTGCGGACTCCGAACGCACCCCTAAAACTCAAGGGGAGGGTCTGGGTGGGCATCTGTCCGCGGTGGCGGCTCCGGCGGTGGACGAGGACACCACTCCACCACTGTCTTTGTCCCCCTCCTTAGTGTCCTTTGAGTGGCGACCCTCGCCCACGACCTTGGCCTAAGAATCCTCCCCAAGGCCCCCACATGATTTAGGAGGTAGCTCAGGACAGAGAGGTAGCTCAGGACAGAGAGGCAGCTCCGGACAGAGAGGCAGCTCAGGACAGAGAGGCAGCTCCGGACAGAGAGGCAGCTCCGGACTGAGTGGCAGCTCCGGACTGAGTGGCAGCTCCGGACTGAGTGGCAGCTCATGACTGTAGGGCAGCTCATGACTGGAAGGCAGCTCATGACTGGAAGGCAGCTCATGACTGGAAGGCAGCTCATGACTGGAGTGCAGCTCATGACTGGAAGGCGGCTCATGACTGGAGGGCGGCTCATGACTGGAGGGCGGCTCATGACTGGAGGGCGGCTCTGGCAGCTCCTGACTGGCTGGCGGCTCTGGCGGCTCCTGACTGGCTGGCGGCTCTGGCGGCTCCTGACTGGCTGGCGGCTCTGGCGGCTCCTGACTGGCTGGCGGCTCTGGCGGCTCCTGACTGGCTGGCGGCTCTGGCGGCTCCTGACTGGCTGGCGGCTCTGGCGGCTCCTGACTGGCTGGCGGCTCTGGCGGCTCCTGACTGGCTGGCGGCTCTGGCGGCTCCTGACTGACGGACGGCTCTAGCGGCTCCTGACTGACGGACGGCTCTAGCGGCTCCTGACTGACGGACGGCTCTAGCGGCTCCTGACTGGCGGACGGCTCTAATGGCTCGGGACAGACGGGCGGCTCTGAAGGCGCTGGGCAGACGGATGGCTCAGATGGCGCTGGGCAGACGGATGGCTCAGATGGCGCTGGGCAGACGGATGGCTCAGATGGCGCTGGGCAGACGGATGGCTCAGATGGCGCTGGGCAGACGGATGGCTCAGATGGTGCTGGGCAGACGGCCGACTCTGACCTGCTGAGGCGCACAGTAGGCCTGGTGCGTGGTGCCGGAACTGGTGGTACCGGACTGGAGACACGCACCTCAAGGCTAGTGCGGGGAACAGGAACAGGGCACACTGGACTCTCGAGGCGCACTATAGGCCTGGTGCGTGGTTCCGGAACTGGAGGTACCGGGCTGAGGGCACGCACCTCAGGGCGAGTGCGGGGAGAAGGAACAGTGCGTACAGGGCTCTGGAGACGCACAGGAGGCTTGGTGCGTGGTGCCGGAACTGGAGGTACTGGGCTGGAGACACGCACCATAGGGAGAGTGCGTGGAGGAGGAACAGGCCTCTGGAGACGCACTGGAAGCCTGGTGCGTGGTGTAGGCACTGGTGGTACTAGGCTGGGGCCACGCACCATAAGGCGAGTGCGGGGTGCTGGAACTGGAGGAAATGGGCTGGGGTGGGAAGGTGGCGCCGGATATACCGGACCGTGCAGGCGTACTGGCTCCCTTGAGCACCGAGCCTGCCCAACCTTACCTGGTTGAATGCTCCCCGTAGCCCGTCCAGTGCGGGGAGGTGGAATAACCCGCACTGGGCTGTGTTGGCGAACCGGGGACACCATGCGTAAGGTTGGTGCCATGTACACCGGCCCGAGGAGACGTACTGGAGGCCAGATATGTAGAGCCGGCTTCATGGCACTTGGCTCAATGCTCAATCTAGCCCGGCCAGTGCGGGGAGGTGGAATAACCCGCACCGGGCTATGCACACGTACAGGAGACACCGTGCGCTCTTCCGCATAACACGGTGTCTGCCCGTACTCCCGCTCTCCACGGTAAGCATGGGAAGTGGGCGCAGGTCTCCTACCTGACTTCGCCACACTATCCTTTATCCCCCCCCCAAGAAATTTTTTGGGTTTCTTCACGGGCTTCTTACCGCGTCGTTGTGCTAACCTCATTCGCCGGTATCCCTCTGCACATTGCTCCATCGAATCCCAGGCGGGCTCCGGCACTCTCCCTGGGTCAACCGACCACCTGTCTATTTCCTCCCAAGTGGTGTAACCCAGATCCGGCTCCTGCTGCCGAGCTAGCTCCTCGAAACGCCGCCTCTCTGCTTTTGCTGCCTCCAGCTCTGCTTTGGGGCGGCGATACTCCTCTGGCTCTGCCCAGGGTCCTTTTCCGTCCAGCTCGTCCTCCCATGTCCATTTCTCCTGGTCCCGCTGCTGCTGCTGCTGCCACTGCTGCCCGTTGCTACGCTCCTTGGTCCGAGATTGGTGGGTGGTTCTGTAACGGCGGCCTTCCCTCTCTTCACTAGAAGAGGGGGTGAAACAGGGATCGGACCAACACGCAGCGTAGCCAGTGCTCAACATGTTTAATTAACAAAAAACTACAGTGAACACTAAACAAATACAAAATAACAAAAGTGGCAAACCGATACAGACCTATCTGGTGCAGAATACAAACACAGAGACAGGAAACAACCACCCACAATCCCCAACACAAAACAAGCCACCTATATATGATTCTCAATCAGGGACAACGATTGACAGCTGTCTCTGATTGAGAACCATATTAGGCTGAACACAGAAACAGACGAACTAGACACACAACATAGAATTCCCACCCAGCTCACGTCCTGACCAACACTAAACAAGCAAAACACATAAGAACTCTGGTCAGGACGTTACATGTACAGTATGTTCTGCTCAGACAGTGTTGCAAAAGTCTGTTATAAAATCAGATAAGAGGTAAGGCTCTTTCTCAAATCTGGCATTAAACTTTTCGACCGAGAAATAATAGAGACTGTTGCACAACTGCAAAACAATGAACGTTGTGCAACTGAGCACTAAGCAATTTAGAAAGACGTTTATCTTTATTGTTCCCTGGGGGGGAAACAGGTGATATTGAAAGCATGTGATAACAAATTCTGTTATGACATGTTTAACATAAGTAAATTGATTACTTCTTGCCATATCTCTACAGATACTTAGTTTCCCAGATCTGGTATGAAAAATCTAATAAATCCTGTCCATACTAATTCCATAGACACAGTATATCAATATTGTGTAACGTGATGGCTGGTGACAAATCATTCTGTTTTTCCTGAAGCTTACAAAATGGACGCCGGATTTGGGAAGGTTGCATTGTAAAGAAGCAGATTATAAACATATGAATAGTTTGGGAATCCACCTCATGGTGTGTCCACACTCAAAAAGCTTAATTAAATCAGCACACTAGGCTGAAGGTGCAGGGCCTCTCCAGTAGGATTGAATAAGCTTTACAAAGCAGTCTGCATGAGACAGGGAGGGGTGGAGAAAAGGGTGGCTACAGTTAGTGTGCTATTAGGCCAGTCTTTTGACAGCATATTCTACTCAGTTGACTTGTCATCATGTATTCTTGAATGTTCCATCCATGTAATACTGCACAGCAGGAAATGGAATCTTGCCTCTCAGAATGAATTGCTATTCTATTTTCTGAGATGCATCTAAAGAATATGAATAGTGTCTGAAGCCTAACCGTTAAATGTATGACTCCACGAGTGGTTCTGACAGCTACTGACTCCCTAATTTAGCAATGGAAACATTGGGTCTAGGACGTTTTTTAAATCTTAGCTGCAGAAATGTCTAAAGTACATGGAGCTGGTATCTCCCAAACATAATGTGAGCTGATCTTTGCAAGATTGTTCCATGCCTTGTCGGTCATTTGTAGCAGAGTTACAAATTGTCTACTTTACCAATAAGATCACCCTCCAATAGGCTACCTGGGGCGACAGGTAGCCTAGTGGTTAGAGCGTTGGGCCAGTAACCGAAAGGTTGCAAGATTGAATCCCTGAGCTGACAAGGTAAAAATCTGTCGTTCTGCCCCTGAACAAGGCAGTTAACCCACTGTGTAACGGGCTTCCTCCTTCTCTTCATCCGAAGAGGAGTAGCAAGGATTGGACCAAAGTGCAGCGGGGTGTGAATTCATAATGATTTATTAAACAAAACGACGAAACACGAAATAACACTTAGAAATACAAAATAACAAAACGAACTAAACAGACCTAAACTACGAACTTACATGAAACGAAGAACACACGAACAGGAACAGACAAACCGAAACAGTCCCGTGTGGTAACATCTACTGACACGGAAGACAATCACCCACAAACAAACAGTGAGAACAACCTACCTTAATATGACTCTCAATCAGAGGAAACGTCAAACACCTGCCTCTAATTGAGAGCCATACCAGGCAACCCAAAACCAACATAGAAACAGAAAACATAGACTGCCCACCCAAAACTCACGCCCTGACCAATAAACACATACCAAACAACAGAAAACAGGTCAGGAACGTGACAGAACCCCCCCCTCAAGGTGCGAACTCCGGGCGCACCCCTACAACTCAAGGGGAGGGTTTGGGTGGGCATCTGTCCGCGGTGGCGGCTCCGGCGGTGGACGAGGACACCACTCCACCACTGTCTTTGTCCCCCTCCTTAGCGTCCTTTGAGTGGCGACCCTCGCCCCCGACCATGGTCCAGGAACCTTCACTAAGGCCCCTCCTACATAGAGGAGACAACTCAGGACTGAGAGGTAGCTCAGGACAGAGAGGTAGCTCAGGACAGAGAGGTAGCTCAGGACAGAGAGGTAGCTCAGGACAGAGAGGTAGCTCCGGACAGAGAGGTAGCTCCGGACAGAGAGGTAGCTTAGGACAGAGGGACAACTCTGTACTAATGGCAGCTCCGGACTGGGTGGCAGCTCCGGACTGGGTGGCAGCTCCGGACTGAGTGGCAGCTCCGGACTGAGTGGCAGCTCCGGACTGAGTGGCAGCTCCGGACTGAGTGGCAGCTCATGACTGTAGGGCAGCTCATGACTGTAGGGCAGCTCATGACTGGAGGGCAGCTCATGACTGGAGGGCAGCTCATGACTGGAGGGCAGCTCATGACTGAAGGGCAGCTCATGACTGAAGGGCAGCTCATGACTGAAGGGCAGCTCATGACTGAAGGGCAGCTCATGACTGAAGGGCAGCTCATGACTGTAGGGCAGCTCATGACTGTAGGGCAGCTCATGACTGTAGGGCAGCTCCTGACTGGCTGGCGGCTCTGGCAGCTCCTGACTGGCTGGCGGCTCTGGCAGCTCCTGACTGGCTGGCGGCTCTGGCAGCTCCTGACTGGCTGGCGGCTCTGGCAGCTCCTGACTGGCTGGCGGCTCTGGCAGCTCCTGACTGGCTGGCGGCTCTGGCAGCTCCTGACTGGCTGGCGGCTCTGGCAGCTCCTGACTGACGGACGGCTCTAGCGGCTCCGGACAGACGGGCGGCTCTAATGGCTCGGGACAGACGGGCGGCTCTAATGGCTCGTGGCAGACGGATGGCTCAGAAGGCGCTGGGCAGACGGATGGCTCAGAAGGCGCTGGGCAGACGGATGGCTCAGAAGGCGCTGGGCAGACGGATGGCTCAGAAGGCGCTGGGCAGACGGATGGCTCAGACGGCGCTGGGCAGACGGATGGCTCAGACGGCGCTGGGCAGACGGATGGCTCAGACGGCGCTGGGCAGACAGATGGCTCAGACGGTGCTGGGCCGACAGATGGCTCTGCCCTGCTGAGGCGCACAGTAGGCCTGGTGCGTGGTGCCGGAACTGGAGGTACCGGGCTGACGGCACGCACCTCAGGGCGAGTGCGGGGAGAAGGAACAGTGCGTACAGGGCTCTGGAGACGCACAGGAGGCTTGATGCGTGGTGCCGAAACTGGAGGCACTGAGCTTGAGACACGCACCACAGGGAGAGTGCGTGGAGGAGGAACAGGGCTCTGGAGACGCACTGGAAGCCTGGTGCGTGGTGTAGGCACTGGTGGTACTGAGCTGGGGCGGGAAGGTGGCGCCGGATATACCGGACCGTGTAGGCGTACTGGCTCCCTTGAACACTGAACCTGCCCAACCTTACCTGGTTGTATGCTCCCCGTAGCCCGTCCAGTGCGGGGAGGTGGAATAACCCGCACTGGGCTGTGTTGGCGAACCGGGGACACCATGCGTAAGGCTGGTGCCATGTACACCGGCCCGAGGAGACGTACTGGAGGCCAGATATGTTGAGCCGGCTTCATGGCACTTGGCTCAATGCTCACTCTAGCCCGGCTAGTACGGGGAGGTGGAATAACCCGCACCGGGCTATGAACACGTACAGGAGACACCATGCGCTCTACTGCGTAACACGGTGTCTGCCCGTACTCTCGCTCTCCACGGTAAGCCCGGGAAGTTGGCGCAGGTCTCCTACCTGACTTCGCCACACTACCCTTTAGCCCCCCCCCCCAAGAAATGTTTGGGTTGTACTTGCGGGCTTCCAGCCTTGCTTCCGTGCTGCCTCCTCATATCGTCGGTTCCTCTCTCCGGTTTCCTCCAGCTGTTCCCATGGGCGGCGATTCACTCCAACCTTAGCCCATGGTCCTTTTCCTTCCATGATTTCCTCCCAAGACCAGAAATCCTGCTTCGTGCGCTGTCCGTTAACCCGCTGCTTGATCCGGGTTTGGTGGGTGATTCTGTAACGGGCTTCCTCCTTCTCTTCATCCGAAGAGGAGTAGCAAGGATTGGACCAAAGTGCAGCGGGGTGTGAATTCATAATGATTTATTAAACAAAACGACGAAACACGAAATAACACTTAGAAATACAAAATAACAAAACGAACTAAACAGACCTAAACTACGAACTTACATGAAACGAAGAACACACGAACAGGAACAGACAAACCGAAACAGTCCCGTGTGGTAACATCTACTGACACGGAAGACAATCACCCACAAACAAACAGTGAGAACAACCTACCTTAATATGACTCTCAATCAGAGGAAACGTCAAACACCTGCCTCTAATTGAGAGCCATACCAGGCAACCCAAAACCAACATAGAAACAGAAAACATAGACTGCCCACCCAAAACTCACGCCCTGACCAATAAACACATACCAAACAACAGAAAACAGGTCAGGAACGTGACACACTGTTCCTTGGCCGTCATTGGAAATAAGAATTTGTTCTTAACTGACTTGCATAGTTAAATAAAGGTTAAAGACTCTTAGTTCAGTTATTTAATCCTTCCCTGGTTAAATCATGGGGAAACAGGCGATTGGCAGGGGTTCCTGCAGTAGCCAGCCATGCCGGCCAGTTGTGACGTGGGCCAGGGATGCTGCAGTGAATCCTTTGGGAAATTACATCAGTGTGAGCAAAGAGGAAGTGGGGGTTGGATGGGACATCCACACCATGAACCATTCTACAATGGTGAACTCCATTAAGACAGTGTGATCAGGTTTAAAATGACAGTGTTCAATTTAAACGAAGTGCACCAACTATTTTCCCTCAGACGTACCCTCTAGTTTCAACATCCTCGCTGTATCTATTACTGTACCAATGTGTAACACTGCAAACCAATACTGTATGAACTCCGGCTTCTTTTAGCTATATTCTTTATCATTTCTATCATCTCACCATGGTAACAGCACCTTCTGGCCTACAGGCCACATAACTGCTCATGGGTCAACCAATCATGGTTCATACTAAACATGATGACAATTAGATATTTTAAACTGGTTTCAACAAATCTGTCCTGAATTCAAACTTCATGGAGGTAGATTGTGCAATGCAATCGCATGGTTTTGGCAAGAGGTACAATACCCTTGTTGCTTGCTGTTTGGCTGCCAAAAAATGTCTAGTAAGCAATGAATCCATCCACCCTTAAA
Organism: Salvelinus namaycush; assembly: GCF_016432855.1. Taxonomy (NCBI): domain Eukaryota; kingdom Metazoa; phylum Chordata; class Actinopteri; order Salmoniformes; family Salmonidae; genus Salvelinus; species Salvelinus namaycush. The sequence continues at coordinate 23,418,109 of NC_052326.1, forward strand.
GGGGCAAACTGAAGTTGCTCCATACATTTTCTGATTTATAAATTAATGATATGTACCCATTGATTCTTGAAGATTATAACTTATAAATGCATCGTGGACTGGGATATGTTCCGCATTGCGTCGGACAATAACATTGATGAATACGCTGATTCTGTAAGCGAGTTTATTAGCAAGTGCATCGGTGATGTTGTACCCACAGCATCTATTAAAACATTCCCCAACCAGAAACCGTGGATTGATGGCAGCATTCTCGCAAAACTGAAGGCGCGAACCACTGCTTTTAATCAGGGCAAGGTGACCGGAAACATGATCGAATACAAACAGTGTAGCTATTCCCTCCGCAAGGCAATCAAACAAGCTAAGCGTCAGTATAGAGACAAAGTAGAGTCGCAATTCAACGGCTCAGACACAAGAGGTATGTGGCAGGGTCTACAGTCAATCACGGACTACAAAAGGAAACCCAGCCCCGTCGCGGACCACGATGTCTTGCTCCCAGACAAACTAAACAACTTCTTTGCTCGCTTTGAGAACAATACAGTGCCACTGACACACCCGCTACCAAAACCTGCGGGCTCTCCTTCACTGCAGCCAACGTGAGTAAAACATTTAAACGTGTTAACCCTCGCAAGGCTGCCGGCCCAGACGGCATCCCCAGCCGTGTCCTCAGAGCATGCGCAGACCAGCTGGCTGGTGTGTTTACGGACATATTCAATCAATCCTTATCCCAGTCTGCTGTTCCCACATGCTTCAAGAGGGCCACTATTGTTCCTGTTCCCAAGAAAGCAAAGGTAACTGAGCTAAATGACTATCGCCCCGTAGCACTCACTTCAGTCATCATGAAGTGCTTTGAGAGACTAGTCAAGGACCATATCACCTCCACCCTACCTGACACCCTAGACCCACTCCAATTTGCTTACCGCCCCAATAGGTCCACAGAAGACGCAATCGCAATCACACTGCACACTGCCCTAACCCATGTGGACAAATCAAATTTTATTTGTCACATACACATGGTTAGCAGATGTTAATGCGAGTGTAGCGAAATGCTTGTGCTTCTAGTTCCGACAATGCAGTAATAACCAACGAGTAATCTAACCTAACATTTTCACAACAGCTACCTTATACACACAAGTGTAAAGGGATGAAGAATATGTACATAAAGATATATGAATGAGTGATGGTACAGAACGGCATAGGCAAGATGCAGTAGATGGTATAGAGTACAGTCTATACATATGAGATGAGTAATGTAGGGTATATAAACATAAAGTTGCATAGTTTAAAGTGGCTAGTGATACATGTATTACATAAAGATGGCAAGATGCAGTAGGTGGTATAGAGTACAGTATATACATATGAGATGCGTAGTGTAGGGTATGTAAACATTATATTAAGTGGCATTGTTAGAGGAATAGCTATGTAAGAATGCTGTTTATCGACTACAGCTCAGCATTTAACACCATAGTACCCTCCAAACTCGTCATTAAGCTCGAGACCCTGGGTCTCGACCCCGCCCTGTGCAACTGTGTCCTGGACTTCCTGACGGGCCGCCCCCAGGTGGTGAGGGTAGGTAACAACATCTCCACCCCGCTGATCCTCAAAACTGGTGCCCCACAAGGATGCATTCTCAGCCCTCTCCTGTACTCCCTGTTCACCCATGACTGCGTGGCCATGCACGCCTCCAACTCAATCATCAAGTTTGCAGACAACACTACAGTGGTAGGCTTGATTACCAACAACGACAAGACGGCCTACAGGGAGGAGGTGAGGGCCCTCGAAGTGTGGTGTCAGGAAAATAACCTCACACTCAATGTCAACAAAACAAAGGAGATGATCGTGGACTTCAGGAAACAGCAGAGGGAGCAGCCCCCTAGCCACATCGACGGGACAGTAGTGAAGGTGGAAAGTTTTAAGTTCCTCGGTGTACACATCATGGACAAACTGAAAGGGTCCACCCACACAGACAGCGTGGTGAAGAAGGCGCAACAGTGCCTCTTCAACCTCAATTCGGCTTGTCACCAAAAACACTCACAAACTTCTACAGATGCACAATCGAGAGCATCCTGTCGGGCTGTATCACCACCTGGTACGGCAACTGCTCCGCCCCCGACCGTAAGGCTCTCCAGAGTGTAGTGAGGTCTGCACAACGCATCACCGGTGGCAAACTAGGACACCTACACCACCCGATGTCACAGGAAGGCCAAAAAGATCATCAAGGACAACAACCACCCGAGCCACTGCCTGTTCACCCAGCTATCATCCAGACGGCGAGGTCAGTACAGGTGCATCAAAGCGGGGACCGAGAGACTGAAAAACAGCTTCTATCTCAAGGCCATCAAACTGTTAAACAGCCATCACTAACATTGAGTGGCTTCTGCCAACATACTGACTCATCTCTAGCCACTTTAATAATGAAAAAATGGATGTAATACATGTATCACTAGCCACTTGAAACAATGCCACTTTATATAATGTTTACATACCCTACATGACTCATTTCATATGTATATACTGTACTCTATACCATCTACTGCATCTTGCCTATGCCGTTCGGCCATCGCTCATTCATATATTTTTATGTACATATTCTTATTCATTCCTTTACACTTGTGTGTATAAGGTAGTTGTTGTGAAATTTTTAGGTTAGATTACTTGTTAGATATTACTGCATGGTCGGAACTAGAAGCACAAGCATTTCTCTGCACTCGCATTAACATCTGTTAACCATGTGTATGTGACAAATAACATTTTATTTGAGCTCAGTTCAAATGTTGTACTCCATCAGAACCCAAAATATCAGCTTGTTTTCCTCCAATGTTTCTAAACAAAGTAAATGTTAAACACTTTATAGCCTCTATTGTTTGTATATAATGTATGTGTTCAGTCCTTGCATCCATAGCTCTGTCTATGAATTTGGTTATATTTCTCCAGCCCCATCCCTCTGCATTTTACAGAAACAGGGGCTGTGAGAAGGCTTTGGTATTGTTTCAACTGCTGACTGCCTCTTTAAAAAATATATAGGCAAATGGGAGGTATTGAGAGTTGCAGTTTCTCTACCCATGGCGTATTTCATTCATTCCTACCTGAATAAAAAATAATCAGTCAGGCCTATAACTGCTGCAATTCAAAATGCGCACTGATGTCACTGTCAGAGTGCAGTAGTTTGTTGGTAGGCTACTTACTTTCTCTTGTATTCGTCTCTCTCTCGTTTGACTTTAGCCAACACATTATACAGAGCTCGTATTTCTGGGGTGATGGTATCGATTTGGACCCCAACACCGTCCGGATGATTCCAGGATACACCAGGGCCCTGGAGAGTCTCATAGCGCTCTCCGTGTCTTCTCACGTGCGTGAAACTCCAAATGGTACCAGGCAGTCGGGATTCAGGAGAGTCGGTTTGGACAGCTACTTCACGAGTGTATACTTGGTATCGTTGTTGCTCCAAGGCTTGCTGCAGTTGGTTCTCTAATAATTTGTTTCTCCGCTCTAATTCATGAACTTTGGCAAGAAAACAGCGAAACCGCAGGTTCAGAGTCTTTAGGACATGAATATTGGACCCCAAATCATTTCGAAGCGCACTGGTTACAGCGCCCGTCCCAGCAGTGGACACGCCGCTGACAGGAATTGTAGCAATCATAGCAGCAGGCGAAGAATCAAAAAAAGAGTTCATCATACTGGTAAACATAGAAATTATTAAATCGTGTTTTGTTTTTTGTTTTGCTACATGAATTTAACAACAAAACTGATCATATCCTCCAAAATGCCAGTTCTCCAGGTAGTTTCTTATGATGTGGCTCCTTGAAATTAGATTGACGGGGCAGTTGAAGGTGATGGACCTTCGCTGTCCTCAAAACTCCAGAAAACACATGTTCCTATTGGTAGGCTATCCACAAACACATGTTCCTATTGGTAGGCTATCCACACACATATAATCTTATCAGTCCAGATCTCTGGCGCAACGGGAAAGTCTCCATCCTCCTCTGTTATACGCAGGAATATGACACACCGTGCGTTTGCCTCTGCTTTTTCAGGTGCTGCTGATGCTGTAGACCTATGCGCTCAGTTTCTCCCTTTCCCATTCTCTAGACACACTCACTGTCTTTGCTCCTATACGCGTGTCTTTCTCCGGACTCTGGTACCGCGGTGTGATGACAGACTAGTCTACAGCCCTACCCCTGCCTCTTTGTGGCGCCGCTGGGTCATTCAAGCAAACTGCTAAACTGGGCACTGTATGCATCAACCCTCCCATTCTCTGTCACGTACCCTCACGTGCAAAAACACAAGCACGCGCGCACACACAGTATTCCCAAAATGCATAGGCCTTTCAAAGAATGTCCTGAAGTGGACACAATTGGTTATTTCAAGGTAGGCTTGTCTAATTCTTGGGCTAATATGTGAATTTTAGGAACTGTATTTTCTCTCATAATTCTGCGCTTTGGGCTCCCAGTCACCCTGTGCAGAAAACAAATTGTTAAAGTTTAAAATTAAGCAATAAAATATCATAATGTTATTATTATATATTTTTTTTAAACTAGGCAAGTCAGTAAAGAACAAATTCTTATTTACAATGACAGCCAAGGAACAGTGATTTAAACTGCCTCAGGGGCAGGATGACAGATTTTTACCTTGTCAGCTCCAGGCAGAGATTCGATCTAGCAACCTTTCGATACTGGCCCAATGCTCTAACCACTAAGCTACCTGCCGGTATAATGTTGTCCAGAAAAAAAGATGTGTGATAGATCCCACTGGACACAGACATCAATTCAACGTTGGCTACCACAGCATTCTGCAGCGGTACGCTATCCTATCTGGTTTGGGTTTAGTGGCACTATCATTTGTTTGTTTGGGTTTAGTGGGACTATCATTTGTTTGTCAACAGGACAATGACCCAACACACCTCCAGGCTGTGTAAGGGCTATTTTACCAAGAAGGAGAGTGATGGAGTGCTGCATCAGATGACCTGGCCTCCACAATCCCCCGACCTCAACCAAATTGAGATGGTTTGGGATGAGTCGGACCACAGAGTGAAGGAAAAGCAGCCAACAAGTGCTCAGCATTGTGGGAACTCCTTCAAGACTGTTAGAAAAGCATTCCAGCTGAAGCTGGTTGAGAGAATGCCAAGAGTGTGTAAAGCTGTCATCAAGGCAAAGGGTGGCTATTTGAAGAATTTCAAATATAAAATATATTTTGATTTGTTTAGCACTTTTTTGTTTACTACTTGATTCCATATGTGTTATTTCATAGTTTTGTTGTCTTCACTATTATTCTACAATGTAGAAGGTGGTAAAGGGAAGTAGTTTGTGGTTGAAGAAAATAAAGAAAAACTCTTGAATGAGTAGGTGTTCTAAAACTTTTGATCCAGTGGTGTATATGTAACTGATAGATGCACACACATATTACATGTTAATGTCATTTGTAAAGTTGTTTTTGTCTGTAATGTCTTTCATTGTGTCGGACCCCAGTAAGACTAGCCGTCGCCATTGGCATCTTCTAATGGGGATCCTAATAAATCAAATCAAATCTCATCTTCACAGACTGAGGCTGTGTTAACACTTCAACAGTTTTCAACAGTTACACTTCAACAATGAAAGTAAACAAACACAACAGCACACCCGGTGGATTACTAAGCACTCACTTCCGTCATCATGAAGTGCTTTGAGAGACTAGTCAAGGACCATATCACCTCCCCCCTACCTGACACCCTAGACCCACTCCAATTTGCTTACCGACCCAATAGGTCCACAGACGACGCAGTCGCAACCACACTGCACACTGCCCTAACCCATCTGGACAAGAGGAATACCTATGTGAGAATGCTGTTCATCGACTACAGCTCAGCATTTAACACCATAGTACCCTCCAAACTCGTCATCAAGCTCGAGACCCTGGGTCTCGACCCCGCCCTGTGCAACTGGGTCCTGGACTTCCTGATGGGCCGCCCCCAGGTGGTGAGGGTAGGTAACAACATCTCCACCCCGCTGATTCTCAACACTGGGGCCCCACAAGGGTGCGTTCTGAGCCCTCTCCTGTACTCCCTGTTCATCCACGACTGCGTGGCCATGCACGCCTCCAACTCAATCATCAAGTTTGCGGACGACACTACAGTGGTAGGCTTGATTACCAACAACGACAAGACGGCCTACAGGGAGGAGGTGAGGGCCCTCGGAGTGTGGTGTCAGGAAAATATCCTCACACTCAACGTCAACAAAACAAAGGAGATGATTATGGACTTCAGGAAACAGCAGAGGGAGCACCCCCCCTATCCACATCGACGGGACAGTAGTGGAGAAGGTGGAAAGTTTTAAGTTCCTCGGTGTACACATCACGGACAAACTGAATTGGTCCACCCACACAGACAGCGTTGTGAAGAAGGCGCAGCGGCGCCTCTTCAACCTCAGGAGGCTGAAGAAATTCGGCTTGTCACCAAAAGCACTCACAAACTTCTACAGATGCACAATCGAGAGCATCCTGTCGGGCTGTATCACCGCCTGGTACGGCAACTGCTCCGCCCACAACCGTAAGGCTCTCCAGAGGGTAGTGAGGTCTGGCATCACCGGGGGCAAACTACCTGCCCTCCAGGACACCTACACCACCCGATGTCACAGGAAGGCCATAAAAATCATCAAGGACAACAACCACCCGAGCCACTGCCTGTTCACCCCGCTATCATCCAGAATGCGAGGTCAGTACAGGTGCATCAAAGCAGGGACCGAGAGACTGAAAAACAGCTTCTATCTCAAGGCCATCAGACTGATAAACAGCCACCACTAACATTTAGTGGCCGCTGCCAACATACTGACTCAACTCCAGCCACTTTAATAATGGGAATTGATGGAAATTATGTAAAAATGTATCACTAGCCACTTTAAACAATGCCACTTAATATAATGTTTACATACCCTACATTACTCATCTCATATGTATATGTATATACTGTACTCTATATCATCTACTGCATCTTGCCATCTTTATGTAATACATGTATCACTAGCCACTTTAAACTATGCAACTTTATGTTTATATACCCTACATTACTCATCTCATATGTATAGACTGTACTCTATACCATCTACTGCATCTTGCCTATGCCGTTCTGTACCACCACTCATTCATATATCTTTATGAACATATTCTTTATCCCTTTATACTTGTGTGTATAAGGTAGTAGTTGTGGAATTGTTAGGTTAGATTACTTGTTGGTTATTACTGCATTGTCGGAACTAGAAGCACAAGCATTTCACTACACTCGCATTAACATCTGCTAACCATGTGTATGTGACAAATACAATTTGATTTGATTTGATTTAAAGCACAACCACCAACTACCACACTAAAACAACCACAAACTATTTCCGCTTTACCACCTTCTGTCCATGCCTCCTCAAGGCAACAGCACACGCGGGAGAGATATTCCCATCTTGTCATGTCCTCTATATTTTCTCCTGTCCTGTGTTAATAGCAGATTGCACCTTAGCATACTTGTCTGGCTCCTCATTGCACATCCACCAAGACGGCCTACCTCAGTCAGACGTTCTTCACAGTTCGGGAGGTTGACACAACGCAGTTGTCAACAATGATGGAGAGGTCTTGGAGCTGGCAGGTCTCCCAAGGCATGAATAGCAGTGCTGTCTTGTAGAGTTTGAGCCTGAGGGTGTGGACCAACATCCAAGTGTGTGTAACAACACATCCACCACACTGATCCTCAACACAGGGGCCCCTCAGGGGTGCTTGCTCAGTCCCCTCCTGTACTCCCTGTTCACTCATAACTGCACGGCCAGGCACGACTCCAACACCATCATTAAGTTTGCCAACGACACAACAGTGGTAGGCCTGATCGCAGACAACGACGAGACAGCCTATAGGGAGGAGGTCAGAGAGCTGGTCATGTGGTGCCAGGGCAACAGCCTCCCCCTCAGCATGATCAAGACAAAGGAGATGATTGTGGACTACAGGAATAAGAGGACCGAGCACGCCCCCATTTTCATTGACGGGGCTGTAGTGGAGCAGGTTGAGAGCTTCAAGATTCTTGGTGTTCACATCACCAACAAACTAACATGGTCCAAGCACACCAAGACAGTCGTGAAGAGGGCACGACAACACCTATTCCCCCTCAGGAGACTGAAAAGATTTGGCATGGGTCCTCAGATCCTCAAAAGGTTCTACAGCTGCACCATCGAGAGCATCCTGACTGGTTGCATCACTGCCTGGTATGGCAACTGCTCGGCCTCCGACCGCAAGGCACTACAGAGGGTAGTGCGAACGGCCCAGTACATCACTGGGGCCAAGCTTCCTGCCATCTAGGACCTCTATACGAGGCGGTGTCAGAGGAAGGCCCTAAAAATTGTCAAAGACTCCAGCCACCCTAGTCATAGACTGTTCTCTCTGCTACCATATGGCAAGCGGTACCGGAACGCCAAGTCTAGGTCCAACAGGCTTCTAAACAGCTTCTACCCCCAAGCCATAAGACTCCTAAACACCTAATCAAATGGCTACCCAGACTATCTGTATTGCCCCCCCCCCCCTTTTCACATTGCTGCTACTTTCTGTTGTTATCATCAATGCATAGTCACTTTAATAACTCTTTTATTTCTTATTCTTATCCATATTTGTTTTAACTGCATTGTTGGTTAGGGGCTCCTAAGTAAGCATTTCACTGTAAGGTCTACACCTGTTGTATTCCGCACATGTGACTAATAAAATTTGATTTGAAGCGGAGACATCTTCCAAAAACACAGAGATAATATGTCAGGGGAGTGGCAGAAAAAGTGAGTGCCTTCAGCATACCAGTGATAAGAGAGACCCTGAAATGCCAACACAGAGGGGGAGAGCAGAGTACTATACATATCAATAACTTTCCTAGTTTCATCATTTGCGGTAAAGTGCCTCACACCATCACATCTGGAAAAAACAGAAACCACCAGTTCGCAATAAAGGTCGCAATAAAGTAAACAGACAAGAGACAACAGCACGCAGTAGAAATGAAAACGTTAGCTAGCTGAAGCTAAGTGTTAGCGAAAGTGTTTTGAACCTGTTGAAAATAAACTTCCAATGCTCCTTCGTGTTCTTCATCCAGTTGTTTCATCTTCAGCTGAACATTTCAAATGTGCTTTGTTGAAATATTTTCCGATCATGTCTAGTTAGAATACAGCTTATGTCAAATTGACGTCAAAAGTAGAACATTTTGGCATTTTAGCTAACCCTAACTCTTTTCCTAACCTTAATCTAATTCTCATAACTTGCTGCGTAAATTCTCCTAACCTGCTACGAAAAGTCAATTCTGACATAAGCTGTACTCTATTCAAAACTATTTTTTCCTTCTGCTTCAAATAGTCCTGCAAATATGACCTATCTAATTTTAACCAATCTAATCTTTGTTTTAGCTTTGACGTAGTGTCCGTCATCAGTATGGAGTGATTTCAGTGCCCCCCCACAAAAAAAGTCAGTGCCAAAATAAATTGTATTTGAATTCATTCAATTCAGTTTGAAATCATGAAATACAAGTTCAATTTATGAAATAAATGATTCCATTTGAGCATTACACATTCAAATTCAATATCTTAATACAAATTCAAAATGATGGAATTCAAATACAATTTTTGTTGGCACTGAAATCACTCGATACATTGGAATCAGCTGAGCTGATGGAGACTTGACAACACTTCATCAGAGATTTTAGATTTAATTCGAATAAAGCCCTACATTTATACCCAGTCGCATCATTGAGAAAATATGGTGAAAATATTCAGTCATACAAGCTAAAGAAAATCAGTGAAGTCTACAAAGAATAGAAAGAACACACACACACTCACAGCTCCATTTCATTTGTGTATGTTTAGTACACCATACCATCACCAGGTGCTTGTGTGTGTAGGAGCCAGGTAGGCCTAATAGCTTGTCTATCTGGAATTTCACCTCTTGCCACTGCATTTTTCACTTCAGGTTCACAGATACAACCATGGGTGATGGAGATTCATCATTTTAAGCCTTGTATAAATCACCACAGTAATTCATAACTTCATCACTACATGATCATAGGCTATATTTACATAGCCTAGCGGATGGGAAGGAAAGAGAGATGGAATGAGGATGGGAAATGGGTGATATGATGTAACATACCACTGTGACCCAGATTTGACAAGTCAAGCACCCACCCCACCCCCTGCTGAATAATGCTCAATAAATGCACTACTGCAGCTGCTGTGTCTGCTGATCCATGCAACGCCTCAAACCAGATCCCCAGATCTAGCTGCTAGGTGGCTCCCTTGACAGAATACATGGCTCGGTGCAGAGCATAAGATAAATATGATGTTGTCCATAAACTCATCTGTTACAGATAATTATTCCACAAGCACAGCAGGAAACAGCCACTGTCTGTTTAATGTCTGTTTAAAGCATTGATTAATTAGCCTACATTTAATCATATTTTAGAGAGAGAAACACCCTTTACTTGCAAGTGCATACCACAGACACCTCATTCAAGTGAGACTGCTCCCCTCTCCAACCTGTCCATTTTTTTAGTCATTGCAGCGCAATATGTGCTTTATGGAGCGAAAGAGGTACAATATTTAGATTCAATAAAAAACAACAGAATAAAGAAAGAAATCATTATTTCTGTCACACCATAATAACTTTTAATGGCTTTATCATGATCGCTATGTGCTTGTTACAGCACTTATTATAAGGTGCGCCCTCTCATGTTTGCAGGGTTCCATCTACTGGGGGAAAAGAGACCATGTCCATAAAGCACATTTATTTTACATTGTTAATCCAGATTATTAAATCATGTATTTATATTATCAAAGTCAATATTTTATTTAAAGTCAATTATGTAGCAGAAAATGAGCTCCGGAAATGCAACAATACATTTTTTGTAGGCATATTTTGGACCGCTATATTCAACAGACAGAAACACGTGGGGTCCTTTTCCTCCATAGGTCTACACAACGTGAGAACCATGCCGAAGTCAAAGAGAGACAAGAAAGGTATGTTTTTATGTCATTCGTCCAGTAAATTAAGGGTATATATAGTCTAGTGTATTGCTTCATGTAACAGTTAACGAATATAGCATTTCCAGGGTATGTTTTGCATCAAGAGGTGAAAGAGGAGCCAGCTAGCTACGAAGCTAACGTTAGCTAACTAGCTAATTATGTTTATTATGATGGCTAATGCTGAAAATACTTTGTTGTCCTGTATGCATCAAACCTGATTGTTTGCCTTTTTCATCTCTTCAGTTTCACTAACAAAAACAGCCAAGAAGGGTCTGGAAACTAAACAGAACTTAATAGAAGAGGTAACTACGTATACTGATAGCCATCAATCCTAGCTAGCTAAGTTTTCTGTCTGACATCGGTATCCAGCTAATAAACGCTTGACTAATGGTCTGTATCTGTATGTCCATGTCTTTATAGTTGCGGAAATGTGTGGACATTTACAAACATCTGTTCATCTTCTCTGTGGCAAACATGAGGAACAACAAACTGAAAGACATCAGGACAGCCTGGAAACACAGTCGGTAGGAACACACACAACACAGGTCTATGCAGCCTGGTTCTCATTACTCAGACAAATCTAATTGTCAGACACCCATGACGTGTTATGCGTATAGGTAGGTGCAGCTGGTTTGACAATGAGGTGATGTTTTTCTTCTTCAGATTCTTTTTTGGCAAAAACAAAGTAATGATGATCGCTATAGGTAAAGGACCAACAAGCGAGTACAAAGACAATTTGCACAAGGTATGCTATATTTGTTATGATTAAGTAATGTAGACTCATGAGGTAAGGTCTTGTACATTTGGTTTGCACAAAGACACTTTTCAAGGAGTTTAATTAATGTTGGTCTCTGCTTATTTTGTAGGTCAGCCGGTTTCTGAGGGGAGAAGTGGGTGTGTTATTCACAAATAAAACCAAGGAAGAGGTACGAGAGTAAGTAAACCTATGTCTTGCATTTCCATTAAAGATGTACCATCATTAAATGTAGTATATATTTTTTTGTTCATCCGGTGCTTTGGCTGATTCCTTGCCCTCCATGGTAGTTTCATATAAGTTGTTTTTCTCTTGATAAATGTTTTTCAGGTATTTCAGCCAGTTCAAAGAGATGGATTTTGCACGAGCGGGAAACAAGGCAGGGATGGCCATAACACTTGATGAAGGACCCCTGGAACAGTTCCCTCACTCCATGGAGCCACAGCTGAGACAGTTGGGACTCCCCACAGCACTCAAGAAAGGTGAGACCTGTCTCTGATGTTCGGAGAAACCTTTCATAAGTCTGTAATGAAAGGATGGCTGTAACCTCTCTAGTGACCCTTTTTTTAATGGACTTTTTCTGCTTCTGCTACAGACTTCAAACTATGATCTAACAACTGAAGCTCTTCGATATCTAGTCAAGTTTACGTTGGATTACTTCCAAAGGGGAAGGATTAAATGTTGCAATTGTTGGCTTATACCCCATTGTTTTGTTGTAGGAGTGGTGACACTACTGAAAGACCATGACGTGTGCAAAGAGGGAGACACACTAACCCCTGAACAGGCCCGTATTCTGGTGAGTTCTAAACCTTTCCCCCAGTCTACACCCGATTGGCCTATGAGACATTCTGCAAGTCCACAGTTGCTAGATGGTTCCATTATTTTCCCCATATAGAAACTCTTTGGGATTGAGATGGCAGAATTCAGAGTGCAGATCAAGTGCATGTGGAACTCTGAAACGAGCGACTTTGAGAAGCTGGCTGAGGAAGAAGAGGAAGAGGCCATGCAGGATAATGACACAGAGGAGGAAGAAGGGGATGGGAAATGAATCTGGATAGACCAATGGACTTCTCAGACCTTAGGATTTTAATACTGTGTGACCTGTATGTTTTAATGCCTCAACCTTCAAGTGTTTCCTTTTGCCTATGAAATGCTAGATTTCTGAGGCACAAATTCACTGGTATGTTACCCATTGAATCTTGTGGACATACATTTTGTGCTTTATACATCTTTTGTCGTCCACTCAAATACAACAGTACAAACTAAAACAGTTTGCTTGGTTGTGTCTTATAAAACATCCCACAAAAAAATGTTTAGTGGGAATTGTTTATGCACAGTATAGCTTTAAGTTAGGGACAGCAATGTAAAATTGTTAGCCACATTGTGATCCTTACAAACGCACCGGCCATGGCAGATCAGTGAAGATAAAATACTCCCATTGTTCTCCAGTTTATTAGACCCAGCCTCCAGAAAATGTTTTTCCCTAATTCATTGAATTTACATGAATTGCTCACCATTAGAATATACAAGATCAAAGTCATCTGTGCCTTTCCTAGTTTGTTTTAATGAATACTTGCATCAATGAATACTTGCAAAAATCTCGCTGTACAATTAGCCAATTGTTATAAGGCAAATCAAGAAAAAATGGCAATGGTTTGTGGATAATGTCGATATAGTCAATCGGATGACCATGGGTTGTTGAGACATCTAGCCGAAGTAATTGGGGCTACCAGGTCCCAGACCTGTTTGAAGGCCTCCACCACCCGCACATCTAGAGGGCCCTCAGAGGCAAATGGGTTCTGCTGCAGCTGCTCGATGCTGGACATTCCAATGGTGACACTGTATCCCAAATCCCTCTGGAACAGTGGCGACAAAACCCAGGTGCAAGAGGACCCAACCATTAGCACTACATATGTCACACTAACTAAACATTTATGGTGATAATTGTAGATAGTACTGCTGACATTGAGTGGCAATTGTCATGTTCATCCTATTACATTTATTTTTAAAAATGCCATAAAGGTGGAATATGTAGAAATCCTTCCGCCATTTACTGTTAGCTGAAATTCTAATGGTTCACCTAATTTCAGTTTGTGACAAAACAAGCAGTCATTGTGTAGAGAATCATTGTACCATCTAAACCGCTGTGAAATATATTTTCCGTAACCAAACATATTGTGTTTGAAGCTGGTGTACAAAACCGAAAGTAAAACACGAAAAAACAAAACTTAATGGGAAGCATAGAAATGGTGCACATAAAACAGATTTACTGCTTAGACTTGCTTTCAATGGGAATGACAGATCTATAGCTTACATTTCTATGTGAATTTGGTTGCGTTGCCCAGAAAGGTACATATTGTAGCTTTAAAATCAAAGTGACTAGCTGATAGTGGGTTGTCCCTGTTCTTGTTGCATGTGGCTTGTTACCTTGAGGTGGGAGTGGTGGTACATCCAGTGTAAAGCAGCATATGTCATAGTCTGCTTGTCTGAGCCATACACTGTCTCCAGGGCCTTCTGAACAAGCTCTATATCCTGGAAGTGGCATTCCTTCCAGTACCTGACATAGAACACATGAATCATCCGAAGGTAATGTTTTTTTTGTATCTAGTGTAAAGGTAATCTCGACAAATAATGTTTTCATTGTGAATAACAATGTTTATCCTATTATTACTGTTTAATGTATTGTAATAGTTTAAAAATGTTATAACATTGTTCTGTAATTTGAATGAAGGCAATGTGGTGAGTGACAGATGCAGGCTTCCTGTGTGTGTTACCTGATAAACAGTGGGAAGTATTCAGTTGTTTGCAAATGGTAACGATTTCAGCGACTTCTGATGCTGTATAGTTTGGTAAGCCAAGCTCCTTGTATTTCCCCTGAAAACCAACATAGAAAAAAAGACCATGCCCAAAGGGCATTATCAAACGTTATTTGTCACATGCGCCGAATACAACAGTTGTAGACCTTAGAGTGAAGTGCTTACTTACAAGCTCTTAACCAACAATGCAGTTAAGAAAAGCATAATTAGAATAATATTGCAATATTTTAATAGTTTATATGGTCACCACAATTTCTTTCTTACTCAAATATCAGCAGGTTTTAGAACCGGTTCAGGGAACAGAACAGAAAACCGGAAAACAACATTTATCAACGAACAGGTTCAGAGCCGGGAACAAAAGTGATCTATACTGTTCAGGAGCAGAGCTGTTCTTTTATTTTCCAATGCAATCTGGGGATCCCTGCGCAACTGAAATGAAGCGCACCGCACTCTAGTAGTGAACATATTGCAGAAACATAGCAGTGAAATATGCAACATAGGGTTTTCTTCCATGCGCTGTGCTCTCCTTATGCCAAGTAGTCAACACTTCATAATATTAATTCAATGGATTGTGGTCAGTAAACCCATGGATTATGGTGTTGATAATATTTATAAAAAATCTATTAGCAAGTAAAAATCTAAAGTGCATAACTAAACTCAGCAAAAACGTCCCTTTTTCCGGACCCTGTCTTTCAAAGATATTTGGATTTTTACGAATTAACACAGATCTTCATTGTAAAGTGTTTAAACACTGTTTCCCATGCTTGTTCAATGAACCATTAACAATAAATGAACATGCACCTGTGGAACGGTCATTAAGACACTAACAGCTTGCAGACGGTAGGCAATTAAGGTCACAGATATGAAAACTTAGGACACTAAAGAGGCCTTTCTACTGATTCTGAAAAACACAAAAAGAAAGATGCCCAGGGTCCCTGCTCATCTGCGTGAATGTGCCTTAGGCATGCTGCAAGGAGGCATGAGGACTGCAGATGTGGCCAGGGCAATAAATTGTAATGTCCGTACTGTGAGACGCCTAAGACAGTGCTACAGGAAGACCAGATGGACAGCTGATTGTCCTCGCAGTAGCAGACCACGTGTAACAACACCTGCACAGGATCGGTACATCCGAACATCACACAGCCGGGACAGCTACAGAATGGCAACAACAGCTACCCGAGTTACACCAGGAACGCACAATCCCTCGATCAGTGCTCAGACTGTCCGCAATAGGCTGAGAGTGGCTGGACTGAGGGCTTGTAGGCCTGTTGTAAGGCAGGTCCTCACCAGACATCACCGGCAACAAACCCACCGTCGCTGGACCAGACAGGCCTGGCAAAAAAATGCTCTTCACTGACAAGTCACGGTTTTGTCTTACCAGGGGTGATGGTCGGATTCGCATTTATCGTCGAAGGAATGAGTGTTACACCGAGGCCTGTACTCTGGAGCGGGGTCGATTTGGAGGTGGAGGGTCCATCATGGTCTGGGGCGGTGTGTCACAGCATCATCGGACTGAGCTTGTTGTCATTGCCTGCAATCTCAATGCTGTGCGTTACAGGGAAGACATCCCCCTCCCTCATGTGGTACCCTTCCTGCCTCATGTGGTAACCTTCCTGCAGGCTCATCCTGACATGACCCTCCAGCATGACAATGCCACCAGCCATACTGCTTGTTCTGTGCGTGATTTCCAGCAAGACAGGAATGTCAGTATTCTGCCATGGCCAGCGAAGAGCCCGGATCTCAATCCCATTGAGCACGTCTGGGATCTGTTGGATCGGAGGGTGAGGGCTAGGGCCATTCTCCCCAGAAATTAAACTAAATGAAACTGTAGGTGAAAACCTGTCTGACTTCACTCTTTCCCAAGCATGTTAGTATGTATATCATGATGCATTCTTTCTTGGGTCATTGGGCTCCTAAGCCAGGTATGTAGACGTCTTAATGCACTGAAAGATCTCTCACAGCTGCTAACTGGGATGGTCAGCGTGGCCTGTACGATTGCCTTCAATGATGGAAACCAATTAGGGTCTAACACTTTATACACACAGGACATGTCAGAAGTGGCATCTTTCTTTTTTGAGAGGTAATGTTTAGCAATAACTACTTCCTCTGGCTTGAGAGGAATATGACATGTTTGTCTTGTGTGTGCCTCCCCTCTATATTCTCCTGTGTTCTCTGTCTGTCTTGTCTGCTCCTCTCTCTCTCTCCCCTCTCTTCCTTGCTGTCTGAAGTTCTGCCTCCCTAGATCTCTTATCTTATTACAGAGATGTCATAGTATCAGTGCTGTAGTAATATGAAGTATTCTGAACAGACAAATACACACAGAAGCAATATGCGCACGAACACACATGCAATATGAACAATAGGCAAATAATGTTTACCTGAATTGAGCGAAAGGTAAAATCTGGGATCATTACTGTTCCTTAATGATATTAGCAGTTCACTCAATCTTAAGCCTGATTTAACATTCAACTGTCTTACCCTTCACTAACCACAATACCTGTGTTCTCTCTCTGTTGCTTTAGCAACAAAATCAACATGCGTGCAACCACGGGGCAAAACATGAGGTAGGCTTAGAGATAGTTGACAACATGTAAGCTATATTTCATCTCCAATGCTTATTGCAAACAAATACATTTGCACAATGACCACTTGTTGTCTCAAATACATCGTTACAGTTGTTGGTTAGCTAGTTAGCGAATTTGAGCCATATTTGCATTGACATGAAATGTCCAAGCACCTCAAAACAAAACATGGTATCAATAACATGATGAAACATCCTGAAATGAGCAACTTATGATTCCTCACATGACAGTTTGTCATTCTTGCTAGCAATCTGGCCATCCAGAATCACAACAGGCTGTCTTCTGCCCCATGGTTAGACAGTAATTGTTTATTTTGAGATAATTGTCGGGTGGTGAACGGAGTTCCAGCAGTTGGATTCAGTGTCTAGATAGCTAATCAATTAATGTCAAATCTCTGTACTAGGTAGCTAATGTTAGCAGCACTAGGTAGCTAGACTAGTAGTCCCGGCCTAACGTTAGTTAGTTAACATTAAACAAGCTATCTGTCAGTGCAGCTTTTGAGTCAACATGTTGAAATGTAAGTTACTTGAATCTCAATAACATAATCATGGGCTAACAAAATGTGCTATAGTAGTAGCAAGCTAACAAAGTTGACCTCCGTCCTTGTCATCTTTGCGCTCTCTCTCTCTCTCTCAGAGAATGAACAGTCGCCCGAGCTTGCCGAAATATCATTTATTTGGATGAATTAAAAATAACTTTGGAAAACTAAAAAGGCAGGGCAGGCCAGGGCTCATGATTGGACTATTCAATGTAATGCACTGTAGCCTAGTTTGTTCTACAACTTCCAAGCAGGGCAAAAGACTAGGGCTGAGACAAAATGAATCAAAGCCTGGATCTGGTGAAATCAATGTTCTACTCACTCCTACTGTAATGGTCTGGGCCTAAACCACATAAAACAACACTAGACACTATGGAACTCAAAGCTTTTACAATCTCATCCTGGAATATACAAGGTCTGAGGAAGAACCCAGACTTTATTCCATGTGTAACTCTGTGTTGTTGTTTTTGTCGCACTGTTTTGTTTTATCTTGGCCAGGTCGCAGTTGTAAATGAGAACTTGTTCTCAACTGGCCTACCTGGTTAAATAAAGGTGAAAGAAAAGAAATAAAAAGAAATTGGAAATACAGACATTGTCATCCTACAAGAAACATGGTATTAAGGAGACGGACCCACTGGTTGCTCTCTAGGTTACAAAGAGCTGGTAGTCCCATCCACCAAACTACCAAGTGTGAGATTCAGGGGGTATGCTAATTTGGTATAGAGCAGACCTGACCCACTCTATTAAATTAGGTAAAACATGAACATTTTACATCTAGCTAGAAATTAATAAGGAAATGATCTCAACAGAGAAAAATGGCCTTGTGTGCTACCTATATCCCCCCAATAGAATCCCCATACTTTAAAGATGACAGCTTCTCCATCCTAGAGGGGGAGAGCAACAATTTCCAGGCCCAGGGACATGTACTAGTCTGTGGTGACCTAAATGCCAGAACTGGACAAGAACCTGACACCCTCAGCACACAGGGGGGCAAACACCTACCTGGAGGTGACAGCATTCTCTCCCCCATATGCCCCCCTAAACACAACTATGACAACAAAAACGGGTCACAACTCCTGCAGCTCAGTCGGACGCTGGGTATGTACATAGTCAGTGGTAGGCTTCGAGGGGACTCCTATGGTAGGTACACCTATAGCTCATCTCTTAGCAGTAGTACTGTAGACTACTTTATCACTGATCTCAACCCAGAGTCTGTTAGAGCGTTCACAGTCAGTCCACTGTCACCCCTATCATATCACAGCAAAATCACAGTCTACTTGAACAGAGCTATGCTCAATCATGAGGCATCAAAGCCAAAGAAACTGGATAATATTAAGAAATGCTATAGATGGAAGGAAAGTAGTGTGGCTAATCTACCAAAAAAGAATTAGGCAACAACAAATTCAATCCCTTCTAGACAATTTCCTGGACAAAAAGTTTCACTGTAATAGTGAAGGTGTAAACTTGGCAGTAGAAAACCTAAACAATATATTTGACCTCCCAGCTTCCCTATCGAATCTAAAAATGTCAAGCGGACAACCGAAGAAAATGAACAACAATGGTTTGATGAAGAACGCAAAAACATAATAAAGAAATTGAGAAACATATCCAACCAAAAACATAGAGACCCATAAAACCTGAGCCTACACCTTCACTATGGTGAATCACTGAAACAATACAGAAATACACTACGGAAAAAGAAGGAACAGAACGTCAGAAATCAGCTCTATGTAATTGAAGAATCCATAGAATCGAACCACTTCTGGGAAAATTAGAAAACGAAACAAACAACAACACAAATAGTTATCTATCCAAAACTGAGATGTATGGATACATCACTTCTCCAATCTTGTTGAACCTATAACAAAGAACAAACAGCAAAAACATATACATGATCAAATACAAATCCTAGAATCAACTATTAAAGACTACCAGAACCCGCTGGATTCTCCTATTACATTGAGTGAACAAAATACAAACCCTCCAACCCAAAAAGGCCTGTGGGGTTGATGGTATCCTAAATGAAATGATAAAATATACAGACTACAAATTCCAATTGGCTATACTTAAACTCTTTAACATCATCCTCAGCTCTGTCATATTCCCCAATATTTGCAACCAAGGACTGATCACCCCAATCCACAAAAGTGGAGACAAATTTGACCCCAATAACAACCGTGGGATATGCGTCAGCAGCAAGCTTGGGAAAATCCTCTGCAT
Source organism: Salvelinus namaycush (assembly GCF_016432855.1). Lineage (NCBI taxonomy): Eukaryota > Metazoa > Chordata > Actinopteri > Salmoniformes > Salmonidae > Salvelinus > Salvelinus namaycush. Next base: position 23,438,007 of record NC_052326.1, read on the forward strand.
TACCATTAACAGCAGACTCGTACATTTCCTCAGCAAAAACAATGTACTGAGCAAATGTCAAATTGGCTTTTTACCAAATTACCGTGCGACAGACCACGTATTTACCCTACACACCCTAATTGACAAACAAACAAACCAAAACAATGGCAAAGTCTTGTCGTGTTTTGTTGATTTCAAAAAAGCTTTTGACTCAATTTGGCATGAGGGCCTGCTAAAGAAATTTATGAAAAGTGGTGCTGGGGGAAAAACATACAACATTATAGAATCCATATACACAAACAAGTGTGCGGTTAAAATTGGCAAAAAATACACACATTTCTTTTCACCGGACCAGGTGATGAGACAGGGATGCAGCTTAAGTCCCACCCTCTTCAACATATATATCAACAAATTGGCAAGGGCACTAGAACAGTCTGCAGCACCCTGCTAGAATCTGAAATCAAATGTCTGCTGTTTGCTGATGATCTGGTACTTCTCTCCCCAACCAAGGAGGGCCTACAGCAGCCCCTAGATCTTCTGCACAGATTCTGTCAGACCTGGGTTCTGACAGTCAATCTCAGTAAGACAAAAATAATGTTGTTCCAAAAAAGGTCCAGTTGCCAGGACCACGAATACAAATTCCATCTAGACACCGTTGCCCTAGAGCACACAAACTATCCATACCTCGGCCTAAACATCAGCACCACAGGTAACTTCCACAAAGCTGTGAATGATCTGAGACAAGGCAAGAAGGGCCTTTTATGCCATCAAAAGGAACATAAAATTCGACATACCAACTAAGATCTTGCTAAAAAATACTTGAATCAGTTATAGAACCCATTGCCCTTGATGGTTGTGAGGTCTGGGGTCCGCTCATCAACCAAGAATTCACAAAATGGAACAAACACCAAATTGAGACTGCACGCAGAACTCTGCAAAAATATCCTCTGTGTACAACATAAAACACCAAATAATGCATGCAGAGCAGAATTAGGCCGATACCCCCTAATGATCAAAATCCAGAAAAGAGCCGTTAAATTCTACAACCACCTAAAAGGAAGCGATTCCCAAACCTTCCATGACAAAGCCATCACCTACAGAGAAATTAACCTGGAGAAGAGTCCCCTAAGCAAGCTGCTCCTGTGACTCTGTTCACAAACAGACCCCACAGAGCCCCAGGACAGCAACACAATTAGACCCAACCAAATCATGAGAAAACAAAAAGATAATTACATGACACATTAGAAAGAATTAACAAAAAAACGGAGAAAACTAGAATGCTATTTGGCCCTAAACAGAGAGTACACCGTGGCAGAATACCTGACCACTGTGACTGACCCAAACTTAAGGAAAGCTTTGACTATGTACAGACTCAGTGAGCATAGCCTTGCTATTGATAAAGGCCAACGAAGGCAGACCTGGCTCTCAAGAGAAGACAGGCTATGTGCACACTGCCCACAAAATGAGGTGGAAACTGAAATGCACTTCCTAACCTCCTGCCAAGTGTATGACCATATTAGAGACACATATTTCCCTCAGATTACACAGACCCACAATGAATTCAAAAACAAATCCAATTTTGATAAACTCCCATATCTATTGCGTGAAATGCCACAGTGTGCAATCACAGCAGCAAGATGTGTGTGACCTATTGCCACAAGAAAAGGGCAACTAGTGAAGAACAAACACCATTGTAAATACAACCTGTATTTGTTTATTTATTTTCCCTTTTGTACTTTAGCTATTTGTACATCATTACAACACTGTATATAGTCATAATATGACATCTGAAATGTATTTTTTATTTTGGAACTGTCATGTCCTGACCTTAGATATCTCTGTTTTTCTATATATTTTGGTTAGGTCAGGGTGTGACTAGGGTGGGTACGCTAGTTTTTGTATGTCTAGGGTTTTTGTATGTCTAGGGGTTTTGGTATGTCTAGGTTTTTTTTGTATGTTTATGTTGTCCTGATATGGTTCCCAATCAGAGACAGCTGTTTATCGTTGCCTCTGATTGGGGATCATATTTAGGTAGCCATTTTCCTCGTTTGTGTTGTGGAATCTTGTCTACATTGAGTTGCCTGAGTGCACACATGTAGTTTCACGTTTCGTTTGGATGTTTTGTTAGGTGAGTTTCAGTTGACTAAAATTATGTGGAACTCTCATCTTTACGACGAACGTGACAGGAACTTTTATAAGTGTAATGTTTACTGGTCAATTTTTACTGTTTTTCACTTTTGTTTATTATCGATTTCACTTGCTTTGGCAATGTAAACACATGTTTCCCATGCCAATAAAGACTTAAATTGAAATTGAATTGTAGACTGCAGAGTTCAGTTGCTTCTGTCCGACAATGATTTACAGGTTAGGAGTCCTGTCAACAATTTGAATGCCTTCTCTTGTGTAGTTCTCATTTCAACCAGATGATGTCAGCAAACTACAACAGATTCCACTCTTCATTCAGAAACTTCATCAATGCCTTGCATTGATCTTAATACCAATAGCCTAAATAACAGTAACACAGGCTACATGCTATGTGTATTCTGTGCAGCTTAAAGACAAGCACCAATTTCAACCAATATGTTACTGTTTAACATGTGGTCCTGTGTAGCTCAGTTGGTAGAGCATGGCGCTTGCAATGCTAGGGTAGGGTTGTGGGTTCCATTTCCACGGGGGACCAGTATGATAATGTATGCATTCTCTACTGTAAATCGCTCTGGATAAGAGTGTCTGCTAAATGACTCAAATGTAAGTGTAGCATTTATAAACTAATAATGAATGTATGAACTGTTCATAAATCATGTATTAAGGAGGTCTATAACTATAAGTGTTACAGCTTCCCCTTTATTAGGAAAACACCTCTGGCTCATCAACCTGTCATCTGAATGGACTACACAGTTTAATAAATAAATCAGTCTTCTAATATTTATGTCAATGTGGGGACTTCAGCATGCTGGCGGAGTCAAAGCCTATGTGGAATACTCTGTTCCCTTGGGTCACTTTCTTGTTAACAGAAGCCGGGTACTAACAAGACAGTAACTATTATTAAGAGAGCATTGTCACAGCCAGTTCAAGTTAGACATGGACACATTGAAGATAGTCAGCTGTACCTCCAGTCATGGTAAAATGAATCAGATTAATGGCAAATGTAACTGTATCAAGACGAGGTATAATCCCACACATTTCTGCTATCCCATGTTGTCATTTAAAAATTAAACCATGTTCCTAATTACCACTAATATTTTGGTGTGCAGACTTTATTTAACCATGTATGTAGGAAATTGCATGATTTATTCCATTACAGAGTATGATGCCAAGTGTCAAATAACACTTTTCGGTCAATCATATATCTTTTTTTTTTTTTTAAAGGGCTCACAGAGCTTGTTTTGCCATTTGTTTTTTATGAAGTTGACATGGTAGAAAAGAAACGTGCAGAACAGTGGGTTGGCGGTATAGGCACATGTACATTGCTTCATTTGCATATTTTTTTTAACAATATTTCATAAAATGTGTAATACACATATTGTCATTTGTGTCTACATTCAACTAGTAATGGTCATTTTGGTATATATGAAGAGAGAAAAAAATACTCTCTCCGGTGCGGTGCCTGGACTTAGCCTATGCAGTACACTATTCAGGCTAACCCTTTCTTTCCCAGGGACCCCCTCCCAGGTAAACCAGCGACCCAGGGACCCCCATCATATATTAGCAAAAAATAATAATTTCACTTGTTTTATCAGGTGAATGATATTGGTAAGGAGAAGTAATCAACATTTTTTAATGGGATTTGGTAGGTATAGTTTTTCATTATTTTGACGTCCCCCACATTATAATTGGAAGAGGAAGTGTAAACTCAAACGTAGCTTTTTAGCTAAAAAGGTAACTCGAAACACATTTTTGCTAAGAGCAGCTGTTTAGCTGGTTAAACAAAGGTTAGCCATGTGTTGGCAAAAATGTATGTCCAAGTCAAGAAAGCTTACCATCAGCCAGCAACAGTTGCCACACTGGCACCCTATTCCCAGGTGTTTTTCCAAAGCATATGCCAGGTACTTCAGTGAGTGTAATTGGTTCCAATGAGTGCAATTTGCTCAATATTAGGAGTTGGCAAATAAAGTTGCCATCATTAGTAAGAAGATGTTTTCCTTTTTTCTACTGTAGGTATGTAATCGACTTTTAATTTTTATATTTCTGCGGACCCCCTGCAGTACCTCAGTGGACCCCTTGGGAACCACGGATCCCCGGTTGAATACCCCTGATGTAGTTATATATGGTTCTGTTGACATTTTTAAAATGTTTCAAATCATAAAGCGTCATTATACAATTTTATCAATAAATGATTCTGTTTCAGAATCTGTAACATGATGGCAACCCCTGATATTGATCAAATTCCATAATGACACTTTTTTTATGATTTTGATTTTTTTTTAAATGTCAACTGAAGCCAACAATACCCTTGATGTAGTTATGGCTTCTGTTGACATTTTAAAAACGTTCCAAATGATAAAAAGTGTCATTATAGAATTTGATGTCACCTGTTAAATGAACTTCAATCAGTATAGAATGGCTGAAAGGGAGAAGACAGGTTTAAAGATGGATTTTTAAGCGTTAAGACAATTTAGACATTGATTGTGTGTGTGTGCCATTTAGAGGGTGAATGGGCAAGACAAAGGATTGAAGTGTCTTTGAACGGGGTATGGTAGTAGGTGCCAGGCGCACCAGTTTGAGTGTGTCAAGAACTGCAGGACTGCTGGGTTTTTAATGCTCAAAAGTTTCCTGTGTTTATCAAGAATGGTCCACCACCCAAAGGACATCCAGCCAATTTGACACAACTGTGGGAAGCATTGGAGTCAATATGCTTTCGACACCTTGTAGAGTCCATTCCACAACAAATCGAGGTTGTTCTGGGTGCAAAAGGGGGTGCAACTCAATAGGAAGGTGTTCCTAATGTAACTTGGTAGGCTATTTAAAAAATGCTAATTATATCAGGACAATATCTTCAAATGATATATAACTATTGCTGCTATTGTAGGCTATGCTACCCATTCTATCCATTGCAGTGGTAATTAGTCACCTCCAAAATGATTGGCACCCTTGATAAATATTTGCTAAAAAAACAGTATAAAATAGATTATATACAAATTCCGACCTATATTGTATACAAAAAAAATACAATTATAAGATTTTATACTAATACAATTGTTCAGGTAAAGAATGTTTGACAAGTAAATACAAAATCTCAACAAGATTGGTGTCAAAATGATTGGCACCCCTAAAGATTCTTATAAATAATATCAAACAAAATAACATATGCATTAACATTATACTTGTTTAAGTTAAAGGAACTGTATTGTGGTCTTCTATGGCTTTCTGTTTTACTGATATATTAAAATGTACAAATGTAAAATACATTTTTCATCCATCACCATTGGGAAAGGCAAATAACTCACAAATGAAAAGAGCTAAATGGTGGTTGACTTTCATAAATCAGGCAATGGGTAAAAACGGTCAGATTAGACGAAAATAGACTCTTTGGCCACCAGTTGTGGGTTTGGCCTTGAAAGAAGGATGCATATGCAGAAAATAACCTCTCAATACTGTAAAATGTCGGTGGTGTATCATTGATGTTATGGGGTGTTTTCCTTCCACTGGTCCTGGGGACCTTAAGGTCAATGACATCATTAACTCTACCAAGAACAGGGGCCTCATTTATAACGTTTACGTTAATTGTACACGCAATATCTGCATGCTCCATTTCTGAAAAGACTTCACACTCACAAAAACATAGAGTTTTATTAACTTGGCGCATGCCATACATACGCATGTTTCCCGTTATAAATCAGACCTGTTGTAAAATTGTGCGCGGTTGAACGAGCATTATAGCTCCTCCTGAAAAATGCCCATCATTCACCTGCTATGGTGACAATGAACCAGAAAGGATGCTATATAGTTTGGAAGTATTGGAATTATGCCAAGACAGCATCTAAATATAATGGGAAACTTGATTAGCTTCTTTGGAGGTGTTTGCAGAAAGTTTGATTTTGCAGTGACATTTGCTGTATCTGACCGTTTCTGAAAGACAAACACAATGTAAAGGTTTTCTTCCAGGGGTGAAGGAGAGGACCAAAATGCAGCGTAGCCAGTGCTCAACATGTTTAATATAATAACAAGTGAACACTACAAACAACAAACAAAATAACAAACCGTGAAAACCGAGACAGTCCTATCTGGTGCAGAACAAACACAGAGACAGGAAACAAACACCCACAAAATCCCAACACAAAACAAGCCTCCTATATATGAGTCTCAATCAGAGACAACGACTACCATCTGTCTCTGATTGAGAACCCACACTAGGCTGACATAGAAACAGACAAACTAGACACACAACATAGAATTCCCACCCAGCTCACGTCCTGACCAACTAAACACATACAAAACAACAGAAAACAGGTCAGGAATGTGACAGGACCCCCCCCTCAAGGTGCGAACTCCGGGCGCACCCCTAAAACTCAAGGGGAGGGTCTGGGTGGGCATCTGTCCGCGGTGGCGGCTCCGGCGGTGGACGAGGGCACCACTCCACCATTGTCTTTGTCCACCTCCTTAGCGTCCCTTGAGTGGCGACCCTCGCCCCCGACCATGGTCCAGGAACCTTCACCAACTCCCCTCTACAATAGAGGAGACAACTCAGGACAGAGAGGTAGTTCAGGACAAAGAGGTAGCTCAGGACAGAGAGGTAGCCCAGGACAGAGAGGTAGCCCAGGACAGAGAGGTAGCTCAGGACAGAGGGACAACTCCGGACTAGTGGCAGCTCCGGACTGAGTGGCAGCTCATGACTGGAGGGCAGCTCATGACTGGAGGGCAGCTCATGACTGGAGGGCAGCTCATGACTGGAGGGCAGCTCATGACTGGAGGGCAGCTCATGACTGAAGGGCAGCTCATGACTGGAGGGCAGCTCATGACTGGAGGGCAGCTCATGACTGGAGGGCAGCTCATGACTGGAGGGCAGCTCATGACTGGAGGGCAGCTCATGACTGGAGGGCAGCTCATGACTGGAGGGCAGCTCATGACTGAAGGGCAGCTCATGACTGAAGGGCAGCTCATGACTGAAGGGCAGCTCATGACTGGAGGGCAGCTCATGACTGGAGGGCAGCTCATGACTGTAGGGCAGCTCCTGACTGGCTGGCGTCTCTGGCAGCTCCTGACTGGCTGGCGTCTCTGGCAGCTCCTGACTGGCTGGCGTCTCTGGCGGCTCCTGACTGGCTGGCGTCTCTGGCGGCTCCTGACTGGCTGGCGTCTCTGGCGGCTCCTGACTGGCTGGCGTCTCTGGCGGCTCCTGACTGGCTGGCGTCTCTGGCGGCTCCTGACTGGCTGGCGTCTCTGGCGGCTCCTGACTGGCTGGCGTCTCTGGCGGCTCCTGACTGGCTGGCGTCTCTGGCGGCTCCTGACTGGCTGGCGTCTCTGGCGGCTCCTGACTGGCTGGCGTCTCTGGCGGCTCCTGACTGGCTGGCGTCTCTGGCGGCTCCTGACTGGCTGGCGTCTCTGGCGGCTCCTGACTGGCTGGCGTCTCTGGCGGCTCCTGACTGGCTGGCGTCTCTGGCGGCTCCTGACTGGCTGGCGTCTCTGGCGGCTCCTGACTGGCTGGCGTCTCTGGCGGCTCCTGACTGACGGACGGCTCTAATGGCTCGGGACAGACGGGCGGCTCTAATGGCTCGTGGAAGACGGATGGCTCAGACGGCGCTGGGCAGACGGATGGCTCAGACGGCGCTGGGCAGACGGATGGCTCAGACGGCGCTGGGCAGACGGATGGCTCAGACGGCGCTGGGCAGACGGATGGCTCAGACGGCGCTGGGCAGACGGATGGCTCAGACGGCGCTGGGCAGACGGATGGCTCAGACGGCGCTGGGCAGACGGATGGCTCAGACGGCGCTGGGCAGACGGATGGCTCAGACGGCGCTGGGCAGACGGATGGCTCAGACGGCGCTGGGCAGACGGATGGCTCAGACGGCGCTGGGCAGACGGACGGTTCAGACGGCGTTGGGCAGACGGGCGGTTCAGGCGCCGCTGGGCAGACGGGCGGTTCAGGCGCCGCTGGGCAGACGGGCAGTTCAGGCACCGCTGGGCAGACGGCAGACTCTGGCCGGCTGAGACGCACTATAGGCCTGATGCGTGGCGCCGGATCTACCGGACCGTGAAGGAGGACACGCGCTCTTGAGCACCGAGCCTCTCCAACCTTACCAGGTTGAATGGTCCCCGTAGCCCTGCCAGTGCGGCGAGGTGGAACAACCCGCACTGGGCTATGCAGGCGAACCGGGGACACCACCTGTAAGGCTGGTGCCATGTACGCCGGCCCGAGGAGACGTACTGGAGGCCAGATACGTTGGGCCGGCTTCATGACATCCGGCTCGATGCCCAACCTAGCCCTCCCAGTGCGGCAAGGTGGAATAGCCCGCACTGGGCTAAGCACGCGTACTGGGGACACCGTGCGCTTTATCGCATAACACGGTGTCTGACCAGTACGACGCCCTCTCACTCCACGGTAAGCCCGGGGAGTTGGCTCAGGTAACCAACCCGGCTTCGCCACACTCCCCTTTAGCCCCCCCCCCCCAAGAAATTTTTGGGTGAGCCTCTCGGGCTTCCAGCCTCTCTTACGTGCTGCCTCCTCAATCCACCGCTCCTGGGCTGTGGCTGCCTCCTTCTCCCGAGAGCGGCGATTCTCTCCAACCCTTCCCCAGGGTCCTTTTCCGTCCATGATCTCCTAAGACCATTCCTCCTGTGTCCAGTAGTCCTGTGTACTGGGCCGCTGCTGCTCCCCGTTGCTACGCTGCTTGGTCCGGGTTTGGTGGGTGTTTCTGTAAAGGTTTTCTTCCAGGGGTGAAGGAGAGGACCAAAATGCAGCGTAGCCAGTGCTCAACATGTTTAATATAATAACAAGTGAACACTACAAACAACAAACAAAATAACAAACCGTGAAAACCGAGACAGTCCTATCTGGTGCAGAACAAACACAGAGACAGGAAACAAACACCCACAAAATCCCAACACAAAACAAGCCTCCTATATATGAGTCTCAATCAGAGACAACGACTACCATCTGTCTCTGATTGAGAACCCACACTAGGCTGACATAGAAACAGACAAACTAGACACACAACATAGAATTCCCACCCAGCTCACGTCCTGACCAACTAAACACATACAAAACAACAGAAAACAGGTCAGGAACGTGACACACAATTGCAAAACTTTTCCCCAAACCTAAATATGCTGCATTCTGAAACATTGTATACTCAGATTATTTTTTTTACTTCATTAGGCCTACTTACAGTTGTAGCCTACACTCTTCAATGCAAAATATCAACTGACTGTTCCTGTTAAATTCGACTGTATGCTATAAACCGCGCTCCGTTTCGGATGCATAGACCAAAAACGTGAAATTTGCCTTTCTAATAGTCCCAAGGAAATTAGAGATCTACATGGTAATTTGTTTTATGGCTACTTCGGGAATACGAACTCATCATGGCCAGAAAATGTGAGCAATTTATTCTGCAATGGACATGATAGGTAGGCTGTATGTATTATGTTTATTAATTAAATATTGTCTACGAGAATTTGACATCAGATGTAGGCTAACAAACGGCAATGGAAAAGGTGAACCAACTGTTTACCTTTAAAATGTGGATGGATCGCATAGAGCAAAATACTTGAAATAGCTTATCTATTTACTACTATGAAATGGGTCAAATTAAATGAGCGATGGGACGAATGGTAGCCTATCCTAATTTGTTGTAGGCCTATAGGCTTTTTCGAGTATGAAACCATCACAGTCAGAAAAGGTAAGGAATTTATTATGCAATGATCATGTAAGTGAAATGAATAATAATAGAATAACTAGAAATATTTCTAGTTATTTTAGAATGCAAAGATAAAATACATCGATTTTCGCTCTTCTCACTAATAATAATTGCATCTTGTTATTATATTTAGCTTTCAGTTTTTTTATATTTATGAATAAGAAATTCATCATGTATTCCCCATTTGCACAAGGCTATCAGGCTACTTTTGCCTTCTTGCAATGCAATATTTCAACCACTAGAAACTGTGCGTAGGCATGGTCTAAAGTTTGCGGGAGGATAATAAGATTTTATAAATGCCAACATTTGCGTGAAAACTGGCGCAGGCATGTTTTAGGGCTTATTTTGTGCGTAGGCTACACAACGTTTATAAATGAGGCACCTGGACATTTTAGTCAAAAACCAGGTTGCCTCTCCCAGGAGGCTGAAACTTGGCCACAAGTGGATCTTCCATCAATACAATGACGCCAAGCACACAAACAAATCCACCTAAATATGGTTAATTGACCATAAAATCAACATTTTGCAATGGCCATCTGTCTGCTAACATGAACCCCATTGAAAATCTGTGGCTTGAATTGAAGAGGGCAGTCTATAATCGCAGACTGAAGGATATCAAGGATCTGATCAGATTCTGTATGGAGGAATGGTCTAAGATTCCTCCCAATGTGTTCTCCAATCGCACGGAACAATCATAGAAAGTGCCCTTATCCTCGAAAGGGGAGGGTGCTCAAAGTAGAGCTGGGTGATATGGACAAAAATCCATGTTGCGATAAATTGCCTGAATTGATGCGATAACGAATAGAACGATAGAACATCAATGTGCACTATTTTTTTATTACCCTTTAAACTATGACTACTAGCTTGATTGTTGTAGATATAAATTGTCTTAACAATCATCCATATTAGCAAACTTATTTAATTTAAAACTTAAAATGTAAAATATTTCTCTAGTATAGGCTACTTATCGTAATTAACACCTCTACTTAATCACCCTCCCGGATCCGGGATCCTCCTCAACAGAAACGCTGACTAGCATAGCCTAGCCTAGCGCCACAGGGATATCATATAATATAATTTCATGAAATCACAAGTCCAATACAGCAAATGAAAGATAAACATCTTGTGAATCCAGCCAACATTTCCGATTTTTAAAATGTTTTACAGCGAAAACACAATATATATTTATGTTAGCTCACCACAATAGCCAAACACACAACGCCATTTTTTCACCGCAAACATAGCTTTCACAAAACCCACAAATAGAGATAAAATTAATCACTAACCTTTGAACAACTTCATCAGATGACAGTCTTATGACATCATGTTATACAATACATTTATGTTTTGTTCGAAAATGTGCATATTTATAGGTATAAATCGTAGTTTTACATTGCAGCCATCGTCACAAATAGCACCAAAACAGCCAGAATAATTACAGAGAGCAACGTGAAATAAATAAATACTCATTATAAAACTTTTATGAAAAATACATGTTGTACAGCAAATGAAAGATAAACATCTTGTGAATCCAGCCAATATTTCCGATTTTTAAAATGTTTTACAGCAAAAACACAATATATATTTATGTTAGCTCACCACAATAGCCAAACACACAATGCCATTTTTTCACCGCAAACATAGCTTTCACAAAACCCACAAATAGAGATAAAATTAATCACTAACCTTTGAACAACTTCATCAGATGACAGTCTTATGACATCATGTTATACAATACATTTATGTTTTGTTCGAAAATGTGCATATTTATAGCTACAAATCTGGGTTTTACAACGCAGCCATCGTCACAAATAAAACCAAAATGTCCGGAGAAATTTTAGACAGCGACGTAATCTAACAGAAAAACTCATCATAAACTTTGCTGAAAAATACATGTTGTACAGCAAATGAAAGATACACTGGTTCTTAATGCAACCGCTGTGTTAGATTTAAAAAAAATAACTTTAGTACAAAGCACAGCATGCAATAATCTGAGACAGCGCTCAGCCATTCTCCGTCATGTTGGAGTCCAAAGAGTCCACAAAAATACGAAATAACATCATAAATATTCCCTTACCTTTGATGAACTTTCATCAGAATGCAGTGCCAGGAATCCTAGTTCGACAATAAATCGTTGTTTGGTTTTAGAATGTCCATTACGTCTGTCGAATTAGCAACTTTGGCTAGCATGGTGGAGCTCACGTTTCCACGAAGATTTTACGCATGAACGGAAAATTCAAAAAGTCAAAATAAAAGTAGAATAAACTGGTCAAACTCAGTTGAGAATCCATCTTTAGGAAGTTTTTAAGAAATACATCCAATAACGTCCCAGACAGAGCATTTCCTCGTGTCTACCAAACGAATTGCAACCAACCATATGACAAATCCTCGTGCGTCACCAAGTACTACCGATATGGCTGACCTCTCACTCCAACGAGTCCCATCCGGTCCCAGAAAAGGCTAGAGACTTCATTCAACGTTCTACTGCCTGTTGACATCTAGTGGAAGGCGTATGAAGTGCATACAGATCCATAAATACAAGGCAATTGAATAGGCAAGGCCTTACACAGAGACTAATTTTCAGAATTTTCACTTCCTGTTTGGAAGTTTGCTGCCAAATGAGTTCTGTTTTACTCACAGATATAATTCAAACAGTTTTAGAAACTTCAGAGTGTTTTCTATCCAATATTAATAATAATATGCATATCATATGATCTAGAACAGAGTAGAAGGCCGTTTAATTTGGGCACTATTTTTTCCCAAAGTGAAAACAGCGCCCCCTAATTAACTATCAGCAAAGTAGTTGGTATGGTTGGTGTCTATAAAGTATTAAACAGGGGGTGCCAATAATTTTGACATATCTTTCTGAGATTTTGTTTAAATTAATAGTTAAACAAAATATTTTTCTCTGAGCAAATTAGTATAAATGTAGATAGTTTAGACCATGTATGGCATTGACCTTCGGAACCTTGGGTCATTAAAATAGATACATGCATAGGAGGCTTTACTTGGAGAGCAGCAGTAGTGCTCTGCCTCTGATCCTATGACCACAGGCAGCATCAGCTGTGCCTGCACTGACCTGTGCAGCTTGACCAGGCTCAGTCCTCCTTCATAACGCACTGTGGCATATCTCCTCCTTTCTCTCTCTGTTCTATTACAACTATAGGTTCCTCTTTGGGTAGGATTAGGCATCAGTGGATACCACTGTTTCTAACACATTGCCCCTGAATTGAAACTGGTCTGCTGAATTGAAAACTGCTCTGTTCCCACATGTAATTAAGGAAACATGTAATTAAAAGAAACACTTGAGTGAGTGAGGGATACAAAGTATATTGAAAGCAGGTGCTTCCACACAGGTGTGGTTCCTGAGTTAATTAAGCAATTGAAACGTCCCATCATGCTTAGGGTCATGTATAAAAATGCCCAGTTGCCCATTATTTTGCCTACCATGTCAGACGAAGAGATCCCTGACTTTGAAAGAGGGGTCTCAAAGGAGCATAAGGGGTTTAAAGTGTGTGTGTGTGTGTGTGTGTGTGTGTCAGTCATCAGATCTCAACCCAATTGAACACTTATGGGAGATTCTGGAGCAGCGCCTGAGACAGTGTTTTCCACCACCATCAACAAAACACCAAATTATGGAATTTCTCGTGGAAGAACGTCACATCCCCCCAATAGAGTTCCAGGCACTTGTGGAATATATGCCAAGGCGCACAATGCCGTATTAAGACACTTTATGTTGGTGTTTCCTTTATTTCGTCAGTAACCTCTACCTGCTGCCATTGTCTAGAAAGTAATGGCCTGGAACTAATTGTTTTATTGTAGCCGAAGGGGCCCTCATATCCATTCACATGAGCAGGCTATATCTGAAGAAAAGAACACAGTTGTAACTTGCAACCTGTTACAAACCATTTGTGGAAAAAGCTACCATTTCAGACATCCATTTCATTGAAACGATCCATTGGCTCTTCAAATGAGCAAGACCCCCACTCACTCGATGGCGATAAGCCATTGCGCACGTAAGTGCGTTCAACATCTGCATGTGGTAGGCTAAACCAGTAAGGATCGACCTCCAAGCGCCACTTTCTACGGGATGTATGGCTGCATCTCTTTTGGAAGGTGTGGGACTGACTCTGCTCCTCACTCTGTTTGAAGTGTAACCGTGATGCGTGTGTTCATTTTTTCTCTCCAGTAAATTGGCTACTGGTTTTGCTTTCGCTAAAACATGTGTCAATGTCGCTACATTTCTACGGATTAATGCATACGCAAAATATTGATACGTTCAACACAACGTGAATATGGATTTTATCTTTGTTTCAATACTTTTTATATTTATCGACGCGATTTACGCAGTGTCCCGCTATGGAAATCTCCAACCATACATGTACGTTTTTTTTATAAGCTGTCGTTGTTTTGACTTACATTGTTTTTGCATGATAATACATTTTACAGTCACAGTAACCTAAATTATAAAACTTCTGGTAAAATTTGACTTGTTACTACTGCTGCTATTTATTTGAGCTTGACATATAACCAAAATCCAATATCTTTTGACATGTTAAACAATTTATGATTATTTTACAACTTTCATTAGTTGAAATTTGAGATTTGAATATTAATTTATCAATTCATATATATTTCAATATTTCATGTTTGCATTGAAAGGAGAAACATTGTGTCCATACCTGGGTGTGCATAGTTAAAATACACAGAGAACAACCAGTCAACTCTAAGGCTGTATTTTCTACATTTCTCAGAAAGGAATGCACCTTGAACTATGACAGTGTTGTCATAAGAATACTCTAGTGTCTCTCTCAACATGCACTGTAATGGTATACCTTTACATAATTACACATGATCTCAGGGCGGATTAATGATGCAGCATACGTGAGACGCCTCTACGTTTCCCTATAATGGAGAGCATGCCAGAGTAACAGGTGAAATAAGTCAGAGATGAGGGGATTATGATAAGTCTGACTTCATGAAAAGGATGATATAAATCTCAGAGATGTTCAATTGTTCAGCTGTAATGACCCTGTCATTGCCTTATAGTGAGGAATAATGAGTATTCTTAGAGGGCCTGTAAGACCATTACCGTGAGACCATTACCGTGAGACCATTACCGTAAGTCCATTGCCAGTCTCGGGCTAGTAGATCCAGTATTAGCAACACCAACTGAAGGTTTTTACAGACACATCAGGCATACACATTATTCCAGAGATGAGACACGTCTGGACATGGAATTACAGAGCTGCTCCTAAATTATTAGACATACTGCACTTTCTGCTGCTAGAGAGGTACTGAAACACTGCTTAATGTTAGAGGGATAGTATGGCACATTGAGACGGTTTTAGATACTTTACAATGCAGGGAATATGTTGCGATGGGATCTATGGCACTGATGGCACCTGGTTTATAAATATAAAAACATAGATGTATTCTGCTCTTCTTTGGTCAATATTTTGACATACTGTAGTATCAGGTACTGTCTTAGTGAATGTTGAATGATTGAATTCTTGCTGCAGGCAGTGTCTTGTGCTGCCATGCTTAGCGATATAAACAGTAATGTGTGAGGAATTCCCCGTAAGTATTAGCAGACAGCGTGGGCACTCTGTCATTTTTTTACTTTAAGTAATCCCCACAAGGGTGTTGCACTACACGGTACAGTAGGGCCGGGACAATACCAATATTGCGATAGAGGTTAGTATCGTGGCAAGGAAACAAACATGAAGCGGGTGTAATTTCTTTAGGAGAACATGTTAAAAACAAACATCATTATTCTTTTCATCCAGAGTCACATTTGATTTATTTCCCCATGCTATAGGACACAATATTTTACATACAGCAGGTTTTTAAAGGACCAAAGAGATTGGTCTGCTTCATGTTTTCATTTTTGCCATGGAAAAAAATATTGCGATTCTGGTATCGTCCCGGCCCTACAGTACAGAATAAGCCCTTAGGAATCCTTGTCCATTTATCTTCAATGGTTCATGCTTCATAACAACCTCTTACATTTTTCCCCCTCACTTTAAAAATAGCTTGATTTGTTCCATATATTTTTGCCGCTACCCTCTTTCAGGCCCAATGTGTGTGCAGAGCGGGAAGTGATGCTGGTTGCCCAAAGGCAGCCCTGTGTGCAGGCCTTCACACGCATGGTCAAGATCTGGAAGCAAGGCTGCCTAGGACAGAACTGGTGCATGGGATACGAGAGAAGGTGAGTCCTGCTCTTAATTCAGGCATCCATCCATGCCTCTATCCATCCATTCCTCCATTAAATCAAATAGCACTTTATTCATCACATGCTTTGTAAACAACAGGTGAGGAGTAACAGTGAAATGTTACTTACGGCCATTCCCAACAATGCAGAAAGTAATAGAAAAGTAAAACACGTAATAATAACAGATACCCAATGAGTAACGATAACTTGGTTATATACAGGAGGTACCAGTACCGAGCTGATGTGCAGGGGTACGAGGTAATAGAGGTAGATACAGTATGTACGTGACAGATAGTAAACTATCAGCAGCATATGTGATGAGTCAAAAAAAGTTAGTGCAAAAAGTGTCAATGCAGGTAGTCCGGGTGGCTATTTGGTTAACTATTTAACTTGGTGCATTGGTACCGCTTGCCATGCGGTAGCAGAGAAAACAGTTTATGACTTGGGTGGCTGGAGTCTTTGAAAATGTTTAGGGCCTTCCTCTGACACTGCCTGGTATAGAGGTCCTGGTGTACTCGGCTGTCCACATTACCCTCTGTAGCGCCTTGTGGTCAGATGCCAAGCGGTGATGCAGCCAGTCAAGATGCTCTCAATGGTGCAGCTGTAGAATTCTTTTGAGGATCTTAGGACCCATGCAAAAACATGTCAGCCTCCTCAGGGGGATTAAGCCTTGTCGTGCACTCCTCATGACTGTGTTGGTTTGTTTTAATAAAAAATGACATCAAATAGCTTAACAATGAGAAAAATGTAGTCGGCTTGAGGATAAATTCAGCCACTATTTATTGTTGAACTCAGTGAGTTTTGTCTGGCTAATGGCTTACACAAATGGTCTGCAATATTCAAGGTAAATTAAATCCAGCTTGAGAGACTCCTCTGGTCTCCTGAAGAGCTCCTTGCTGCTTCTTTCTCTCTCTGTGTCTTTTTTGTCCCACACAATGAAATCGGGGAGGGGAGTCACACATGATATCTCAGACAGCACTGCCCCGATTTTGACAAAACTTGGGTGAATGATGCGTCTTGCCATGGAGATCCGGCATTTACAAAATTACGCTGATTGGCCCAAGGCGGAAGCTGTAGTAATTAACAGAAATGTGTTAGTCACACGCGATATCTCAATTGGCCCAAGAGTGGGCGCTGCATCATTCGTGGGGGACAACATGTTTACTGTTGCCTTGTTCCCTTTATTTATTTTGTATATATTTTATTTATATTTTAACATTTTTATTAGATTTTTTATATAAAAATAAAATAAATTATCCGCTTTTCGTGATATCCAATTGGTAGTTACAGTCTTGTCCCATCGCTGCAACTCCCCTATGGACTCGGGAGAGGCGAAGGTTGAGAGCCATCGAGAGCTTGCTTAACCCGAAAGCCAGCCGCACCAATGTGTTGGAGAAACACCGTCCAACTGGTAACTAAAGTCAACTTGCAGTCGCCCGGTCCGCCACAAGGAGTCACTAGCGCACGATGGGACAAGGAAATCCTGGCCGGCCAAACCCTCCCCTAACCCGGACAACGCTGGGCCAATTGTGCGCTGCCTCATGGGTCTCCCAGTCACGGCCGGCTGTGACACAGCCTGGAATCGAACCCAGGGCTGTAGTGACGCCTCAAGCACTGTGATGCAGTGCCTTAGAACGCTGTACCACTCGAGAGGCCCTCAGACAGTCTTTCTTGAGACATTGTGCATTATATGTCCATTGCGCTGCAAACAATTTAACCTTAGTCTTGAATGATGCATGCCAAGTTATACCAGAGATAAGAGACTGTTGATATTGCAACCACACAACACAAACGCTGTTTCACCAGTATGAACGAAATCACAAACTGCTTTTTTTGTTAAAGCACTCAAGAGCTGTTGTCAACTAAATATGATAATCTGTTTGCATCTGCCAATTTATTGGCTGTCCAGGATCCAGACAACTTATCGCTTCCTATACAGTTAATCTCTTTCTGTAACATGTTGAGCCGGCAATTAAGGAGGATGAGATGCTCAATTAAAGATGTTGCAGAACTGCTGTATTTGAAGCACCACTGCCTTCTGCCCAGTTTCCCTGATGTTGCCAAGGCAATCAAGCTGTTCTTACCATACTGTAACGGCTTTCCTCCTCCTCTTCATCCGAAGAGGAGGAGCAGGGATTGAACCAAAATGCAGCGTTGTGTGATGACATGATTTACAAGACGAAAAAACGAACTACACTTGAATAATTAACAAAACAAATAAACGATGTAGACAGACCTGGACGACGAACTTACATGAAACACGAAGAACGCAATAACAGGAAAACTGACTACATAAAACGAACGAACAAACAAAACCGAAAACAGTCCCGTGTGGCGTAACATACAGACACTGACACAGGAGACAACCACCCACAAACAAACAGTGTGAAAACACCTACCTTAATATGGCTCTCAATCAGAGGAAATGAAAACCACCTGCCTCTAATTGAGAGCCATATCAGGTCACCCTTAAACAAACATAGAAACACATAACATAGACTACCCACCCAAACTCACGCCCTGACCGTCAAACACATACAAAATAACAGAAAACCGGTCAGGAACGTGACATAACCCCCCCCCTTAAGGTGCGAACTCCGGGCGCACCAGCACAAAGTCTAGGGGAGGGTCTGGGTGGGCGTCTGACCACGGTGGTGGCTCAGGCTCTGGGCGAGGTCCCCACCCCACCATAGTCAATCCCAGCTTACGTCTCCCCCTTAGAATGACCAACCTCATTTTACACCCACTTACTTTTAATGGTAACCTTAATATAAGGGGCAGCACCGGGACAAGGGGCAGCACCGGGATAAGGTAGCTCAGGACAGAGATATAGCACAGGACAGAGAGGTAGGTCAGGATAGAGAGGTAGCTCAGGATAGAGGGGCAACTCCGGACTGAAGGGCAGCTCCGGACAGAGAGACAGCTCTGGACTGAGGGGCAGTTCTGGATAAATGGCCGCTCTGGGCTGAGGGGCAGCTCATGACTGGCTGACGGCTCTGGACGCTCATGGCTGGCTGACGGCTCTGGACGCTCATGGCTGGCTGACGGCTCTGGACGCTCATGGCTGGCTGACGGCTCTGGACGCTCATGGCTGGCTGACGGCTCTGGACCCTCATGGCTGGCTGACGGCTCTGGACGCTCATGGCTGGCTGACGGCTCTGGACGCTTATGGCTGGCTGACGGCTCTGGACGCTCATGGCTCGCTGACGGCTCTGGCAGATCCTGTCTGGTTGGCGGCTCTGGCAGATCCTGCCTGGTTGGCGGCTCTGGCAGATCCTGTCTGGTTGGCGGCTCTGGCAGATCCTGTCTGGTTGGCGGCTCTGGCAGATCCTGACTGACGAATGGCTCTAGCGGCTCCTGACTGACTAACGGCTCTGACGGCTCGGGACAGACGGGCGGCTCTAATGGCTCGGGACAGACGGATGGCTCAGACGGCACTGGGCAGACGGATGGCTCAGACGGCACTGGGCAGACGGATGGCTCAGATAGCGCTGGGGAGACGGATGGCTCAGATGGCGCTGGGGAGACGGATGGCTCAGATGACGCTAGGGAGACGGATGGCTCTGGCCGGATGAGGCGCACTGTAGGCCTGGTGCGTGGTGCCGGAACTGGAGGCACCGGGCTAAGGACACGCACCTTCAGGCTAGTGCGGGGAGCAGGGACAGGGCACACTGACCTCTCGAAGCGCACTATAGGCCTGGTGCGTGGTACCGGCACTGGTGGTACCGGGCTAAGGGCACGCACCTCAGGGCGAGTGCGGGGAGAAGGAACAGTGCGTACAGGGCTCTGGAGACGCACAGGTGGCTTAGTGCGTGGTGCCGGAACTGGAGGCACTGGGCTGGGGCGGGGAGGTGGCGCCGGAAATACCGGACCGTGCAGGCGTACTGGCTCCCTTGAGCATTGAGCCTGCCCAACCTTACCTGGTTGAATGCTCCCCGTTGCCCGACCAGTGCGGGGAGGTGGAATAACCCGCACCGGGCTATGTAGGCGAACCGGGGACACCATGCGTAAGGCTGGTGCCATGTAAGCCGGCCCGAGGAGACGTACTGGTGGCCAGATATGTAGGGCCGGCTTCATGACATCCGGCTCAACGCTCAATCTAGCCCTACCAGTGCGGGGAGGTGGAATAACCCGCACCGGGCTATGAACACGTACAGGAGACACCGTGCGCTCTACTGCGTAACACGGTGTCTGCCCGTACTCCCGCTCTCCACGGTTAGCCTGGGAAGTGGGCGCAGGTCTCCTACCTGCCCTTGGCCCACTACCTCTTAGCCCCCCCCCAAGAAATTTTTGGGGTTTCTTCTCGGGCTTCCTTGCTAGCCGCGTACCTTCATATCTCCGGTCTTGAGCTTGATTCTCCGGCTTCCAGCCACGTCTCCTTGCTGCCTCCTCATACCACCGCTCTTGGGCTCTCGCTGCCTCCATCTCCTCACGAGCGCGGCGATATTCCCCAATATGTGCCCAGTGTCCTTTTCCCTCCAAGACTTCTTCCCATGTCCAAGACTCCTGTTTAGTAGGCCACTGCTCGAACTTACGCTGCTTGGTTCTGGATTGGTGGGTGGTTCTGTAACGGCTTTCCTCCTCCTCTTCATCCGAAGAGGAGGAGCAGGGATTGAACCAAAATGCAGCGTTGTGTGATGACATGATTTATTTAAACAAGACGAAAAAACGAACTACACTTGAATAATTAACAAAACAAATAAACGATGTAGACAGACCTGGACGACGAACTTACATGAAACACGAAGAACTCAATAACAGGAAAACTGACTACATAAAACGAACGAACAAACAAAACCGAAAACAGTCCCGTGTGGCGTAACATACAGACACTGACACAGGAGACAACCACCCACAAACAAACAGTGTGAAAACACCTACCTTAATATGGCTCTCAATCAGAGGAAATGAAAACCACCTGCCTCTAATTGAGAGCCATATCAGGTCACCCTTAAACAAACATAGAAACACATAACATAGACTACCCACCCAAACTCACGCCCTGACCGTCAAACACATACAAAATAACAGAAAACCGGTCAGGAACGTGACATAACCCCCCCCCTTAAGGTGCGAACTCCGGGCGCACCAGCACAAAGTCTAGGGGAGGGTCTGGGTGGGCGTCTGACCACGGTGGTGGCTCAGGCTCTGGGCGAGGTCCCCACCCCACCATAGTCAATCCCAGCTTACGTCTCCCCCTTAGAATGACCAACCTCATTTTACACCCACTTACTTTTAATGGTAACCTTAATATAAGGGGCAGCACCGGGACAAGGGGCAGCACCGGGATAAGGTAGCTCAGGACAGAGATATAGCACAGGACAGAGAGGTAGGTCAGGATAGAGAGGTAGCTCAGGATAGAGGGGCAACTCCGGACTGAAGGGCAGCTCCGGACAGAGAGACAGCTCTGGACTGAGGGGCAGTTCTGGATAAATGGCCGCTCTGGGCTGAGGGGCAGCTCATGACTGGCTGACGGCTCTGGACGCTCATGGCTGGCTGACGGCTCTGGACGCTCATGGCTGGCTGACGGCTCTGGACGCTCATGGCTGGCTGACGGCTCTGGACGCTCATGGCTGGCTGACGGCTCTGGACCCTCATGGCTGGCTGACGGCTCTGGACGCTCATGGCTGGCTGACGGCTCTGGACGCTTATGGCTGGCTGACGGCTCTGGACGCTCATGGCTCGCTGACGGCTCTGGCAGATCCTGTCTGGTTGGCGGCTCTGGCAGATCCTGCCTGGTTGGCGGCTCTGGC
Organism: Salvelinus namaycush; assembly: GCF_016432855.1. Classification (NCBI taxonomy): domain Eukaryota; kingdom Metazoa; phylum Chordata; class Actinopteri; order Salmoniformes; family Salmonidae; genus Salvelinus; species Salvelinus namaycush. The sequence goes on from NC_052326.1 coordinate 23,459,804, forward strand.
AGATCCTGTCTGGTTGGCGGCTCTGGCAGATCCTGTCTGGTTGGCGGCTCTGGCAGATCCTGACTGACGAATGGCTCTAGCGGCTCCTGACTGACTAACAGCTCTGACGGCTCGGGACAGACGGGCGGCTCTAATGGCTCGGGACAGACGGATGGCTCAGACGGCACTGGGCAGACGGATGGCTCAGACGGCACTGGGCAGACGGATGGCTCAGATAGCGCTGGGGAGACGGATGGCTCAGATGGCGCTGGGGAGACGGATGGCTCAGATGACGCTAGGGAGACGGATGGCTCTGGCCGGATGAGGCGCACTGTAGGCCTGGTGCGTGGTGCCGGAACTGGAGGCACCGGGCTAAGGACACGCACCTTCAGGCTAGTGCGGGGAGCAGGGACAGGGCACACTGACCTCTCGAAGCGCACTATAGGCCTGGTGCGTGGTACCGGCACTGGTGGTACCGGGCTAAGGGCACGCACCTCAGGGCGAGTGCGGGGAGAAGGAACAGTGCGTACAGGGCTCTGGAGACGCACAGGTGGCTTAGTGCGTGGTGCCGGAACTGGAGGCACTGGGCTGGGGCGGGGAGGTGGCGCCGGAAATACCGGACCGTGCAGGCGTACTGGCTCCCTTGAGCATTGAGCCTGCCCAACCTTACCTGGTTGAATGCTCCCCGTTGCCCGACCAGTGCGGGGAGGTGGAATAACCCGCACCGGGCTATGTAGGCGAACCGGGGACACCATGCGTAAGGCTGGTGCCATGTAAGCCGGCCCGAGGAGACGTACTGGTGGCCAGATATGTAGGGCCGGCTTCATGACATCCGGCTCAACGCTCAATCTAGCCCTACCAGTGCGGGGAGGTGGAATAACCCGCACCGGGCTATGAACACGTACAGGAGACACCGTGCGCTCTACTGCGTAACACGGTGTCTGCCCGTACTCCCGCTCTCCACGGTTAGCCTGGGAAGTGGGCGCAGGTCTCCTACCTGCCCTTGGCCCACTACCTCTTAGCCCCCCCCCAAGAAATTTTTGGGGTTTCTTCTCGGGCTTCCTTGCTAGCCGCGTACCTTCATATCTCCGGTCTTGAGCTTGATTCTCCGGCTTCCAGCCACGTCTCCTTGCTGCCTCCTCATACCACCGCTCTTGGGCTCTCGCTGCCTCCATCTCCTCACGAGCGCGGCGATATTCCCCAATATGTGCCCAGTGTCCTTTTCCCTTCAAGACTTCTTCCCATGTCCAAGACTCCTGTTTAGTAGGCCACTGCTCGAACTTACGCTGCTTGGTTCTGGATTGGTGGGTGGTTCTGTAACGGCTTTCCTCCTCCTCTTCATCCGAAGAGGAGGAGCAGGGATTGAACCAAAATGCAGCGTTGTGTGATGACATGATTTATTTAAACAAGACGAAAAAAACGAACTACACTTGAATAATTAACAAAACAAATAAACGATGTAGACAGACCTGGACGACGAACTTACATGAAACACGAAGAACTCAATAACAGGAAAACTGACTACATAAAACGAACGAACAAACAAAACCGAAAACAGTCCCGTGTGGCGTAACATACAGACACTGACACAGGAGACAACCACCCACAAACAAACAGTGTGAAAACACCTACCTTAATATGGCTCTCAATCAGAGGAAATGAAAACCACCTGCCTCTAATTGAGAGCCATATCAGGTCACCCTTAAACAAACATAGAAACACATAACATAGACTACCCACCCAAACTCACGCCCTGACCGTCAAACACATACAAAATAACAGAAAACCGGTCAGGAACGTGACATAACCCCCCCCCTTAAGGTGCGAACTCCGGGCGCACCAGCACAAAGTCTAGGGGAGGGTCTGGGTGGGCGTCTGACCACGGTGGTGGCTCAGGCTCTGGGCGAGGTCCCCACCCCACCATAGTCAATCCCAGCTTACGTCTCCCCCTTAGAATGACCAACCTCATTTTACACCCACTTACTTTTAATGGTAACCTTAATATAAGGGGCAGCACCGGGACAAGGGGCAGCACCGGGATAAGGTAGCTCAGGACAGAGATATAGCACAGGACAGAGAGGTAGGTCAGGATAGAGAGGTAGCTCAGGATAGAGGGGCAACTCCGGACTGAAGGGCAGCTCCGGACAGAGAGACAGCTCTGGACTGAGGGGCAGTTCTGGATAAATGGCCGCTCTGGGCTGAGGGGCAGCTCATGACTGGCTGACGGCTCTGGACGCTCATGGCTGGCTGACGGCTCTGGACGCTCATGGCTGGCTGACGGCTCTGGACGCTCATGGCTGACTGACGGCTCTGGACGCTCATGGCTGGCTGACGGCTCTGGACCCTCATGGCTGGCTGACGGCTCTGGACGCTCATGGCTGGCTGACGGCTCTGGACGCTTATGGCTGGCTGACGGCTCTGGACGCTCATGGCTCGCTGACGGCTCTGGCAGATCCTGTCTGGTTGGCGGCTCTGGCAGATCCTGCCTGGTTGGCGGCTCTGGCAGATCCTGTCTGGTTGGCGGCTCTGGCAGATCCTGTCTGGTTGGCGGCTCTGGCAGATCCTGACTGACGAATGGCTCTAGCGGCTCCTGACTGACTAACGGCTCTGACGGCTCGGGACAGACGGGCGGCTCTAATGGCTCGGGACAGACGGATGGCTCAGACGGCACTGGGCAGACGGATGGCTCAGACGGCACTGGGCAGACGGATGGCTCAGATAGCGCTGGGGAGACGGATGGCTCAGATGGCGCTGGGGAGACGGATGGCTCAGATGACGCTAGGGAGACGGATGGCTCTGGCCGGATGAGGCGCACTGTAGGCCTGGTGCGTGGTGCCGGAACTGGAGGCACCGGGCTAAGGACACGCACCTTCAGGCTAGTGCGGGGAGCAGGGACAGGGCACACTGACCTCTCGAAGCGCACTATAGGCCTGGTGCGTGGTACCGGCACTGGTGGTACCGGGCTAAGGGCACGCACCTCAGGGCGAGTGCGGGGAGAAGGAACAGTGCGTACAGGGCTCTGGAGACGCACAGGTGGCTTAGTGCGTGGTGCCGGAACTGGAGGCACTGGGCTGGGGCGGGGAGGTGGCGCCGGAAATACCGGACCGTGCAGGCGTACTGGCTCCCTTGAGCATTGAGCCTGCCCAACCTTACCTGGTTGAATGCTCCCCGTTGCCCGACCAGTGCGGGGAGGTGGAATAACCCGCACCGGGCTATGTAGGCGAACCGGGGACACCATGCGTAAGGCTGGTGCCATGTAAGCCGGCCCGAGGAGACGTACTGGTGGCCAGATATGTAGGGCCGGCTTCATGACATCCGGCTCAACGCTCAATCTAGCCCTACCAGTGCGGGGAGGTGGAATAACCCGCACCGGGCTATGAACACGTACAGGAGACACCGTGCGCTCTACTGCGTAACACGGTGTCTGCCCGTACTCCCGCTCTCCACGGTTAGCCTGGGAAGTGGGCGCAGGTCTCCTACCTGCCCTTGGCCCACTACCTCTTAGCCCCCCCCCAAGAAATTTTTGGGGTTTCTTCTCGGGCTTCCTTGCTAGCCGCGTACCTTCATATCTCCGGTCTTGAGCTTGATTCTCCGGCTTCCAGCCACGTCTCCTTGCTGCCTCCTCATACCACCGCTCTTGGGCTCTCGCTGCCTCCATCTCCTCACGAGCGCGGCGATATTCCCCAATATGTGCCCAGTGTCCTTTTCCCTCCAAGACTTCTTCCCATGTCCAAGACTCCTGTTTAGTAGGCCACTGCTCGAACTTACGCTGCTTGGTTCTGGATTGGTGGGTGGTTCTGTAACGGCTTTCCTCCTCCTCTTCATCCGAAGAGGAGGAGCAGGGATTGAACCAAAATGCAGCGTTGTGTGATGACATGATTTATTTAAACAAGACGAAAAACGAACTACACTTGAATAATTAACAAAACAAATAAACGATGTAGACAGACCTGGACGACGAACTTACATGAAACACGAAGAACTCAATAACAGGAAAACTGACTACATAAAACGAACGAACAAACAAAACCGAAAACAGTCCCGTGTGGCGTAACATACAGACACTGACACAGGAGACAACCACCCACAAACAAACAGTGTGAAAACACCTACCTTAATATGGCTCTCAATCAGAGGAAATGAAAACCACCTGCCTCTAATTGAGAGCCATATCAGGTCACCCTTAAACAAACATAGAAACACATAACATAGACTACCCACCCAAACTCACGCCCTGACCGTCAAACACATACAAAATAACAGAAAACCGGTCAGGAACGTGACACATACCTGTAACTGTCGCTCCTGCAAAGAGATTGTTTTCTAAACTAAAACTCATAAAGAACTACCTATTAAGCATTAGGCTCTGTCTGATATGCGTTTTTGAACACCTGAGTAAGTTCCACTCATTGCACTGGCACCATTGTAGCCTTGACCACGGCATTTGTTCACCAATTCCCCCTTACTTTCAATCAGTTTAAGTTTTTATTTTTCAAGGCTTGAGGCACTTTTTCAGTCACATTCCTGAAGCCCAAGAACAAAAACACTTAACTTCCTAATTCATATGGAAATTAAAAAGGTTTATGAATGACTTAGTGGTGGGTTACTGTCAATGATTTATTAAATTTAAAAAATGGACATCTATGACAGGTTCAAGGGCCATCAGAACTCGCCTTGCGGGGGTGTCCGGTACGCCAGTGGATCTTCTATGTAGAAAAGAACATTGATGTTGTTCTTTTTCCCCTAGTCTATTTAGTGCCTGGTCTTATCCACTCTGTTTTAAGGAATCCTGATCGGCTTGTGGACATTGTAGAGGGAAGCAGAAGACACATACGTGTCCTTGGAGTCTTATCTTTCAGTGATGGGGTTATAATATTTTGTAGCTTAAACAGTTCAAAAGATAAAGCCACATTTGTAGGAAGAAAACAGGGTCGCGACCCCTAGTTTGGGAAACACTGGTCTATTGCATGTATTACCTATGGATAATTCTATGTTGTGCATTTTTTTTGTCTTAACAGTAATCATGTCAAAGCTGTTTAAACAGAGTGCTTCATCCTCATCCCACTAAATATCTGGCAAAATCTCTCTCCTCTGGCTCCTCTCCTCTTCCCTCTTTTTTGTTCTGTAATACAGTAGCCCTCTCATATAGTGCTAAGTGGAAGATGTAGCCCAGCTCTCCAGGAGGGTAAGCTAAGAATAGAATATGTTTCTAAACACTTGTGATGTGGATGCTACCATGATTATGGATAGTCCTGAATGAATCGGAAAAAATAATGATGATTGAGAAAGTTACAGATGCACCAATATCATACCCCCAAGATATGCTAACTTCTCAACTTTACAATAATAGAGGAGGTTAGTATTTTTTGAAGGGTATGATATTTGTCGGTCTAACTTTCTCCCTTGTCATTATTCACGATTCATTCAGGACTATCTGTAATCATGGTAGCATCCATATTACTGTAAACGTGTTCAGAAACATATGCTATTCTTATTTACAATAAAAGTGACTCCAAAATGACAATACATTGTATACCATTCATTTCTATTGGACACAAAATAATCTGAAACACAACCAAAACAAACAGCAAATGCATCCAACAAGTTTGTAGATACACAAGCTTGATGTAATCATTGCGTGCTAGGAATATGGAACCAAATACTAAACTTTTGACTACTTTAATACACATGGAGGGGGGGACTATGTACAAAAAGTGCTGTAATTTCTAAACGGTTCACCCAATATGGATGTAAATACCCTCAAATTAAAGCTGTCAGTCTCCCCTTTATCCTCGTAGTCATTGTATCATTTCACATCCAAAGTGCTGGAGTACAGAGCCAAAACAACAACAAATGCGTCAATGTCCCAATACTTTTGGAACTCACTGTACCTACTGTATTTAGCCGAGGCATCTCCAGAGGCCAGGGACATACCTGTGAGGGAGAGTCCTGCGGCTAACCCCTGACTCTGTCTCTGTGACTCACGGCTCACTCTCTGGGGAGTTTTTTCAAAGTGCCGTTTAGGCTTTCTTCATATATTTACGGCGTTACAAAGACGCAGGCAGCTTTGAAGGCAGTCAAAGCTTCAATTACACACCGTAAACAAAATGTTTTTCCACAACGCTTAATGACCGTGGAGCCATGAGAGGGCTTCTAAACTACAGGGTTAGACACCCTACTCTGAAGTTCAGTCTGCCAGTCTCACGCTTTGAAAGGGGTTACTTAAAAGACTGGGAAAATGTTTGCTGATTATTATACTTTGTGACTTTGTGACCACAAACACACACCTTGACATTGTGCCATAAATCAGGACCTCAAATTATTTTATAGAATCAACAGACCTTAATCTAGTGTACTAGCTTTGTATTATCTGATTTGTATTTATTGATAATGTCATGTCTCCCTTGATAACAGGACAGCGTATTACACAGCATACAGACAAGTCTACAGACAAGACTACCAGACGGTTTACAAGTGCTGTCCTGGATGGTCTCAACTCAACGGAGAGGCTGGCTGCTTGTATCGTAAGTCTTTCTCTTTTCTTCTATTGCTTCATATTACTGGGGTTTCCAGTGTTAAAGTATCACAACCACCTAATGTTTCAAATCAGCTTTTTGTTATCAGCATACAGAATATGTTTATTAGTACAGTACAAATGTAATCTTTCTTGGGAGAATGCTCGCTTACACAGGAGTCAAGGTTATACTCGATAGGCACGTGAGAGGATAGAAGGGTGCCTCAAACTCATCTCTCACCCTGGGTCAGGAGCCGCGGTAGTTGAGATAGCATTCAGGGAGAGGTTGTAAGGTCAAGAGGTACTTAGGCCATCCACTGACTGCACTGTGCAGCTGTTATGAGTCAATGTCAGGCCTTCCTCAGTGCAACAGTGTGACGTTCACAACCAACCGGACACTGGGCGAAAGCTCCAATGTGTTGAATCATGTTGAAAGCTTATAACCAACTGTTGACATTTTTGTTAAACCAGGTTTGCATTGCAATGTCTTGTTTTACATTCTACCAAAGACGACAATGAACTTACAGACATGTTAAAGTGTTGAGTGACCAGCAGACCTAATGCCCTATGCATCTGGCTCAACTACACTTGGCTCGACAGGGCTCCTTGCGTCCTGAGATGGTGTGGGTTTCTGCTGCCAGAGAGCGAGGGCATGGCTGGACAGGTGCTCCTCATTGTTCAGTTGGTTTTGCCAATTCCAATGTGCTGACTGCTTCCTGGTGTTGTTGTGGCTCCACAGTTGAATCTTGGCTCACGCTCACATAGTCATGCACCATATTCCCAGTCAGCGGACTCAGAGGTGTGGTAGTAACTGGTGGTAAAGGTTGGAGGCTTGCACCATGGACCCGAGTAAGAACTGGCTCCTGTGTCACAAATAGGGTTGCACATTTTGGGAATTATTCAGAGGTGGAAACTTTCCGTGGGACTTAACGGGAATATATGGGAATTAACAGGAATATATGGGAATTAACAGGAATATATGCAAATTAATTTTAATACCATGTAAATGTAGATGTTTTTTGCATTGGATATATTTACCATATCATATGGAGACAGAAACATGAACCTTTTACCTTATCATAAGTAGACATAATTGAAAAGTATTAAATCCTTCCAATAGAAATAAAATAAAAAATAAAGTTTCAAATTGAACTGTAATTAAATTAGTTGACTCTTCACATGGGATGATTTCACTGAACAACAAAAGAAAGGGAATATTGAATGATCCCCAATGATCCATTACATCTCCCAAAAACGTTTTCAACATACATCTGTAAAATGATAGTTTAGACACTAAAGCTTTGGTTGTCTTCCTCTCAGGCTTCCATATCTTCTCCCTGGACCTCCTCAATGTCCACCTCTTGAACATCAGACTCTGAGGCCTCATCTTCACTGTCACTTTCCAACCTTGTTGCGGATGGCTCGTTGTCAGGCTCAAAAAGCCTCAAATTTGCACGGAAGGCCACCAATTTTCAACCCTTGTATTGGTCAGCTTGTTGCGTGCTTTGGTGTGTGTGTTTCCAAACAAGGTCCAGTTGCGCTCTGAGGCGGCTGATGTTGGTGGGATTTGGAGGATGATGGAGGCAACAGGGGAAAGGGCCTCAGATCCCCAAAGTCCCTTCCACCAGGTGGCTGATGAGATATGTTGGCACGACTGCCATATTGGTATCTCCATCCCAAAGCTCTTGCTTGGAAGTGTACTTCGCCAGACTGCCAAGAAACTTGCCCTCATCCAGGCCAAGGCGGCGAGACACGGTAGTGATGACACCATAGCCCTTGTTGATCTCTGCACCAGACAGGATGCTGTTGGACCCCAGCATACTTGGGGTCCAACATGTACGCTGCAGCGTGTATGGCCTTCAGGCAGATGCATTTCAGAACTGCAGTTTCCTCTGCTTGGAGCAACAGTGAAGTGGGCAGGGCAGGGCAGTACAGATTTCTTCTCTTACACCTGCAAGCAGAGTCTGAACATTAGACAGGATGGCATTGTCTCCCTCAATCCGTGCAATGGCTACTGCTATAGGTTTCAGGAGTTTCAGGCTGCTTACCACTCTCTCCCAAAATACATCATCCAGGAGGATCCTCTTGATGGGGCTGTCCATATCGGCAAACTGTGATGTGGCCATTTCTTGGAGAGACTCTTTCACCTCTAGGAGACTGTCAAACTTGATGACAACACCACTCCAACGGGTGTTGCTGGGCAGCTTCAACGTGGTGCTCTTATTCTTCTCACTTTGCTTGGTGAGGTAGATTGCTGCTATAACTTGATGACCCTTCACATACCTAACCATTTCCTTGGCTCTCTTGTAGAGTGTATCCATTGTTTTCAGTGCCATGATGTCCTTGAGGAGCAGATTCAATGCATGAGCAGCACAGCCAATGGGGGTGATGTGAGGGTAGGACTCCTCCACTTTAGACCAAGCAGCCTTCATGTTCGCAGCATTGTCTGTCACCAGTGCAAATACCTTCTGAGGTCCAAGGCCATTGATGACTGCCTTCAGCTCATCTGCAATGTAGAGACCAGTGTGCCTGTTGTCCCTTGTGTCTGTGCTCTTGTAGGATACTGGTTGAGGGGTGGAGATAATAATTATTCCTTGCCACGAACATTCGACCACCCATCACACTTGAACTCTGTTGAACTCTGCATCCAGCAAATGAGTAGATAAAGCATGTCTGGTTGGAGGGGTGTATGCTGGATGAAGAACATTCAGAAATCTCTTCCAATAAACATTGCCTGTGAGCATCAGAGGTGAACCAGTTGCGTACACAGCTCGAGCAAGACATTCATCAGCATTTCTCTGACTACGTTCCTCCATTGAGTCAAGAAAACTTCTGAGCTGCTATCGATAAAGTTTCTGAGTCATAATCTTCACCTCGAATAGAAGTAGAGGGGCTTTTGTCAGAGGTTGCTTGTTGTGAGCGCTGAGGGGACTTTATGCACTTGGCCAGATGATTCTGCATCTTTGTTGCATTCTTCATATATGATTTGACACAGTATTTGCAAATATACACCAGTATTTGCAAATATACACAGTGTCACGCCCTGATCTGTTTCACCTGTCTTTGTGCTTGTCTCCACCCCCTCCAGTTGTCGCTCATCTTCCCCATTATCCCATGTGTACTTATACCTGTGTTTTCTGTTTGTCTGTTGCCAGTTCGTCTTGTTTGTCAAGCTTACCAGCGTTCGTCCTGTCAGCTCCTGTCTTTTTCCCTGCCTCTCTCATCCTCCTGGTTTTTGACCCTTGCCTGTCCTGACCTTGTACCCGCCCGCCTGACCACTCTGCCCGTCCCGGACCCTGAGCCTGCCAGCCGTCCTGTACCTTTGTCCCACCTATGGATTATTGACCTCTGCTTACCCTGACCCTGAGCCTGCCTGCCGTCCGGTACCTTTGCTCCACCTCTGGATTACTGAACTCTGCCTTTCCCTGACCCGGAGCCTGCCTGCCTTGACCTGTCATTTGCCTGCCCCTTAAAATAAACATTGTTACTTCACACGGTCTGCACTTGGGTCTTACCTTGATTCCTGATACACAGCTTTTCTTTCTACATTAGCTGCAGTGAAATGTTTCCACACATCAGACAGTGCCCATGGTATTTCCTGTAAAGATTAGAAAAAAAATTGTAAAAAACCCCAAATAAAATTCCTTGAACAGATAAATAGTTAAGCAGTTAAATTGAACAACTCCTTTGTAAGATAAATGTTTTAAAATTAAACATGTATGGAAACAGGTGAATTAACACTCCTCAGTTAGCAGGCTCAAGCAAGCTAAAACCCACATGGTAGCAAAAACTAACTAGCAGAAATTGTTAACAAGTTAGAAATGATTTAAACACACTTTGCTGTAGGCTACTATTTATTAGTTAACCAAAAATCATGTATGTCATGTAAAATATATTCACCCCGCGCAGTATTGTAATCAAAACTTACCAGAAAGCATGAAGTCCTTGGCTCAGACAGTGTAGTAGTGTGGCCTCAATAGCATCTCATTAGTGTGCAAGATCTTGAGAATCAGCTGTACATGTGATGGAAGAGTGCACTGGACATGTGATGGAAGAATGCACTGTGATTGCAGAGGGTTGCAATTCCATTGAATAGTGGATAGTTTAACCACAATATGCCACAAGACCTAGAATTGCCTTATGTGTATCCCACAAAAAAGGTTCACTGTTATAAGCTAACTTTTTTGATGAATTTAAGTAAAATACCCCAAATTCCCGGGCTTAACTTCCCATGGAAAATTTCCGGGAAAATTCCAGAAATTTACCAGAAAGTTTCTGACCCTTTGCAACCCAAGTCACAACCAACAAACCAGTGGCGACCTGTCATTCAGTGCAGGTGATTTTGAGCCCCAACTGTTTAGCTAATATATAGTACCAGACACAAGGCTTTTTCTTTATTTGTACTATTTTCTACATTGTAGAATAATAGTGAAGACATTAAAACTATGAAATAACACATATGGAGTCATGTAGTAACCAAAAAAGTGTAAAACAAATCAAAATATATTTAATATTTTAGATTCAAAGTAGCCACCCTTTGCCTTGATGACAGCTTTGCACACTCTTGGCATTCTCTCAACCAGATTCACCTGGAATGCTTTTCCAACAGTCTTGAAGGAGTTCCCACATATGCTGGGCATTTGTTGGCTGCTTTTCCTTCACTCTGCGGTCCAACTCATCCCACACCATCTCAATTGGGTTGAGGTCGGGTGATAGTGGAGGCCAGGTCATCTGATTCAGCGCTCATTCACACTCCTTCTTGGTCAACTAGCCCTTACACAGCCTGGAGGTGTGTTGGGTCATTGTCCTGTTGAAAAACAAATGATAGTCCCACTAAGCGCAAACCGGATGGGTGCTGCCATTAAGTTACAATCACGTTATATCTACAGTAGCTTTGAATGGACTGGCAACATCATACTTTCAAAATCTTAGATGGAAGCTAGCAGTCATCATCATGAATCAAGTCAACAATCTACCGGCAAATCCTTTTCAATCGTTGTCATATGAAGAGAAATTACGAAGAGAAATTATAGATCAAATTTATCGGTGCTCATTGGCTATAAACATTACACAACAAGTTCGCAAATTCAACAATGAGTGGTTTGGAAGAAATCGGTGGCTAACTGCAAGTATTGCAAAGCAATCGCAAGCCAGCTATTCAGTGGATTGGGGGTGTGGTCCAAGTCTGGGTTTAAGGGTCTCTTTTCCAAGCTTAAACGGATAAACATTCAACACCATGGGCCAGAAAAGGTTGAATACATTGGCCATGCTGTCATTCCAGCATGACTTCTGCCGCGTTCAAAACAACTGGAAACTCGGAACTGGGAAATCTCAGACTTCAGTGAGTCGAAGACAACTGTGAACTGGGAAAAACAAGCTCCGACTGGGAAAATGCATTTTAAACAGTCATCCAATTCGGAATTCCAAGTCGGGAACTCTGGCCTCTTTCTAGAGCTCCAACCTAAAGGTCATTAATGTCATGATTCAACCTTGTTTTTTTACAAGTTCACAGTTGTCTTGAAAGCTCCATAAATCCAGAGAATGTCAGACTTTGATGACAAAGTTTGATGACAAAATTTGCCCATGAAGGACCGCCACGCCACCTTCCTGTTCAAAAATGTATTGTATGCTGCTGCATAAATTATGTAATTTCCCAGGGAGATACATTGTGGAGAGGTTGGAGTCTGTTTGATTGAGTGTGTGGACAGGTGTCTTTTATACAGGTAACGAGTTCAAACAGGTGCAGTTAATACAGGTAATGAGTGGAGAACAGGAGGGCTTCTTAAAGAAAAACTAACAGGTCTGTGAGAGCCGGAATTCTTACTGGTTGGTAGGTAATCAAATACTTATGGCATGCAATAAAATGCAAATTAATTACTTAAAAATCATACAATGTGATTTTTGTTTTAGATTCCGTCTCTCACAGTTGAAGTGTACCTATGATAAAAATTACAGACCTCTACATGCTTTGTAAGTAGGAAAACCTGCAAAATCGGCAGTGTATCAAATACTTGTTCTCCCCACTGTATGTATACTGTAGCTAAGAAAGTAATACTAAGTAAATGTTTTGTAGTAAACTGTTAGTAGCCCATGTATCTCACCCTAATATTTTGGTCGATTTTCCCCTCATAATTTAACCTACTGTTCTGACTTGGTGGTTTACATGTAGTCTATAGCCTGTTTTAGAGAAGAGTCATCATCGAATATTGTAAGAGCTTTCATTGCCTGCTTATATGCACCCTTTATTTATCCTACGGTTCTGACTTGGTGTACAGGGAGAATACTGTAAGCACAGCCTATGTTCTGAATTCTGTCGCTGTACATTTCAAAAGTGCTGAATAAATAGTTATATTGACTTTATCCGTCCTAGCTCGCTCATTATTGCCTCTTATACACTGCCAGATAAGGCTCTGATGGCCATGTGTAGCGGTGGTAAGGCTTTGACTCTGTGACTCTGCTGTTGGGACAGCTTTATGTATGCCTTAACAGTGTGTGGGCACCGTTTGTCACCGTTATAGTCCAATTAAATTATTGTTTAGTGTTGTGCCGTGGCATTGCTGGCATGCATCATTTTTTGTGGGGGTAGGGGGTTTGCCCCACTAAGATTTGCATGCTTAAATTGCCACTGCAACCAACCCTCGTCTGGGGGCAAGAAACAATGACTATCAACCCAGAATAGAGAGTCGAACTGCAAATGAACAGAAAATAGTCAAGAAGAAAACATTACAATGAGTCTAAAGAGAATCTCCCCAAATCTAATCCTTTGGTGATGAATGGGAGGCTTCTGGGGATCTGCTGGGCTAGGTGCCACGGTAACAGGAGAGCACAGTTTCTCTAGGGCAGTGGCTGAGGCTGGGTTAGCTCTGTTGCTGAGGCTGCATGAGGCGGGCAAGGGGCATAAGACTGGGGCTGGGGGTGAGTCTGCTGCTTGGCCTTGTGCTGAACATCTCTGTATAGACAGGCTTATCCCCAAGCCAGTGAGACCTGGCAGGGCCCTTTGATGGGATTTTACAGCCTCTGATCGGCATCGCGTAACCTGCATACTTCAGAGAGCATCCCTGGCAAAGCCCCCGTAAACAGTGTGGGCATCACTATCCCTACCAGTCTTCATCCCCTGTGTCCAGGCCCCGGGACCACCCTGTATGCTGTATCTAGCCTCCTCTCACGCCCGTGGAGCATGGTAATGTCTGGGACAGGCGCTGGTGGGAAGAGGCTGGGATGGGCTGAGGGGGCAAGAGATGATCCCCTGGATGTGCCTTTCAGCAGGGTCTCATTATGGGGTCCATGCTTTCCTCAAAGACCTCTTTGTCTCTGGTTAGAAGGTTACAGTATTAAATTATCCAGGGAAGCATTAGGCTGTCTGCTCAACCCCTGAGATTTGGTTTGTTTTAAAACACCACACAAAGAAACGTCCTAACAGGCATTCCCCAGCGCTGCCTAGTGTCTCCCTCACTAAGCTGGGTTTTGTTTTTCTTCTGCGTGACAATGTCGGCTCTCTTCGACGCACGGCTGGGCTTTTATCTCCGTAACTTAAGACGTGGCAGTACTTTGAGACGGGAAAAACTAATCACCCTTTTCTCTGAGACATTGAACCAGGATAAAAGGAAGCTCACACCCTCTCTCGCTCTCACACACTTAGGCCTGTGCTATCTCCAGTGTTCTTCATTCAACACAATTCAATCTATAGGACAGTGCATTTGACATCCAAGGAGACAGATCAGCTTTTTAGCAGAAACCGTAAAACATACAGCTTTAGTAAAGCCTCTGAAAACCCCAGAGATTGAAATGAGAATGTTGTGCATTAAGATAGTGATTAAGTGTCTGGCATCTGTGAGATGTGTGCGTGCATGTGTGTGTGTGGTGCGGGTTCCTTTACTCTAATAAAAAGTGATTGTAAGCTAATTAGACTAATGACCAGTGATTATTGTGAGACAACTGAGCGGAATGAAGTCACATCATGTCGAAAAACAGCCCGGCACAGTGATGAGCAGCCATGCTAACAGCCCCCTTTCCAACCCTCTGTCTATCCCCCCCTCTCTTCTCCTTTTGGCTTACTTCTATCGTCCTCCTTCTCTCCCCATCTCTCGCCCATATACAGTCCAGCTGTTCACTTTCGCTGTGGGCATTTTCCGACTTGCTGGCTCCACTTGTTGAGTTCTCCCTCACCCTCTGCTAAGAGATACTCTTATTTTGTCATATTTAAGGATTGAGAATTGTAAAACAATTGAAATATTTTGGTTTATTGTCACGGCTCCTTCTCTGTCCCTCCCCTTCCTCCCTTTTCCTAGTCGTTTTATTCCCTGCCTTCTAATCCTGATTTCAGATAGTGTGGGACAAGCATCCTATTGACATGACATAGTTGGGATTCTTAGACTGAAGTATCAGATGGCAGATGGTAGCCATTGCATGTAATCAAAGTTAAAGTGCAGACCTAATGGATTTAGAAGACACCCTCTTTTCCCAGTACATGCGATAAAACCCAACATTTCGGTTGCATAGGCCTGTTTTGACTGAGAATCCTGTAGTGGTGCAAGCAATAGGAACCTTTCCCACAAGGAGTGGGATCTGTGCACACTGACATGTGTTCTAACTGGCTTGAATTCCATTTGCCACTGTTTTTCCAAGTCAAGTGCACATGGAAGTACATGCAAATGCTTCATTTGGTTTATCCATTGAAATAGGTTTCTTTTTGTGTTTTTGAAAAGCACCAATTGGCTTGATGACTATCTGACTCTCCTGAGGGTTAAAGTCCTTCTTTTGGTTCAATCCCAATACCCCCCCCCCCCCCCCCAGCCCTCCCCCTTGTTTTCGAGTGTCCCTCGGTGGGGGAGTGGCACTCAAATGGAGCAACTAGTGGTAGGGAGAGCTAATTTCAGGCCTAGGGAATGGGACATCACTGCATCAGCCAACGGATACCAATCAATTAATTGACGACAAGCCTTGTTTTTCACAATGCCTCTACTGGTGGCGGTACTTGCTAATGGTGCTTCTTGAGACTTCCGTCCACATCTCCATTCTAAGGTCCATTCAAAAAGCTAAGTGTTTATCCCCAGCGAGTGGCCACTGGCTGGAGAATGGACTGGGACGGTCAAGAGTGGAAGCGGGCAGTTATGTTGATTGACGGCAACAATTAGTTTTGTGACAGGATGAGGAGCGGGGACAATGGCGCCACCAGTTTGAGCCCTCGTTAACTGCTGAATGGGAACTGGCCTCCTTTTGTGGCGGGAAAGACCAGGCAGGCGGATGTACACTTGAAGCAGGCCCAGTAACAGGACGAGGAGATTGGCTGTCCATGGGTGGTCTTTGTGTCTGTGTGGAGAAACACTGCATCCTGGGAACAACTATGTCACTGGTCAAAGACATAAACAAACGTACATAAACAGGCCGGCTGTCCAACCAAGGCATGGCATGGTGTCTCAGTGTCACAGGGACCAAGCTCATTGTCTTGGGATGTTTTCATTTGGGTTTTACATGTCCATGGTAAACACAGTGTATGAAAAGCAGGAGTGTCAAATGTACCTCAAATATCCTCCACACAGACAAAGATCATGCATCCAGTACTATTAGTGTAAGATGAGGCAGAGAGCCACAGGGTGAATGAATGGAGATGTGAGTCTAGTACTGGTTATCAGGGTGAATGAATGGAGATGAGTCTAGTACTGGTTATCTTGACACAGTTCTGTGATGTGACCAACACTCCCAGACAGTGAGACATTCTGATCCATTCAGTTTAGCCACCAGGTTTTTCCACTTCACATGCAGTCTGCATATCCTACCTTAAGAGATTTCCCTATTCAGAGAAATCCATCAAATACATACTAAGATAAGTGATTTAGGATACAGGCTTGAAATATTTTAATGGTAAATGACAAGAGATTTTATGCAAAGCAAGGATAATTACACATTTTTGGAATGCCCAGGAACCATTTCTGAGTGACATTTAAAGTTGTTCTGATGACGAGGACCATCTGACTGCCCCTGGCCTGGCTCCTGTGAGAACCCTTTGCTTTGGCACATGTATCTGCAAAGCAGAACATGCCTTGCTGCCTCAAACTACAGTGCTGCGCTCCGTGCGTACCGATTACTAACCCAAACAGTTGGCGGCTGGGGCTTTTGTGCCTAACAATTACATTAAGTCTGCTCCCCCTCTTTCTCACTCTGGGCGTTAAACAGATCGACACAGCCTAAACAAGCAGAGCCTTATCGTAGACTATAGAGAGAAACTGCCTATGTTGTGATGTGTAGGCCCTGTCAGAGGCTGAGCTGGTGATACCTGCTCCTTGGACTCCAGGGTCCATCCGGTAGCGGTGCGACTCACTTACCTCCCTTTGTGGGCTCTATTTGAGCAAACCTAACGCAATGGTAAATCATAGCGCTTATAGGTTCAGGGTTGTGTCAAACATTTGTGCTATTTTCACAACCGGAATTATGGATGCAGTAGCTGGCAGTGGTACGAAAGGGCTGGGTTTTGATTAATAAACAAGTTGTGGGTGTGTTAGGCTTGGTCCCTCACTGGCCAATCAGAACGTGCTCCATAGCTAATTATGTAGTTGCTTCAAGTTATATATTTATGGTCTTTTAGGCATTGCGTTGTCATCAACTCTGATTCTAATGTTAGACCATTATAGCCTAGTTCGTTAAATAGCCTGCCCCATATTTGCTAAATATGTTGAACATGTTTGCAGTCCACATTGTTGTAATTGCTTTTCTTCAATATGGAAATACTTTGTTAAACACGGGCTATAGCATTCACACTGATATATGGCCTAGGCCTACTGTAAATTATAGTCTGAACATGGACATGCCAAATGTAGTCAATAAGCACAATTAAATTCAGTAGACTATTGATAAGGCCTAGAAAGACTGTATAATTCAAATCAAAACTAAACAACACCTTATTTTAAAGAGGCTTAATACAGTTACATGCACCATAATTGCTCCCCGTGGGCAGGCAGGGTAGGCTATGCTTGGTTTTTAATCAAATTAAACAAAATGGGGGGAAACCAATAGTTTTTTGTTTGTTTCAAAATACGAGATTCACCAGCACAAAATGTGCATTTCTGCACCATTGGCACTGTACGTCCTGACTGGATAGACTGCGCTTCCGCTCTCAAAATCCATGCTATTATTAACTGTGTTACCGTTAAGACCTGCTTTTTATGGGTCTTAAAACTTCCAATTAGCACTGCACGAAATTGTTACTTTTGTGCTTGTTTTTAGGGTCACACCTCAACTATTGGCACCAGGGGTTGGAACCCAAATGATTTTCCAATCGTTCCTTTCCGAACAGAACCCCTACTTCTTTTGGTTCCGTTCCACTGTTCCGACAAGCATAATAAAGTTCTGATCCGTTCGAACTCCAAAAAAGTAACCGTTCATATTGTTCCTTTTCATAATTTTTTTATTACCTGTAAAATCAACATTGTTTTTACATTTAGCTCATTATTTTATCCTAATTTACCCCAATAATTAGCACAGATAGAGCAGCTTGCTATGGAACAGGAAAGCTGGTTGTTAAACGTATTTAATTGGTCAGATATGTGCAGGGTCTCAAAATTTGAAAATAACGTTTCTGTTCTGGAACACTAGCGATCACTTTATTTCTGTTCTGGTTCTGTTCCTCTAAATGTTTTGTTATTTTCTGGTTTTCGGTTATTTTCTGTTCCCTCAACTGGTTCCAACCCCTGATTGCCACCCCTCCCACCTCACGCAAGCGAGCTGATGTTAGACAGGTAAATTGCTGAACCTGGCATCAG
This sequence comes from Salvelinus namaycush, assembly GCF_016432855.1. NCBI lineage: Eukaryota > Metazoa > Chordata > Actinopteri > Salmoniformes > Salmonidae > Salvelinus > Salvelinus namaycush. The sequence goes on from NC_052326.1 coordinate 23,478,053, forward strand.
GGCTGGAAAATACCAGTGCGCCAGTTTTTACATGACGAAATTGCAAACTGACGTGAGTTTTACACTTGCGCCTCCTTAGCGAAAATAGAGCCCTCTGTCTCTGTGGAAGCAGCTAATCCCCTCAGACAAGGTGTCTTTGTAACAGAGTGAAGGCAATCACAGAGACAGATGAGAGTGAGTCTTACGCCGTTCGCCACACTGCACGGCAAGTTAAGGAATTATTTCAAGGGAGATTAAGCAGTGTAAGGGGCAGGGAGTGGCCAGCAAGAGCCAAAATGCCCTCCCTAGTTAGCTGCCAAAAAAGTCTGTCTACCATTTATGGAGGGGGAAAAAGACAATCCCCTTGTTTGCCTTGTGGCATTTTGAAAACTTCAGGTTTGTTTGACCCCTTGTTTCCTTGCCAGTGGTTTTCTCAGGTCGTTAAAGAAGTGGCTACTTGTTAAACATAAAATAATGTTGCTTCCTATAGTCATGTAATTTTGCTTTCAGCACCTCATAGCCTGGTCAGAACAGCAGTAATCCTACTGTACGCTCTACTGTAGATACAGCAGAACAGAGTGTGGGGACATGAAAGTCACTTTACGATTAGATTACAGGGATATACAGTCATTGATTTCACAGCAGGTTCTCACCAGGTCTGCTGAGCCAGCCTCTTACTAACTTGCATTGCTAGTGGTTACAGTACTTCCAATGGAGATCGGTGACAGAACCATCTGTTTTCTTTAGAGGAATTGCTCTATGTTTCCATTTTCCCGTCACTGTCTCCTCTCCTGCTGATGTCACCCACCTGTGGGATGTGAGTAAGATGAATGGCTGTTCGTTATGAAGCTGTCCAGAATTGAGAGGAGCTGCTGTTTCTATGACACACGGCAGCTATAGCTAGAGAAACCACCTGTCGAGATCACGACATACAATTACATATTGGACATATCCTTAGGCAGAATGTTAATTTAATTTGGTTATAATTGTTTTTCGAGGAAGGTATTTATAGACTGCCAAACCCTTTTCTCCTTTTGTTGTAGCTTAAAAAAAACTTGAATATCTTGTCAATCATTTTTATTGCTAATGTTGAACTGTGCACCACCTCTGATCTTTGTTTGTTATGTCGTTACTGCTAATAACGGGCTCATATATGGCTTCAAAAAGGAAAGGGATTGTGAATTGGTCTTCCAGTTGCCAATTGGATTAGATGAGCAATGAAATGCATTTTGGTAGACACTACATCTCTATACCTGAGGAAGGATGGGAGGAGAGCGGGCATTCCTGCCATGATTAGGTGATTTTACATCTCCGTCTGAGCCTAATTCCTGCCAGTGCCAATATGGGTGTGAGCAAACACAAGCGCCAATCCTTCTAAGAGGATAGCAGTTTGTCAATTGACTACACCCTGCTTAACGCATGCACACACACACACACACACACACACACACACACACACACACACTAGCTTGGAGGTGAAGGAGAGAGAGGATGTGAGTTATGTGACTGTATGGAATGCGATGCCTACACCTCTGTGCAGGATTCACGTGGCTAGGCTACCCAGTGGTTTGAGGTGTTTTCTTATTCCCCCCTAGATTCCACAAATTTCACACGTCTTAATGAGAGAAGGAATTTGACTCTGGGGATTTAACTCGATTTAACCATTCTCTGTCCTAGATCGATTCACCCTGTGGCTCTCTGCCCCATCTTACACTAATAGTACTGGATGCATGATTTTTGTCTGTGTGGAGACATGGGCCATATGTTCAGTTTCAGGGCAGATCGCTATGTGACCTTACTATACCAGTTTTTATAGATGGTCATATGGTATTACATGAGAACGCTCTTGCGTAAGATCCTTACACATGCCAGTGAGAGAGAGATGGGGGTGGGGGGTTGACTACTGTATGTCCTTCAGCAGAGATTTAGCCTGTTTCTCTCACTCAGGGATAAATCATCTCAGCTGATTCATTTCCCCCCAAAAAACATTCAGATGAAGGGGTTTTCACCTGGCAACGTGCCTGACATCCACCCTCCTTCTTAAAGGGAGCTAACTGGTGGAGGGAGCCTTTTAGTGTGGTTTGTGTAACATCAGGAGCATCAAATTCCCTTTGCAATCAGGTGTTAACAGGGTGCTGACGAGGCCCTGATAGAATGAGGTCAAACTGTCCTGGACTGCAAATGTTGACATCCTGTGACAGCACCCAGGTGTTTCTGCTCCTCTCATCTCTTCTCTTTCTTTCTCTCCATCTCTCACCCTGTCCATCCCATCCCGGTGCTGTTCTCCAGCGGTGTGCAGCTACGGCGTGTGCTTCAACGGGGGCCAGTGTCGACAGGGATCCCGCTCCAGCTCCCAGCTCTGTGATTGTCCTGCTGGCTTCAATGGGCCCAGTTGCCAGTATGGTGAGTACAACACTATCTGTTTAATGTAGTTCATACAGTATGTCCTGCTGTTCCTGTCTGTGTCTGTATGTATCTCTGGCCCCCCTCCATCTACTTCCATTATACAAGCCCTGTTGAACTACTTCTACCTTATCACTAGCAGACAGCATTTACAGTATCACACTGTGCTATAATAACAGTGCTTCACACACAGTGAGTAGGCAGTAGTAAGTAGAGCAGGCATCTTATGAGCAGGGAAACTGAAAATCGATTGAAAAGGAGAGCATTTTGTCAATTGATTAAAAACACATTTCTGTTTATTCTACCTCAGATAAGTGTTATTATATCAACCCAATCTCTTCGCATTCTCACTGAACTCAACTTGAGTGATCACATTTCCCTACGAATGAATGGGAATCTCCTTACATCAACAGTTGCCATGTTGCCATGATGTTATCATCAGCAGTGTGGAAGTCAAGCCGTTGAAGCAGTGCGTTAGAGTGGAGGATGTTGTTGTTTTTCTGACCACTACGCACGACAGGAAATTCCTTCAAGAGCTTGGCTTTCACCAGAGTCGCCTGTCTCTCATACAGTCCAGGGCTTCTCAGACACCCTAGATTGGTGGCCAACATCGGCACTCCCCCAAGTTCAAAGGTACAGGAAGTGCAGAACAATAGGAGTCCCCTTTATGAAGTGCCCTAACAAGACCCAGCCCAGTCTGTCTGGGATCTCACAGCTCTCTCACAAGATGTTAAACACGCCAACAACAGATGACAATCACACAGGGCTTTCCTCTGTAGGGGCAGGTCCAGTACTGATATACTTACTGCAAGCTGTCTACAATGGCTGATCTGATAGCTTCCATCTGTCTGTCTGCTTAAGCTGGAGACTCTGGGAACACACATTCTCAATGAGGTGTGAGCACAGCTGGAGACCATTTGGTGGGTGCTGTCACAGGGCTGAGAGGGACTGAGGTGGTCTGTGGAATATACAGGGCACGCACACGCTGTATTCAAAGCCCATTGAGATATGCTGCTTGGTAGGAGGAGTAAGATGACCTCTCAAGGGTCTTTAAGGGTCCAGGGTTAACATTCTACATAGTGGTCACAGCTAAATTGTATCTAAAGAACAGTGAAAAGTCCCAGTACAGCATAGACATCTATGTGCTTTGATGTGGTTGTTCAGTGTGAGAGGAGATGCAGGCCTCCTGTGATCCTCCCTGTAGCTGCTCATCCGTTAGTCAGACCTGGACTCTGCATCCCAGAGGGCTGTGGTGAGAACGCATACCTCGCTGACAGACATGATGTATTATGGGATGAAGTGTGGAGGCGAGGACCCAGCCCTCCTCCAGCCCTGCTCCCTTTATCCCAGGGCTCTCACTCCACAGCCACCTGACAGAGAAAGGAGAGCCTGCTGCTGAAGACCTGACTCCTTTGTGAAAATGATCCTGGAAAAGGCAGACAATCCAAATCCCATCTTTCAACCTGCTCTGTCTCTTTGTTTGATCAAGCTATTCTGAGCTCAGCCGTGTTCTGTGATTTCACTGAAATACACTCACTGCTTAGTGTCTCTCCTATCTCTGTGATGGCCAGACGTTTTTTTACTCCTCAGCTCTGAGAACAAGGTTGCAGACTGTTAGGGGCCCTCATTTAAAAATATATATATTTCACCTTTATTTAACCAGGTAGGCTAGTTGAGAACAAGTTCTCATTTACAACTGCGACCTGGCCAAGATTAAGCAAAGCAGTTCAACACATACAACAACACAGGAATAAACAAACATACAGTCAATAATACAGTAGAAAAAGTATATATACAGTGTGTGCAAATGAGGTAGGATAAGGGAGGTAAGGCAATAAATAGGCCATGGTGGTGAAGTAATTACAATATAGCGATTAAACACTGGAATGGAATGGTAGATAAGACTGGAGAGTGTGTACTTTGTGTGTTGGATGTATGAGTAAATGGTTAGTCTGGTGTGAAGCAGCATGTCGCTTGCCTTGCCCCTGCTGATCCATCTTTTGAAGGACAGAGGGAGGGTTAAACATCAGGAAATAATCAACTCAGGCCATTCACAGGGACTCACTGGGGGTCCCCTGCTGCTCTCTCTCTCTGTCTGTCAGCCTCTCTGTTTAACGTCAGAGGAGACACCAGCAGCTAGCTAGCTATCCCCCCTCCAGCTCCCCTTCCTCCCCTTCCTCACACACACGTAAAGACTTGCCGCCATTGTTCAGGGTGGTGAGTGATAGCTGTCGTCAATGTGCACCCAGGGGCCTACTGTAGCTGGCGGACAGTTATGCAGAAGACCCCCGTCCTACTATTAGGCTATTAGCCCATGAATGGAGCGGCAGTTACATTGCCATGTGATTGGCACCGAATGGACCACTGGCCTAGGTGCGTGCACCACAATTGGTTCTGGCTGACCTAAAGCAACCCCTACAGTGGCAGGAGTTCTACATAAAGAGTTTCTTTCCAAAATGCTATATATCCATTTTCAGAAATGTTGGTAAATTAGCTTTTATTTTTTAAAGAACTTATGAAAGAGATTGGGATTTTTTCACTATCTAATCATGGCATGGGGTTGTTCAATGACATGCATGTATTTTTCAGAGAGACAAATAAACATATTTTGTTGCAAAACGCTATATACAGTTGAAGTCGGAAGTTTACATACACTTTATTTGAAGTCATTAAAACTCGTTTTTCAACCACTCCACAAATTTCCTGTTAGCAAACTATAGTTTTGGCAAGTCGGTTAGGACATCTACTTTGTGCATGACACAAGTAAATTTTCCAACAATTGTTTACAGACAGATTGTTTCACTTATAATTCACCTCTGTGGATACCAGGGGTGCAACTTTCACTGGGGATGGGGGGATGTCCCCCTCATATTCTGAAATTGCATTTTTGTCCCACCCAGTTTTATCATTGGAATGTGATACAAAATGAGGCAATGGTGTGCTTTAGGACCATGTGGACGCCTTCGAGCGGTCGGGTAAGATGTTTGGAGTGTTTATCCGACTGGATGTCCCCCCACTTCTAAACCAAAGTTGCGCCCCTGGTGGATACTATCCTGTGTCCTGTTTGCAGGCTGTTATTATGATTCAAGTTTCTGTTGTGGTGATCATGCTTTCTCAGAACTGTCAGACTGGTGCACTTTGTGTCATCACATGTTCACACATAAGCTGAGAAACATTGTTGCGGGATACAAGTGTTGTGTTGCCTGATGCATACCAACACTCTGTACTGAGATTCACTCAGCGTTTAATTACTGTCTCTTCCTCTCAGCATTTTGTCTGTGAATTCCTTCCTTTGGCATGCGATGGCGTGCGGTGGGATGTGATTCTCTGTTGCCTGTTGCGTTGTGGTTCCTCTGTGTTTGTCAGTGTGGTGTGTTTCTGTATTGAGGGGACTATTTAGTGGTGTTCCACTCTCAATACAAGTCTGCTGTGGCAGATGTGTGTTTTGCAGTTCCAGTTCTATTGTACTACAGTATATATATTTAGCATTGCTTAATGTACATGTTTAGTGTAAACATTACTATGATGCCCTGTGGCAGTGGATGATGACAGTCATCATAGTAATTTTTACATTAAACATGTGCATCAAACACATATCTTTATTTTTACATCCATTGGTGCCACATAATGCTAACATAAACGTTACCTGTCAGAATCACTTCTGATCGCTTACATCAGGGGTTGGAAACGGTTCAGGGAACAGAACTGACGAAAACTGAAAAATAACATACTTTTTTGAGAAACGGAAACAGAACCGGGAACGAACGGGATCTCTAGTGTTCCAGAATATAACTTTTATTCTGAAATCTTGAGAACCGTTTGTTCTTTTTCTTCCAAAAATATTCCTAATGAAGTTATGATGATAGTAATACACTTTTTTAAAATGTTATTTTTATTTCACCTTTGTTTAACCAGGTAGGCTAGATAACTAGCAAGTTAAACTTAGGTGTCGCGTTAACACAGAATTCATTTTTTATGCAGGAAAAAATATAAAACACATAGGAAATATCTAAAATGCTTCTGTTGCACTTCTCCACTCAGATGAGAATTCACAAACTGGCGTTCTATCAGCAGACAGCGCTCTGACTGATGTGGAGCTACTTTTCTCTGGTACTTTTCTCAGTGTAGCCAACCTACTTTTCTTTGGTAAAATTCAAGATGAACTTTAAGCAAAAGATTAGGAAATCGTAGCTGGCTACATTATTTATATGATGAACATTCTAAAAAGATACCTTGCTGTTTCATTGTTAGCTCATTTACTTGTGTGGCTGCCAGCCAAATAGCGTTGCTATGAAATTTAAGCTATTTTCGTCTGAATGAGTTGCACTGATGTATTTTCTGGGAAGGGAAACTATAGTTGCACGTCCCTGATCACTCTATTGAAAAAAACACTGTTGACTTTCAATATAAAACACAACACTGTCAATACGCAGCTGGACTCACCTGCTCCCACTATTTACAAACAAACACATGACTGGCTCATCTGTTCTGGGAAGCTATGGCAAACTTCATAATGTAAAAATGAGGTTGATTTTGTGGGTAGAAAAAATAAATGACAAAAAGGAACTATATGTCCATTACTTTTGGGGTTCTAACCAGTTCAGTTTATTATGCTGGTTGGAATGGAACAAAATAAATAGGGGTTCTGCTTGGAACGGAATGTTTGGAAAATAATGGTTCATCACTTTTTGATCGGCCAGCTGGATTAATTAAATGAATGCATGTGAAACCACCATTTGCCAAAATAATCAGGTATTTACCTAGTTGTGTCATACAAAAACCGTTGGCCATAAACAAACATAAAAAATTGTCAGCTGAAAATATTTTAACTAACTAACTAATATATTAACTAACTCTTCAGTCAGTCCAATTATGCTCCACCCGAAGCCCTATATCCCCTTGTGGACAGTGTCAGTTGGTGCAATTTGTGTGTGTGTGTGTGTGTGTGTGTGCGCGCAGTTGAAGTCGGAAGTTTACATACACCTTAGCCTTTCATCACATTCCCAGTGGGTCAGAAGTTTAAATACACTCAATTAGTATTTGGTAGCATTGCCTTTAAATTGTTTAACTTGGGTCAAACGTGTCGGGTAGCCTTCCACAAGCTTCCCACAATAAGTTGGGTAAATTTTGGCCCATTCCCCCTGACAGAGCTGGTGTAACTGAGTCAGGTTTGTCGGCCTTCTTGCTCACACACGCTTTTTCAGTTCTGCCCACAAATTTTCTATAGGGTTGAGGTCAGGGCTTTGTGATGGCCACTCCAATACCTTGACTTTGTTGTCCTTAAGCCATTTTCCACAACTTTGGAAGTATGCTTTGGGTCATTGTCCATTTGGAAGACCCATTTGCTAACAAGCTTTAACTTCCTGACTGATGTCTTGAGATGTTGCTTCAATATATCCACATAATTTCCCTACCTCATGATGCCATCTATTTGGTGAAGTGCACCAGTCCCTCCTGCAGCAAAGCACCCCCACAACAGAATGCTGCCACCCCCATGCTTCACGGTTTGGATGGTGTTCTTTGGCTTGCAACCCTCCCCCTTTTTCCTCCAAACATAACGATGGTCATTATGGCCAAACAGTTCTATTTTTGTTTCATCAGACCAGAGGACATTTCTCCAAAAAGTCCGATCTTTGTCCCCATGTGCAGTTGCAAACCGTGGTCCGGCTTTTTTATGGTGGTTTTGGAGCAGTGGTTATGTCGTTATAGGACTCGTTTTACTGTGGATATAGATACTTTCGCACCTGTTTCCTCCAGCATCTTCACAAGGTCCTTTGCTGTTGTTCTGGGATTGATTTGCACTTTTCGCACCAAAATACATTAATCTCTAGGACACAACGTGTCTCCTTCCTGAGCGGCATGACAGCTGCGTGGTCCCATGGTGTTTATACTTGCGTACTACTGTTTGTACAGATGAACGTGGTACCTTCAGGCATTTGGAAATTGCTCCCAAGGATGAACCAGGCTTATGGAGGTCCATTTTTTTTCTGAGGTCTTGGCTGATTTCTTTTGATTTTCCCATAATGTCAAGCAAAGAGGCACTGAGTTTGAAGGTAGGCCTTGAAATACATCCACAGGTACAAATGATGTCAATTAGCCTATCAGAAGCCTCTAAAGCCATGACATCATTTTCTGGAATTTTCCAAGCTGTTTAAAGGCACAGTCAACTTAGTGTATGTAAATTTCTGACCCACTGGAATTGTGATACAGTGAATTATAAGTGAAACAATCTGTCTGGAAACAATTGTTGGAAAAATAACTTGAGTCATGCACAAATTATTTTTTTGAGGTCACTCTCTTTTCAATGGATTTTCATTGGGAATCCAGATTTCTAAGCGACTTTCTTGCAGTTCCTATCGCTTCCACTGGATATCAACCGTCTTTAGAAATTGATTGAGGTTTTTCCTTTGAGAAATGAAGAAGTAGCACTGTTCAGAACGAGAGTAGGGAGAAGTGTACTCTTTGTTAGAGGCGCGTGACCTGAAAAGCACTCTCCACTTTGTTTTCCTCCGGTATTGAACACAGTATGTCCCGTCTTAAATTTTATCGATTATTTACGTAAAAAAATACCTAAAGTTGTATTCGGAAAGTACTTTGAAATGTTTGGACAAAGCTTACAGGTAACCTATGAGAAATTTTGCGCCATGTTGCGCGAGTTGGAACCGGTGTTTTTCTGGATCAAACGCGCCAAGTAAATGGACATTTTGGATATATATCGACGGAATTAATCGAACAAAAAGACCAGTTGTGATGTTTATGGGACATATTGGAGTGCCAACAGAAGAAGCTCGTCAAAGGTAAGGCATGAATTATATCTTTATTTCTGCATTTTGTGTCGCGCCTGGAGGGTTGAAATATGATTGTCTGTGTTTGTTTGCTGGGGTGCTATCCTCAGATAATAGCATCGTTTGCTTTCGCCGTAAAGCCTTTTTGAATTCTGACACGTTGGCTGGATTCACAAGAAGTGTAGCTTTAATTTGGTCTATTGCATGTGTGATTTCATGAAAGTAAATTCTTTATAGTAATTTATTTGAATTTGGCGCTCTGCATTTTCACTGGATTTTGGCCAGGTGGGACGCTAATGTCCCACCTATCCCAGAGAGGTTTAAGACATAAAGATTGAAGAACTTTGAAAGTGTCTTCAAGTGCAGTCGGAAAAACCATCAAGCGCTATGATGAAACTGGCTTTCATGAGGACCGCCACAGGAAAGGAAGACCCAGAGTTACCTCTGCTGCAGAGGATAAGTTCATTAGAGTTACCAGCCTCAGAAATTGCAGCCCAAAGAAATGCTTCACAGAGTTCAAGTAACAGACCCATCTCAACATCAACAGTTCAGAGGAGACTGCGTGATTCAGGCCTTCATGGTCAAATTGCTGCAATGAAACCACTACTAAAGGACACCAATAATAAGAAGAGACTTGCTTGGGCCAAGAAACATGAGCAATGGACATTAGACCGGTGGAAATCTGGCCTTTGGTCTGATGAGTCCAAATTTTAGATTTTTGGTTTCAACCACTGTGTCTTTGTGAGACACACAGAATAGGTGAATGGATGATCTTCGCCTGTGTGGTTCCTACCGCGAGGCATGGAGGAGGAGGTGTGATGGTGTGGGGGTGCTTTGCTGGTGACACTGTCTGTAATTTATTTAGATTTCAAGGCACACTTAACCAGCATGGTTACCATAGCATTCTGCAGCGATCCCCCATCCCATCTGGTTTGTGCTTAGTGGGACTATCATTTGTTTTTCAACAGGACAATGACCTTAAACACACTTCCAGTCTGTGTAAGGGCTATTTGACCAAGGAGAGTGATGGAGTGATGAGTGATGAATCTAAAATATATTTTGATCAGTTTAACAATTATTTGGTTACTACATGATTCCATATGTGTTATTTCATAGTTGTGATGTCTTCACTACTATTCTACAATGTAGAAAATAGAAGAAATAAAGAAAAACCCTTGAATGAGTAGCTGTGTCTGTGTCTTTTGACTGGTACTGTATATACTATGCCAAGTCTGTCAACGCCAGGCAAGTGGTGCCCTCTGGGATACATACAGAGCTTCCAGGGCTTTCAGACTCCTGGCAGACATTTTCATCAGAGCCATACATCTGGCCTCTGAACACACAATAATGCTCTGTGTCCTATAAAAACACTATCAGACTTTAACTGCCTTTTAAGTGTGTAACGGCTGTCTAATGCCTCCTCCTCGGATGAGGAGGAGGAGTAAGGGTCGGACCAAAACGCAGCGTTGTATGCAGACATAATGGATATTTATTAAAGACAAGACGAACACGAAAAACACTTTGAAAATTACAAAACAACAAAACGACGTAGACAGACCTGAACTTGAGAACTTACATATAGACACGAAGAACGCACAAACAGGAAAGACTAGCCAAACGAACGAACAAACGAAACAGTCCCGTGTGGTGCAACAGACACAGACACAGGAACAATCACCCACAAACAAACAGTGAGAACAGCCTACCTTAATATGGTTCTCAATCAGAGGAAACGTCAAACACCTGCCTCTAATTGAGAACCATATCAGGCAACACATTTAACCCAACATAGAAACACATAACATAGACTACCCACCCAGCTCACGTCCTGACCAACTAAACAAAGTAAAACAAAGGCAAATAAGGTCAGGAACGTGACAAAGTGCTACTTAAGCTGCCATTCACTGGTGTTAATGGTAACATTCGTGTCATCTAGAAAACTCAAAAGACACTGAGTGTACAAAACATTAGGAACAATTTCCTAATATATATTCAGAACAGCCTCAATTTGTCGGGGCATGGACAATACAAGGTGTCGAAAGCGTTCCACAGGGATGCTGGCCCATGTTGACTCCAATCCTTCTCACGGTTGTGTCAAGTTGGCTGGATATCCTTTGGGTGGTGGACCATTCTTGATACACAAGGGAAACTGTTGAGTGTAAAAAAACAACAGCAACATTGCAGTTCTTGACACACTCAAACTGGTGCGCCTGGCACCTACTACCATACCCCGTTCAAAGGTACGTAAATATTTTGTCTTGCCCTTTCACCCTCTGAATGGCACAAGCCAAACACAATCCACAAATTCCTTCTTTAACCTGTCTCCTCCCCTTCATCTACACTGATTGAAGTGGATTTAACAGGTGACATCAATAAGGGATAATTTATTTTACCTGGATTCACCTGGTCAGTCTTATGTTTTGGAAAGAGTTCCTAATGTTTTGTACACTCAGTTTATGTCAGTGTTTTTAATAGGAAAAGTGTATACTGTGATGATGACGTGGAAAAGATTCAAAGAGGGAAGACACATAGTGGTGAACAAGAGAATTGGCTCGAAGAAACAGCCAATATACTATCTAGAGATCCAGTTAATTGTTTGTTATGTCTCTAGATCATGTCATGGCCACTAACTGTGAAATGCCCCAGTGAAACCCTTGTTTCATTGAGTGATAATTGTGTTTTTTGCCTTTGTGTGTAAATGATTTAATGACCAGGAGCTCATGTTTTGGCTGGGCTCGGAGTTATGGTTGGCCCGTAATGCCAAGCGGGCCAACCAGCTCCAGATACTGTTTGTGGTGGTGGTGATACTCATTATCATCATTCTGTAATGTTTTTGTTTTTTAGGGCAAGTCAGTTAAGAACAAATTCTTATTTTCAATGACAGCCAAGGAACAGTGGGTTAACTGCCTTGTTCAGGGGAAGAACAACAGATTTTTACCTTGTCAGTTTCGGGGATTCGATCTTGCAACCTTTCGGTTACTAGTCCAATGCTCTAACCACTAGGCTATCTGCCACTCCGTACAGTAGCTTTGCTTCAAAGCATGCCAGGCATGCAGGGCACCCGTGGTATTGACTGGTCATAGAATTAAGGATACATGACTGACATGAGAGGCACTTCTAAGGGCCAGACCATTACACTTATAACAGGATGAACGGGACTGATTGGAGTTGCCGTAAAGAGAATTTTAGAGGATGTTCAGTTTGAGAGCGTAGGTACTGTAGGGTACGTCAACTCAAGACCACATGAATCAAGAATTAAGGAGTGTTCGTGTTGTTCACTGTTACGGCACATTGTGCAGGTCTGTGTTGCACAAAACACTACAATGTGTGTAATTGCAGAACAAATGGTTCTGCTCAGAGCCTGAGTGCACAGAGTGTGAGGCTGAGGCCTGTCCTCCACACTCCAGTGGCAGCTCACTGAGATGTGACACACAGACAGGACACCACGCTCCATCAGCAGCACAGAGTGGCGAGACTCAGACTCAGTGTTGAGGAATAGGCCTATAGCATGGTATTGTGGTAGTGGTGGTGGTCGAGGTGGGGGAGCTGTAGAGATAGTAGGGACCGGAAAACCATGCTGTCCTCTGCCCTGTGGTTGGTTCAGTTTTCCTGCAGGTTATCTGGTTCATCACCTAGAGCCTCTCGACAGGAATACTGTTACACATACCTCAGATATCAGCCAGAGACAACACACACACCACACACTACTCACTCAGTCACTCTGAACCCCTCCCTGTGCAACTGGGTCCTAGACTTCCTAACGGGCCAACCCCAGGTTGTGAAGGTAAGCAACAACACCTCCGCCACACTGATCCTCAACACGGGGAGCTCAGTCCCCTTCTGTACTCCTTGTTCACCAATGACCGCTTGGCTACGCACGTCTCAAGATCAATCATCAAGTTTGCTGATGACACAACAGTTGTAGGCCTGAAGACCAACAACAATGAGAAAGCCTACAACGAGGTGAGGGCACTGGTGGAGTGGTGCCAGGAAAATTACCTCTCGCTCAACATCAACAAAACTAAGGAGCTGATCGTGGACTACAGGAGATGGCAGAGAGAGCATGCCCCCATCGACATCGACAGGGTCGCAGTGGGTGTAGAGGGTCAAAAGCTTAAAGTTCCTCGGCGTGCACATTGTTGAAGAACTGAAATGGTTCATCCACACTGACGCCGTGGTGAAGGCACAACAGCACCTCTTCAACCTCAGGAGGCTGTCTCTGCCTGCTAGATGGCAACATCTATGTCTTGGCCCCTAAGACCCTCATGAACTTCTGCAGATGCACTATCGAGAGCATTCTGTCTGGCTAAATCACCGCCTGGTACAGCAACTGGACCGCCCGCAATCACAAGGCTCTCCAGTCAGTGGTGTGGTCAGCCCAACGCATCACCGGAGGCACAGTGCCTGCCTTCCAGGACAGCACCGGTGTCACAGGAAGGCCAAGAAGATCATGAAGGACCTCAGCCACCCGAGCCACAGCCTGTTCACCCTGTTACCATCTAGCAGGCAGAGACAGTACAGGTGCATCAAAGCTGGGACAGAGAGAATGAAAAACAGCTTCTATCTCCAGGCCATCAGACTGTTGAACAGTCATCACTAGCCGGCCTCTGCCCGGTAAACTGCCCTGCACCTTAGACACTGTCACGAGCCTGCTACCATCCGATACGCTACCCTGCACCTTAGAAATTGCTGCCCTATGTGCATACAGTCATTGGACCCCGGTCACTTTAATAATGTTTACATGATGTTTATTGTTCTGTAAATCGTTTCTGTAGTTAGAAAAGGATTAGATTAGGATTCCTGCAACATTATTCTGTTGAAATTAAATTTGATCTCTGAAAAATGAAGCTTTGAATTGATTACTCACGTTATATGTACATACTGTATTCTAGACGTAGCTCATCCTATATAACTACTGCTGTGCATACCTTTTCCTACTTACAGTATATATTGTCCATTCTGTCGATACACACCACGTATTTATATTCCGGACTCTGATATTGCTCGTTCTGATATTTGTTAATCTCTTATGTCTTCTTTTTTACTTGGGATTATTTGTGTATTAGTATTGTACTTTTAAATATTTACTGCACTGCTGGAGCTAGAAACATAAGCATTTTCGCTGCACCTGCTTTAACATCTGCTGATCTGTGTATGTGACAAATAAACTTGGATTTGAGTTGACACACATACACACACACTCTGACCAACGTCTCTCAGATGTGGACCTCACACAGAGAAAACAGCTTCACAGGTGCCAGCCATACAGACGATTGCGTCAAGTGCATTTGCTTAGTATTCAACAGAGATCAATAGTGCTACAGTATTCATTTTTATGATCTCTGCGCGTCTCCTTGTAAAACAGGAATGTTCCTTTTCCCATCCACATTATACTGTCATCGCGACCTTTAGTTCACTCTGGTGTCTTTGATGTGATGATCTCAAATAGATTAAAAATGTGATAGAAGGGAGAAAATATCAAGATCAGAGATCAGAGAGAGATGGGCTCTTGGTTACTTGTAGGAGAGGGATGAGTAGAAGGACTGTTAACACCAGCTTTTATTCAGAGAATAGAGCCCTAGTTCTCTTTGTTGATATTTTGTTCATCTAAACAGCTTGGTTATTAATGAAGAGCACTTGGCCTTTGACTATTAAAGAGTACTGAACACAGCACAACTGATGAGTTTTACGATTATCTGTCATTTTAAAGAGGTGACACGTCAGATCATTTGTTTGGATTTATTTTTGGATTCTGGAATCATTCAGATATCTGTCGCTCTGCAGCTGGGATAATGGCCTTGTCAATTAAATGTTTTGTCTGTTCGGAGAAGCTCTCTTCAAGAAGAAGAAGCCTTACCTTGGATTGATAGTATTCTGGATTGATAGTATTCTGGATTGATAGTATTCTGGATTGATAGTATTCTGGATTGATAGTATTCTGGATTGATAGTATTCTTGCAGTGTGTTGCAGGAGTGGTTGCCTGAATAGAAGAACCGTAGTCAAGCAGAGTTGTTTCAGATGTTAATGTCTGCACCATCTTTGTTTGCCCTCATTAGCTGATGAATAGAGGTCTCTTTTCAAAGTAGCTGTTCAATAACTTGTCAAAACCTGCCTCTCAACTGTCAATGTAGCTGTCCTTTTCTAGAAAAAAAAGTATTACTTTTTAAATAAAATCTCTTTGTCTGAACAATTGTATTAGTATAAAATAATATAATTTCCCCTTTTTTGGCATACAATATAGCTCAGTATTTGAATGATTGATTTTATACAGTCAGTATTGCTCATCTTTATCAAGGATGCCAATAACTTCAGATCCCTCTGTATGTGGTAGATAAATGATTATTAATTTTTTTCCTTAGGATACAGTTCCCTCTTAATCCCATTATTCAATACATCGAATTTCTAAGCAAGCATGTTTTTAATTTATTTGATTTTATTTGATACAATCTACACAGATTGAAAGCAAGCAGTCAAAGTTATGTTTTGTTTAACATACCGTATACATAGATTTGGGTCTTTGAGGCGGTTCTGGGAAAGTGTGTCGGGAGTCGCACTGCAGTGGGTTTACAGTGTTTAATGAGCGTTATTATAGGAGCCTGCTCTCTCTGGGAAATAACTTCTGACCATAATGTTAATGTTAACATGAACTGTCCAGATGTTAGCAGTGTTTAACCCTTAGTCAGGATGACTATGTACCACATTCAGATCACACGTGTGTGTCACAGGAAAGGCCCCCTTGTCTGATGCAAGAGCACAGGCTCTGGTTCATGCCCCATACATGTGTTCATCAGCAATATGGTTTTTAGTTTTGGCATCTGTACCAGTTGTAAAAACTGAGTGACCTCTGTCCTACCTCTCAGAGGAATGATAAGACCTTTCCTAGAGGATACTGGTAGTACGCATACAGTATGTACAGTGCCTTCAGAAAGTATTCACACCCCTTGACCTTTTCCACGTTGTTTTGTTACAGCCTGAATTTAAAATGGGTTACATTTGGATTTTGTGTCACTGATCTACACACAATACCCCATAATGTCAAAATGGAATTATGTTTTTAGAAATGTTTACAAATTAATTAAAAAAATAAAATATCTTCAGTCAATAAGTATTCAACCCCTTTGTTATGGCTAGACTAAATAAGTTCAGCAGTAAACATTTGTTATGGCTAGCCTAAATAAGTTCACCAGTAAACCTTTGTTATGGCTAGCCTAAATAAGTTCAGCAGTAAACCTTTGTTATGGCTAGCCTAAATAAGTTCACCAATAAACATTTGCTTAAGTCAGATGCATGTAATAATGCCTCACTCTGTGTGCAATAATGGTGTTTAACATGATTTTTGAGTGACTACCTCATCTCTGTACCCCACACATAAAATGATCTGTAAGGTCCCTCAGTCGAGCAGACAATTTCAAGTATAGAATCAACCACAAAGACCAGGGAGGTTTTCCAATGCCTCGCAAAGAAGGGCATCTATTGGTAGACGAAAAACAAAAAAGAAGACAATGAGTATCCCTTTGAGCATGGTGAAGTTATTAATTACACTTTGGATGGTGTAGCAATACACGCAGGCACTACAAAGATACAGGCGTCCTTCCTAACTCTGTTG
Organism: Salvelinus namaycush; assembly: GCF_016432855.1. NCBI lineage: Eukaryota > Metazoa > Chordata > Actinopteri > Salmoniformes > Salmonidae > Salvelinus > Salvelinus namaycush. Next base: position 23,494,827 of record NC_052326.1, read on the forward strand.
ACGGAGAGGAAGGAAACCACTGGTTTTCACCATGAGGAAAATTATGATTTTAAACCAGTTGCAAAGTTAAATGGCTGTGATAGGAGAAAACTGAGGATGGATCAACAACATTGTAGTTACTCCACAATACTAACTTAATTGACAGAATGAAAAGAAGGAAGCCTGTACAGAATAAAAATATTCAAAAACATGCATCCTGTTTGCAATGAAGCACTAAAGTAAAACTGCTAGAAATATGGAAAAGAGGAAAAGAGTATGGAAAAGAGTACAAAGCATTATCTTTGGATCAAATCCAACACAACACATCACTGAGTAATATGCTTCATATTTTTAAGCATGGTGGTGGCTTCATCATGTTATGGGTATGCTTGTCATCGGCACGGACTAGCAAGTTTTTTTTTTTAGGATAATAACAAAAGGAATAGAGCTAAGCACTGGTAAAGTCCTGGTTCAGTCTGCTTTCCAACAGACACTGGGACACAAAACCAACTTTCAGCAGGGCAATAACCTAAAACGCAAGACCAATTATATACTGTAGTTACTTACAAAGACGACATTGAAATATAAACAACCAACTTGACAGAGCTTGAAGAATTTTAATAAGAATAATGCATATGAATAATGCAATACAATCCAGGTTTGCAAAGCTTTTATATACTTACAGTATTTTATTTGAATCCCACTTTGTAACACAACAAAATGTGGAAAAATTCAAGGGGTGTGAATACTTTCTGAAGGCACTGTGGCTTACTCCTGTTATACCACAAAGAAGTACCATGGGGGTTCTTCAGTCCATTCAGTCTTGTGCTCGGTTAAGACTGATGAGAACAGGCAGCAGTCATATCCGTAGTATTGTTGAGTGAGTGTGTGCTGTGTGTCTAAAAGCTGACCGGATTTATGCAGCAGCGCTGACTTGTGTGGCCCCCTGCTGTCTCTGAAGATGGCAGGGGAGCAGAGAGGTCAGAGGTGAACCCGGCATGTGGACCCAGCCTATAGGTCTGAGGGTGAGCTGCAGTTTACTATGGCTGACCTCACAGGTAATAAAGGCAGGAATGTTACATGCTGTTTGTGGACACAGGGTAACTCTCATCGCCACATTCATCAGGCCATTTAGAGGTGATGTAAGTAAGCAGCAGTGACACACATGTTTCTGTCCAGTCAAGGTCTGGACTAACTGACTGCTAGAATAAATCATTCCACGCTCTAGCCCTGGCAGGTAGGACTTTGACTGACAGTTGATTGACAGGAAAATCCTATGATGCTTTTTCCTACCGCTGCTAAATATGTCTCCCCTCTCTGTGTCTCGCTGCACTGCGGAATGTAAAACAAGGAAAATGGTGTTCTGGCTTGAGTACCTTTGGCACTGTCAAAATAAATGCTTCAATACTAAATCCTATTGAAAATCTTTAACTTGGAGAGAAGAAAAACATTAGAGAAGAAGAAGAATTCAGCACTTAAAGCCTTCCTACTTCATGAAGTATTTGTGCCCCTATTTAATGACTTATTTCCCGTTGTGGATGGCTGTCAAGCATGTCAATGCTTGTCATTCTGTTTGTTAATGACTAGATTGCCTCTGTATTGCTTTAATATTAGTACAGTAGGCTCCAGTATTAATATGTGAAGAAACAGTGCTGCTCCAGTCAGGAAATGTGGTGGTAGTGTTTCTCTTCTCTCCAATGTGAGAGCCAGCAGGGGCTGCAGGTTTGAGGCCTCTCAGTCCCTAGCCACTCGGCTGGGCTCATGAGAACCACATGAGAATGAGAAATTGCATGCTACAAACAAAGATTGATATAGCGCCGGGGTTTTGACTATCCAACACTTTATTACGACAATTTGATTAAGCATTAACCTTGACCATTAATCTAATCCACTGTTCAAATCAGAAATGACAATCACAAACCATGGCATATGGCCCGTATGGAATGGATGTCACAGACTATACATTTATTTTCGCTCCTGCTATAAAAATCATAATAGGCCTCATGTGCATGGCCTTAGTATATGGTCTTGTCCACATGTCTGTCTCTCTGTGAGAATAGAAGCGTTGGCTGGGTAGTCTTCTCCAGTGCCTTAACATGCATTCAGAAATCATGGTGTCTCTGTTTTATATCTGGTAGCCACCCAGAGATAATCAGGGCTCGTGTAAGACTGATGCCTCGGGATCTACAACTGCAGCACAATGTCCCTCCCGATTGGTGTGTCCATCCAGGACTAAGTGCGTGGGGGGATTGGGTACTGACACAGCAGTTACACAGCAGGAACATCTCAACCCCAATGATATCTGTGGTTAGAGGGACTGCCGGTTATGTTCTAATGTTGAGACTACAAAGGTGGTTTGCCATGGTAAGAGCAGAAAAAGGGTAAGTTAGCAATTGGAGCATCACTTAGGTTTTGTCCAATCAGGACTGCCATCTCTAATGAGAGGGGTACTACCCCCCTGTTCCCCCTGCCCTCCTTCACTGCCCCCTAATCTCTCCTAATTGTGGAAAAGTCTCGGTTGGGTATGGGCTCACAGCCTTGCTCATTAGACTCTTTACAGCTGCCCTGATGAAAGGTCGCTCCTGGTCATGCTGAGGGTGAAAACATCAAGTGCATGGGAATCTGAGTCGACAAGCGTTTACAACATACAATTAGAGAATAATCTACATGTTCAATCTCCCTCTCCTCTCTCTGTCTACCTCAGTGTACCTCACGTTAACCACAGCTCATCTCCTTTAGTTTCCCTTAGATTCTTCTTATCTGTCTCTGTTCTTCCGTATCTTCTGTTTTTCCTCCTCTGTTCTCATAAAGCAATGCCTCCCTCACTGATTCCTCTAGCCCTATCTATTCACCTGCAGTATATCTTGCCTGTGTCTTCATGTAAAATCCATCTTGTCCCTGAGGGGGTTCACTTAACTCAGCTTCTGTTTTTTTCTCAGCCCACAGCCCTGAGCCCATGTTTTGCTGATGTGTGCTGAGGTGTGAAGGAGTGAAGTAAATCGGATTTAAATGTAATTTAACGGGGTCACTCACCTTGCCAGTGTTTGTTGGGAGACATTGTGTCCCCACACTTAAGTTGCTGTAGATGTAAATCATTGTCATAATTACTATGGGAAATTCACAGAGGGGTATTTTTTTTTTGCTGACATGCCATTCTATGCCTTCAGTGCATAACTGATATGTTGTGATGACATCACTGCAGTAGATTGAACGAAATGTTCAGGCATCCCACCTGCTTCCCTCTACCTGCAGCTATAGGACATGACAATCAGTCATGGAGCTGTGTCTTTCCCTCTGTAGAGTAATAGCTTCAGGGCTTTTTCCATCCTCTGTGGACTTGGACACATGCCACTGCACATTGTGCACATACTAACAGGGAGTCAAGTTGAAAACCATAACAATAATTTCAGGAATCCTTGTGGCCTCTCCGTGTTGTCCCAGAGCTCCTGGCAGAACCCTCCCCTAGTCAGAGGTCAAACAGTCAGGTCAAAACAAGTAGTGTACAGAAAAAATACACACTAAAGGGCACAGGACATTCCCCCCAAGGTCTGCAAGGCATATTTCTTCTCTATTTACTCCATGTAGACCATAAAACACATCCTAGTTAGAGAGCCAAGCATCAGCAGTCGTAAAGGTGGCCTACTTTTTTCTAGATGTAGCCTCAGCCCTGTGACTGAGAGGGGCTAGAGAGTGAGATACATACAGAGGCCTTGGGCAGCCAGGGGGTTAAGTCTGGTGACTCCCAGGGCATAACGTAGCACAGTCAGACATCCTCCATTATGTTACCACTGTGGAGTCAGACCACCCTTCACCAAGCTTCAGTGCCCTGGAAGTATCTCAGCATTGTCTCAGTTTAAACACAGGACTTGGTGCTGTGGATCCAACCGGGTCTCAGAGCATTTCGTATATTCTGTACGTTAATCCGAGACACTCCATTTAGTATGATATGTTACATTTGGCGTAGTTACATAAGACAGATGGTTACTTAGGGTGGTTGGTCGGGGTGTAATGTCTAGCAACCCAAAGGTTTGCGTGTTTGAATCTCATCATGGACAACTTTAGCATTTTAGCTTTTCAACTACTTACTAATTTTTAGCTACTTTGCAACTACTTAGCATGTTAGCTAACCCTGAATCTCTATCTCTAACCTTGACTCTTTAACCTACCTCCTTAGCGTAACCCTAACCCTTAGCCACCTAGCCACCTAGATAGAATTCATAACAAATATTACATTTAGCAAATTCTTAACATATCATATCTTTTGCAATTTTGTAACAAATTTTACATTTTGCAAATTCGTAACATATCATACCAAATGGGTGATGGACATCCACAAATTAATATATACCATATAAAACGTAACATATCATACCAAATGGAGTGTCTCGGATTTATGTACAGAATAATACGAAATGCTCTGAGACCAGGTTGGTGGATCTCCTGGAGGTCTCCCCCTCTGGTTCCCAGTGGCTCGGGGGAGGAAGGGGTGAGGGGAGCACCCTTATGTGACTGGGACGGAGGCACTGGGTTTTGGAGCTGCTGGGGGTAAGACAGAGCTATGGCTCTAACGCAAACGCAAACACATATGCACAGATAATATGGTGCATTAAAATGGATCATCAGAACATATGATTCAGATACCAGATTGTTCAGAAATCTAACTACAATATTTGCATGTCATGTCTTACATCATGTCATCCATAAACCCAAAGTACTGTAATTAGTTACTGGTTACATATACACAAGTAGCTCAATGGCTCATGTAAGAGAGGATAGAGACAACTGCTGGCTTCCAAGGCTGTTGATTGATATGCTCTGATAGAACAACAGTCTGTTTATCAGTTTCCCTCTTTGCAGCAGCAGTCAGAACTGCTGGGCGTCCTTCTCAGCCCCACGATGAGGCTCACTTATTTGTCTGTGGTGTCTTGTCAACACTTGCCTTGGGAAGAAGAACTGTATAAAAACAAACAGCTGTTTTGCAAAGGCAGATATGTGGAGTATTTGGGTGTATTCTGTCTATCTGAGCTTTCACATGAGAAATATGTGGCCCAACAACAAGGGTTCAGCTTTATGCAATCCATCAGAGCTAATATGACTATATCCACAGTATTATTTAACCATCAGAAATGGATAATAGTTGCATGCTTGTTACATTTTGTTCAAGGAAATCAATGTGAGCTATAGCAGAGATATAGTACTCTGCTTATATCTCCATTGTATTGATCACACGATCACAAAAGCATACAGTATGTCAACCAGCATTTAATCACATCCGTTTAATCACGTTGCCAAGAGCTTTGATGAATTCGTGGAAGACTAAGTGGTCCTTGAGTGTAGTGTTAGATGTGTAGGCTATCACATAGGACTGTTTGCTGTGTGTGGTGAGCTCTACTGTAAATGCACCATTTTTAAACTTCTTTGGTGGGGGAAAAGGCAATGGGACAGAGGCTTGGTGCACCACACCCCAATTGCAGTGCTACACAGCTGCTGAACCAACCACAATTAGAAGGTCCTTAGTGGGAACACATTGCCAGAAGTTCCATTCGGAAGTCATCACATACCATTAGAGAATCTTTCTGACTGCCCTGTATGATCATATGCTAGTCATGTCAGTAGAGGCCATGTGGTTAACCTTAGTGAATATATACTGAACAAAAATATAAATGCATCATGTGAAGTGTTGGTCCCATGTTTCATCACCTGAAATAAAAGATCACATAAATGTTCCATATGCACAAAAAGCGTATATCTCTCAAATTTTGTGCACAAATTTGTTTATATCCCTGTTAGTGAGCATTTCTCTTTTGCCAAGATAATCCATCCATCTGACAGTTGTGGCATATCAAGAAGCTGATTAAACAGCATGATCATTACACAAGATCATTACACACGATCATTACAAAGGCCACTCTAAAATGTGCAGTTTTGTCTCTCAACATGACAAATGTCTCAAGTTTTGAGGGAGCGTGCAATTGGCATGCTGACTGCAGGAATGTCCACCAGAGCTGTTGCCAGAGAATTGAATGTTCATTTCTCTACCAGAAGCCACCTCCAACGTCGTTTTAGAGAATTTGAGAGTACATCCAACTTTACCACTTTACCTGTGGGCAGCTGACAGCTGATGAAACTGAGGAGTATTTCTGTCTGTATTCAAGCCCTTTTGTGGGGAAAGCTCATTCTGATTGGCTGGGCCTGGCTCCCCTGCGCCCCCGCCAAATCATGTGAAATCCATAGATTAGGGCCTAAGGAATTTATTTCAATTGACTGATTTCCGTATATGAACTATAACTCAGTAAAATCTTAGAAATTATTTAATGTTGCATTTATATTTTTGTTCAGTATATTTGCTTCACTTACTGCTTTGAATAAGGAGTGTGGTCCACTTTGAAGGTAAATTGTGTTGTGGCAGCAGTGTTGTAATTATATTAAATTAACCCACCTGTTGTGTTCCGGTCGAATTGGACCGATTTACAAGTTTTCCCTCTGAAAAATGTAGTTCATTTCATCTGATTGTCATAAGGTTCCATGACTTTGTCCACACAGGGCATCTGAACACACAAAATACATTTTGATGATTTTCATTACATTTTGGGTGTATTATTTAACTTTGTACACCTGTGGTGTCATTAGAAATGAATGGGTGAGACTACAATTAGTGTATCAAATTTAGTTCAGGCACATGCCCATTCATCAGATGGACACACTTCCTCTCCCAGACCCCAACATGCATGTGTGTTTGAGCACACACGCACACACAGCTCACTCCCCTTCTTGGTTTCCATGGCAACCCCCACGGGAACTTTTCCCCAACAGAATCTTTCCCCCACGGGAACCACACCTGTTGGCATTCTCACAAACAATTACATAATTGTTTCAATAATATATAGAACTTTTCTCACAGCTCTGGTATATGAAGCTTTTTTGAGGCCTCGCTCACAATTCATTCTGTGGCAGCACAATGACCAAACGATATACTGTATGTGAGGCTCTTGATCATATCTTTGATCATGACACTGGTGAGGAGGAGAGAGGCCAGGAAACGGACAGTGAAGATGCATTAGAGGAGGAAGTGTCGGAAGTTGAAGACAACACAGAATAAGATCCAGACCAAGAGACAACCGATGTGGAACATTCCAGTGATGAGGAAGAGGGCCCTGCTGAGGTTGTTGTTACATTCCGGTCAAAGAATGGGAATTTGTCCTGGTCTTCATCCCTACCTGAGAGGTCAGTTGTCAGCTGAAAATGTTATCAGGATGAGCCCAGGGCCAACGAGATACGCCATATCCCGGGTCGATTACATAGAATCCTGCTTCGAACTGTTCCTGACAGTCAATCGAAACCATAGTGATAAACATGACCAACTTGGTGGGGAGACACGTTTACAAAGACAACTGGAAGGAGGTAGACCGGACAGACGTGGGTCTCTTGATTTTGGCTGGTGTGTACAGATCCAGAAACAAATCTACCACCATTTTATGGGATCCAGAGTCTGATCTGGCAATTTTTCATGCTACTATGTTACTCCAGACATTTCACATGTTGTCACGGGTGATTCACTTCGACAACTGTGATACAAGACCAGGCCGCTGTCAACAAGACAAGCTGGCAGCGATCAGAGAGGTTTGGCACAAGTGGGTGGAGCGCCTGCCACTCATCTATAACCCAAGTCCAGACATCACAGTGGATGAGCGTCTGGTCGCTGCCCATTCAAACAGTACATGCCAAGCAGACTGTCTAAATATGGGATAAAGATATGTGCAGCATGTGATGTCAGGACAAGTTATGCCTGGAACATGCAGGTTTACACCAGGAAACCTACTGACGGTGTTCCTGAAAGGAACCAGGGGAACCTACTGACGGTGTTCCTGAAAGGAACCAGGGGAACCTACTGACGGTGTTCCTGAAAGGAACCAGGGAAAGTGGGTGGTCCTGGAAATGACTGCAGGTCTCCAGGGCCACAACATAACATGTGACAATTTATTCACCTCATATGCTCTTGGTCAGGAGCTGCTCCAAAAAAATGACCACGGTGGGGATGATCAGAAGGAGCATGCCTGAGTTGCCTCCTGCCTACTCACTACCAAGGACAAGGATAATTTTTCCTCTAAATTTGCATTCACCGATACACACACTCTTGTGTCCTACTGCCCGAAGAAAAAGAAGAATGTGCTCCTGATGACAACTCTGCACAGGGATGCCGCTGTGAGTACCAGGGAGGACAGGAAGCCCAACGCTGTGCTAGATTACAACAGGAACAAAGAGGAGCTGACAACCTTGATAAGGTTTGTTACTCTTTATCTTTCAAGTCTCGTACTTTTTTTTCTATTACCAGATTGTTTTATCTGCACCATAAAAATAAGACATGTTGTTGTTTGGTGAAATGCTCATTGAATTTGTGAACAATATGGAGTCAATTCTGTTCATTTGAATATGTAAATATGTTTTAGATGTGATAAATTAAAACAACGCTTTGATGCAATTTTTCACATGTTACTGTGCAACACATGAAGTATCACTTGTATGTACTCATTATTTTATTCACTGATTGTTGCACTTTTGCAGGTTACTGGCATATACTCATGTAAGAGGATGACGGCACGTTGGCCCATGGTGGTGTTCTTCAACATCCTAGATGTGTCGGCCTACAACGCCTTTGTGGTGTGGATGGAGGTGAATCCAGGCTGGAAGCAGAGGAAATTCTTCAAGAGGAGACTATTCCTGGAAGAGTTGGGGAAAGCCACGGTGTCACCCCTCATTCAAAGGTGCCCACACCTTCCTCCAACACCATCCTCTGCTGGATTGGTGAGAGATATACAAGGGCCAGAAGCAAGATCATCAACCGCCAGAGACAGAAGAGACAAAAGGAATCTGTGTGCACCAAGAGATGTCAAAACAAGCATTATGTGCCGTAAATGCAATGCATATATTTGCAAGGCACATGCAACAACCACCAGGGATTGTCCAACATGTGCATGAGAGCACACAAAATGTAACCACCATTGATTGACAGATTGTGAACATTTTAATGTTTTAATGTTTTTGTTATTGTTAGTAATACGGTTATTGTTACTTTTGTTCTTTAATGTGTTCAGACATTAATTTTGTAACATGGTAAAGTTTTCATGTGTAGTTTTGTGCCTATGTCCTTTCTTTACTAATAAAATCATTCCGGTCAGTTTTGACCGGGAACACAACAGATGTTATTTTGTGCCACTATTTAAACATTTGAAATGGTTTCAAAACAAATGTCCTTGTTAAACTTTGACACAAAGTAATCTGTGATAAATAGCACAATATGTTTCATCTGAGTATTTGTTATAGTCAAAATAATCCATACAAAAACGAGTTGTATGAGCTCAGGTCAATGAGGCCTACAGGCCATAAATAGCAAATAGAAGTTCAAAACTTGTAATGTTAACAAGAACTTAAGTTGATAAAAAGATCTAACACAACATTAGGTGATAATATATATTATAATCAGCTATAATGGGGAGGTCATTTTGGCCCGTGAACACATAATTAATTAACATGAAACGAACACAGCAGGACGGTTGAGTGAACTGTAATTCTGTCCTCTGAAAGTGCTGAAAACATAAATGTACTGTATATAATCAATTATAGAATCATTAAGCGATAGGTTCAACTGTGTTTGGTTCTCTGAGAGGTATGGGACCTATGACAGCTAGATAGTCACTAGCTGTACTGTGTGTAGAGGAATGAGGAGTTAACTAAAACAAGAAGCTATAGTATACTTGTCAGGCTTATCTAGTTCATTAATCATTTTTCCATCCTGAATGAGTTATGGATTATGTCACCCACACAAACAGTAGTCTCTCTGGACTGTGTTCCTTATCAAAGCATATGCAAATAGAATAACAAAGATGACTATGAAGATTAGGACCAGGATATGTCCCCACCAAATGACTATGAAGATTAGGACCAGGATATGTCCCCACCAAATGACTATGAAGATAAGGACCAGGATATGTCCCCACCAAATGACTATGAAGATTAGGACCAGGATATGTCCCCAACAAATGACTATGAAGATTAGGACCAGGATATGTCCCCACCAAATGACTATGAAGATTAGGACCAGGATATGTCCCCACCAAATGACTATGAAGATTAGGACCAGGATATGTCCCCACCAAATGACTATGCCGACTATAGATTTTCTGTTTCAAAACCCCTGCAGGAAGCCACACCATCTCACACAGACCTGTGGCTAAGGCCAACAGCAGGGGACAGTGTTTTAGGAGAGGTAAAACGAGTTGTACTATGTATAGCTCCTGAGTGGCACAGCGATCTAAAGGCGTCACTACAGATCCTGGTTCGATTCCAGGCTGTATCACAACCGGCAGTGATTGCGAGTCCCATAGGGTGGCGCACAATTGGCCCAGCGTCGTCCGGGTTTGGCCGGGGTAGGCCATCATTGTAAATAAGAATGTGTTCTTACCTGACTTGCCTAGTTAAATAAATAGCTTATTCTATCAACCTCTTAAATGAAATTGATATCCAACCATCTATAATTTGATTGGTTTCTCCATGTTTCTGCCTGTCTATCATTGACTCCATCCAACTCTCTTTAACCTTCTCTCAGCAAAACATGCTGGTCAGAAATGCAGAGCAGACTCTTTTCAAAAAAATCATTATTTATCTTGCCATACTTACTGTAATGCCTGATATTTATTTCAGACATTTATTAGTCATCTCTTGTCTACACCGGCTAGTAACAGAGTGGCAGGTTGGTTTAGCTGGTGGATGTGATGATCAGTATCAAAACACTGTCATCCATCCTTGGTCAAAGTGTCAGTTCTGGCCTCACCTGTATATGTGTGTCCATGGAAACGGAAGGTGAGAGTGTCTTCCTGCACCCTTCAGGTCTTCTGCTTTGGCTGAGCTCTCTCTCTCTCTAAATATTTAGATAGCAATGAGACAGCAGTCTGGCAGGGAGGCATTACAAGGAAACAGAACAAAATGTATTGTCATAACTCGTCCAACAAAGACACTATCGAAACATGGAATAGTACTGATGTAGTCTGTACTGGGACACTAAAGGACTAGAATAATGTATGTTTTGAATTGGTTCAGGGTGAAATTCTATTGTAGGCAACTTCAATCTATTGAGATCTGGTGCGTTTGTAAAGGTTATGATCAAGTCAAGATTGTTTGGTGAGTGTGGAGTTCAATTTTTTTTTTCTGAATTTCTCTCATGCGACCTTTTGACACTCTCAGGAAACGTGTCTTCTACAATAAACAGTTCAAGAGTCACTTACACTTATACTGGAGGTCAAAGGTCACAAACCATTTGGAGTAGTTGTCAGTTCCTGTAAAATTCGTGGAATGGCATACAAGTCCATGGAGGGTTAAGGTACGGTCATACCTAACATTGTCTAACAACATGTTCTCATAAACCGCCATGTTCAAATACTTGGCCTAGTCAAGAGATCACCCTCCAATCTCCTCAGTCATCATCAGTTTTAATATCCTGCCTCTCAGACCTTTCCTTGTTGAGGCCTATGAGCTGGTGTCCCAACCTTCATCTTAGCTTATCCACTGGTGAATGCAGCTCTGAGTAGCTCTGCTGGACGAGGAGTCAAGCAGATGAAAGCAGCAGGCTTTTAGATCTGGAACCTAAGAGGAAACAGGCCACGGCTATCGATGGCTTCCCCTTGATGAATGCTCAAATGTTCCGGCCTGTGACCCTGGAGATAGGATCAGGGCCTGGTGGTTGTCTTTGGCCCTGGTCCCAGCTGCAGTACGGTGCTGTGTTAGTGTTAGACCCCTATGGTCCGACTCAGACATTAACCCAGGCCCCATGGGAACATTGGCTGTAGTCCTTATCACAGGAAGTCGCAAAATACAGCCCAAGAATGAAACCCAGCTCTCACATGCGGGTTAATCACAAAACACTTTTGAATGTAGCGATTAGTTAAAGAGTGTTTGTTTTCTGTTCTTTTTTTGTTGTGATTTGTTTCGGAACAGAATATCCACTCCTAGGAAATACACAATTTATATTAGTAATATTTGTGTTGTTTTTGTTTCGTTTTTCACTTTAGTAGTAATAGACAAGGCAGCATAGATTACGTTGAGCCCTGACTTGTGGCTGTACAGTATATGTACATGTACTGTATAATGTATAGATATCCTGCTGAGTTGAACACAGTGAAGGGGCAGACAGACGTTCAGTGATATGATATATTACTGGGGGCTGCTGTGTGTGTCCGAGTGATTGCCAGCAGCCACAGGCTGGCAGTAAAAATAAATGAGTCGTGAGTATATGGAGGACAGGTTCACTGGGGGTCCAGTGGTGGCCTGTTAAAATGTTATATGGTATGGACCATAGGACGGACAATTCACTGAGGCCTTCCCACTGTGTAGGGACAGCCCTGATGAGATCCAGCTGAACACACAGCTAGAGCAGAGAACACAGGCCATTTTGTGTGTGTGTGTGTGTGTGTGTGTGTGTGTGTGTGTGTGTGTGTGTGTGTGTGTGTGTGTGTGTGTGTGTGTGTGTGTGTGTGTGTGTGTGTGTGTGTGTGTGTGTGTGTGTGTGTGTGTGTGTGTGTGTGTGTGTGTATACACATGCTTGTGCGTACGTGTGTGGACGTACTCATGTTTATATGCTCCTGTGCATCAGAACCAGAGGTTTATTCATACCCTTCTGGAAAGTGGGCTGTTCTTCTGAGCATTCAGAACCCTCTGTCTAGACAGGTTGATTGTTTTGGGACAGGGGGTTAACTTAACTATGGAGTATTGGTGTCCAAATTGCATGTCACGCATTAGTCCTAGGAGACTGTGTTGCCTCCGATTTCATTCCGGGTCACCAATAAACAGACATCCATCATGTGTAATTATAGCTGTGTATTTTTCCATGCCTGCCTGAGTCAGTTTGGCCCTGAGTTCCAGCCTCTAAACATGACCTGGAACATGGAACATGGAGCATGGGTAAGCTGGGCCAGGCCTCTGGGCCCTCAGACAGCCAGCTTTGTCTAGGGATCATAATCTCATAGGAAATGCACCTGCCCTCTAGGGCTCATGATCTCTGGGCTTTAGGCCAGGGAAGAGGCCACTGTCTAATGAACAAAGCATGTGGGGATGGCATTGATCATGATCATGTTCAAAAGGGTCTTCTCTTCCACGGGAAGTGTGCTTAAGTCAGCCTTCATTCATTTGATGCCGATGCTTTCCCCTGTTTTTACAACTTGGTTGCAGTAGAAGTAGCTGTGTGTAGTAATAATTCAGTAGTAATAATAAGTGTATGAATAGTGGTTCTAGGAGCAGATTCAGGGTACAGTTATGTTGGATCAGTGTGCATGATTCCAATGACCACCTGAGAGAAAAGACTAATGAAGGAAAGCAGCCCTTCCCTTTACATTGGCAGCTTGTCCTACAGTACTATAATACAGTGAGGCTATGTGTGGCTGGTGGCTCTGACTTTATGGAGCTCCACACAGTGCCAGGGACTAGATTACATTTTTACCAGACATTTTACCAGAGAAACAGGAATACTGCAACATCATAGTAACTAATCTGGATAAATGATCATATATCCCTGTCTGTCCCCATTACAGATGTCAGGGGTAGAGAAAAAAGTAGCTAAAGCATCCTTCATACAAGACTGAATCTTCAACTTAACTCCACGTGTAGGACAGTAGCCTATTGCTATCGTGTTTCTCTTATGTTGGGACAAAGCACTGAGATCATGTAAATGTAATGTGGGTCCATTGTGGATGGAGGTTACCTGTACCAGGACTGGAGACAAGAGCATCCCACTGCTGACCCCTGGAGTCAGGTGTGGGTGTAGCCTGTGCACCGATCACTAGGCGACCCACTCATGATTTCAGAGGTCACTGGGTTCATCGTCGTGGGACCTGTTTTGACAGTGAGGGAGTCTTTCTCATTGTTCTTGGTGATGAATAGTAAATACATGTCTGGCGTAGGGTTACACATCTTGGCTTCTCCCTACTTAAATGTTGTTATACTTTGACAATCTGGATATACACTACACAGAGTGTACAAAACATAAAGAACACCTGATTTTTCCATGACATAGACTGACCAGGTGAATCCAGGTGAAAGCTATGATCTGTTATTGATGTCACTTGTTAAATCCACTCCAATTCGTGTAGATGAAGGGAAGGAGACAGGTTAAAGAAGGAATTTTACACCTTGATACAATTGAGACATGGATTGTGTATGTGTGCCATTCAGAGGGTGAATGGACAAGACAAACTATTTGAGTGCCTTTGAACAGGGTATGGTCGTAAGTGCCAGGCGCACCAGTTTGAGTGTGTCAAGAACTGCAATGCTGCTGTTTTTTTTAACGCTCAACAGTTTCCTGTGTGTATCAAGAATGCTCCACCACCAAAAGGACATCCAGCCAACTTGACACAACTGTGGAAAGCATTGGAGTCAACACGGGCCAGCATCCCTGTGGAACACTTACGACACCTTGTAGTCGATGTTCCGACGAATTAAGGCTGTTCTGAGGGCAGAATGGGTTGCAACTCAATATAAGGAAGGTGTTCCTAATGTTTTGTACACTCCGTGTGTCTCTCACATGCGCTAGTGAGTATCTATACTGAACCAAAAATATAAATGCAACATGCAACAATTTCTAAGATTTTACTGAGTTACAGTTCATTTAAGGTCATCAGTCAATTGAAATAAATTCATTAGGCCCTAATCTATGGATTTGACATGACTGGTCAGGGGTGCAGCCATGGGTGGGCCTTGGAAAGCATAGGCCCACCCACTGGGGAGCCAGGCCCAGCCAAACAGAATGAGTTTTTCCCCACAAAAGGGATTTATTACAGACAGAAATACTCCTCAGCACCACTCCATCCCCCACCCCACCCCCCTCCCTGGGCTGGCGTGGTTGTGGTTATGAGGCCGGTAAAACGATGTTGTAGGTAGTTTGTGGTAGAGAAATTAACATGAAATTCTTTGGCAACAACTCCGGTGGACATTCCTGCAGTCATCATGCCAATTGCATGCTCCCTCAAAACTTGATACATCTGATGCATTTTATTGTCCCCAGTACAAGGTGCACCTGTGTAATGATCATGCTGTTTAATCAGCCTCTTGATATACCACATTTGTCAGGTGGATGGATTATCTTGGCGAAGGAGAAATGCTCACCCAACAGGAATGTAAACAAATTTGTCTACAAAAATTTAGCTTAATAAGGTTTTTGTGCATTTGGAACATTTCTGTGATTTTTTTATTTCAGCTCATGAAACATGGGAGCAACATTTTACAGGACCTTGACCCATAGTAGGTCAGCATTCCTGGTTTCCAGTGAGCAGAAATACACATGACCGTCACCCTGACCCAGCATGAACCCTGGGAGCCACACACCTGTGGCCTCAGGGGGGAGGGGGATACAGGCCCCCAGCCCCACTCTTCCTAACCCCGTACAAACTGACATGAAAACAATAAGAGCTCCTCCGGGGCCCCGGAGTCATGTCCTTAACCTGCAGGTCACATTCTGTTCACAGCCAGGAGACAGGAATGTGTTATTCCCCTGAGCTACCACTAGGGTCTGCCCTGCCTGCATTCCTGCTCAATGATGATCAATGGGATCCCTCCCTGGCCTTTAATCCTGTTCTGTACAGACCTGTAATTTGCTGTATAATACTATAAAATAATTCCCCCAAATGTGTTGCTACTGTATACAACGCTTCCTCAAAAAAACACATCTTCAGCACGAGGGCAAGACAAACGGCTTCCTAATATGTGGGTTCAATTCCTGGGGGCATCCAAATGTAAAATGTATGCACACATGACTGTAAGTCGCTTTCGATAAAAGCGTCTGCTAAATGGCATACATTATTTTATTATATTATTGAGGTGAGAGAAACACCTTGAGTGGACAATTGTCCTTACCTTATAGATGTGTGCTTTGTATAATTTTTATTTATTTTATTTAATCTTTATTTAACCAGGTAGGCCAGTTGAGAACAAGTTCTCATTTACAACTGCGACCTGGCCAAGATTAAGCAAAGCAGTGCGACACAAACAACAACACAGAGTTACACATGGAATAAACAAACATACAGTCAATAACACAATAGAAAAAAATCTATATACAGTGTGTGCAAATGAGGTAAGATTAGGGAGGTAAGGCAATAAATAGGCCGTAGTGGCAAAGTAATTACAATATAGCAATTAAACACTGGAGTGATAGATGTGCAGAAGAGGAATGTGCAAGTAGAGGGAATGAGGTAGTTGGATGGGCTATTTACAGATGTGCTATGCACAGGTGCAATGATCTATGAGCTGCTCTGACAGTTGATGCTTAAAGTTAGTAAGGGAGATATGAGTCTCCAGCTCATATCTCATTAATTTAACTACAAATGAGGTATTTGTTTTAATGTTTGGTGAATGGGGAAAATAAAGCCCAGTGTTTCGGCCATTACACATTCCAGATGTCATAAACTAATAGAGAAATACGAGGTCTGTAATTGGCTGGTTTGTGCTGGCCACGGCTGAAGGCACAAAAAATACACTGAAACAACCTATTCCCCCTCAGCAGACTGAAAAGATTTTTCATGGGTCCTCAGATCCTCAAAAGGTTCTACCTGACTGGTTGCATCACTGCCTGGTATGGTAACTGCTCAGCCTCCGACCGCAAGGCACTACAGAGGGTAGTACGTACGGCCCAGTACATCACTGGGGCCAAGCTTCCTGCTATCCAGGACCTCTATACCAGGCAGTGTCAGAGGAAGGCCCTAAAAATTGTCAAAGACTCCAGCCACCCTTGTCATAGGCTGTTCTCTCTGCTACCGAATGGCAAGCGGTACCGGAGCGCCAAGTCTAGGTCCAAAAGGCTTCTCAACAGCTTCTATCCCCAAGCCATAAGACTCCTGAACAGCTAGTCAAATGGCTACCGAGACTATTTGCATTGCCCCTCCCCCCCCCCCCCCCCCTCTTTTTGACTCTGTACCGGTACCCCGTGTATATAGCCTCGCTATTGTTATTTTACTGCTGCTCTTTAATTATTTGTTACTTTTATTTCTTATTTTTTACTTATCAATTTTTTACTTAGCATGTATTTTTTTCTTAAAACTGCATTGTTGGTTAAGGGCTTGTCAGTAAGCATTTCACTATAAGGTCTACACCTGTTGTATTCGGCGCGTGTGACAAATACCATTTGATTTGATTTGATTTGAAACAGGAAAACAACTAGCCTCCATTTCCTCTGTCAGTCCCAGGATTGCTCCGTAACTCTCCTCTGTTTATGGACATAGAGGGGGCTATGAAATGATTAGGAGTGCAATGCAAATACCCTCCTCCTCCTCCCTTTCTCTCTCTCTCTCCACCAATTCATCCATTCCCTCACAGCACTGTAGCATTCCTTCACAGTTATATTATTTTACGGTTATCAAGACCCTGCTTGCACTGTATTTGAATGACCTTTGGATGTTCTCTTTTCCAACTAAAGATACATCGTGTTTCTGTCTGCACCTGATCAGGATCTGAGTCAGTGTGTGAAGACTGTGAAGTAGAGAGAGAATGTGTGGTCAGTTGAATGACAGCGCTGACAGGCTGTGTATGGGATATAGATGAGAAAGAAAGATTGTGGCTTCTCAGAGCCATGATGTGATTGGCAAACTCTCTGGTTCTCTGGTTTCTATTGGCTGAATTTCTGAGTTTCTCTCGTCTGACTCACACAAGACCTGTGTGTGCTGTGTTAATGTGCTGATGCAGATGCTGGCAGTGGTTCTGTTCATGGTTACCAAGATATCTGATCTGGTGTCTTGGAAGCTTGTGGTTATATTCAAACTATGATGCATATTTGAGACTGTTAGTTGCATGAATACTCATAATAAGGTTTGTATGTCAAAACTGCTCACATTAGGGTATGATCATAAATATTTTCCATTATAAGGTTTTAATACAAATCTGATGCCACAAATTGGATTACAGAGAGAGTCATTATTCTTACATTGGAAAGTGAAGATGTTGTTGTACAACACAGCTGCACCTCATGCTGTTGGACATTTAGAGAGAGAAAAGGTTTAAAGATGGAAACTGTATATTATGGTCTGATAATTGCTGTCATGACTTTCCGTAAGCATTGAAGCAGCTCTTCCAAACCTCACAAATCAGACCCAAACTCATCCCTGTAAGACATTGGAGTTCAACTCTATCTGACATGAAATCAAAGAGAAAGCTTGTTTCTACTTAATGTGGTTTCGAGGGAAGTTATTCAGCTTACTGGCTCTACCAAGAGACTAGCTGGTGTTCTTCATGTCCCATTATTTTTTTATAAACAAATGTGGTCTCCCATCCAAATACTAACCAGACCCAACCCTGCTTAGGTACCAAGATCAGGCATGTTCAGGGTGGTATGGCCACAAGTGTATTTTTTTTACCCCATTTTCTCCCCGAATTACAACCTTGGCTAATCCTTGCAACTCCCTTAAATGGGCTCTGGAGAGACGAAGGTCGAGTCATACGAAACATGACCCGCCTGGCCGCTCTACTTCTTATCACACTGCTCGCTTAACCCGGTAAGCCTGCCACACCAATAGAAAGTATGTTGCTGGGTGACTGACCGGTCTCTGTTTGTGTGTCCCTGTCAGATGTAAATGAGTGTGAGGAGACTAACGGCGGTTGTGAGGCTCTGTGCTGCAACACCATCGGCAGCTTCTACTGCAAGTGTCCTTCTGGTGAGCAGCTGAAGGACGACGGCAGGACCTGCCAAGGTGAGTCCATTCACTACCACAACCACCACCAACACAACCACCGCCACAACTACCGTCACAACCACCGCCACAACCACAACCACCACCACAGCTAAAAACAAAACACCAGTCTCAACGTTAACAGTGAAGAGGTCGACTCCGGGATGCTGGCCTTCTAGGCAGAGTTCCTCTGTCCAGTGTCTGTGTTCTTTTTGCCCATCTTAATCTTTTCTTTTTATTGGTCAGTCTGAGATATGGCTTTTTCTTTGCAACTCTGCCTAGAAGGCCAGCATCCCAGAGTCGCCTCTTCACTGTTGACGTTGAGACTGGTGTTTTGCGGGTACTATTTAATGAAGCTGCCAGTTGAGGACTTGTGAGGCGTCTGTTTCTCAAACTAGACACTCTAATGTACTTGTCTTCTTGCTCAGTTGTGCACCGGGGCCTCCCGCTCCTCTTTCTATTCTGGTTAGAACCAGTTTGCGCTGTTCTGTGAAGGGAGTAGTACACAGCATTGTACGAGATCTTCAGTTTCTTGGCAGTTTCATGGAATAGTTTCTTGGCAGTTTCATGGAATAGCCTTTATTTCTCAAAACAAGAATAGACTGACGAGTTTCAGAAGAAAGTTCTTTGTTTCTGGCCATTTTGAGCCTGTAATCGAACCCACAAATGCTGATGCTCCAGATACTCAACTAGTCTAAAGACGGCCAGTTTTATTGCTTCTTTAATCAGAGCAACAGTTTTCAGCTGTGCTAACATAATTGCAAAATGGTTTTCTAATGATCAATTAGCCTTTTAAAATGATAGACTTGGATTAGCTAACACAACGTGCCATTGGAACACAGGAGTGATGGTTGCTGATAATGGGCCTCTGTACGCCTATGTAGATATTCCATAAAAAAGTCTGCCGTTTCCAGCTACAATAGTCATTTACAACATTAACCACGTCTACACCGTATTTCTGATCAATTTGATGTTATTTTAAATGGACAAAAAATGTGCTTTTCTTCCAAAAACAAGAACATTTCTAAGTGCCCCCAAACTTTTGAATGGTAGTGTATGTGAATAGCTAACCCCATAGGGATGGTGAGTGCATTCCTACTGTATGACTGCCCATCTCTATAGACAGTGCTGAGCTGTCTGAGATGTGGCATGTTTACAGGCCTGTCCCAGAAGCATTCTGTTAACACACATCTAATTGATTCAATCAGTGAAAGAAGAAAGTAAACAGACTTGGAAGACAACACACACATCGCTGCATTGGCAAAGGCTTTTTACAATGAATATTTATTATTCAAAGCCATTCAGCTATTGGATGTTATTGGATTTCCCTGTAATGATGAAAATCTTATTTAAACTTCATTGTCTTGAAGAAAAACAAAAAGCTGAAATGAAAATAGAAATGTAGAACGCAGAGTTGTTGCCCTTTTAAAGCTCCTGATCTTATTATTGGCTGGTGCTTTGTTTTGAATGAGCAGTGCTGATGTGAATGGTTCAGATCAGAGAGGGGTATGCCAACACTAACCAGTCGCATGCTGAGCTGGGTATAGCCGTGTCAACACTCTCCCGGTCATGACCACTGCATGTCGGAGGGCAGAGGGGCACTGCAGGGTTGGGAGGGTGTGGGGATTGTAAGCCCACTCTTGGCACAGCCTGGACACTGTGTGTGTGTGTGTGTGTATATGTGTGTGTGCGGTGCGTGAATGCGTGAATGACTAGAAACATTTTATAGGCAGATTGAGGCACACCTCTCTCTCTCCAAAACCAACACATAATAAATGTCTCGTTTAGTGAGTGCACGGCATTTAAAGTAAAGGTCTCTCACAGGGAGGGGTGTTGATAGAATGTGTTATTCAGAGAGGATTTATTGCATTTGGTCTTTATGTTACTGATAGGGCTCAAAGGACCTATCCTCTTTCATGCTTATCTTATTGCTGCCTGCTCCCACTCTCTACCTGGCATTGCCCACTTATGTTTGAAATCTCTGCCAGCCCTTTCAAAGATGTTCACACTTATATGTGTGGGTGCTTATATTTGTCCTTCTTCACACGTGCAAGTATGTTTGGTACACATGTGTGAATTGGAAATGGGTTTTCTTGCATATCCCAACTCCCCCTTAGAGTTGTGTCATGGCCAGGGTCAGCCATTATCAACAGAGACCCTGGAGCAATTAGAGTTAAGTGCCTTGCTCAAGGGCACATCAACAATCTTTTTTTCCTTTGTCGGCTTGGGGATTCAAACTAGCGACCTTTCAGTTACTGGCCCAATGCTCTAACCGCTAGGCTACTTGCCTCCCCGTGTGTGTTTGTGTGTGTGCGTGCGTGTGTGAGATAAAGAGAGTCTGTGTGTCAGTGTGTGCTTGTGACTGTGTGTGTGTGTTCTTTCCACTTTATCAGTTTCCGTTTTTCTGTCTGGGCTTGACGATTCTCCTGAGATGCTTGTATGTAATGTGGCTACTGCAGTACAGTTTGTATTTTTTTTAAAGCAGTGCATGAAATACCTCTCATATATAGTGTCAGAGCAGCTTCAGAGTTTTTCACAGTTCTTTATATAAAGACCTGTCTTGGTCCAGCCTCCACTGCTTAGATGTATATGTTGGCAAGGGATACGAGTCTCTGCCCTGAGCTCCTGAGTAGATAGGGTCACTGCAAGATGAATTAGTCTCTCTGATGTTAGGTTTCTAAATATCAAATTGTACCCTTGTACTTTGGCGATTATTCCTTACATACATTTCAATATCAAAAGAAAAGTTTTCACATTCCTTATAGTACCTGCATGCCATGTCCTATAAATCTATCACATTCTTTCACATACATGAGGCTTTGAAGTGGAAGGAAAAGTATCGGCAACTGTACTCATAAATCACTCTCATTTTTTATATTGGCTTTTTAACACTCAGGATACTGTATTTTCTGTCAAAATACAATTACATGTGTGATCATGGGCCTGGACATGTGGGCTACCTTGAGGGGAGGAGGGGGAGAAGAAGGGGGAGAGGAGGTGGAGAGGAGAGGGAGAAGTAGGAGGGGAAAGAGGAGGGCCTTTAATGTGCTGGACATTGGAGACAGACATGATGGAGGAGTCAGGGAAGAAGGGATACACTAAAAAGAGAGAGAGGTACAGG
The DNA here is from genome assembly GCF_016432855.1 of Salvelinus namaycush. Lineage (NCBI taxonomy): Eukaryota > Metazoa > Chordata > Actinopteri > Salmoniformes > Salmonidae > Salvelinus > Salvelinus namaycush. The sequence goes on from NC_052326.1 coordinate 23,516,625, forward strand.
GGGAGGGAGGACAAATCAAGAGAGGCAGAGGGAGCAAGAAGTTGTTCTGCCTCATACAATATGGGACTGGAAAGAAACATCTTAACAGAGTTTGTTATTATTTTATAAGTTCATGTCTGGTTTTACAGTATCTCAAGCTCAGTATTTTAGTTGTAATTTTGTATATTGCATGTGGGCTTATCTTAGTATTTTTGGGGCATAAAGACCTTTTTTGAATCTATGAGGCTAAGTATATATTAGTAGTTCTTAGTTATGGCGTTGTCAGGATGGTTGATGCTCCTCGTGGGGTGTTTTGGGGCACATATTGAACCAGTCTTGGGCTCTAACAATGTGTACCACCGCTATCATAGAAGGATTTGCTATATGCCTAACTGCTTCCATGCATACAATGGGTACAACATTGGGTATCATGTACCAGGTGAGTGCTACAGTACATTCCACATTTATGTGGTTATGTCTACCCTTGCATGGACAATACTGCCTGTAAATGATATCTCAGTGGGTTTATGTCATGTGGAGGTACAGACTGTTACACTGTTGTTGGCTTGGAGTCATTGTAACTGAACGAAAAAATACCTAATGATTAAAAGCTGATCTGGGTTAAGCTTTCCTCTAAAGAATCTTTTGATCCAGATCATTAGACCTAGGCTTGAACATTACTTTCAGTTGGATCACAGGTGTATTAACGTACATCATATCTCATGTCATGTCATGTCTTGCACGGCAAAGCAGACAGATTCTCAGTGTTATCAGTCCACTCCTACTGTAGCGATGTCAGGGCTGGTGCCCTTGTGTGTAGCCTAGCACTACCCACATGACTTCAGTAGAAGATCGGAACACGGGAGGCTTCCACTTATCAGTGGAGAGATAACCAATGTTTGGTAATAATTACACAAATATGACAGATCTTGTCAGTAAAAGTAATGACTGCAGCTCTGGAAGATGGACAGTCATATCTAGGTTTAGGTGGCTAGGTCCAATGATCTACATGTACATGCGCACAGTATCTGGCGCCATAAATGAGATGCACCATGAATCTATTTAGGTGGGACTTGCGAAGCAAAAAATAAAATCTTCATCATACTTCTTCTTCTTCTGCACGCTACTCCTCTTACACCAGTGTTTACACAAACTCGGCCCCCGGGACCACAAGGTGTGCAAGTTTTGTTTTTTGCCCTAGCACTACACAGCATATTCAAATAATCAACTAATCATCAAGCTTCAATTATTTGAATCAGCTGTGTAGTGTTAAGGGCAAAAACCAAAACGTGCACCCCTTGGGGTCCCGAGGACTGAGTTTGGGTAAACACTGTCTTACATCGTTTAAGTTAGAAATGCCATTCAAACTTTAAAATGTCTGGAATAGTACTTGCATTTGATATTATTTAAACTATAATGTTTTTGTCTTTCTTTTTGTCCTCTTCATTCACTTTAGTGTATTTTTTCAACATTCTAAAGTTCCCCGTTGTGACATCATCACTTCCAACTTCCATTCACTGTAAATGCAACATCAGCTACTTTGACCACTTTGACAAACACTTACACCAAATGTTAGTGTATGACATCTTCCTCTACTTCTCTGCTATTCAAATCTGAAATAATAACATGATTATCTGGTACCGATCAAACGTTACAGCTGTTTAAGTGACCGCATCAACAACATTTTCTGTAACTTTTTATAAACTGCTGACATTTTGACCACTTATCCAACAAGTTAGACACAAACTTAGGGGGTATGACATCTTGGTCTAGTTCTCTGCTATTCAAATCTGGAATCGGAACAGAAATATCTCCTACATATCTAATGACACAGCTCTTTTAGTAAACGCATCAACAACTTTTTGTCTTAATTTTTTCATACAACTGCCGTTTTGACCGCTTTCCAAGCACTTTAGACAAGGAATTAGAGGGTATGATGTCATGGTCTACTTCTCTGCTACCAATCAAGAGGTACAGCTGTTTTAGTAACTACATCAACTAATTTTGCAAACTAATTTTGCTAATTTTTAACTTCCCACTGTTGAATGAACTGCCATGGAACTTATTAGAACTTTCAAATTACAATAATCGGGGAGCACATTTTAATCATTAAACAAAGAGTCAAAATTGTGACTAACTAACAATCACACACACAATCACCCCCCCCCCCCCCCACACACACACACACACAGAAACAAAATGTAAAACATTTAAAAGAGTTAAATGCAGGCCCAGCTATTTTTCTTAATGGATAATCACCATCTAGTTTATTGCTTTTGATTAATATCACAGAACTGAGAATCAGCTAGAAATCCATGTCGATTTCATGCTTAATTGCAGAAATTATGGAAAAATCCCAAACTGTTTTTTTTCCATGAAGAGGGAAGGCAACAGTGTGATCAAGGCTGTGGTGGGTACTGGCCTAATGGCTGCTGTAAGCCAGTGGCAGCTGAGGCTTTGGCTCCATTCTCTGTGGGGTCATGTTTTAGACATGGAAACCAGCCTGGAAGGCTTTTATAGTGCGCTATAGTCCATCGGGAAAGAGCTCCACATCTTTGGAGTGATTTCATTAAAAACCAAAACCAAACAAAAGCATGCTGCTTGGACGGAAAAGAGAGCACTCCTACAGTATGCCTGCCAGCTTTCCTGAATGGAACCGAGCTGAAGTTTGGCAGCAGTTTGGAGCTGAATTGGTGTAATGTGTAGGGCATGTACTCTCTCCCAAACACCATCGTAAAAGATGTGGGAACTCCATGTCCTGAGGTGCCTCCAATGGGAGTGGATGGGTTCATCTATAGACAGAGCATAGAGATGAGGAATACTGGTAGTGTAGGATGTACAGTACAGTAAGGACTGCTATAGTTGCATGCTTCTCTAACCCACTGCACAGTGCACACTATGGCTTGGCTAAAGTGTGGTTCTGAATATACAGTATTTACATATGTTCTGTTACAAGCAGCCAGGCCAAGAAGAAATATACATAATATCTCCCCTCCATTGTGTGGGTACTGTATCCCCAGGGGAGGGCTGCTGTTCCCTCCCGGAATCCCAGGCCCACTGTGATCATTGCTGTTCTGGAGGTGGTCACAGGTTGTTTGTGTGTCCTTCTGGCTGCTCTGGGTTAGCGTGTAATGATGGCGATGGAGCACAGCTGTACCAGTCCAGATCCCTCATAGCGTGCCACCAGCCATAGCTTTGGAAGGGGAGGGGGTACTCTGGGCTCTCTCCTTCTGGTACTGTCTCTCTGGATCTCATCTCCTCCTCCATGGCTCCAAGTGCATGAAAGAGAACGCTTGATCATGTTAGGCACAGTTAAGTTACCATTGTAAAAGAGGATGTGCCAGCATGACAGTGTATTGACATTAGCCACAATGGCTACATTATTGTTCTGATTGAGGAGTCTGTTGTTGTTATGGGGGATTTTATGTGTGATGAATCTTCATTATTGCTGAATATTACACCTCGAATTGCCTTCAGTGCATAACACATGATTTCACAATTGCGTAATGTTCACAATGCAAAGCACTGTGACATAATAAGAAGCACACAATGGGAGGGGGTAACGTTACAGAAACGGTCTTCCTTTCTTTCCTTTAGTTTTTTCACAGAGGTACAGCTGAATTCTTGAAATAGTTTCTTTTTGAAAATAAATGCTTTGTGAGTGGACTTACTGAACTCATCTGAGCAGCTCATAACTCACTCTGCCTCATTTATTTAAGCTGGCACCAACCATCAGTCATTTTATGGTGTGTTATTTATTTTACAGACAGTCAGCGTGGCCAAAAACTGTTCACACTCACCTTTTAACGTTTCAATATGCTGACAACCCAAAATACATCATAGTGATTCACATCCCTAATATAATTACTGTACTAGACTTGAACACTGCAGATATATTATGTGTGTGTGTGCGCATGTGTACATGCTTGCGTGAGAGAGAGAGAGAGAGAGAGAGAGAGAGAGAGAGAGAGAGAGAGAGAGAGAGAGAGAGAGAGAGAGAGAGAGAGAGAGAGAGAGAGAGAGAGAGAGAGAGAGAGAGAGAGAGAGAGAGAGAGAGAGAGAGAGAGAGAGAGAGAGAGAGAGCAATAAGTAACGTGTGAACAGGGAATGTTTTCAACAGTTTGATGTACTATATTTTCTTGTTGAGTGTCTCATGGGGATTAATGTCTTAATTGCCGTGTTGGTGGTGGCAGACAGAATGTTACTCGTAAAAAACAGAACGGGTCACCTCTGATCTCACTGTGGGTCTGGCCTTCACTTTTTGGTTTACTTTTGACCCTTACATGAGCCATGCCCCTGAGACTGAGAGACAGAGTAAAGGAATTTTGTGGGGGATTTAAAAGTTCAGTAGTTGTTACACATGGAGGATTTGTTTGGGCACTGATGCACCGGCGGAGGATCTGTCCCCTCATCCATCTTCCTCCTCCTTCTTAGAGGAGCGTATCTTTCTCCTAAAGCTGTGTTTAATTTCACGTTTCAGATAATGGAATCTTTCTGGAGTTTACTCTCCAGGAGTACTTTGCTGATAATGAGACAGCATTTAGGACAATTGCTCTAATTTGTGTGTGCGTGTGCGCGTGTGGTGCATGCCCTGCAGATATTGATGAGTGCCAGGTCCACAACGGTGGCTGCCAGCACGGTTGCGTGAACTCCAGGGGCTCTTATCACTGTGAATGTAACCCAGGCTCTCGACTCCATGTGGATGGACGCACCTGCATTGGTGAGTAATATTAGCAACCAGCGGCCCATGAACCTGATAACCCTATGTCATGCATCATCATCATGATATATAAACCACAAACATATTGTGTCATTCAAGTCAGTGGAAGCTTTTGGAAAACCCAGGGTCTAGGTATGAGTAAGTCTAGTCCTCATGAAAGGGAAAGGAAATGGGATACATAGTCAGTTGTACAACTGAATGCATTCAACTGAAATGTGTCTTCTGCATTTAGCCCAACCCCCCTGAATCAGACTACAGTATAGAAAGGTCTCAGTTCAGTTGAAAAGATTGTCTTTCTCAGTCTCAACTTGCACAGCAAGGAATGTATACAGAGCGTCATCTCTGACGTTTAGAATGGAAATGTATGCTGCTTTTCTTGGCTTTAAGACAATGTATATGATATGAGAGAGGATAGAGAGGAGGACCCTAGTGTCACTGACTATCTGTTGTATGACGGCTGCGGTGTGGTGATAATGACTGACTGCACTAATAATCACAGTGCTCAAGTGGACTGTCTCAGGGTTGATGCTTATCTGTGAGGTTGCATATCGTTCTCTTGATGGCGGTCTGGGAACTGTGCTGTACCACTGGATGAGTGAGTGAGTGAGTGAGTGAGTGAGTGAGTGAGTGAGTGAGTGAGTGAGTGAGTGAGTGAGTGAGTGAGTGAGTGAGTGAGTGAGTGAGTGAGTGAGTGAGTGAGTGAGTGAGTGAGTGAGTGAGTGAGATAGAGAGAGAGAGAGAGAGAGGAAGAGAGAGAGAGAGAGAGAGAGAGAGAGAGAGAGAGAGAGAGAGAGAGAGAGAGATGCATACCAATAGCCACAGAGGCAGTAGAGGAAGGGAACACCAGATGTCTTCCCATATCAATTCAACATATCAGTTATTTTTTGATATCCAGCATATGGTTTGACTGGAGAGGTCAGTCTTAACAAGCAGAGCATGTGGATGCATAAAGTGTCCAGTCAGTTTATCAAAACACCATTAGAGGAGGAGGTCAGTCAGAGGCTGGGCCTGGTGTTTTCATCCAGAGATGCTGTAGCTAACTGAGAGAGAAAGAGACATGTAAAAAGCAGAGATCAGTCAGTGTGCTGGCTCTCTGGCTTCACCTCATCAGCTCAGGAGGAGTGTCCTCCGCCACTGAGGACCTTCGATCTGCTGTCTATGTGATTATTGGCCCTACAGGCATGATGATGGATCTTTAATCAGAGCAGAACAATTCACTGAGGTATTTAGCACAGTGTTTGTGTTGGTAGCACTTCTGAGCTCGCAGCCTTTCAGAAACAGAAGAGGATACAGAGTGAAGGGTAGAAGCCACGCTCCATTCAGATTTATATCTGAAAGAATACATTTCAAAACTCAAAAGGAACTTAAGAACAGTGTTTACAGTGCCCTCTCTCAAAATGTATTCTAAAAATGTATTGTCTGTCTGTCTGTCTGTATCCAGCTGTCCAATCATGTGGAATCAGTAATGGAGGATGTGAGCATTTCTGTGTACAGCAGTCCCTTGCTGCCTTCCGTTGCCGCTGTAGAGACAAATATGTGCTGGCTGAGGATGGCAAGCACTGCAAATGTGAGTATCTTCATCATCCACTGGCCTCTGCACACTACTGTGCACCTGACAGCACATGCACACTCACTCACAGGTGATTAAATATATCCAAGCACCTGCCAAATACTGAAGTACCCTCAAGGTGAAGTCATTTGTGAGAAAACAACATTTCGACCAATTACAAACAAATAAGAAATAAGCTCCCATGTCACATTGCATGTAGTTTCCTTTCCTTCTCCCAGTATACCGTTGGGCTTCAGGTTTGACATGGGAAACTGCAGATGAAGTACATTTAGTAGAAAGACTGCAGAGTGGGCAAGTTGACAGGCTGTAAAGTCACAAAACATGTGGTTTTCTCTTTTTCACCACAAATATGGGCTACATTACTGATCATAATCTTTGGCTGAGGTAATCATGAGTGCAGACACAGAGAGCAGCTTTCAGTGCATGTTGAATGACAGGCAGCTAAGAGAGACAGTAGCCTGATACAGACATTAAACTAATCGTGACGTGTAACCCAGAGAGGCAGCTAGATAATAAAGACGGATAACCATACTTGGAGGAGCTTCAAGCTGTAACTATGCCAGTCCCAAATAGCAATATGATGGATGGATGGAGAGGGGAGAGTGTAGGCAAGATACAAGCCATTATTTATAGTGTTAGGGGAAGGGTATTTGAGAATCCAAGGTGTCCTTTAGATCCAAGAGTTTGTCATAACACTGTACATTCATAGCTGCCAATAATTCATGTCCAACAGGATGTCTAAGTTGGACTTCCTTCCATTCAGGAGATGAGACCTTAAATTGTTGTGAATCAGACCCTAATTTGAAGTGTTCACTCATCTTTCATGTTTTCCCTCAACATTAGTTCACATTATACTCTGGCAACACAAGCCATGGAATGTCTGGGCAGCAGAGTCCTCTCTCTCTCTCTCTCTCTCTCTCTCTCTCTCTCTCTCTCTCTCTCTCTCTCTCTCTCTCTCTCTCTGTCTCTCTCTCAGGGAGGGGGGATTTTCATTTTACAATAAGAACTGTCTTTTAGACGTTTTTTCGTTGTAATGGTTGGCAAGGACCAGCTTCCTCTAATTTCTGCCGGCACAATTATGCAGAAAAATACTCAGCCTAGTGTAGAGTTTGGGCCTTTGTCTTGAGTGGTTATGTCAGTATGTATTTGTTCAGTATACTGTATGAGCTGTACTTCTGCATTTTAGATAAATGTCCTCGAAAAAATTCCACACTGATTGTTTTTGTAAGAACTTGATGTTCGTCACGATAAAGCGCTCTCAAACATTAATCGTTGTCTCCTGTGTTACAGTGGAGAATCCATGTCTAGATAAGAATGGTGGCTGCCAGCATGACTGTCTTGTTGATCGTGGCAAGGCCCACTGTGAATGTAGAAATGGGTACAAGCTGGCAGAGGACAGGAAGACCTGTGAGGGTAAAAAAGATCTGTTGATTACTGCACTACTGTTCATACAGGGCCAATCATGTCTCTGTATTTAAGTTCTAGTATAGATCTGTACAGACACTTTGTTCATCCCAGATATTGATGAGTGTGAGTCGGAGCAGACGGGCTGTGCTCATGGCTGCCACAACACCCTGGGCTCCTTCGCCTGTGTGTGTGACACTGCCTACGAGATGGGAGCAGACGGACGCCAGTGCTATCGTGAGTTTGGCTCCTATAATCATCTCCATGGCTTTCATTATTTGACATGATCTGAGATATCTCAACCAGAAGTAATTGGAGTGTCATCTCATGTGTTTCTGTGTGACAGGAATTGAGATGGAGATCGTCAACAGCTGTGAGAGCAACACCGGAGGCTGCTCCCATCACTGCCAGCACTCCACCGCCGGCCCTGTCTGTAGCTGTAACCAGGGTTACCGACTGGAGGAGGACCTCAAGACCTGTGTTGGTCAGTCTAGAGACTAACCTTCACCATTCAGTCTCGAGACAAAATTTTACCATTCAGTCTAGAGACTAACCTTTACCATTCAGTCTAGAGACTAACCTCTACCATTCAGTCTAGAGACTTAGCTTTAACATTCAGCTCAGATCAGTCCAGAGACTAACTTTTACTATTCAGTCCAGAGACTAACCTTTACCATTCAGTCTAGAGATCAACCTTTACCAGGCAGTTTAGAGACTAACATTTACCGGTCTAGAGACTAACCTTTACCATTCAGTCTAGAGACTTAGCTTTAACATTCAGCTCAGATCAGTCTAGAGACTAACGTTTACCATTCAGTCTAGAGACTTAGCTTTAACATTCAGCTCAGATCAGTCTAGAGACTAACCTTTACCATTCAGTCTAGGGACTAACCTTTTACCAGTCAGTCTAGAGACTAACGTTTACCATTCAGTCTAGAGACTAACGTTTACCATTCAGTCTAGAGACTGACCTTTACCAGTCAGTCTAGAGATTAACCTTTACCATTCAGTCTAGAGACTGACCTTTACCATTCAGTCTAGGGACTAACCTTTTAGCAGTCAGTCTAGAGACTAACGTTTACCATTCAGTCAAGAGATTGACCTTTACCAGTCAGTCTAGAGATTAACCTTTACCATTCAGTCTAGAGACTGACCTTTACCAGTCAGTCTAGAGATTAACACTTACCATTCAGTCTAGGGACTAACCTTTTACCAGTCAGTCTAGAGATTAACCTTTACCAGTCTTGAGACTAACCTCAACCCTTCAGATCAGTTTTAGACAAAACATATCCCAATATCATGATTCTCCCTGTGATGCTTTTTATTGTGTGTTTTGTTTGGCAGACCTGGACGAGTGTGGAGAGGGAAGCTCCTGCTGCGAGCAGGACTGTACCAACTACCCTGGGGGCTATGAGTGCTACTGCACAGCGGGGTTCCGCCTCAACTCAGACAGATGTAGCTGTGATGGTATGTTCTCCCCTCTAAAACCTCAGGATAGTGATTTAGTGGGGCACTCATTATACAATAATTGTTGAACCTGGATTGCTTCCAGTTGAACTAATATGTGTATATATGAGGCTGTAATATTAGAATCATGTTTGTATTTTTTGGGTTGCTGTACATTGTTTATTACATAAGAACATTGATTCAGTGCTAAATGTCAGTGATTTTGGCTATTTATATCAATTTACCTGACTGAGGAGCAGTGTTTTTGTAAAGTGACTGGACTGTGTGTTGTGTAGATGTGGATGAATGTCTGGCGGCTAACGGTGGCTGTGATCACACGTGCCAGAACACCGCCGGCTCCTTCCAGTGTTTCTGCCGCCGAGGCTTTCGTCTGAACGAGGACCGACACTCCTGTGAACGTGAGTTCCACCAATCAAATGAGATGTTGTTGCTTAGAGCCACACCACCATCATCATGTCCCACTTGGACCTTTTACCCTTATACAATCTCCTCCCTCTCTGGCTCTCTCTCTCTCTTGCTCTCTTAATCTCCTCCCCCTCTCTCTCTCTCTCTCTCTCTCTCTCTCTCTCTCTCTCTTTCTGCAGCACTGGAGAATACAGTTGAGGCCCTGTATAGTGGTGGCCAGGATGCCGTGGGGCCCCTGCCTCAGCCTCAGCTCACCCTGCTGCAGGACTACAACCAGCCCCTGGAGCGCTATGATGACTATGAGGATGACGACGCTGGAGAGCTGCTGGCTGAGAGCATGTTGGCAGAGAAATTTGGTGAGCCTCTGAACACAAATACACACACTATGGTCCTGTATCTGATTAGCTCTGTGTCTGAGCAACAGGAGGTAAACCGTAAGACCTCCTTATTTAATTACTAGTTACTGGGCAATGAAATACCCCACAGCAGGTGGTAAATTGGTTAGCAGATTTTATTTTACATACCTGGGTAGTAATGGGGAAGCTTATAGACTGTGGCAGGGGGTTGTGGCAGAGAGCCTTGGGATCTGTTTTGTGTTGTTCCTTGATGTATTAATGTGAAAACAGTAATCAGTATTGTAGTATTTAAGGTGTTCTCACTGGGGTTGCTGTGCTAGGAAGAATGTAGTTGAAGATGGCAAATCCCTAACCACAAACAGATATTGTTCTGAAATGTGATAATCAATAATGTCTTTGTTCGTATGCAGTGTGTCTGAACAACACGTTTGGCCATGACTGCAGTCTGACCTGTGAGGACTGCTCTAACGGAGGGCTGTGTGGCCCAGGGAGAGATGGATGTCACTGTCCCGATGGATGGACAGGCCTCATTTGCAACCAGAGTCAGTATCTGCTCACAGCAAACACATACAGACTGTAAACAAACTGCACTCACAACACTGTACATTATCAATCTTATGTCTGTGTGTTTTTCTGTGGAACAGCACATCTCTGGATTATGGATACATATATACACTTTTATTCTATCCTATACTAACAGCTTGTCCTGAAGGATCCTTTGGCAAGAACTGCTCATTTCCCTGTAAGTGTATGAACGGAGCCACCTGTGATCCTGTTAATGGGAACTGTCGCTGCCCACCTGGCGTCAGTGGAGACATGTGCCAGGATGGTGAGTAACTACTGGTTAACATATACGGTACAAAAACACTCTCTCAGTTATTCACTCTATTGAAAAGTTCAGTTGCCTGATAATAATGCTTTATTGTCTGTAGGCTGTCCTAAGGGCTTCTATGGGAAACAGTGCAATAAGAAGTGTAACTGTGCCTGTAACGGGCGCTGCCACCGCACCTACGGAGCCTGTCTGTGTGACCCTGGACTCTACGGGAGGTTCTGCCATCTACGTGAGTCACTCACTGTTGACCCCGCACATCTCACCTTCCACCTCTACTCATATTCATCACTCACCTTATTCATTCAGTTCTTATTCAGTATTCTACATGTTATCTCCCTCCTTCCCTATCCAGCATGTCCCAAGTGGGCCTTTGGACCGGGCTGTTCAGAGGAGTGTCATTGTGTCCAACAGAACACTCTAGAGTGTCACCGTCGCCATGGTACCTGCGTCTGCAAGCCCGGTTGGCAAGGCAATGCATGCAGGGAAGGTCAGTGCTGGCTGCTGGGACCAAAAGTTCTTATCTACAGTATCTCCAGCAGTGCTGTAGTGCTCTATGTGTTTAACTCTGAGTGATGCCTGATCACGTCCACCCCCTCCCACCTCAGAGTGTGACCCAGGCACGTTTGGCCCAGGCTGTGGGAACAAGTGTGAGTGCCCGCTTGGACTGTCTTGTGATCATGTGACTGGGAAGTGCCAACGTCTGTGCCCGGCTGGTCTCCGTGGAGACACCTGTGATCAAGGTAGGTTGTCCTGTTGGTCCCATGGGATAGGCATTTCATGTCCTGTTGGTCAGTTTACAGTACTGAATGTGGCTTCTTTTAGGAAGACTACCATTGTCTCTGTCCTCTCCTCTAGCCTGTCCAGAGGGGAGGTTTGGGCCAGGCTGCCCTCAGGCCTGTGACTGCTCAGGGGCTCCATGTGACAGAGTGAGCGGCCAGTGTCAGTGTCCTGCTGGAACATCAGGAAAACGCTGTGAGAATTGTAAGGAAAAAAACCTGGTGATACTATAGTATTCATAACATTGTGATAATGATGATGACGCTAACACATACTCTTGCTCTTGCTGTGTGCTGCAGTGTGTGTGGAGGGTTCCTGGGGCGCGGGCTGCCGTGAGGCCTGTCCAGTCTGTGAGAATGGAGGAGTGTGTGACAAACACAACGGAACCTGTTCCTGTCCTCCTGGGTACATGGGCAGGCTCTGTCAGAACTGTGAGTTTGAGCGAATCAATGGTAGAACTGTGATCGAAGATTTGTGGTAGTTTGTGGTAGTTTTGGTCTAATTTTAGAAAGAGATGTTAAATGCATGATGAGCAGGCCTTTCTAGTGGGTCATGAAAACACCAACCACACCACATTCTCCTCTGTCTGAGGCACAGACATGTCATAAACCATGTTTTCACAGACGGATAAATATTCTTCCTGTATAACCAACGTATTTCTTGTTAAATGCCTTTTGATGTTTGTATGTCATTTCAACCAGTGTCATGGAAACTGTATGGTATTGCAATATGTGTGTTTACAGTTTGTACGTAGAGGGTGTGTGACTCTCTGGCTCACAGTGCTTTATCATGTGTCTGTGTGTGCTGTAGCATGTCCAACAGGACGGTTTGGTGTTGGATGCCAGCTGCGCTGCGTGTGTGAAAACAGCGGGCACTGCCACCCTGTCACGGGCCGTTGTACTTGTAACCCTGGCTGGGCAGGACATAACTGCAGGAAAGGTAGAGTGGGTGTGGCATTGAGTCTCAAATAAATCCAAATAAATAAAAAATAGCTTACTCTCACTGAATCTAAACTATTTCATTAAAATGTCTCCTGTTTGTTTGTTTCCATGGCAGCCTGTGACTCTGGGCGCTGGGGAGTGGACTGTGCTGAGAAATGTGACTGTAAGAATGGGGATGGGAGCTGTGACGCAGTGACGGGCCAGTGTAACTGTGAGGCCGGCTACACAGGGACACAATGCCATGAAGGTATGAGTCCTCAAGCAAAATATCTGTTCGTAGGTTGTTTCTTTTCGGTCTGAATTCTTAAATTGCTATTGTGCAGTTGCAGTACTGTCTCAGAGCATGTCGCTGTCAAGCCCTGCTGCAGTTGTGTCTTCTCTGTGTCTCAGAGTGTCCAGTGGGGTCTTTCGGTCTGGGCTGTCGGCATCACTGCCAGTGTGACAACAAGGGGTCATGTGACCATGTCAGTGGAGCATGCACCTGCCTGGTGGGCTGGACTGGAACCTTCTGTGAGAAACGTAAGAGAACCTCCCAAACTCCCTAAAACGTAACCTACAACCCAAACTATATAACCGTACCATAGCCTGAACTGTATCTATAATCCAGTACAATTAGCCTATTGGAATCATTGGGTTATTCTGCTGTATTGTTTGCTGAGATGTAAAGGCTCTGTGTGTTTGTTTAGCCTGTCCCCAGGGCTTCTATGGGGCAGACTGCCAGGAGAAGTGTGTCTGTCTGAATGGAGGTCACTGCAACCATGTCACTGGGACGTGTGTGTGTCCAGCTGGTTGGATCGGTCCCACCTGCAAACTGAGTGAGTATTGGACATCCCACGCTTCAAAGAGCCTGTCCAGTATGCACCCTGTGCAATAGAAACAATTTCAAATATCAGACATATTACATATATGTGTTTTGCATTGGTGTGATTGATGATTGATTCTTTGGAAGTAAACAGTTTCTTATCTTTGCCTTGCAGCATGCCCGGCTGGTTTCTATGGGGAGGGCTGTAACCAAACCTGCGGTTGCCATAACAATGGCAACTGCCACCCGGCAAGTGGGCAGTGTGTCTGTACACCTGGCTGGACAGGGCCCAGCTGCTCACTGGGTGAGTGTGGAACTAGAGTAGTACTCCTAACTAGCTATGCACAATAATATTGCTTGAGTCCAACCGCTTTGAACAGAGGTTAGTGAATGAGTTCTGTACAGAGAAACCATAATGTAGTGATAATGGGTCTACCATTTTTCCCCCAGAATGCCCAGTGGGCTTCTATGGGGCAGACTGCCGTCAGCACTGCCTGTGTCAGAATGGAGCCAAATGTGACCGAATCAATGGGCAATGTACCTGTGCCAACGGGTGGATGGGTGCAGCCTGCGGGCTAGGTGAGTGGTACTGAAAGAGCCATAGAGACGCTTAGAGTCACCATTAACCTAGCTAACCCTACTTACTCATGGCTTATTCAGACCTATATCACATCATGTTCTGGGATTGTTTACCTAAAGCGTTATCCAATCAGGATGATCCTCATTCAGTACCAGCTCTACTAGAAATGCAGGCACTGGAAAACCATTAAGGCTCTGACTGGAGGGGTCTGGACAGCGTGCTTAAGGATAACATTACCTTAAATGCTAGAAACCATTTAGAACAGTGGCCTGTGGTTTGTTTTACTGTATTCAGGAATCAAATTAGTCTCAGTCCTAATTTGTCCTGGTTTAACTCATTTGTTTTTGACTGGTGGTGTTCCCTGGCTGTCTGTGAGACAGAGCTGCCCCTCAGACCGCAGACAGTCTGCTAGACCCCACAGTCTCCTGTCTGCCCTGTAACCGTCTCACTCTAGACTCCACACAGACGCTGCAGTTCACCACCCCAATGTACTCTACATCACACACTATCCTCCCACAGCGCCCATATAAACTTCTCAACAGGTTCTCCATGCCAAACTCACCATCCTACTCTAGGCACAGGGAACCTCTAATGCTGCTGCCGGTGCGGTGTTACCTAGCCACTCAGTGGTTAATTACCACCTAGTGCCAACTTTCTGCTAAGTCAAACCAGAGGGTTTGGAGAAGGTATTGCTGTCCTCAGCAGAAACACCATAGGTTTCTATGTTAGCCTGCTCTGACATGCGATGTCCTGTGTTCTTTCCTGCCATGTCTCTGTGGGTTGGTGCGTTGGTGTGTTGGCGCTTCAGAGTGTGTATCAGGGCGGTTCGGGGCCGACTGCCAGCAGCAGTGTCAGTGTGAGAACGGGGGCCACTGCGACAGACAGACGGGCCAGTGCAACTGTGGTCCTGGCTGGGTCGGAGAGCGCTGTGAAAAAGGTGAGAAAGAGTGACAGAGAAGTGGACATATACTGTCTTTGTCATCATCAATGTTGTGAGGTGAATTAATTCACAGGTTTCTGCTGTACCTTCAACACAGCTGAAGGTTGTCACATCCAGTCTCTGAGTTCCTCCTCTGTCCTTTTCCTCCACTGCAGCCTGTGGGTCAGGCCTGTTTGGAGCTGGCTGTGAGGAGAGTTGTCAGTGTGAGCATATAGCCCCCTGTCACCACGTTACTGGGCACTGCCTCTGTCCACCAGGTTGGAGGGAACCCCACTGTGATAAAGGTAGCCTACGTTTAATGATAACAATGTTTTCTATTATCCCTGAAAGTATTTTTAGCCATACCTGTTTAGGATTTTGACTCTCCCTCCTTTTTACCACCAGCCTGTTTACCTGGAACCTATGGCAAGGGCTGTGTGCAACGCTGTACCTGTCCCCAGGGTACTTCCTGTCACCATGTCTCTGGGGAGTGTGGCTGTCCCCCTGGACTCACTGGCAATGGCTGTGAACAGAGTGAGTCCTGTACAAACCTCTCAGCCCATGTCTTCAGCTTCCAATTGGCTCATTCATCCCCCTGTAACTATTTCTGTAACTATTGCTATAAAATTAGAATATGTTCTCAGTCAAGTTACCTGGTAAAATAAGGGTAAAATAAAAAAATAAAAACTCTGTCAGTCTGGACTTTCAGCTGTAATGTCTCGCTTTTCATGTTGCTTACCTCGTCTGTCTGTCTGTCTGTTCGTCTGTCGGTCTGTCTGCACCACCAGCCTGTCTGTCAGGGACATATGGACTCAACTGTAACCAGGTGTGCCAGTGTTCTGAGACCAACCAGCTCTGCCACCCAGTGACTGGGTTGTGTTACTGCGCCCCAGGCTTCCAAGGTCCTAAATGTAACCAGGGTATGTATTGTACCCTCTGTTGGTATTGTACCCTAAATGTAACCAGGGTATGTATTGTACCCCCCTCTTGTTGGTAATGACACCTTCATAACCTTCCAAAGGGGATGTCATTACTCTATCATAAAACCTTTTGGTATGTGTTTTGGGTACCCAGAGTGTCAGAAAGGTTGGTATGGTCCCGACTGTGAGCGAGAGTGCCAGTGTCAGAACAGTGGGAAGTGCAGCTCCACCTCTGGCACCTGTGAATGCACAGCAGGGTTCATCGGAGCACACTGCAACATCAGTGAGTTTATATTCAGCTTTTTATAGCACTGAATAACATGTAACACCTCCACAACAATCATAGCTTCTGAAGTAATATTAGAAAAACCATGGTCCTTAATCTCCTGTACCCTGTTGACAGCATGCCCAGCTGGTCGTTATGGGCAGGACTGTGCCCACGTGACACTGTGTGGAGAGGGGGCACAGAATGATCCTGTCACTGGTAGATGTCATTGCAGCCCTGGGCAAAGAGGAGAGGACTGTGGACAAGGTAGGTTTTCTCTAATGAATCGAGTTGAACAGATCACTATGTGTGGAAGTATTTTTACAACACAAATAGGATTGTTTGCGTCTCTATCTGTCTATAAGTTAAAGGTTTGTAATATATGTGTGTGTTTGAACTATGTTTGTAGTATGTGTGTGTTTGTTATGTGTAATATCTGTGTATTGGCAGGCTGTGCTCCTGGTTGGTTTGGAGAGGACTGTGCTATCCTCTGTAACTGCAGTAACGGAGGACTGTGTGACTCTGTCTCTGGAAGCTGTACCTGTGGTCTGGGCTGGACTGGGGCTCACTGTGACACAGGTGAGAGATACTGTACAGTGCACCTTTACAAAATCACAGGAAATAGCTATGAACGTAATAACTCAACTCTCAGTGCTGGTTTTCATTCAGAAGATGGTACACTGTAGTTATGCTGCCTCTCTGTGTCTGTCTGTCTGTTTGTGTGATAGAATGTCCTCCGGGGACATTTGGAGGTAACTGCCAGCTGAAGTGTGACTGCTGGAACAATGGCACCTGTGACAGGGTGACTGGAACCTGCCAGTGTGGTCCAGGATACTACGGACATCAGTGTGAACATGGCGAGTGACACACACACACACACACACACACACACACACACACACACACACACACACACACACACACACACACACACACACACACACACACACACACACACACACACACACACACACACACACACACACACGTCAGCACAGCATTGAAAGACACTGGCCTACAAGGTTATTGTATTGTCTCACCAGCTCGCACAGCGCTCCTCCGAACTGGACATAGACATAATTGCGCTTAGCAAATCTCGAAATGAAAGCACAAAAAAGGAAGCTTGCAAGTAGTAGAAGTGTCTTTCATACTGTATCTAAAGTGTCCTGCCCCTGTCCTCAGCATGCCCCCCTGGTCTCCATGGCCCTCTGTGCCAACTCCAGTGTAACTGTCTGAACAAGGCATCCTGCAACCCCTCCACTGGGTTCTGTGTCTGTCCTCCAGGGTACCATGGCTCCCGCTGTCACAGAGGTGAGATCTCTGCCTTATGTAGTTACTGAGCTGATGGTATCTAGTAGATGATGATGACTTTTATGTAGTTTGAAATGTAGGCCTTCAGACAGGATTTATTCATTCTAAATAGGGTGTTGCTCTTACCCCACGTCTGTTTTCAGAGTGTCAACAGGGCACGTTTGGTGTGAACTGTGCCAAGTCATGTGACTGTGAGGAGGGCACGCCCTGTGACCCTGTGAGTGGCAGGTGTCTGTGCACCTCAGGCAAGACTGGACCCAGGTGTGACATTGGTAAGACTGAGGGGCATCAGAATGTTCTATGTGATGGTACCTCAGGTGGCGATCTGTTTAAGAGGCTTTTTCTAATTATGTTCTGGTGTCTAATGAGGTATCGTCTTACCTATGTGTGTGTGTGTGTGTTTGTTGTCAGCCTGCAAAGCAAACCGCTATGGGCCAGACTGCACAGAGAGCTGTGTGTGTTACAACGCGGCTCACTGTGACCATCGGAACGGCCGCTGCACATGTCTCAACAGCTGGATCGGACTCACCTGTCAGGAAGGTAGTGATGAGTGACTAACACACACCACACTGCCCTCACCGCAGCATGCATAGTGTATCTGGTGATAGGGCTGTAATGAAGCTGGACTGGAGAGAAAGGTTGACTGGAGCTGAACGTTTCCCCTGAGTTAGAAAAGAAACAACTTGTTTTAGTGCTGATACTTGGTTTTGTCTGTAGGGAGGTTGAACACATTGAGGTTACACATTTCCTCCGTTGGTGGTTCTGGTTGTGTTGTTGTTTGTCTGTAATGAGTGTGTCTTGTGTGCTGAGATACAGGGTCGACTGACAGCTCCTCCCCCTCTGTGTGGGTGTGTCCTCAGGTGGGCCTCCACGCCTCCCCTACAGAAGCAGGAGGGAGGATAACGCACATCTAGACAACGCGTTATAGCGCCCCCTTTTGGTCGGAGGCTCCAATCACCAATGAGCCTCTGACTGTAAGAGGCTGAGGCAGCAGCACAAGCTTCGCTGAAGCCGAACTGAATTAAAAGGGTGGATATTATTATTTCAGACATACACACCCCAACGGGACAGGATACTGCTGCACCCACAGGAGCTGGATGACAGACATGGAGAAATGGACTCTAAGGAGAAATGTTCTCAGCGTTTGCTCTAGGGTGGATAATGCTTTGGTGTGTGTGTATGCTGTGAACTGTGCAGGGCTTTCATTGTTTGTGTTCATGTGCATACTGTATACATGTGCATCTCCCACTCAGGCATGGCCTGACTCATCAGTGATGAGGTACGCTATGTTGTGACCCCCTTTCTGGTAGTTAGAGGGCGGACAGTGGTTACCAGGACTAGGAGCTCTATTCATTGTGTGTCGTTGAAGCGTTCAATTTAAAGGTAATGACCTATTGGGCCGACATCTGCAGCGTTTACCTTGAATGCAGTGTCTGCTAAAGCAGGAACATTTCCTTTAAATTCAAATCAAGCTGTAATGCTGAATTTCCGCGATACAGATTGAATAGAGCCCTAGATCTCCCCACTACAGCCTCCTCTGCACACTCCCGTCCTGGACAAACCACGCGGGATATAGGAGATGTGTTTGGCGACAGTTGCTGAACGTCCAACACTAACACTCATTTTTATTTCAGAGATTCACCGACTCACTACTGTACTTGATATTTGTTTTGTATACTATGCAATGCTATACTATTGTCTGTATTCGTTTTGTATACTATGCAATGCTATACTATTGTCTGTATTCGTTTTGTATACTTGGCAATTCTGTAGTGTTTTATGCTTTGGTTTTTGTCATTTCCCCCAGAAATGTTCATGGAATATGTGGATAAACAGTATACATCTGGCATTATTATACAAATCCCATCACTTCTACATCATATACTGTAAATGATTCATTATTTGAATCTGTCCTTCTGAATGAGCCATCAGAGCCAACATAACCCAGTAGTAGTGTGAGGTGATTCCTATCAGACAATGTGATTTGAGCACCTGAAAAAGCGCTTTCAATGATATTTCCAATCCAGTATAATATTGTGATGTCTATTTGCAGTGAATACCATAAAGTTATGTTTGATATTCTGTACTTTATATGAAGCGACTTGTTCTAAAAATGTTGGTGCTATGGCGC
This sequence comes from Salvelinus namaycush, assembly GCF_016432855.1. Lineage (NCBI taxonomy): Eukaryota > Metazoa > Chordata > Actinopteri > Salmoniformes > Salmonidae > Salvelinus > Salvelinus namaycush. The sequence goes on from NC_052326.1 coordinate 23,536,004, forward strand.
TTTAATCCACTATATGTTGACCAGAAGACAGTATATTATCTACATATTGGTCAGTACATTTTTGTTTACTAAAGTATGTTTGCGTGGGCGATTCTGATTCATATCCTCAAAGTTTAGAGTTCACCCCATTGGATTGCACAATGATTCAGGAGACACAATATAACTTGAGCAGACAGTGGGCTCAGCCCAGTCATGGTAAACAGTACCTTTTTGGTTTTTGCGTATAAAGTGCTCTTACATATACAGTATTTATATTTTATACAGTAAGTGTATACTGTCTAGGACTGGAGTGAAGAGGATTTTCTAATCTGGACACCTAGTTAATAACCCGTAAAATAACAAAAACAATCAATGAATGAAAAAGTCAAACACAGGGAACTGTTTTTACATTCTTATTTTTTCATTGTCATTTCATTAAAGACGAAGCTGTACATCTTGTCTAAATTCAGATTGAAGCACAGTGCACTTAGCAATGCCTGCAAATGAAAAGAAAGAAAAGGCAGAGGTGACCACAACCATAAATATAAAGGTCAAACTATGTACATACAGGAGATGACTGGCTAGGGCATCATCACTGAGAGAAGGTAGTCTGCCATTGCATTCATTTGAGAGCCTTCTGCACAATTCATACACAATACAAATAAATAGCTTATTTTTTGTCTATCTTTACACTGATACAATATTAAGAGGAAAATGCAGCATGTTGAAAATGAAAATAAAAAGACACTTTTATTCTCCCTCTTCTGCTTCTTCTACGTTAAAGGCCAGAACATACAAAAATAATCTCTAACATACAGCATTCTGTGAGATGAGCATCATTCATCTACAGGGCTGGTTTCAAAGGTTTCTGAGCTGATAGTAACATCAATACTATGATATGTATGGAACAGTGGCTGTGCGAAGGGAGGCTGTCATAGGGCAACACTGGACAGGGAGACAAGAGACCCTGCAACGATGAGTCTACTCACTAAACAGCCTGACTCACACACCTCAAATTCTTATAAAATCATCCACACTGCTTGTCCAGCATTATCCACTATGTCAATAAGAAGCAAGCTCTTCCAAGAGTGCACTTCACACGCTGTTGTGTTGCCATGGTGTGGTGCCAGAGTGGTCCAGTAAATAGAGGAGCTCTGTGGTGCTCATCACGCTGTACAGCGCAGCTTCTCTCTCTACAGCGCAGCTTCTCTCTCTACAGCGCAGCTTCTCTCTCTACAGCGCAGCTTCTCTCTCTACAGCGCAGCTTCTCTCTCTACAGCGCAGCCTCTCTCTCTACAGCACAGCCTCTCTCTCTACAGCGCAGCTTCTCTCTACAGCGCAGCTTCTCTCTACAGCGCAGCTTCTCTCTCTACAGCGCAGCTTCTCTCTCTACAGCACAGCTTCTCTCTACAGCGCAGCCTCTCTCTCTACAGCGCAGCTTCTCTCTCTACAGCGCAGCTTCTCTCTCTACAGCGCAGCTTCTCTCTCTACAGCGCAGCTTCTCTCTCTACAGCGCAGCCTCTCTCTCTACAGCGCAGCTTCTCTCTCTACAGCACAGCCTCTCTCTCTACAGCACAGCCTCTCTCTACAGCACAGCCTCTCTCTCTACAGCACAGCCTCTCTCTCTACAGCGCAGCTTCTCTCTCTACAGCGCAGCCTCTCTCTCTACAGCGCAGCTTCTCTCTCTACAGCACAGCCTCTCTCTCTACAGCGCAGCCTCTCTACAGCGCAGTCTCTCTCTCTACAGCACAGCCTCTCTCTCTACAGCACAGCCTCTCTCTCTACAGCACAGCCTCTCTCTCTACAGCGCAGCCTCTCTCTACAGCGCAGCCTCTCTCTCTACAGCGCAGCCTCTCTCTCTACAGCGCAGCCTCTCTCTACAGCACAGTCTCTCTCTCTACAGCGCAGCCTCTCTCTACAGCGCAGCCTCTCTCTCTACAGCGCAGTCTCTCTCTCTACAGCACAGTCTCTCTCTACAGCGCAGTCTCTCTCTCTACAGCGCAGTCTCTCTCTCTACAGCGCAGTCTCTCTCTCTACAGCGCAGTCTCTCTCTCTACAGCACAGTCTCTCTCTCTACAGCGCAGTCTCTCTCTCTACAGCGCAGCCTCTCTCTACAGCGCAGTCTCTCTCTCTACAGCGCAGTCTCTCTCTCTACAGCGCAGTCTCTCTCTCTACAGCGCAGCTTCTCTCTACAGCACAGTCTCTCTCTACAGCGCAGCCTCTCTCTCTACAGCACAGCCTCTCTCTCTACAGCACAGTCTCTCTCTCTACAGCACAGCCTCTCTCTCTACAGCACAGCCTCTCTCTCTACAGCACAGCCTCTCTCTCTACAGCACAGCCTCTCTCTCTACAGCGCAGTCTCTCTCTCTACAGCGCAGTCTCTCTCTCTACAGCGCAGTCTCTCTCTCTACAGCGCAGTCTCTCTCTCTCTACAGCGCAGTCTCTCTCTCTACAGCACAGCCTCTCTCTCTACAGCGCAGCCTCTCTCTCTACAGCGCAGTCTCTCTCTCTACAGCGCAGTCTCTCTCTCTACAGCGCAGCCTCTCTCTCTACAGCGCAGTCTCTCTCTCTACAGCGCAGCCTCTCTCTCTACAGCACAGCCTCTCTCTCTACAGCGCAGCCTCTCTCTCTACAGCGCAGTCTCTCTCTCTACAGCGCAGCCTCTCTCTACAGCGCAGCCTCTCTCTCTACAGCACAGCCTCTCTCTCTCTACAGCGCAGCCTCTCTCTCTACAGCACAGCCTCTCTCTCTACAGCACAGCTTCTCTCTCTACAGCACAGCCTCTCTCTCTACAGCACAGCTTCTCTCTCTACAGCACAGCCTCTCTTTCTACAGCGCAGCCTCTCTCTCTACAGCACAGCCTCTCTCTCTACAGCACAGCCTCTCTCTCTACAGCACAGCTTCTCTCTCTACAGCACAGCCTCTCTTTCTACAGCGCAGCTTCTCTCTACAGCGCAGCTTCTCTCTACAGCACAGCCTCTCTTTCTACAGCGCAGCTTCTCTCTACAGCGCAGCTTCTCTCTACAGCGCAGCTTCTCTCTACAGCGCAGCTTCTCTCTCTACAGCGCAGCCTCTCTCTCTACAGCACAGCCTCTCTCTACAGCACAGCCTCTCTCTCTACAGCACAGCCTCTCTCTCTACAGCACAGCCTCTCTCTACAGCGCAGCCTCTCTCTCTACAGCACAGCCTCTCTCTCTACAGCGCAGTCTCTCTCTACAGCACAGCCTCTCTCTCTACAGCACAGCCTCTCTCTCTACAGCGAAGTCTCTCTCTCTACAGCACAGCCTCTCTCTCTACAGCGCAGCCTCTCTCTCTACAGCGCAGCTTCTCTCTCTACAGCACAGCCTCTCTCTCTACAGCACAGCCTCTCTCTACAGCACAGCCTCTCTCTCTACAGCACAGCCTCTCTCTCTACAGCGAAGTCTCTCTCTCTACAGCACAGTCTCTCTCTCTACAGCGCAGCTTCTCTCTCTACAGCACAGCCTCTCTCTCTACAGCACAGTCTCTCTCTCTACAGCACAGCCTCTCTCTCTACAGCACAGCCTCTCTCTCTACAGCACAGCCTCTCTCTCTACAGCACAGCCTCTCTCTCTACAGCACAGCCTCTCTCTCTACAGCGCAGTCTCTCTCTCTACAGCGCAGTCTCTCTCTCTACAGCGCAGTCTCTCTCTCTACAGCGCAGTCTCTCTCTCTCTACAGCGCAGCCTCTCTCTCTACAGCGCAGCCTCTCTCTCTACAGCACAGCCTCTCTCTCTACAGCACAGTCTCTCTCTCTACAGCGCAGTCTCTCTCTCTACAGCACAGCCTCTCTCTCTACAGCACAGCCTCTCTCTCTACAGCACAGCCTCTCTCTCTACAGCACAGCCTCTCTCTCTCTACAGCGCAGCCTCTCTCTCTACAGCACAGCCTCTCTCTCTACAGCACAGCTTCTCTCTCTACAGCACAGCTTCTCTCTCTACAGCACAGCCTCTCTCTCTACAGCGCAGCTTCTCTCTCTACAGCGCAGTCTCTCTCTCTACAGCACAGCCTCTCTCTCTACAGCACAGTCTCTCTCTCTACAGCACAGCCTCTCTCTCTACAGCACAGCCTCTCTCTCTACAGCACAGCCTCTCTCTCTACAGCACAGCCTCTCTCTCTCTACAGCGCAGCCTCTCTCTCTACAGCACAGCCTCTCTCTCTACAGCGCAGCTTCTCTCTCTACAGCACAGCTTCTCTCTACAGCACAGCCTCTCTCTCTACAGCGCAGCTTCTCTCTCTACAGCGCAGTCTCTCTCTCTACAGCGCAGTCTCTCTCTCTACAGCGCAGTCTCTCTCTCTACAGCGCAGTCTCTCTCTCTACAGCGCAGTCTCTCTCTCTCTACAGCGCAGCCTCTCTCTACAGCGCAGCCTCTCTCTCTACAGCACAGCCTCTCTCTCTACAGCGCAGCCTCTCTCTCTACAGCGCAGTCTCTCTCTCTACAGCGCAGTCTCTCTCTATAGCGCAGTCTCTCTCTACAGCACAGCTTCTCTCTCTACAGCACAGCTTCTCTCTCTACAGCGCAGCCTCTCTCTCTACAGCGCAGTCTCTCTCTCTACAGCGCAGCCTCTCTTTCTACAGCGCAGCTTCTCTCTACAGCACAGCCTCTCTCTCTACAGCGCAGCCTCTCTCTCTACAGCACAGCCTCTCTCTCTACAGCGCAGCCTCTCTCTCTACAGCACAGCCTCTCTCTCTACAGCGCAGCCTCTCTCTCTACAGCACAGCCTCTCTCTCTACAGCACAGCCTCTCTCTCTACAGCACAGCCTCTCTCTCTACAGCACAGCCTCTCTCTCTACAGCGCAGCCTCTCTCTCTACAGCACAGCCTCTCTCTCTACAGCACAGCCTCTCTCTCTACAGCGCAGCCTCTCTCTCTACAGCGCAGTCTCTCTCTCTACAGCGCAGTCTCTCTCTCTACAGCACAGCTTCTCTCTCTACAGCACAGCCTCTCTCTCTACAGCACAGCCTCTCTCTCTACAGCGCAGCCTCTCTACAGCGCAGTCTCTCTCTCTACAGCGCAGTCTCTCTCTCTACAGCACAGCCTCTCTCTCTACAGCACAGCCTCTCTCTACAGCACAGTCTCTCTCTACAGCACAGCTTCTCTCTCTACAGCGCAGCCTCTCTCTCTACAGCGCAGCTTCTCTCTACAGCACAGTCTCTCTCTACAGCGCAGCCTCTCTCTCTACAGCGCAGCCTCTCTCTACACAGCTCAGTCTCTCTCTCTACAGCGCAGTCTCTCTCTCTACAGCGCAGTCTCTCTCTCTACAGCGCAGCTTCTCTCTACAGCACAGTCTCTCTCTACAGCACAGTCTCTCTCTACAGCGCAGCCTCTCTCTCTACAGCGCAGCCTCTCTCTCTACAGCGCAGTCTCTCTCTCTACAGCGCAGTCTCTCTCTCTACAGCGCAGCCTCTCTCTCTACAGCGCAGCTTCTCTCTACAGCACAGTCTCTCTCTACAGCACAGCTTCTCTCTCTACAGCGCAGTCTCTCTCTCTACAGCGCAGCCTCTCTCTCTACAGCGCAGTCTCTCTCTCTACAGCGCAGTCTCTCTCTCTACAGCGCAGTCTCTCTCTCTACAGCGCAGCTTCTCTCTACAGCACAGTCTCTCTCTACAGCGCAGCCTCTCTCTCTACAGCGCAGCCTCTCTCTCTACAGCGCAGCCTCTCTCTACAGCACAGTCTCTCTCTCTACAGCGCAGCCTCTCTCTACAGCGCAGCCTCTCTCTCTACAGCGCAGCTTCTCTCTACAGCGCAGTCTCTCTCTCTACAGCGCAGCCTCTCTCTCTACACAGCTCAGCCTCTCTCTCTACAGAGCAGTCTCTCTCTCTACAGCGCAGTCTCTCTCTATAGCGCAGTCTCTCTCTCTACAGCGCAGTCTCTCTCTCTACAGCGCAGCTTCTCTCTACAGCACAGTCTCTCTCTACAGCGCAGTCTCTCTCTCTACAGCGCAGCCTCTCTCTCTACACAGCTCAGCCTCTCTCTCTACAGAGCAGTCTCTCTCTACATCGCAGTCTCTCTCTACAGCTCAGCCTCTCTCTCTACAGAGCAGTCTCTCTCTCTACAGCGCAGTCTCTCTCTATAGCGCAGTCTCTCTCTCTACAGCGCAGTCTCTCTCTACAGAGCAGTCTCTCTCTCTACAGCGCAGTCTCTCTCTATAGCGCAGTCTCTCTCTCTACAGCGCAGTCTCTCTCTACAGCGCAGCCTCTCTCTCTCTACAGCGCAGCCTCTCTCTCTACAGCGCAGCCTCTCTCTCTACAGCGCAGCCTCTCTCTCTACAGCGCAGCCTCTCTCTCTCTACAGCGCAGTCTCTCTCTACAGCACAGCCTCTCTCTCTCTACAGCGCAGCCCATCTCTCTCTACAGCGCAGCCTCTTTCTCTACAGCACAGCCTCTCTCTCTCTACAGCGCAGCCCATCTCTCTCTACAGCGCAGCCTCTTTCTCTACAGCACAGCCTCTCTCTCTCTACAGCACAGCCTCTCTCTCTCTACAGCGCAGCCCATCTCTCTCTACAGGGCAGCCTCTTTCTCTACAGCACAGCCTCTCTCTCTACAGCACAGCCTCTCTCTCTACAGCACAGTCTCTCTCTCTACAGCACAGCCTCTCTCTCTACAGCGCAGCCTCTCTCTCTACAGCACAGCCTCTCTCTCTACAGCACAGCCTCTCTCTACAGCGCAGTCTCTCTCTCTACAGCGCAGCCTCTCTCTCTACAGCACAGTCTCTCTCTACAGCACAGCCTCTCTCTCTACAGCACAGCCCTGGGGGCGAGATGGAGCTACATTCAACACCATCACAGTTATCACCAGACAAATCAGTGCACAGCTCTGTGCATGTACGTGTGACATTGAATTGATAGTGTGACAAAGACCACCAAATATGTCTAGGGAAAAAATCCTTGTGACAGTGCCTTTGAGCTCTTTATTTGATGAAACATTTCTGCTGCATGATTTCCGGTCATTTGGCTCATTACCCTGCTGAAAGACAGTAAGACAGAAAATCATGATACATTATGAAACAGGTTTTTTATGGGACATTGGCTTTTGCCACTAATTCCCTCAAGACATAGTACCAGACAAATCAAAATGTACAGTTTACATTTAACAGACGCTAGAAAGATTTGTTTCCCCTCCACACACACACACTTTGAATCTGTATCTATGCCAATTACTTGTTGTCTGACCCGAGGCGTTAGCCACATATACACACCTCACTTATTCTGATTCTCCAAATCTCCTCTTCACTTTGCCTGAGAAGCATCTACACTTCACTCATCATTGCAGTTTTGTCCTACTCACTGACACTACAGGGCCAGGTCACACCATGGTTAGCATCTACATAAAAAAATAAAAGTTACTTGATGGTATATATATATAATGATAAAGGACTTTGTGTAGTTTCTAGAGCACACTTCATTATGTATGTAACTGTATCCTATCTAAAGTTATGATGGTTTAAACATGAGTGTTACTTTGTACAAAATCAAGCATGACTGTATTCCCTTTTTTCTACAGCAAATTACATCTCCAATATGTACATTAGAACATTATTATCCTTTTTAGTTAATGATTTGTACATTATTTTCAAAGGTTAAATGTGTAAAAATGATTTCATGGATTTAATTTATATATATATATTTTTTAAGTATTCAACCTAAAAACATTTAAATAACTAAAAGAAAGGATATTTGTACGTAGTTTAATAAGCAAAAAGATTTTGTAATTCAATATCCCCTCATTCTTGTCACCTTTCAATTTGACAGGCGAAGCATAGCCCCTCCGTGACTGACATCCCTTCAATCCAATGACACAAGGGCAAGGCCTTGCGGAGGGTAACGGAGTCACACTCCCACTATAAAAAATATATTTTTATAATCAGGGCCAAATCTTAATGCTATATATGCATTTGTAGGTATTTGTTAGTGCTTTAATGCAATATTAACAAGTAATTGTTCAAATATATCTTTCATGCAAAATATTGATTAGTGCTTGGTGATGGAGTCACAGCTGTCCAGAAATGAAACAATACTTACCTTACATGATTTTGATTCATTTTATGACCCCCATATGGCTCCATGACACATATTCAATCAGGAAATTGTCCTAGAAATATCGATCCAGAGATCATATTACTGCAATATGCTATTTTGCATGTTTATAACTTCGTTACCACGTAACTCTTTTACCGGACATCTCTTTGTATTATCAGTATTTTCATTATGAAATATTGCATCAAATGATTCCAAAATTGGTCTTGATATAGTCAGCTAAGAACTTTATCAGATATGTTACATTAATGGATTATCACTAAAGAACTGCATATTACGCAGGTTTGCATATACCTACCCAAAATATGTTAACTGGCTGTGACTCAATTACCAAGCACTAATAAAAATGTTTGCATGAAAGATACATTTCAACATTTACTTGATAGTATTGCATTAAAAAACTATCAAATACCTACAAAAACATACATAGCATTAAGACTTGACCCTGATTGTAAAAAAGATACTGCAAGTTTTTATTGAACGCGTGACCTTGACCTACAGTACTAGAAAACTGAACTCATTGAACCAGAGAATGAGTTATGAAAGAGGAGTGAGTATTCCTTATATGTACACGTGTTAGTTTACTCTTGTAACCATGACTTTGCTTGGTCTGAATAATCCCCATAGGCTGTTGGACGAAGGCTCATGCATGGAGGACGTATCACATGCTATCCACTTAGCGCTTTGTCTCACAGTAAGAGAGGACCTAACAGCTAGAGAGTGAATACGAGGGCAGCGGCAGATGTCTTCAGGGTGCAATGTATATGATTATTGAAAATGTATAGATTATTATCTGCCTTCTGAAAATCAACATATCATTCCCTAAGTAGAGGAGTGTACAATGTATGTGTACTGTGTATGTGGGTATAAGCATAGAACAGCATGGTCAAGTGATTATACTGTACATGTGAAGAGAGTCAATAGGTAATAAGCTGGATAGTATACGCTTTAAGACGGTTGATATACTCTTCCAACAAGCCACACCCACTTAGATGTGGCGTTGAAAGATGTTAGAATATCTTTGGCTCAAAGCCACGTGAAAATGTCCCTGGTTTGACAGTGGACAGGTCCCCATCAGGTGTCCACACATGAAAGAAAGACATGGACATGAAATACTATTCCGATCCCTGAGCTTTCACTCCTATTGGGCAGGAAGGGCTGGCACTTAAACCAACTAGTGTTTCCGTTGGCCAGGGACTATTGTCAAATAACAGTCTGTTATGAACCAGCACTGTGGAGACCAGACTGACTAAGGGGAACAGGGGAGGAGATCCTACAGTGCAATGACTCACCGTGTGTGATATGGTTTAGTTATTTCATCCTCTGACGTATTCTACAACCTCTCAATGACTGAACTGTACAATAGTAAAGTGCTGATTGTTCTGCCTGTGAGGAGGCTGGTACACTGATAATATGTCGATTACACAAATTAACAGCTGTTTCAGAGAAACTGTGATGTACATATTAAACAGAACTCCAAAAAAATGAATGTGTGTCTATACATGTGCAACAGAGTTTTTGTTGTATATTTGTATAAACTTAAATCCATTGGTATGCATTCAGTATTTAGAGAAACAAATGCAAAAAAAAGAAATATCTGGCTGCCAAGCAAGCATGTTTTTTTAAACTTATTTTTTCTTCAGTTTTTAAAATACATATTTCTTCTATCTGTCCTTCCTTCCCTGCAGATGTGACCATCTCTCTCTATTTCTTCATCCTTTTCTTGTCTCTGTAAGTCTACATGATGCTCCCCAGGGTGGCTGAGGCAGGGTCAGACTCATGCGCCGGGGTCTAATTCAGTAAAAGCTCAAGCAAACGGAGGATCAGGCAAAGGTGGGGCTTGGCGCTGCAGCAGCCTGGAGCAGCCCTGCTGGCTGGCGTGGTGGTGCGTTAGGAACGGTAGTCCTTTTTACTGTACGGCTTGTTCCCCAGGATGCTATCGACCTCGTGTGTGATTGAGGAGGATAGTTTGGGAAGAACCTGCAAGAGAAATTACAGATGCATTGAAGGGAACAGAAGGCAAGAGGTATTGGTTCACGTGTATAGATTGCACAGACTTTGTACCGTATGTATATTGTATACTATGTTGCCCCTGGTAATGTGGGCATAACATTTGTAAACAAAATATCAAATGCACTGAGTTCCCATGCCCATATTGGTTTTACTATCCATGTGGGGAACAAACAACTGATTCCCATTCAAAATCCTATTTTCCCTAACCGCTAACCATAAACCTTTAATTTAACCCTAATCTTAACTCCAAACCCCTAACCTAAAACTAATCTTAACTCCAAACCCCTAACCTAAAACTAATCTTAACTCCAAACCCCTAACCTAAAACCTAACACTAATCTTAACTCCAAACCCCTAACCTAAAACTAATCTTAACTCCAAAACCCGAACCTAAAACCTAAAACTAATCGTAACTCCAAAACCCTAACCTAAAACCTAACACTAATCTTAACTCCAAACCCCTAACCTAAAACATAAAACTAATCTTAACTCCAAACCCCTAACCTAAAACCTAAAACTAATCTTAACTCCAAACCCCTAACCTAACACTAATCCCAAACCCCTAACCTAACACTAATCCCTATTTTAAACCTAAAATAGCCCTATTCTTTGTGGGGACCGACGAAATGTCCTTATTTTACTATCCTTGTGAGGACCTCTGGTCCCCACAAAGATAGTAAAACCACACACACACACACACACACACACACACACACACACACACACACACACACACACACACACACACACACACACACACACACACACACACACACACACACACACACACACACACACACACACACACACACACACACACACTGCACATACTAGGAAATGGGAAAACAATTTATCTCAAGCCAGACATAATGTGATGAAAGAACATAAAACCCTGATGGTTTGAAAATCCCATTAAATGAGAGAATCTTATCTAGCAAAGTAGCAGCGCCGCAAGCTAGCCTCAAATGTCTGTGTTGATTGATACTCTGCTGACCTTATTAACTTGTACAGTAAAGCATCCAAGCATATTACAACAAACTGACTGGCCGAGAGGCAGCGCTCTTTCCAGGAAAGACAAAAACAAGAACAATTCTATTATAGATGGTTATGGACAGGGAGAGATGGCATTTTGAACCAATTAAAAATGTTGATTCAATATCAATACTCATTGACATATTATGCAAATCTGCACACTTTCTCTTGCGCAGACACACCCCCACCCACCCACCCACCTACCTGGACCCTCACTGTGTTCTCACCTGGATCCTCACTGTGTTCTCACCTGGACCCTCACTGTGTTCTCACCTGTATTGCTGCTATATTCTCCATCAGCTGGTCGGTGTTGGACGCCCCCAAGAGTACGGAGCTCACCCCCTCGTTCCGTAGGCACCACGCTGTAGGGGACGGGTAAACAGCAATGACACCCCCATCATGGCAAACACACAACCCTGCTACCCCCATATACAACACACACACACACACACACACACACACACACACACACACACACACACACACACACACACACACACACACACACACACACACACACACACACACACACACACACACACACACACACACACACACCTGCCTTAAACATACCAAAAACATGTACAGTATAACACTGCATCATACACGTAACAAACACCTAATGTCTCTTCAAAAAATATAACTACTAAGCACATGCACCCCACATACAGTACTCACACAAACACACAATACCTAACCCTACACACCTAAAACACAACCCCACTGTGTTTGCTAATCTAGTTGTGGGATATTTGATACTGTATAAGAGGAATAGTGTACTACTGCATTGAGACTTTGTGCCAGTGTGATCAAACCTCGGCTGTAAGGTACAAACACTGTCAGTGTGGGATTAGAACCTCCAGACACCGCGGTGAAGATGAGACAGAGTCCACTTCCAGAAACAGGTCTGACCCTACAGGATTTCATATGACAACCAAGGTTTCCTCAGGTCAGGATGGGATGGCTGTAGTAGTCTACATGGAACTGTCTAACAGATGAGAGATTATTCACTCACTGATCTGGCCAACATCCTCTATGAAGTCACACTGATACTTTACCGTATGACAGCTGCAAAGCTAGGCTATCAACTGTGTAAAATAGCAGGCTTTGGGTAACTAAACGGGTCAAGCTAAGAGGCCTAATGTGTATTTAATCTTTACATTTTTCCAATGTAGAGACTCCCGGGCAGTGGTGGAAAAAGTATCAAATTGTCATAGTTGAATAAAAGTAAATATACCTTAATAATAAATAAATCACCCAGTAAAATACTAGGCTACTTGAGTAAAAGTATAAGGTTTTAAATATACTTTAGTATCAAAAGCAAATGCTATGAATCATTTCAAATTCCTTATATTTAGCAAACCAGACAGCACAAGTATATATATATATATTTTTTTTTTTACAGATAGCTAGGAGCACACTCAGACATAATTTACAAATGAAACATTTGTGTTAAGTGAGTCCGCCAGATCAGAGGCAGTAGAGATGACTGTGCATTCTCTTGATACTGAACATTTTCCTGTCCTGCTAAGCATTTGAAATGTACTTTTGGGTTTCAGGGAAAATGTATGGAGTAAAAAGTACATTATTTTCTGTAGGAATGTAGTGAAGTAAAAGTAGTCAAAAATATGAATAGTAAAGTACAGATACCCCCAAAAAACGACTTAAGTAGTACTTAAAAGTATTTTCACTTAGTTACTTAATACCACTGCTCCCGGGTGACATAAAATGGTGGTCTTCGGACATAACTCTGTCCAGGCTGTTTGTGGCAGTGCCACAGGGATTTATAGTGATTGGGAGCTACAGTGTACTAGCTGTCTGCTAATGGGCCGTGAAACCTAATCTATGACACTGCATTACAGGTCGGGTGTAAAATGCGCCTTGATATGCAGAGTGAGGTGTTGTGTAGGCCTAGATTTACCCAGTCTCTCTCTCATCTGCGACACTTTAATAGCTCTCCATGGGGCTGGGAATCTGTCTACAGGCTCATTCCCCCTCTCCCCGTTCGACTGTAAATCAATATGGGCCACTCACTGGATTTATGTCTGGCATTCCATGTAACTGCTGACTTGGGGAAAAGAGAAACTTCCTCGTCGTATATAGATACACACCACGAAACAGTAAACTAACAAACAAAATCAATAGCAAGTTATTACCCCTGGCTTGATAAAGCGGGTTTGGATTTAGGAAGAAGAACTAGTTTGCCACAAACAGACATACAACATAATACAGACAAACATTCTCTATCTCATGCACACACACACACACACACACACACACACACACACACACACACACACACACACACACACACACACACACACACACACACACACACACACACACACACACACACACACACACTACAACAGCTGAAAACCATCTGGTTAGCCGCCTGACTGGCAGTGACCATCTGGGCGCGAATCAAGCGAGAGGCAGAGGGACGAGGAACGGACAGACGGACAGAAAGAGAGAGAGCGGCAGTGTGTGTCGGCGTACCGATGGCGAGCTGGGGCAGAGTGCAGCCCAGCCGCTCCGCGATTGCCTGCAGCTCTTTCAACTTCGCCTGCTGACGCCGGCCCTCCTCGCTCAAGATCTTGTCCTTCAACCACTGGTAGCCCTGTTGAAACACAGCACACCTGCTCAAAAACACAGCCCTGCCCAACACTGATGCACTGCACCACCTGTGTCGGCCAGGGCCTGCTTTTAAACACGTGACTCTGCTTGGTAGACCAGGACCTGGTTGTCAACATTGTAACTCTACTGTAGTCTTCTTTTACTGTACAGCCCCAGCAGGCAGAGATGAGGAGGCCCCCCACTCTCTCTCATCTCAACCTGGTCAACTCTGGCTCATCTCTCACGTTTCACACACATACAGTACAGTACAAACACACGCACATATGTTTTAGGATGTAAATACATGTCTCATTCTTGTTAAGATTGTGCATAATTAATTCTAAATACCAAGAAAATGTGTATTATGAAAATCTATGAATGTACATATTTTTCAATAGGCTAAAAAAGCAACCTTGATACAGGGATTTCATTTACTATATGATCCAATGATTGAAACAGTGACAGATCAGGAACAAGCAAGCTTTCAGTGACTGATCAGCCATCCACACCATTGTTAATCAGGAATAGGGTTGCAAAATTGCAGGAATTTCAATCATTTCCATGGTTTTCCATAAATCCTGGTTGTATGCCGGATTCCCTGCTTATTCCCTCCTAATTCCAGGGACCCTCCAACCGGGATTTCGGGAAAACCTACAAATTTATTGAAAGTTCCTGGAATGTTTAAACACTATCCAGGAATCAACAGCACAACATATGAATCAACACTACGCAGGAGAAAATCAGCTTCATAGCGAGAAGGAGAACTGGTTTCCGTAACTGCACAGGGTTAAGACCAATGTTCCTTCTAAACTGCGCGCGGGCGCGAAGTAGCACCGAGACTGCCGTGCAGCTACCTAGACTTCCGTGCAGAGCTCAGAAGAAATCTCAGCCCATGGAGAGAAGTACGAGATTGAACAGTTTTCCCTGTTAGTTAACACTATCAACGTTTCCCTTTACTGTGGCAATTATGATCGAATCAACGCAATGTTAGCCAATGCAACATACCAAAACAAAACCAACTATGCAAGAGATGTTGTTGGAGGCAGAACGCATAGGAGTAGGATTCTATTGCACAAGACTCTACACAGATCGGTGCAGCATAACCAATCAGAGCTGCAGTAGGTCTACAGTGCATTCGGAAAGTATTCAGACCCCTTGAATTATTACAGCCTTATTCTAAAATTGATTAAATAGTTTTTTTCCTCATCAATCTACACACAATACCCCATAATAACAAAACAAATACACATTTTTAGATTTTTTTTTGCAAGTTTATATATAAAAAACAACTGAAATATCACATTTAAATAAGTATTCAGACCCTTTCCTCCTTTGTTGAAGCACCTTTGGCAGTGATTACAGCCTCGAGTCTTCTTGGGTATGACGCTACAAGCTTGGCACATCTGAATTTGGGGAGTTTCTCCCATTCTTCTCTGCAGATCCTCTCAAGCTCTGTCAGGTTGGATGGGGAGTGTCGCTGAACAGCTATTTTCAGGTCTCTCCAGAGATGCTCTAGGAAGAGTCTTGGTGGTTCCAAACTTCTTACATTTAAGAATGATGGAGGACACTGTGTTCTTGGGGACCTTCAATGCTGCAGAAAGGTTTTGGTACCCTTCCCCAGATCTGTGCCTCGACACAATCCTGTCTCGGAGCTCTACGGACAATTACTTCAACCTCATGGCTTGGTTTTTGCTCTGACATGCACTGTCAACTGTGGGACCTTATATAGACAGGTGTGTGCCTTTCCAAATCATGTCCAATTAATTGAATTTACCACAGGTGGACTCCAATCAAGTTGTAGAAACATCTCAAGGATGATCAACGAAAACAGGATGCACCTGAGCTCAATTTCGAGTCTTATAGCAAAGAGTCTGAATACTAATATAAATAAGGTATTTAAGTTTTTTATTTTTAATACATTTGCAAAAATTTCTAAAAACCTGTTTTTGCTTTGTCATTATGGGTTATAGTGTGTAGATTGATGACAACATTTTTTTGTAATCCATTTTAGAACAAGGCTGTAACGTAACAAAATGTGGAAAAAGTCAAGGGGACTGAGTACTTTCCGAATGCGCTGTATATGCAAATAGACCATTGCCATATATGGATAAGTTCAATTTACTTTGAACTGGACTGTGTTTAGAGCTGTGGTCGTGAGTACATGCGCTTGTTTTGAGAGCTGCATGTAGCCACATGTGCACATTTTGTTCATATCCTTTGCTAGTTAGTGAGTTATTATCCCAGTTGTACTGCAGTCAGCAATAGGGGAGTGACTGCTTCCTACAAGAGCAACATGCAGTTCTAGACATCTTTGAAAAGCAAGTCAGGTAAAGAGCTTTTTTTTGTCTTAAAGGGGCAGTGTTGTATTTTGAGACAGTCAGGAATAAGCTAAGTAACCAATAGGCAGAGGGTAGCATAATTTGTCAGATTCTCTCTAATAATGGTATGGGAATAATAATGCATTTTATTTTGTTTCTGCAATCAAACAACACAACAACATTTTCAGTCACCTCCTTGTCTGAAGGACAAGTGGATAAACAGGTTAGTGTCAAGCCCTGCATGTTTTTTCCAAAAGTCTCATGGAATGTAGGACTACATTGAAAACCACACATTGGCTCCTACTGTAGGCTGAATGATAGAATAGCTATTTCCCTATTAAAATGCATTTTCTCCATTGTTTTTGATGGAAGGCCACTCTGGTAGGCCTACATTATGATCAAATAGCCACAGTAGTCTTCTTGACCACTGTCTGAAACTGTAACTTAAAGTTGGTACAGCCTCAGTAGTCACAGTAAACTCGCGCTGGAAGAATTTTCACAACTTTCAAGTTTGCGCTCAGCAGACCTGAAATTTGCTCAGTGCCGAAACAAATTAGAGGGAACATTGGTTGGGGCCACAGAGAATGCTCAGAGCACCTACAGCAATCCTGTATGCCGTGACAACACAGGGAAAGATTATACCCTAGTTTCTGAATTTCTGATGCAGTACGTATATATCTGTGTATGTGCGTGTGTGCATGCGTGTGCCTCTGTGTGTGTGAAAATGTGAGATAAGCTGCTTGAGTTGACACAACCTGACACGTCGTGTCATGGTCGAATTGGTACAGAGTTGGTACACAGTGCATGCTGTCACAGGGCACTCAAAAACATACATCTAGGAGACACCAAGTTCTAGAACCTGAAAGACACAGAAAATATCTGTTAGGACAGGAACGAGCCAGGATAAGAAGAGGGCTGGGGGAGAAGAGGGGCTGACATGACATACGAGCTGAGACCAAAGGAGAAAGCAGAGAGGTGAACAGGGTCCCAGAAGAGGGGTGGGGGAGAAGAGGGGCTGACATGACATACGAGCTGAGACCAAAGGAGAAAGCAGAGAGGTGAACAGGGTCCCAGAAGAGGGGTGGGGGAGAAGAGGGGCTGACATGACATATGAGCTGAGACCAAAGGAGAAAGCAGAGAGGTGAACAGGGTCCCAGAAGAGGGGTGGGGGAGAAGAGGGGCTGACATGACATACGAGCTGAGACCAAAGGAGAAAGCAAAGAGGTGAACAGGGTCCCAGAAGAGGGGTGGGGGAGAAGAGGGGCTGACATGACATACGAGCTGAGACCAAAGGAGAAAGCAGAGAGGTGAACAGGGTCCCAGAAGAGGGCTGGGGGAGAAGAGGGGCTGACATGACATACGAGCTGAGACCAAAGGAGAAAGCAGAGAGGTGAACAGGGTCCCAGAAGAGGGGTGGGGGTAGCACTACCTTAAGAGAAGCACGGGAGTAAGGTGGTACCCCGCTGTCGTATTTCCCTGAGATGATCCCACAGGCCAGCGGTGACCATGTCATCGCCCCCACACCTGAGAACATGGGAACATGGGGTCAGCCTGTCCCCATCACCACCACCACTCAGTATTGACATGAAGTTCTGTCTAGACTGACGAGGAGAGCATCCATCCTCTTCCCTCTTTTTTTGTAAGGCTAAGTATTTACTGTATTTAAAAGCATAACATTGCCACAGAAACCTTTGTAAGCTGCAGCATACTTATATCTCTGCAATTATAGAGTGATATATTACAACTATAATACTAGTCATTGAATAGCTATCCCTGTGTATGAAATACTGTTGTGTTATATCAGTCTGTCCAGACCAGCTCCACTCACCTATCTTATGGAAGAGCTCTGGCAGCTGCACCTCCACCTTCTCCCTCTGGAACATGTGATACTCAGCCTGCTCACAGATAGGAGGGATCTGGTTGAACTGCCGCGCCACAGAGTACGCCTCCTACAGGACACACAGGGAACAGCAGCCGTCAGCCTGAAGAGTACCGTACGGTGGACACCAGCTAATCAAAGCAAGAGAAGGTTGTGATGCCCATCAATCAATACTGTGAAAGTCATGGTCAGAGTCTGTCAGAGTCTAACACAGTCAGTGAGTGGCATGCCATTACCCGTGGTGAGACTGGGTCTGGGCAGAATGATGACCGGAAGGAGAAGAGGCTGTGTGTGTGTGTGTGTGTGTGTGTGTGTGTGTGTGTGTGTGTGTGCGTCTCACCCAGAGTTGAAAGTAGATTACATTTCTTCCTGGTACAGGACCTCCCGTGTGCACATGAACTAAAAACATGTATGGGCCTAACAGTAAAGATGTGTTCATAGCGCCAGTCCACAAATAAATGTCATTTAACTGTAAAAATGCATTTATTATCTTTTCATGTGGCATGAACACAACCAGGCATGATGTTTTCATCTGATTGTCAAACAGATCACTTTAAAAAGTAGGCTACCTGCGCAGGTTTGTCCACTCAAATAATTACAGCATCTAAACAGTGCACCTGCCATTTGACCAATTGAAAGACACGTCTATTAAAACACAGAAAGTACAATGACATTCGGCGATTGTTATTAGGCACACTTGTAGCAGCCTGAATTGCTGCGTCCACAGCTGTCCGGCCGCGTCTCGGTCCCCGATGACGTGGTCGTCGATTAAGGCAGCCCACCGCACCTCTCTGATGCATTCAGTTGTGCAACTGACTAGTTATCCCTGTTACCCTTTCCCCAGTCATTTCTGCCTTTGCAAAATGTTAGTGTTCATGTCGAACCACACCACATTTTAGAGTGTATACACCTGTTTTCAAGTCTGTTCACTAATTTCTCATGCGGCTGACAGGCGGTAATGATAAATGATGGTGAAATATCCTACAGTTTTCTTGACATCTTTGTTTTAATCATTGTGATAGGCACATTTTTCTTTATTTTGCCGGTACTCTGTACTGGCTTACTTTCAGCCCGTCTCACCATGATCTCCATGGGGCTCCAGCGGGACGTGCCCCAGTACATGGCCATGCCCTGGTTGATCACATGGGTCATCGCCCGCACCGTCTCTGCCAATCAAAGAAAGAAACACACACACTACAGTGAGTGGAGAGACCAATGCTGTGTTTGAGCCTGTGAGCAACCAAGAGAGAAAATGCAAACAGAATGAGAATGAGCGAGAGCGAAATAGGGATTCATAAGAGTCTCTCTCTCTCTCTCTCTCTCTCTCTCTCTCTCTCTCTCTCTCTCGCTCTCGCTCTCGCTCTCTCTCTCTCCAGAGTAACTGTAACAGGTACAGTTTGAGTATGTTGTATCATAACCTTCCTACTGTAGCATGGCCCATACAGGACATCAGATGAATACAGAATGACAATATTCAACTTTAGGTTTTAGCTCAAGAAGTGTTTCACTTTTATTTAATGCTACCTATGGTGTTAGACTGCTGCCAGTGAGGAAGAATGGGGTGAGGTGTAGTACAGTATTTCTCACATGTTGGTATTTTCAGTTTCTTTCTATAATTATATTGTTTATATTTTTTAAAGTATTGTTTGTGCATTGCCAGTCAGGGGTGCCAGTTATATTGGAGCCCACTGTATATAGCCCAGTGAGTTAGGGTGGACATAGCCATGTCAGAGAATGCTCAGACGACCTACAGCATCCCAGAATGTGAGCTTCTAGGATGGAGAGAACATAGCAGTGGAATAGAAATCAGGGGAATAGAAATCAGGGGAATAGAGAAGAGGAAGACAGCAGAAGCCAGTGACAGAAGAGGACCAAGATGTTCCTCCTTACCTTCCATGGGAGTGTTGGGGTCCGGTCTGTTTGCAAACACCACGTCCACATACTCTAGCTGCAGTCTCTCCAGTGAGGCCTTTAACCCTACAACGACATGCATCACAGGCACAGTTCCACACACTGCTATTGTTCAGGGAAATGATTGCAGCCATATCACATTGATTATGCTATTGTGAGGTAGTGCTCAATATAATATAAATGTGATTGTAATAAGGTTTTTCTTCCTCTACAGATACAACTCCAAACCCCCAAGAGTCCCAAACTCTCAATTATCAAAACAGTCTCTTGTCCCTGGAGCCAAAGTTAATAATTAGGAGGTATTTTGTTTGATTGACCATCAACATTTAAAGTTCTCGTCCTGTCTTTGATCTGTGTGACATACTATACAGTACTCAGCTCCTCGAAAAGGAGTGTTTTTAGAGACAAAGCAGGTGGTAGAGTAGATTCCTAATCGAGGTAAAGCCTCTGACTGCTACATTGTATCAACGGTGGTGGTGTCTATGTCCTCTTTATAGATTTCACATTCTTCTTTCCTTCTCAGATTATTGTTTTCCACTGCGGAATTTCCATCCCCTGCACTTTACATTGACTTTAGACAATTATGTGCATCAGAGCCACGGAGAGTGGACATTGATTTAATTAGCCAGCAATATCAATGTTTGTTGATGGTGAGTGTGAAGGAGTGGGATGTTAAAGCCATGGAGTTTGTGTTAAACTCACACTACAGTATGTTTGTAAGCATGTGTTGGCCTACGCTGCTAGACAGTAGCATAAACTAGCTGTCAGTCGATGTACTGTACCGTGTGCCCCTGGCAATACGCTTCAGTGACTTGTTCATAGCACCAGGCCACAAATACACAACACAAACACACTCATGCACTAACACACAGAACCAGGTCATTAGCTGCAGAGGGGCTGAAATTGGGAGCCTTGTGATCTGTCTGTCCGTGTGTCCGTCTGCAGCTTACTTACCTTCTATAATGTGTTTTCGGGATAAGCCTCTCTCAGTCTCTGCTCTATGGGTGAAAAACACATTCCACAGTTGAATTATAGCAGTTGCTGTCTTTCCATCATATAATCTCTCTCTCTCTTTATCATTTAGTCCATTGCAGTAACAACATCACATGATATACATTTCAGCTTGACTAAAAACCATTATATAGATTCAGTGTGGATTACACATGATCACATTAACCAGAGGGCATTAGATAGATACTCCATTACTACTCCATTAGATAGACACTCCATTACTACTCCATTAGATAGATACTCCATTAGATAGATACTCCATTACTACTCCATTAGATAGATACTCCATTACTACTACATTAGATAGATACTCCATTACTACTCCATTAGATAGATACTCCATTACTACTACATTAGATAGATACTCCATTACTACTCCATTAGATAGATACTCCATTACTACTCCATTAGATAGATACTCCATTACTACTCCATTAGATAGATACTCCATTACTACTCCATTAGATAGACACTCCATTACTACTACATTAGATAGATACTCCATTACAGCGCCAGTCACTCACAACTCCAGACAAATTACACACAGCAGCATATCTCTCATTAGGACACAAAGACACCCAGAGAAGAGTCAACATACTTTCCGCCCCAGAAGATCTTGGTTGTGATCACCAAACTGGAACGTCTACAAAGAGATGGGGGAGAAAACCCATTACAACTTACATGTGAGACCCTGAAGCACAAAGAGAGTGTGTACTTGGTGCTCTGGCTAACAGAGAGGGCAGAGGGCCGGGCTGGAAAAATGTGTGACAGTATCTAGAGGTGAGGGCTTGCGTGCCTTAAGTCTTATATGTCGTGACTGGCAGGATGACTAAGGTGCCTATTAACACACCCTTTAGGTTCCTACACACCACACACAAAGGAGATACAACACTGCCTTGGGCCAGTAAACATGACCTGGGCCAGGGTCAGACCAGTGACCCTCACACCACTGTACAAGTACAGTACACACACACAGGTGACGAGGTGAAAGAGTACAGTACACACACAGGTGACGAGGTGAAAGAGTACAGTACACACACAGGTGACGAGGTGAAAGAGTACAGTACACACACACAGGTGACGAGGTGAAAGAGTACAGTACACACACACAGGTGACGAGGTGAAAGAGTACAGTACACACACACAGCTGACGAGGTGAGAGTACAGTACACACACACAGCTGACGAGGTGAGAGTACAGTACACACACACAGCTGACGAGGTAAAATAGTACAGTACACACACACAGATGACGAGGTGAAAGAGTACAGTACACACACACACAGCTGACGAGGTGAGAGTACAGTACACACACACAGCTGACGAGGTGAGAGTACAGTACACACACACAGCTGACGAGGTGAGAGTACAGTATACACACACAGCTGACGAGGTAAAATAGTACAGTACACACACACAGATGACGAGGTAAAAGAGTACAGTACACACACACAGATGACGAGGTAAAAAAGTACAATACACACACACAGGTGACGAGGTAAAAGAGTACAGGAGACACATTCATTCCATTATTCAGTAGCTTTGAGGAGGAACACTCCATTAATATTGTATCTCTTTCTCTGCACGCCTGCCTGACTCCATTAAAATTGTATCTCTCTCTCTGCCCAACTCCATTAATATTGTATCTCTCTCTCTCTCTGCCCGACTCCAATAATATTGTATCTCTCTCTCTCTCTGCCCGTCTGCCTGACTCCATTAATATTGTATCTCTCTCTCTCGCTCTCTCTCTCTCTGCACGCCTGCCTGACTTCATTAATATTGTATCTCTCTCTCTCGCTCTCTCTCTCTCTGCACACCTGCCTGACTCCATTAATATTGTATCTCTCTCTCTCGCTCTCTCTCTCTCTGCCCGTCTGCCTGACTCCATTAATATTGTATCTCTCTCTCTCTGCCCGTCTGCCTGACTCCATTAATATTGTATCTCTCTCTCTCTCTCTGCCTGACTCCAATAATACTGTATCTCTCTCTTTCTCTCTGCACGCCTGCCTGACTCCATTAATATTGTAGCTCTCTCTCTCTCTGCCCGTCTGCTGGTGCACAACACAACACACCACACTGCTCCCTTCTCCTCCAATAAGGTAGAGGAGTTATGAAAACATGGCTCGTTATGAGAGTACCTCCATCCTTTCTTCTTTATGACGTTCCCCAGCACCACCTCAGCCCTGGGGGGAGGGAGAGAGAGAGAGAGAATGGATATTAGATAATCATAGTCAACCAACAACTAGACATACCATGATGCAAAAGAAAACAAACAGAACAGCCATTGAAAAGGAAGACATCAGAAATGTGTGGTGCTAACCCTGAACAACACTTCCAGTGTCTTTATAGACTCGTAACAAAGCCCTCCTGCAGCGTGTGGAGTTCAACTCAGAGAGATGGCAATGTGAATGGGCTGCCTGGCAGGGTGCAGGCTGGAAGGCCTATGGCTGGTGTGTAACAGGCTCCCTATCAGTCAGTCATTAGCAGCAGTATTAGGGGTGCTAATTCGGCCCAACGTGGCGCCCATTAGGGCTGGGATAACTCCTGTCACTGGGAGGAAGAGAGCACCTCGCTGCATGGCTAACAAATGACATGTTTTCCTGTAATGTGACCTCGGTGTACTGTATAGTATACCTCTGCCTCTGTGCCCTCTCTGCTTCACTTTCCCTTATGCCTCCCATCTCCCCCTCCCCATCAGATGTCTCTTTGCCTATGCGTGCAGACTGCTGGTTTGAGCAGAGGGAGAGCAGAGGGAGAGCAGGGACATTTCTGGCTAATGCCAGATGTTTGCATCTCTTCCCCCCGGAGACCAATGTCTTCCTCATGAATAGAGTTCTCCGCTCCCAAGAGAGGATCTGACTCTCTGTCTGTGTGCGTGCGTGTAGCCTAGCGCTAAAGATCGTTGGGCCAGTAACCGAAAGGTCGCTGGTTCGAATCCCTGTGCAGACTAGGTGAAACATTTGTTGATGTGACCTTAAGCAAGGCATTTAACCCTAATTGCTCATGAAAATCGCTTTGAAAAACAGTGTCTGCTAAATGACAAATGTAAATGTGTGACATACTATACAGTACTCAGCTCCTCGAAAAGGAGTGTTTTTAGAGACAAAGCAGGTGGTAGAGTAGATTCCTAATCGAGGTAAAGCCTCTGACTGCTACATTGTATCAACGGTGGTGGTGTCTATGTCCTCTTTATAGATTTCACATTCTTCTTTCCTTCTCAGATTATTGTTTTCCACTGCGGAATTTCCATCCCCTGCACTTTACATTGACTTTAGACAATTATGTGCATCAGAGCCACGGAGAGTGGACATTGATTTAATTAGCCAGCAATATCAATGTTTGTTGATGGTGAGTGTGAAGGAGTGGGATGTTAAAGCCATGGAGTTTGTGTTAAACTCACACTACAGTATGTTTGTAAGCATGTGTTGGTCTACGCTGCTAGACAGTAGCATAAACTAGCTGTCAATCGATGTACTGTACCGTGTGCCCCTGGCAATACGCTTCAGTGACTTGTTCATAGCACCAGGCCACAAATACACAGCACACATGATAAAGCTATCAACAATTCATGCAGTGGCTGTTGTGGAATTGGGAAACATTGAAATAACATTTCTTTGTCTTTTATTTTCTTTCTTCAGTATTTTACATAATATGAGTCTTTTACACAATATTAACACCTTGGGAAATATGCCCAACACATTGCCACAATGAGAGCCCAGTATTTCCTTGGGGAACGTTTAGAGAGGAGTTGTAGGCTGTTAATCTGAGGTACTGTTGGAAAAGGATAATCCCTCAGATTATTTCAGTTAATCCTAAATAACAACAAAGATTCATTAATCCAGGAGGGTGTACACAGCTATCAGAAGAGATGTCATGATTTATAAAGCCCTATAAAGGTTTGTATTGTTCTATGTAGCTCAGTTGGTAGAGCATGGTTCTTGTAACGCCAGGATAGTTTGATTTCCGGGACCACCCATAGGTAAAAAATGGACACATGCATGACTAAGTGGCTTTGGATAAAAACCTCTGCTAAATGTAGTATTGGCAAAATATCAGCGTTTGGGTTCAACTGGTATTCAAGCTATCATGGATAATTGACCCTGACCTTACATCAAAAATACCATTAAAGTTTAGTATAATGAGCGTTATAAATTAGGTGTATCTCCCTCAGGTCTGTAGCTCAAGGCTCGAGAGCCAGTAATCACTCATGTTTATGTAAACAGTTTTGCAGGCTTTACCTGGTCCCCCTGTCCATGGCACATCATGGATTAAATTGCATGGCCTTGTACTTGCTAACATGCCTGCCAGGTACCTAAGTGTGAGGCAGCAGAGGCGCAGACTCAGGGTAAGTGTATCCGTGTGTTTTTCCTCTGAGCCTCGGGGGCCTCAGATCTAATGAACCAGAGGTTTAATCAAATTGAATGAGATCTCTAAAGATGTGTGATGGCCAGGGAGACTCTCTCCACGTGCCGTAGGCGAAATCATCACAACCACACTGGAGAGACTGGAGACCAGCAACAGCCTCATTGGTACTAGATGCCAGTGTACACCACATCCCTTAGACGAGTCCCCTACCTCGTTAATAAACACACTCATAATGATCTGTTAGTGTTAAGTCAGCGCTGGTTCAAACACACTACAGTAAATGTTAGCCTATGCTTTGTTTGGCTATGTGGCTGTGTATGGTGTGATACTGGGACTGGGTGGTCAACAATAACTAAGTCATGTCTGGATGAGGATGTGATGTGGACAGGCTGGATCATACTCACTTCCCTGCAGCGTAGACCTCTGCTGTGTCAAACAGATTGATGCCGTTCTCGTAGGCCAGACACACAAGCTGCTCGGCCATCTATTGGCCGAAGAGGTGGTGCGAGGGAAAGGAAGGAGAGAGGAGGAAGGGGAGGGGGTTGAGACATCACTGAGATCGATTATTAAAACCTGTCTGCATGCATGTTGCTTTAAGCGCACGCGCCAGGGCGTTCACGGTTCATATAACAGCATAACACAATCCATCTGCTCTCACCTCGTCTGTTATCTGTCCACCAAACGTCACCCATGTTCCTGCAGAGAGACGACAGGGAGACTGTGTTAGTAGTCTATCAGATTAGTGATATATAGGGAGAGTGGTGTTGAAGAATCAGTGATGTTCATTACCGTAGCTTCTTAATTATAGTTTTGAGAGAAGTGGTTTGGTACAGTTAACCAAAGCAACAGTGTTAGTTAACAGATAGAGAAGGTCTCAGCTGGTATTTCTGGCATATCCTCACTCTCCCACGTCTCCGCTAGAAAAATGCCTTAGAAAAACGCCTTTGGTGTGAAATAAATTCCCTCTGTGGCTCACTTTGTCTTACTGGTGAAGTCACCTCTAACACAGTTGTATCTCCCAGCCCCTCAGCTAGCCTCCACTCCCTTCTCCCACTCACCTAGTCCAAGGCAGGACACCCTCAGGCCAGACTTCCCAAGGTTTCTGTCAAAACACAGAATACATTAGCATTAATATTGTGTTGACAATGGCGCTGTGCTTTTTAGTGCTGTAGGTTTGAGATAGTCAAGCTTTGCTTCAAGTAGTTCCATGCTTCATGTGAATAAATGTCTCTGTGTTGAGTATACAGACACTGACTCACTGTGAGTCACTGGAAGGTTGTAACTAGGCTTGGGCGGTATCCCGATTTCCGTACTTTCAAATTTTTCTGCCATCCT
This sequence comes from Salvelinus namaycush, assembly GCF_016432855.1. Classification (NCBI taxonomy): domain Eukaryota; kingdom Metazoa; phylum Chordata; class Actinopteri; order Salmoniformes; family Salmonidae; genus Salvelinus; species Salvelinus namaycush. Next base: position 23,562,516 of record NC_052326.1, read on the forward strand.
GGGATTTATGGAATTACCGGCATAGCATACAAGGGGGCGCTAAAATGTTTTTTTTTTTTAAAAGCTCATTGTGTGTTCATTACCAGAACGTTAACAAAATTACCACAAGTAATAGTGAATTCTCCTGGACGCTTTTAGTTAACAAACTACAAACTAATTGCAAAGACAGGCAAATCCAGCTCATAAAGTTAGAAAAGTATAGCCAGTAGCCATTTTCAGTGAGAGTGGACATTTTCTAGTGAGAGTGGACATTTTCTAGTGAGAGTGGACATTTTCAGTGAGAGTGGACATTTTCTAGTGAGAGTGGACTTTTTCAGTGAGAGTGGACATTTTCTAGTGAGAGTAAACATTTTCAGTGAGAGTGGACATTTTCTAGTGAGAGTGGACATTTTCAGTGAGAGTGGACATTTTCAGTGAGAGTGGACATTTTCTAGTGAGAGTGGACATTTTCAGTGAGAGTGGACATTTTCTAGTGAGAGTGGACATTTTCAGTGAGAGTGGACATTTTCAGTGAGAGTGGACATTTTCTAGTGAGAGTAAACATTTTCAGTGAGAGTGGACATTTTCTAGTGAGAGTGGACATTTTCTAGTGAGAGTGGACATTTTCTAGTGAGAGTGGACATTTTCAGTGAGAGTGGACATTTTCTAGTGAGAGTGGACATTTTCAGTGAGAGTGGACATTTTCTAGTGAGAGTGGACATTTTCAGTGAGAGTGGACATTTTCTAGTGAGAGTGGACATTTTCTAGTGAGAGTGGACATTTTCTAGTGAGAGTGGACATTTTCTAGTGAGAGTGGACATTTTCTAGTGAGAGTGGACATTTTCAGTGAGAGTGGACATTTTTTAGTGAGAGTGGACATTTTCTAGTGAGAGTAAACATTTTCAGTGAGAGTGGACATTTTCAGTGAGAGTGGACATTTTCTAGTGAGAGTGGACATTTTCTAGTGAGAGTGGACATTTTCTAGTGAGAGTGGACATTTTCTAGTGAGAGTGGACATTTTCAGTGAGAGTGGACATTTTCTAGTGAGAGTGGACATTTTCTAGTGAGAGTGGACATTTTCAGTGAGAGTGGATATTTTCTAGTGAGAGTGGACATTTTCTAGTGAGAGTGGACATTTTCAGTGAGAGTGGACATTTTCTAGTGAAAGTATATGAGAGAAATTGAGCAAGTGAACAAAGTTGTGATGCATGCTTGTCTGAAGGAAGAGCAGCACGTGTCAACCAAGGCCCAGTGTCCGGTCTGGAGCGTGAAGTCATGAGGTCTGCTGGTCGGCTACTGCGTAGCAACCAAAAGTGTCAAAAGCCTGGTCTGTCCTAGAAAGCCTATGTAAATTACAATCGCCAGAATGGCAAAACAATTTTTTAGACAGCTGTTTTGTGCTCTAAAATGTGTTTATTATGATCAAGTTCGATCCACACAGTGAATTATTTTTAAGTTGAAATCGAGATATTTGAATGACATAGTGATCCATTCTGACTACTGCATTTGTCGTCAGGACCACGTGCTGACACAAACCAATCACGGCCAGCAAGCTACGAGGAGGCTCCCGGTTGAGTCCCTCAGGCAGGATGAAAACGACTACATCGACCATGATCCTTAGCTAGATACGGCTACTTTCACCATGATTCTTAGTGATTTTTTGGTGCCATTCAGCAATATGGCACGCTTCATGCGCCATCTGGAGTTTTCCATAGGTTACAGGTTACGTATGTAAAGTACAGTTACATTCGTTACAGCTTTATTCTAGAATTGATTTAAAAAATGTTTGCAAATGTATTAACATTTAAAAACAGAAATACCTTAAAGCATTCAGACCCTTTGATATGAGACTCGAAATTGAACTCAGGTGCATCCTGTTTCTATTGATCATCCTTGAGATGTTTCTACAACTTGATTGTAGTCCACCTGTGGTAAATTCAATTGATTGGACATGATTTGGAAAGGCACACACCTGTCTATATAAGGTCCCACAGTTGACAGTGCATGTCAGAGCAAAAATCAAGCCATGAGGTCAAAGGAATGGTCCGTAGAGCTCCGAGACAGGATTGTGTTGATGCACAGATCTGGGGAAGGGTACCAAAACATTTCTGCAGTATTGAAGGTTCCCAAGAACACAGTGGCCTCCATCATTCTTAAATGGAAGACGTTTGGAGCCACCAAGACTCTTCCTAGAGCTGGCCGCCCGGCCAAACTGAGCAATCGGGGGAGAAGGGCCTTCGTCAGGGAGGTGACCAAGAACCCAGTGGTCACTCTGACAGAGCTTCAGAGTTCCTCTGTGGAGATGGGAGAACCTTCCAGAAGGACACAACCATCTCTGCAGCACTCCACCAATCAGGCCTTTATGGTAGAGTGGCCAGACGGAAGCCACTCCTCTGTAAAAGGCACATGGCAGCTCATTTGCAGTCTGCCGAAAGGCACCTGAAGGACTCTCAGACCATGAGAAACAAGATTCTCTGGTCTGATGAAACGAAGATTGAACTCTTTGGCCTGAATGCCAAGCGTCATGTCTGGAGGAAACCTGGCACCATCCCTACGGTAAAACATGGTGGTGGCAGAATCATGCTTTGGGGATGTTTCAGCAGCAGGGACTGGGAGACTAGTCAGGATCGAGGGAAAGATGAATGGAGCAAACTACAGAGAGATCCTTGATGAAAACCTGCTCCAGAGCGCTCAGGACCTCAGACTGGGGCGAAGGTTTACCTTCCAACAGGACAACGACCATAAGCACATTGCCAAGACAATGCAGGAGTTGCTTCAGGACACGTCTCTGAATGTCATTGAGTGGCCCAGCCAGAGCCCGGACTTGAACCTGATCGAACATCTCTGGAGAGACCTGAAAATAGCTGTGCAGCAATGCTCCCCATCCAACCTGACAGAGCTTGAGAGGATCTGCAGAGAAGAATGGGAGAAACTCCAAATACAGGTGTGCCAAGCTTGTAGAAGACCCGAAGCTGTAATCGCTGCCAAAGGTGCTTCAACAAAGTGCTGAGTAAAGGGTCTGAATACTTAAGGAAATGTGATTCAGGTTTTTATTTTTCTAAAAACCTGTTTTTGCCTTGTCATTATGGGGTATTGTGTGTAGATTGAGGTACATTTTTTATTTAATCAATTTTAGAATAAGGCTGTAAGGTAACAACATTTGGAAAAAGTCAAGGGGTCTGAATAGTTTCCGAATGCACTGTATATATGGATGATTTATAAAGCCAGGCACATTTAACAGTTAGGCTATTGATTATAAACCTAATTAAGTTGGTTTCCTCTCTCCTCGCTTTTCTTAGACATTAAGGCAAGGGCTGTTTTCTCATCTCCTCATTCTGCTGCTGCCTCCAACACATTGTTCTCAACACCAATATGCTGGTTAACTTCGCTATTATGCACATAGCAACATGGTCTAGGAAAAGGTGCCAATTCAACAGCACACTGATGTGTTTCAGAACAGCGGACAGCAGGAGAAAACGCATTTGTTATAAAATATTGTAATTTTTATTTGTGTTGCACCATTGTTCTTACATAATAAAACCATATACAATTTCAGTAGCACGTCTTAGACTGATGGGCTGTGCCATCCCCACGGCCTCCACAATGGATCAGTCCACTCAGACAGGCACCAATCAGACATGTGTCTTGTACACCATGTTTATTATTATTATTTTTTAGTTTTTGCTCCTGCTCGACTAAAGAAATCTCGATCTACCAACAGCCTATCAACCAAACAACCAGCCAGTCGACTAAATGGGGTCAGCCCTAGTATTCAAAACCTTCAAAGAAATAGTTTCAACCTTATTGACGGTGTATGAAATCATCCTGTGTGTCCAAATACCCCGGTATACGGTATAAACGGCATACTGCCCAACCCTATTTGTAACACCTATGACAGTTCACGACTATGACAGTATGTTTCTCTCTGTATCCTCTGGATGTAGGTGGAGAGGAGCAGGCACACAGACGCCCACCAGTATGATCAGGTGCCTGTGCATGTGCGTGTGTGTGTGTGTGTGTGTGTGTATGCATGTGTGGATAGAGATGTCACAAGAATGCTGACAGAGGAAGAGGGTCTAAATCTGGCATCGCATGAACTCCTGTGGAATGTCGCAGTTCACACCAAGACGCCCAGGCCTGCACATCAATCCCCTAGAGCCAATCACAAGCTTCGACTCCAGCTCGACCCCACAGCAAATCCCAGTCCCCAGAGAAAACGTGGTACCTCTGAACCAATCAGACAAACGCCACGTGGTACCTCTTAACCAATCAGACAGACTCCACGTGGTACCTCTTAACCAATCAGACAGACTCCACGTGGTACCTCTTAACCAATCAGACAGACTCCACGTGGTACCTCTTAACCAATCAGACAGACTCCATACGTGGTACCTCTTAACCAATCAGACAGACACCACATGGTACCTCTTAACCAATCAGACAGACTCCACGTGGGACCTCTTAACCGTTCAGACAGAATCCACCGCTGACAGACATACAGTACACAGCTTTGGTGTTTGCTTTTACCTTTCGGTCTAAGAGGTTACAGGTAAAAGATGGAGAACACACTGGAGAAACCTGCAGGAAGTAAAGGCCTTTTCTCGTGTTATAAAACCACAATGACTGGCTCAGTCTTCAGTGGCTCAAAAGGCATATTTATTTTCTCCATCTTTTTTGGGTACGTTACTGTGCATGGCAGGTCGTTTATCATTCAAATTTGGCACGTCAACATTATGCAAGCACATGGCCAACGTGTTTTTTCATTGCGACGCGGAACAGTGAACCACAGGGGAAGACTTTAGAGGCAACGCTAGGCTACAACCTCGAGAGCTGCACTTGTCACCACAGAAATAAATGCAAATAGTCTGTGTAGCCACTTGACTAGATGTTCAGGAGTCTTATGGCTTGGAGGTAGAAGCTGTTTAGAAGCCTCTTGGACCTAGACTTGGCGCTCCGGTACCGCTTGCCGTGCGGTAGCAGAGAGAACAGTCTATGACAAGGGTGGCTGGAGTCTTTGACAATTTTTTAGGGCCTTCCTCTGACACCACCTGGTATAGAGGTCCTGGATGGCAGGAAGCTTGGCCCCGGTGATGTACTGGGCCATTCGCATTGCCCTCTGTAGTGCCTTGCGGTCGGAGGCCGAGCAGTTGCCATACCAGGCAGTGATGCAATCAGTCAGGATGCTCTCGATGGTGATATATCCCTTCCTGAGCTCTCAATACCAAGAACCCATTCCCAATATGAGATCCTTAAAGCCAATGGGATATGCTTAAAACACAATGTACCATACCAACTAAAAACTGAGTAAAGAACCTTGAGTTGACTTCTGCTAGAGGTAAGGAAGATATGTGGGATATGAAATTATGTAATAGATGGTGTGGGAGAAGTTGTGTGTAGGTGTATGTGGGGGGGTCTGTCTGTCATTTTGTAGGAGTATGATTGTGTGCAAGCAGGTATTATTGGAATATACATTATGGCACTTACTATATTTATGTATGAGAGTGTCCATGGCTGTGTGTTACGTGTGTGTGTGTGTGTGTGTGTGTGTGTGTGTGTGTGTGTGTGTGTTTAGGATTATGAGTGTGTGGGTGTCTTGTGAAGCCATGGTAGGTTTGCTAAATTGCTGTGATGACTAAGAGCAAAACATTCCCTTCATTTTGCTCTGAAACAGCAAGGGGATCAAAAAAGCCCACTTTCCATGTGGACTGAGTATTTGAATACTGAATATTTCTATTTGTATTTATTATGGATCCCCATTAGCAACTACTCTTACTGGCATCTGGCAAAATGAAGGCAGTTATACAATTAAAAAAACATTACAATACATTCATAACAGATCTCAAAACACACTGTGTGCCCTCAGGCCCCTACTCCACTAACCCATATCTACAGCCCAAAATACATATGTACGTGTGTGTATAGTGCGTATGTTATCGTGTGTGTGTATGCATGTGTCTGTGCCTATGTTTGTGTTGCTTCACAGTCCCTGCTGTTCCATAGGGTTTACTTTAAACAGGTCACACAAAAATACAGCGCGAAGCAGTGGAAGTGGGGATTTTTTTGTATGGAGGTCAATGAGTGTCAAATTTGGTCAACATAATTCAAACACTACATACGCACAACACACACATGCATACCGACACAACACACAAAACAAACATACATACACACACTTTGTGATGGTGCTGCATCAGATGACCTGGCCTCCACAATCACCTGACCGCAACCCAATTGAGATGGTTTGGGATGAGTTGGACCGCAGAGTGAAGGAAAAGCAGCCAACGAGTGCTCAGCATATGTGGAAACTCCTTCAAGACTGTTGGAAAAAAAATTCTCATGAAGCTGGTTGAGAGAATGTCAAGAGTGTGCGAAGCTGTCATCAAGGCAAAGGGTGGCGACTTTGAAGAATCTCAAATATAAAATATATTTTGATTTGTTTAACACTTTTTGGTCATTACATCATTCTATTGGTGTTATTTCATAGTTGTGAAGTCTTCACTATTATTCTACAATGATGAAAATAGTAAAAATAAAGAAAAACCCTGGAATGAGTAATGTAGGTGTGTCCAAACTTGACTGGTACTGTATATTATTTAGTATATGTAAAGACAATATCAAATCAAGAATAGTCTGATGGGTGACAATATTAGCCTATCACTTGTGAATGATGCCCAACAATGGCTTTTTTTGCAACTTTTTCGAATCATAGTTGCTCACCTCATGTAGCCTAGCCCATGGGCCTATATGTTATAATAAGGTTTGTATCATAACAAAAGTGGCCAAATAACTTCTTAAAATTAAACGGATTAATCCGCTTTACAAGGGGTGTAGAGCCTAACTGGCATACACATAAGCAGTGTGTGAGTTTGGGGATGATCATTTTCACTATAAAAATGCACCTTTATAATAAAAGCACTACATGCATAATTTAATTTGCGGTCACTTTTATTAATGGCGTTTTCTGGTAATGGAACATTGGCACTTATAGTCTACTACGATGTGCGCATTGCTGCCCTTATAATGTGAAGAAATAGCCTGATAGTATATCAACATTTTAAGCTCCACGTTCTGACCTGTTGCCTCAGCCATATTGCATAAAAAAAGTTTTTTGATGCTAGTGGTTGTATTAATTTTGGATCTATCGCATCCCAGATTATGTTTGGAATATTAAGAATAGGTTGACTTTTGTACTATGGGGGATAGTAGATTGACATAGGCTAGTGATTTTGCTGTTCGTTATGCCTACTCATCTTGTTGGCTGACAAAAAGTAAATGTGGACACTTCCAATATCTTCAATATGCACCTCGGAATTGGATAAGGACGCGCACAGTTGCGTCCCTGATGTGTTCGTCTTCACTTGTAGCCTGTGAGAAAGACCTGATCATGTGATGGAGCGCGCAGCACTCAGGGAGAAGGGCACAACGGCCACTGGCCGCAAAATACGTGGATTTTTTTTAGGATGCATTACGGCCACACAAAGGGGATGCCGCCGTGGAATTCTAGGCATTATCAAGTGCTTGTTAAATTGTGAATCAGAGACTGATGTAGTGTGTACAGCCTGCGCAAAAACAAAGCAGAGCTCATGCCTTTCAAGCGACTGTTTTCAAATCATCACTAGTCGCATCATGCAGCCTTAGAAAGTATTACAAATTCAAAACATATAGCCCAACATTTGTAAAACAACTAAAGTTACATTAATAACTCTAAATTAAGCATATAGGAATACCTATTTATTTGTTAACCGCTCAACACAGAATAGCTGCATGTGTGGGTACTCCATCAAATCCTTTGGAGAAAATATCCTTTCTATTTTATTCAGCTTTGTTCAATTGTATTCTTCATATTACAAAATAATGCCATGGAATTCTAAGCAAATTTTGTCTGCTAAATGAACTAGCGTAGCCCACAGCCATATGGCATAGCCAGATCAGGACAACTCAGAGAATGCTACTCTATTCTTCTGAAATAGAATACACTTTCTTCATATCATGCTTCTTTAGACCTGTCTAAACTAAATCATGGATTTATTAAGGTGTAAGCTATATTACATGGATGTATTAGACTTTTTAAAAATGCAGATGTTCCAAAGGTCAGCATCAGTGGCTTGTAGGCTATGTGTGGAGCCAAGAGATGCTTAACTGTGTTTACAGTTGAAGTCAGAAGTTTACATCCACTTAGGTTGGAGTCATTAAAACTCGTTTTTCAACCACTCCACAAATGTATTGTCAACAAACTATAGTTTTGGCAAGTCGGTTAGGACATCTACTTTGTGTATGACACAAGTCATTTTTCCAACAATTGTTTACAGACAGAATATTTCCCTTATAATTCACTGTATCACAATTCCAGTGGGTCAGAGGTTTACATACACTAAGTTGACTGTGCCTTTAAACAGCTTGGAAAATTCCAGAAAATTATGTAATGGCTTTAGAAGCTTCTGATAGCCTAATTGACATCATTTGAGTCAATTGGAGGTGTACCTGTGGATGTATTTCAAGGCCTACCTTCAAACTCAGTGCCTCTTTGCTTGACATCATGGGAAAATCCAAAGAAATCAGCCAAGATCGCAGAAAAGAAATTGTAGACTTCCACAAGTCTGGTTCAACCTTGGGAGCAATTTCCAAACTCTTGAAGGTACCACGTTCATCTGTACAAACAATAGTACACAAGTATAAACACCATGGGACCACGCAGCCGTCATACCGCTCAGGAAGGAGACGTGTTCTGTCTCCTAGAGATGAACGTACTTTGATGCGAAAAGTGCAAATCAATCCCAGAACAACAGCAAAGGACCTTGTGAATATGCTGGAGGAAACAGGTACAAAAGTATCTATATCCACAGTAAAACCCATCCTATATCGTCATAACCTGAAAGGCTGCTCAGCAAGGGAGAATCCACTGCTCCAAAACCGCCATAAAAAAGCCAGACTACTTTTTGCTACTGCACATGGGGACAAAGATTGTACTTTTTGGAGAAATGTCTTCTGGTCTGATGAAACAAAAATAGAACTGTTTGGCCATAATGACCATCGTTATGTTTGGAGGAAAAAGGGTGAAGCACAGTTATTTGCTTGACAATCACTGGCTGACAAAATTTTGTGACTGCCACAGCCCTGTGCGTGACATACCGCCAACCTTGAGGAAAACGATCAAGTGCAGGACAGGTGTGTATTTGAGTTAAATCTTTTTCAAAACAAACAAAAAGTAACAAACCGATCAGACACCCAGTCTGGTCTCTGTCCTTGCTCACCTAGGAACAATACTTCCCTTTGTCAGTTCTGTGTAGTGCTGAATATTTTACCAGGCTGGCTGTTGATACTGCATGTTGGCCCTGGGCTATCCTTCACCTCTCCTCCCCTGCAGGGACCAGGTAGCAATATTGTAGCAGGCTGGTCTGATCTGGGGTCAGGTTGCCGCTACGCCTCCCTGGACACGGCCCAGAACAGTAAGGTCACCTACGTCTCTTACCCTCTTCAATTATGGACTACAGAGGTATACTACACTACAGTCAGCCTCAAGACATTATGAGTGGACCCAGTGACCACTTTGACTGTGTGAGAGTTATTTCATTGGCTGTAGATGAGATGCCTCTGGACTGTTTGTACCACAGTGGCCTCATGGTTCACTAAGCCCCTGATTTCAAAGTGAATGAACAGAGGCGGTCATCTCAGTCTTTATGGGTTTTCTGAGGTGTGAGTTAGCGTTTGCTGCTCAAGAGTACTTAGCACCTCAATGTTATTAGTGAATCGAGTGCTCACCCATTTTATATGTGGAATCGCATCAACATCTTCGGCAGTCAGACATCTAGAGTGTGTGGTCCCTAAAACACAGCATGCTGAGCGATCGGCAGATGAACGCTAGATCCGTTTGGTGTGTCTGCTAAATTAAATGGGTGATGTGTGTGAGCCTTTAGAAGCCTATTTCAGGGGTTATTTGCGTAAATCCACTGCACCTGATCAGACTGTCTACAATTCAGATGGAGCCAGATGGATGACAGCTGTACCGTCACTGTCCAACTCTTTCCCTATCCTGATATTTGGCCCTGAGGGAGGTGGGAGGCGCTAGCTCTGAGAGCTGCAATATGTGTTCACCATGTCAACAAGGTAGGATGGGCTGGATCAGACAGTATCTGATCCAGTCCTCTCTGGAACTCTCTGGGGTGAAGAGCTACATGGGGTGTTACTGAGAGTTCAGGCCAGGGCCAGAGATGGAGAGGTAGGGCTGAAAGGTCAGGGTGATGGCCTGAGAAGGTGAGGGGAAGGTAGGGGCTGAGAGGTCAGGGTGGAGGTCAGAGGGTGAAGGGGTAAGACTTGTCAGGATAAGGGGTAGAGGGGGTGAGGGGTTGTGGGAGTGAGACAGTTCAGGGCGGTGGGGTAGAAAGGCAAGTTGTGATGATGAATGAGAACAGGGTCACATACAGTGCCTTCGGAAAGTATTCAGACCCCTGGAATTTTTCAATATTTTGTTACGTTAAAGCCTTATTCTAAAATGGATTAAATATATTTTTTCCTCATCAATCTATACACAATACCCCATAATGACAAAGCAAAAACAGGTTCTAAAAATACATTATTTACATAAGTATTCAGACCCTTTGCTATGAGACTCGAAACTGAGCTCAGGTGTCATGTTTTGTCTTTTGATTATCATGTCTTGTCCCTGTGCTTTCCTTCCATTTGTCTCCCTCTGCTGGTCTTAGTAGGTTCTTTCCCTCTCTCTTCCCCTCCCTCTCTTCCTCTCTCGCTCTCTCTCTATCGTTCCGTTCCTGCTCCCAGCTGTTCCTCATTCTCCTAACTACCTCATTTAATCTTTCACACCTGTCCCCTATTTTGCCCTCTGATTAGAGTTCCTATTTCTCCCTCTGTTTTCCGCTTCTGTCCTTGTCGGATCTTTGTTTGATGTTTGCTGTTCCGTGTCCTGGTTCCGCCCTGTCGTGTTTTTGCCTTCATCAGATGCTGCGTGTGAGCAGGCGTCCTGGTTCCGCCCTGTCGTGTTTTTGCCTTCATCAGATGCTGCGTGTGAGCAGGTGTCATCTAAGATATATCCAGGAGTACCGTTTTGTTTAAGTTTGGAATAAAGACTCTGTTTTTGTTAAGTCGCTTTTGGGTCCTCATTCATCTGCATAACAGAAAGATCCGACCAGTATGGACCCAGCGACTACGGATTCTCGCAACACTGCCATCGAGATCCAGGGAGCAATGCTCGGCAGACACGAGCAGGAATTGTCTGCTGCTCGTCATGCCGTTGAGACCCTGGCCGCTCAGGTTTCCAACCTCTCAGGACAGTTTCAGAGTCTTCGTCTCGTGCCACCTGTTACTTCCTGGTCTTCCGAGTCTTCGGAACCTAGGGTTAATAACCCACCATGTTACTCTGGGCAACCCACTGAGTGCCGCTCCTTTCTGACCCAGTGTGATATTGTGTTTTCTCTCCAGCCCAACACATACTCACGAGAGAGAGCTCGGATCGCCTACGTCATATCACTCCTTACTGGTCGGGCTCGGGAGTGGGGCACAGCTATCTGGGAGGCAAGGGCTGAGTGTACTAACGATTATCAGAGCTTTAAAGAGGAGATGATACGGGTTTTTGATCGTTCAGTTTTTGGGAAGGAGGCTTCCAGGGTCCTGGCTTCCCTATGTCAAGGTGATCGATCCATAACGGATTACTCTATAGAGTTTCGCACTCTTGCTGCATCCAGTGACTGGAACGAGCCGGCGTTGCTCGCTCGTTTTCTGGAGGGACTTCACGCTGAGGTTAAGGATGAGATTCTCTCCCGGGAGGTTCCTTCCAGCATGGACTCTTTGATTGCACTCGCCATCCGCATAGAACGACGGGTAGATCTTCGTCACCGAGCTCGTGGAAGAGAGCTCGCGTTAACGGTGTTTCCCCTCTCCGCATCTCAACCATCTTCTCCCATCAGCTCAGAGACTGAGCCCATGCAGCTGGGAGGTATTCGCATCTCGACTAAGGAGAGGGAACGGAGAATCACCAACCGCCTTTGTCTCTATTGCGGTTCTGCTGGACATTTTGTCATGTCATGTCCAGTAAAAGGCCAGAGCTCATCAGTAAGCGGAGGGCTACTGGTGAGCGCTACTACTCAGGTCTCTCCATCAAGATCCTGTACTACCTTGTCGGTCCATCTACGCTGGACCGGTTCGGCTGCTTCCTGCAGTGCCTTGATAGACTCTGGGGCTGAGGGTTGTTTTATGGACGAAGCATGGGCTCGGAAACATGACATTCCTCTCAGACAGTTAGGGAAGCCCACGCCCATGTTCGCCTTAGATGGTAGTCTTCTCCCCAGTATCAGATGTGAGACACTACCTTTAACCCTCACAGTATCTGGTAACCACAGTGAGACCATTTCCTTTTTGATTTTTCGTTCACCTTTTACACCTGTTGTTTTGGGTCATCCCTGGCTAGTATGTCATAATCCTTCTATTAATTGGTCTAGTAATTCTATCCTATCCTGGAACGTTTCTTGTCATGTGAAGTGTTTAATGTCTGCTATCCCTCCTGTGTCTTCTGTCCCCTCTACTCAGGAGGAACCTGGTGACTTGACAGGAGTGCCGGAGGAATATCATGATCTGCGCACGGTCTTCAGTCGGTCCAGAGCCAGCTCCCTTCCTCCTCACCGGTCGTATGATTGTTGTATTGATCTCCTTCCGGGGACCACTCCCCCTCGGGGTAGACTTTACTCTCTGTCGGCTCCCGAACGTAAGGCTCTCGAGGATTATCTGTCTGTTTCTCTCAACGCCGGTACCGTGGTGCCTTCTTCCTCTCCCGCCGGAGCGGGGTTTTTCTTTGTTAAGAAGAAGGACGGTACTCTGCGCCCCTGTGTGGATTATCGAGGGCTGAATGACATAACGGTTAAGAATCGTTATCCGCTTCCCCTTATGTCGTCAGCCTTCGAGATGCTGCAGGGAGCCAGGTTCTTTACTAAGTTGGACCTTCGTAACGCTTACCATCTCGTACGCATCAGAGAGGGGGACGAGTGGAAAACGGCGTTTAACACTCCGTTAGGGCATTTTGAATACCGGGTTCTGCCGTTCGGTCTCTCTAATGCTCCAGCGGTCTTTCAGGCATTAGTCAATGATGTACTGAGAGACATGCTGAACATCTTTGTTTTCGTTTACCTTGACGATATCCTGATTTTTTCACCGTCACTCGAGATTCATGTTCAGCACGTTCGACGTGTACTCCAGCGCCTTTTAGAGAATTGTCTCTACGTGAAGGCTGAGAAGTGCGCCTTTCATGTCTCCTCTGTCACTTTTCTTGGTTCTGTTATTTCCGCTGAAGGCATTCAGATGGATCCCGCTAAGGTCCAGGCTGTCAGCGATTGGCCCGTCCCTAAGTCACGTGTCGAGTTGCAGCGCTTTCTCGGTTTCGCTAATTTCTATCGGCGTTTCATTCGTAATTTCGGTCAAGTGGCTGCCCCTCTCACAGCTCTGACTTCTGTCAAGACTTGCTTTAAGTGGTCCGGTTCCGCCCAGGGAGCTTTTGATCTCCTCAAGAAGCGTTTTACATCCGCTCCTATCCTTGTTACTCCTGACGTCACTAAACAATTTATTGTCGAGGTTGACGCTTCAGAGGTGGGCGTGGGAGCCATTCTGTCCCAGCGCTTCCAGTCTGACGATAAGGTTCATCCTTGCGCTTACTTTTCTCATCGCCTGTCGCCATCGGAACGCAACTATGATGTGGGTAACCGCGAACTGCTCGCTATCCGCTTAGCCATAGGCGAATGGCGACAGTGGTTGGAGGGGGCGACCGTTCCTTTTGTCGTTTGGACTGACCATAAGAACCTTGAGTACATCCGTTCTGCCAAACGACTTAATGCACGTCAAGCTCGTTGGGCGTTGTTTTTCGCTCGTTTCGAGTTCGTGATTTCCTATCGCCCGGGGAATAAGAACACCAAGCCTGATGCCTTATCCCGTCTCTTTAGTTCTTCTGTGGTTTCTACCGACCCCGAGGGGATTCTCCCTGAAGGGCGTGTTGTCGGGTTGACTGTCTGGGGAATTGAGAGACAGGTAAAGCAAGCGCTCACTCACACTGCGTCGCCGCGCGCTTGTCCTAGTAACCTTCTGTTTGTTCCTGTCCCTACTCGTCTGGCTGTTCTTCAGTGGGCTCATTCTGCCAAGTTAGCTGGCCACCCCGGTGTTCGGGGTACGCTTGCTTCTATTCGCCAGCGGTTTTGGTGGCCTACTCAGGAGCGGGACACGCGCCGTTTCGTGGCTGCTTGTTCGGACTGCGCGCAGACTAAGTCAGGTAACTCTCCTCCTGCCGGTCGTCTCAGACCGCTTCCCATTCCTTCTCGACCATGGTCTCACATCGCCTTAGACTTTATTACCGGTCTGCCTTCGTCTGCGGGGAAGACTGTGATTCTTACGGTTATCGATAGGTTCTCTAAGGCGGCACATTTCATTCCCCTCGCTAAGCTTCCTTCCGCTAAGGAGACGGCACAAATCATCATTGAGAATGTGTTCAGAATTCATGGCCTCCCGTTAGACGCCGTTTCAGACAGAGGTCCGCAATTCACGTCACAGTTTTGGAGGGAGTTCTGTCGTTTGATCGGTGCTTCCGTCAGTCTCTCTTCCGGGTTTCATCCCCAGTCTAACGGTCAAGCAGAAAGGGCCAATCAGTCGATTGGTCGCATTTTACGCAGCCTTTCGTTTCGAAACCCTGCGTCTTGGGCAGAACAGCTCCCCTGGGCTGAGTACGCTCACAACTCGCTTCCTTCGTCTGCTACAGGGCTATCTCCGTTTCAGAGTAGTCTTGGTTACCAGCCTCCTCTGTTCTCGTCCCAGCTCGCCGAGTCCAGCGTTCCCTCCGCTCAGGCTTTTGTCCAACGTTGTGAGCGCACTTGGAGGAGGGTCAGGTCTGCACTTTGCCGTTACAGGGCGCAGACTGTGAGAGCCGCCAATAAACGTAGGATTAAGAGTCCTAGGTATTGTCGCGGTCAGAGAGTGTGGCTTTCCACTCGTAACCTTCCCCTTACGACAGCTTCTCGCAAGTTGACTCCGCGGTTCATTGGTCCGTTCCGTGTCTCTCAGGTCGTCAATCCTGTCGCTGTGCGACTGCTTCTTCCGCGACATCTTCGTCGCGTCCACCCTGTCTTCCATGTCTCTTGTGTCAAGCCTTTTCTTCGCGCTCCCGTTCGTCTTCCCTCCCCCCCTCCCGTCCTTGTCGAGGGCGCACCTATTTACAAGGTACGGAAGATCATGGACATGCGTTCTCGGGGACGTGGTCACCAGTACTTAGTGGATTGGGAGGGTTACGGTCCTGAGGAGAGGAGTTGGGTTCCATCTCGGGACGTGCTGGACCGTTCGTTGATTAATGATTTCCTCCGTTGCCGCCAGGGTTCCTCCTCGAGTGCGCCAGGAGGCGCTCGGTGAGTGGGGGGGTACTGTCATGTTTTGTCTTTTGATTATCATGTCTTGTCCCTGTGCTTTCCTTCCATTTGTCTCCCTCTGCTGGTCTTAGTAGGTTCTTTCCCTCTCTCTTCCCCTCCCTCTCTTCCTCTCTCGCTCTCTCTCTATCGTTCCGTTCCTGCTCCCAGCTGTTCCTCATTCTCCTAACTACCTCATTTAATCTTTCACACCTGTCCCCTATTTTGCCCTCTGATTAGAGTTCCTATTTCTCCCTCTGTTTTCCGCTTCTGTCCTTGTCGGATCTTTGTTTGATGTTTGCTGTTCCGTGTCCTGGTTCCGCCCTGTCGTGTTTTTGCCTTCATCAGATGCTGCGTGTGAGCAGGCGTCCTGGTTCCGCCCTGTCGTGTTTTTGCCTTCATCAGATGCTGCGTGTGAGCAGGTGTCATCTAAGATATATCCAGGAGTACCGTTTTGTTTAAGTTTGGAATAAAGACTCTGTTTTTGTTAAGTCGCTTTTGGGTCCTCATTCATCTGCATAACATCAGGTGCATCCTGTCTACAGTCGTGGCCAAAAGTTTTGAGAATGACACAAATATTAATTTTCACAAAGTCTGCTGCCTCAGTTTGTATGATGGCAATTTGCATATACTCCAGAATGTAATGAAGAGTGATCAGATGAATTGCAATTAATTGCAAAGTCTCTCTTTGCCATACAAATGAACTGAATTTATTCCTGATTATTATTTGACCATACTTGTCATTTATGAACATTTTGAAAATCTTGGCTCTCTCGAATTCTCTCCTTCTCTCTTTCTTTCTCTCTCTCGGAGGACCTGAGCCCTAGGACCATACGTCAGGACTACCGGGCATGATGACTCCTTGCTGTCCCCAGTCCACCTGGCCTTGCTGCTACTCCAGTTTCAACTGTTCTGCCTGCGGTTATGGAACCCCTACCTGTCCCAGACCTGCTGTTTTCAACTCTTAATGATCGGCTATGAAAAGCCAACTGACATTTATTCCTGATTATTATTTGACCATGCTTGTCACTTATGAACATTTTTGAACATCTTGGCCATGTTCTGTTATAATCTCCACCCGGCACAGCCAGAAGAGGACTGGCCACCCCTCATAGCCTGGTTCCTCTCTAGGTTTCTTCCTAGGTTTTGGCCTTTCTAGGGAGTTTTTCCTAGCCACCGTGCTTCTACACCTGCATTGCTTGCTGTTTGGGGTTTTAGGCTGGGTTTCTGTACAGCACTTCGAGATATTAGCTGATGTACGAAGGGCTATATAAAATAAACTTGATTTGATTTGAATCCCCAAAAAAACATTTCCACTGCATTTCAGCCCTGCCACAAAAGGACCAGCTGACATCATGTCAGTGACTCTCTCGTTAACACAGGTGTGAGTGTTGACGAGGACAAGGCTGGAGATCACTCTGTCATGCTGATTGAGTTCGAATAACAGACTGGAAGCTTCTAAAGGAGGGTGGTGCTTGGAATCATTGTTCTTCCTCTGTCAACCACGGTTACCTTTAAGGAAACACATGCAGTCATCATTGCTTTGCACAAAAATGGCCTCACAGGCAAGGATATTGCTGCCAGTAAGATTGCACCTAAATCCACCATTTATCGGATCATCAAGAACGTCAAGGAGAATGGTTCAATTGTTGTGAAGAAGGCTTCAGGACGCCCAAGAAAGTCCAGCAAGCGCCAGGACCGTCTCCTAATGTTGATTCAGCTGCGGGATCGGGGCACCACCAGTACAGAGCTTGCTCAGGAATGGCAGCAGGCTGGTGTTGAGTGTATCTGCACGCACAGTGAGGCGAAGACTTTTGGAGGGTGGCCTGGTGTCAAGAAGGGCAGCAAAGAAGCCACTTCTCTCCAGGAAAAACGTCAGGGACATACTGATATTCTGCAAAAGGTACAGGGATTGGACTGCTGAGGACAGGGGTAAAGTCATTTTCTCTGATGAATCCCCTTTCCGATTGTTTGGGGCATCTGGAAAAAAGCTTGTCCGGAGAAGACAAGGTGAGCGCTACCATCAGTCAGGATGTGGCCCAGAAGTAAATTGACAGCATGCCAGGGCGGATTGCAGAGGTCTTGAAAAAGAAGGGTCAACACTGCAAATATTGACTCTTTGCATCAACTTCATGTAATTGTCAATAAAAGCCTTTGACACGTATGAAATGCTTGTAATTATACTTCAGTATTCCATATTAATATCTGACAAAAATATCTAAAGACACTGAAGCAGCAAACTTTATGGAAATTAATATTTGTGTTTTGGCCACGACTGTATATAAAGTCCCACAGTTGACAGTGCATGTCAGAAGAGCGCCGAGACAGGATTGTGTCGATGCACAGATCTGGGGAAGGGTACCAAAACATTTCTGCAGCATTGAAGGTTCCCAAGAACACAGTGGCCTCCATCATTCTTAAATGGAAGAAGTTTGGAACCACCAAGACTCTTCCTAGAGCTGGCCGCCCGGCCAAACTGAGCAATCGGGGAGAAGGGCCTTGGTCAGGGAGGTGCCCAACAACCCCATGGTTTAGTATGTTGCTGTCCTGCGGTGCTGAATTTGCGATGCACCCGACCGAGCACATTTTTCTGTGCAATAGCCTTTTGATTTGAACATTTGAAAAGTTTTGGTGTGAACACTTCAATGTATATATGTTACAGCACTCTGGTTTCACTAATAAATATGTTGAAATGGAACCAAATTAATGTGATGTGAATGTGATAGTCTGCCTATAACCAGCCAGAGTAGGCCTATAATGCCATTCATATTCTATTCAGAGTTTAGAGTAATTCATCAAATTGGAAATGAGCTGGTTAATGCGATACATGTCTGTTGAATTTAGAAAAATCCACCCGCAGTCAGCCCCGCCCCACCTACAGTACTCAGCCAGTCAGCCCCGCCCCACCTACAGTACTCAGCCAGTCAGAACCGCTACTGCGTTGCGGCCATTGCAAACTGCATACTTTTTAATAAACGGTACGTGCTAAATAGTATCCGACGGTGACTACATAGTATGCAGTTTAAGTATGTAGTACGCTAGTATGGGTATTCGGACACGGCCACCGTATAGTTTACATACTAAAAAAAGTGGTGCAGAAAAGCTTACTCACTAGATCACATATCATGACCACACTGCATCATTCAGTGCCATATGACACTATTTGGCGTAGTGTAGGACAGAACTAAAATATTCACAACACAGATGACTGAGTAAAAAGCAGTTAACCATGCATATTATATACTGAATACTTTAACCTTTACCGTGCCATTTACAGTCCACTGTCATTTTCCTTTTTTGCAGCAGTGGCAACAATTTAGTAGTTGTGGACCACCACTTCTAAATGAATATAGGGGAAACACTAATAGCCTCTAAGTACTTCCCCATGGTATTCTAAGGGCTTGGGATAGTATACCATTCTACACCAATTAAAGTGGAAATGACAACTACTCTGCAGATATGAAACAAATCATTAGAATATCAGTCAAAAACATAAAAGGCCCAGTTTATGCTACAAAACCAACCTTATAAGTGGTTTTAAAAATAGGTTGTATTTGACAAAAAATACCATGACGTACAGTAAGGTATTGTTGGCAGAATAGATGGATGCAGTTCAATGCATGATTAATATAATTCACCAAGACATTTCTTGGTAGTCCAACAAATATTGCTATCAGCTTGTAAATCACAGCTGGCCTGGTACATTGTTTGCTGCCTCCAGGCATTCGGGATGCACTGTTTTAGTTTGAATGACTCAATATTTTGGACAAAAACGGACGATTGTAACTAAGGCAGTGAATGTCAATACAATCAAACTAGCAACGGCAATGATCTAAAGTCGTGCTGTTGCTACTGTCTGTAACACACAGTCCAGTTCAAAGACAATGATGGCAGCCCCATGTGGCAAAATTGTTTATTTGCATATAGGTCTACTGCAGCTCTGATTGGCTATGGCGCACTGGTCTGCGTAGACTCTGGTCCTGGACAAGACAGATGTTTTTATTAGGTTTTATTTATGTAACAGTATAACTTTACGTCCGTCCCCTCGCCCATACCCGGGCGCGAACCAGGGACCCTCTGCACACATCAACAACAGTCACCCACGAAGCATCGTTACCCATCGCTCCACAAAAGCCGTGGCCCTTGCAGAGCAAGGGGAACCACTACTTCAAGTCTCAGAGCAAGTGACGTCACCGACTGAAAGGTTGCTAGCGCGCACTACCGCTACCTAGCTAGCCATTTACATCGGTTACATTCACCCCCCTTTCGACCTCCTCCTTTTCCGCAGCAACCAGTGATCCGGGTCAACAGCATCAATGTAACAGTATAACTTTAGACCGTCCCCTCGCGCGAATCAGGGACCTTCTGCACACATCAACAACAGTCACCCACGAAGCGTCGTTACCCATCGCTCCACAAAGGCCGCGGCCCTTGCAGAGCAAGGGGAACCACTACTTCAAGTCTCAGAGCAAGTGACATCACCGACTGAAAGGCTGCTAGCGCGCACTACCGCTACCTAGCTAGCCATTTCACATCGGTTACATTTACTGCAGTGTCTATTAATTGTCCAAACAATCGCATGCCGCTTTCCCACTCTATATTGATATATCATTTTCACAAATGCCTTACTCTACGTCATTCCCAAACATTCTATGAATTTATGCAAATGAAAAAAATGACCATATCTACTGTAAGTGCTGGCTTGCCAGAAAATGTAAAAATAAATAAAAAAGGCATCATTCTTCCTGGGGGTTTATATGAACAGATTTTAATAAGATTTCATGTTGCTAAAACGCTGTCAGTTCCACTTTAACACTCATGATGCCATATGGACAGTTCAAAGGCATGTCACACAGAGAAACACAACAGGGATCAACCGTCAACATAACTGACACACAATCTAATTCTGATACTGTGCACTAGTAACAGATCCTCAAAAAGGATCAAAATTATACTGTACACTAGGATATTGAAGAAAAAAAAGTCTGTAATAATTGACAAATGTCAGTGCAGTCATACAATGTGGAAAACATGACACAATTATATCTGTTCCCTTCATCAGCTTAGATATTGACGTACACACGGATAGGCTACATGCTGCGAAATCACAAGAAACAGGATGCAAGTAGTCATAGTAGATTTCAAGGTTTTACTGCTAACCTACAAAGCATTACATGAGCTTGCTCCTACCTATCTTTCTGATTTGGTCCTGCCGTACATACCTACACGTACGCTACGGTCACAAGACGCAGGCCTCCTAATTGTCCCTAGAATTTCTAAGCAAACAGCTGGAGGCAGGGCTTTCTCCTATAGAGCTCCATTTTTATGGAATGGTCTGCCTACCCATCCATGTGAGAGACGCAGACTCGGTCTCAACCTTTAAGTCTTTACTGAAGACTCATCTCTTCAGTGGGTCATATGATTGAGTGTAGTCTGGCCCAGGAGTGTGAAGGTGAACGGAAAGGCTCTGGAGCAACGAACCGCCATTGCTGTCTCTGCCTGGCCGGTTCCCCTCTCTCCACTGGGATTCTCTGCCTCTAACCCTATTACAGGGGCTGAGTCACTGGCTTACTGGTGCTCTTTCATGCCATCCCTAGGAGGGGTGCGTCACTTGAGTGGGTTGAGTCACTGACGTGATCTTCCTGTCTGGGTTGGCGCCCCCCCTTGGGTTGTGCCGTGGCAGAGATCTTCGTGGGCTATACTCGGCCTTGTCTCAGGATGGTAAGTTGGTGGTTGAAGATATCCCTCTAGTGGTGTGGGGGCTGTGCTTTGGGAAAGTGGGTGGGGTTATATCCTTCCTGTTTGGCCCTGTCCGGGGGTATCATCGGATGGGGCCACAGTGTCTCCTGACCCCTCCTGTCTCAGCCTCCAGTATTTATGCTGCAGTAGTTTATGTGTCGGGGGTCTAGGGTCAGTTTGTTATATCTGGAGTACTTCTCCTGTCTTATCCGGTGTCCTGTGTGAATTTAAGTATGCTCTCTCTAATTCTCTCTTTCTTTCTCTCTCTCGGACGACCTGAGCCCTAGGACCATGCCTCAGGACTACCTGGCATGATGACTCCTTGCTGTCCCCAGTCTACCTGGCCATGCTGCTGCTCCAGTTTCAACTGTTCTGCCTGCGGCTATGGAACCCTGACCTGTTCACCGGACGTGCTACCTGTCCCAGACCTGCTGTTTTCAACTCTCTAGAGACAGCAGGAGCGGTAGAGATACTCTTAATGATCGGCTATGAAAAGCCAACTGACATTTACTCCTGAGGTGCTGACTTGCTGCACCCTCGACAACTACTGTGATTATTATTATTTGACCATGCTGGTCATTTATGAACATTTGAACATCATGGCCATGTTCTGTTATAATCTCCACCCGGCACAGCCAGAAGAGGACCACCCCTCATAGCCTGGTTCCTCTCTAGGTTTCTTCCTAGGTTTTGGCCTTTCTAGGGAGTTTTTCCTAGCCACCGTGCTTCTACACATGCATTGCTTGCTGTTTGGGGTTTTAGGCTGGGTTTCTGTACAGCACTTTGAGATATCAGCTGATGTAAGAAGGGCTATATAAATACATTTGATTTGATTTGAAGTAGTCAACATAAATGTCTACAAACACATTTAAAATGGAATAGGCTTGGCGGGTGAAAGACGTGATTAGTTGAAAGGGAAATGAAAGCTAAATGTCTATTCCTGGCAGCACATAGCAGGATGGTTTAATACATCTATTTCCAGTGTGTTTAAGACAATAACACGCAGAGAAATAGAGAGAAGATGAGAGCAGAGTGCTGCTAATGCAAACACACAGCTCAGCTCAGAGCAGCACTGGCTCTAATTAAACTCTTTCAGTCAGGCAAGGAGTAAACAGCTGTCTTCACCTCCCCATTCAGCTAAACACGCTCCCATTAGCACACATCTCTCGCACACACATCCACATAGTGCAATCACGCAGACATCCACACACACACACACACACACCCACACACAATTTGGCAATTCACCCTAACATGCCCCTAGCAAACAGATGCCACGTTTTCTTTCCTTGTCCATTAAAGATAGCCACTTACTCTAAACACTAGGCTATGTATGTAGCCGAGGCTGTAAGAGTTGGAGGCTGCAGTATAAAGTCCTATCTGTGTTTGTACTGGAGTGTCTAGCGGCTACAGTACAGAAGGAGTAAGTGTCTTGCTCGGTGTTCCTCTCTAAAGAGACACATTTCAGGAACGAGTAAAGCCCATGGAGAGCTGGCTCAATAATAGAGAGCCTCTCTGAGTGCAAAATGAAGTCCTTATGACCCGGCTATCGTGTTCATAGGGATTAAGAGACTTTTCATTTGACCCGAACACTGCACCTTGCCATCAAAGACCCTTTATTATAATAACGGCACTATACTGCATTTGCACAATTTACACCTCTGCCAAACACTGTATATGCACTGTATTAGGGCTGTCCACAATTAAAAAAAATCTTGGTCGACCGAAAGTTGTCTGTTCTTTCGACCAATCGATTGGTCAACATTTTTAAACGTGTATTTTTCCACATATAGACACACCCTACGTGTTTTACTAAAATCAACTATATGCCTTGAGCTTGTCTGATGCTTAAAGCTCACGGTTTGATGAAATAAGACAAATGCCTCAAGATGGCGCCAGAGATCTAGATTACCAGAAGAAAAAAACCTGACCCAATTATTCTTCTCCTGCTCCTGCTGGCTTTCGCAGATTCTGCCTGCCGTTACTCTCCTGAAGTTGCCGGTAGTAGGCTACAAAAGGAGTCGGCAAACTTTCTCATGTGGAATACCAATTTATCTTACCATTTTCTACCAATCTGCGTGCCAGTTATGGCTTTCATAAGCACATTTTCGTGAAACGGTTTCATTTAATTTATAATGTCTTCGTATCTCAAAATCATTGTCATGTGGTTAATCAAAATTCTATCTAAATGAAAATGATACAAACCTAAAAAGTAACATCCATTGCCAACTATGTAAAAATAACCTACATAAAGCCAACAAATAAATACACTGCAGCCTGCAGGTAGAAAATATCCTGATAAAAATAAATATCCTATGAATCACATTGGCTCCACATGGCCTGTGGGTCATGCCTCCTCCTGCTCCCTCCCTCCGGCGCTTGACATCGCAGTTCTACTAACCACCGGCCCTGCAACTATATCACGGCACACCTGTTCCCCATCATTATGCACAGCTGGTCATCATTTTCCCCTTGATTACTCGCTCTTTATTTAGCCCTCAGTTAACATCAGTCATTAGGTAGTATTGTTTTCTCTCACGTTCAGTACGTGTCTCATGTTTGTTAATCTGTATCGGTTCATTATTAAACTCACCTTCTGACTCCCAGCATATATGTTACATCCTGTCTGCAACAAACTTGAAACATTTTATCAACTATTAACTTTGTTCTGGCCCGACCGCTAGCGAACTTGCAACATTATATAAAATATTCTGGGCCCTCAGAGTTTCCCTTGCCAGTGAGCTCGGGACAGACACAGCTGTAGGTTATTTGCGTAAGGGATAAGAAACAGTGCTTGACTCAGGCAGGAGCTCACTGGAGCTTAGTACCGGCACCTCAAATGTTCTACTGCTTGAGCTCTTGTTTCTCTTATACAATATCAGCTCAAAAGTACTGTGGAGCTTCTGCACCTAAATATAAACAGTACCAGCACCCAAAATGAGTACCGGAACTTATTTCAGTCCAAGTTAGCACTGAGGTGAAGAAAACATTACTTTGAGAAGCTCCACAGGTCATTAGTGGTGGTGCCTTAAGCCAATCAGAAATACTATTAGATCCACAAATGGGCACATTTATATGCCTACATTTGTGTGTAGGGGAGATAGCCTATAGGCCTACTTCTATGTATAATCAGGCCAAGTAGCCTATAGGCCCACTTCTATGCATGCATGACCTTACTCAACATTGACAGGAGCGCTCCAAACAAAAGACAATGACTAAACTTGTAAATAGAATGAAATAAACCAAAACGTGTTTCTCACAAGTGTAGCATAGGTTGAGCACTCTGCAAACAATGTGTCCATTCTGACAATGAGAACAGGAAGACTGGAATAATAATGAGTGCATAAAACTAAATTACCGTAACCAAAGTAATAGACATTGTAGATTAGAAATGTAAATGTACTACTGGTGATATGTAATGGGGAATTGATATACACTAACAATCAAACGCAAACAATGAATGTGCACAAATTGGCGTGGGAGAGCGCATACTGGAGAGAGGAGTGCATTGCGCATCTGAGCGCATGGTCAATCCGACATCTGCATTGGCCATGCAGCATTTACGGTGCTATGGCCTCAGTGGGAGTCAGGGCATTCCTACTTCTTGCACTTCGTGGAGCAGAGCTGTTGTCAAAGAAGTGAGTTTGTGTTTATACAGGATGTACCGCCCCCACCTACCGTCAACCAATCATGTCCATGCGGAGGTATACAGAGCCCTTTGCAATGTTCCAAAAATTGGGAGGCGCATGGCGACGTGGTACAGAGCTCGATTTAGCTTCTGCATGCCTCTGGAGGCTCTGCTATTGCATCACACCCTCCATATGGAGCCTCCTACCACATTTTCAGATCAAGCATAAATTGGCTTTTAGTCTAGGCCTCTGCAATGGATTAGTTCACTGAGATGGGCGCAAATATGTGTACATATATATACTTGTTACTGCTCGACTAAAACAATCTCGGTCGACCAAAAGCCTAAAGACCAAACAATCGACCAGTCGACTAACTGGGGTCAGCCCTACACTGTCTAAATTTGTCATGGCAGCATCCCTTCCTCTGCATATATATATATATATATATATATATATATATATATATATATATATATATATATATATATATATACTGTATATTCCTGCTGTAAATTGTATATCCTCACTGTAACTCAGTTTTACTCCAGTGTTTTATGTTCTCTGTATTTATATTGTATATCCTGTATGTTGACTTGTCTGTATACTGTCTATTGCTGGCAGCATCTATTCACTAAGTCAAATTCTGGGTATGTGTAAATGTAATTGAGAATAAAGTGATTCTGATTAGCCAACACCCAAATCAAAAACACCCAATCCTTTTGTAACCCATACTACATATAGGCCAATGTACCCATGCTTGGAAGGGGTGAAAACAGCTACAGAACTGAGATTACCTAAATCCAATCACTTGACAACAAAAGACGTAGGATGACTTTGAAGTATAGCCTGACACGTCTCAAGCCAAACTCCTAAACAGGAGCATGCATCCATGTTGCAGCTTTCATATGTAAAAGGCACCCATTTCCTGCAACCGTCTTCTTTGTAAACACTGACATCTGTTCAGGTATGGTCTAAAAATGACAAGACTTCAAAGTAGCACAGCCAATGCGGACGGACTGCTGAATCAGCTTTATACTGAATATAGGCTAGGCACCAGGCGGTGTTGCGTCTCCATCTCTGCTAGCTAACTCACACCTGAACAACACAGCAGTGTGATTTAAACACCATCTGCTCATCTCACACACCGACACATCACTCTGCCAGTTAGTTATACTGGGCGCTGTAATCTGGGGCGTCATCCACCCCAAAAATCTGAGGGGGCACAAAGTACGTGAGGATTGCTGGGGGGTGGATTTGGGCGGGCCGTCCTGAAGTTGGATAATTTTTTCAAACACCTGAAACAGCTTTTTCTTGCAATCTAGAGGCATAGTCATTATTCTTAATTCTGTCAAAAATATGTATATTTTTCTGCATATCTAACTATGCCTCTTGAGCTGTCTTTATTCTCCTGACTGGTGGTTCTTTTTTCAAAGAAACTAAATATTCTTCTCTGCCTCTGCTAAAATCTGAAGAAAATCTGGAAAGGAATGTGAGTCTTATTCAGTACATTTAGTTATTGCTTGCCTAGCAACCTTGCCAGCAGGCATCAAATCAAGCTTTATTTACAGCACATTTCATACATGGAATGCAATGCGCTTTACAGGAAACAACTAATAAAAACCAATGAAAATAAAAGCTGAAATATTTACTACACAACAAACATAAGATAAAAAAACAAAATAATTACAAAACTGAACAACTAAAAAGCACCCTCAGAAAAAGCAAAGCTAAAAAGATGTGTTTTAAGATTTATTTTAAATATCTCCACAGTTTCAGACCCCCTCAGTTTTTCTGGCAGGCTATTCCAGAGGCTGTGGGCATAATAACTAAAGGCTGCCTCTCCATGCCTCTTGGCTTTGGGAAAGCCTCGGACCAAGAGCCAGAGGACCTGAGGGACCTACTGGGTACATAACTTAAAAGCATTGGGGTGCACAATTGTGGATTGATTTATAAACCAATAGAATAATCTTAAAATTAATTCTAAAACTCACAGGCAGCCAGTGCAGAGACCTTAAAACTGGTGTGTGCTCTCCGGTGTATGCACTCCGTCTGGTCTTGGTCAAGAGCCGTGCTGCAGCAATCTGTATATTTTGCAGTTGACCAATGGCTTTCTTGGGTAGACCAGACAGGAGATCAATACACTAGTCAAGTCTGCTTGTAATAAAAGTATGGATGAGTCTCTCTGTATCAGCCTGAGAGAGAAATGGCTGCACCGTGGCAAGGTTCCTCAGGTGGTAAAAAGCTATTTGTCACATTTCTAATGTGTGATTCAACATTTAGTTCAGAATCTAAAATAACACCTAGGTTTTTTACCTGGTGTTTTATCTTTATTGCCTGTAAATTAAAATGTGAGGCTAGATTCTCTCTCTGTGCTTTGGCTCCAACAATAAGTACCTCGGTCTTATCTTGATTTAGCTGGAGGAAGTTTTGAGCCATCCAAGAATTTAAATCACTAATACAGTCTAAGAAAAATTCCGTGGAGCTAAAATCCTTGTGACACAGAAATAAAAGTTGTGTATCATCTGCGTAGCAGTGAAAATTAATGCTGTGCTTTCTGATAACGCTGCCAATGGGGTAACATATATAAACGGAACAGTACCGGACCCAAATTCAAACCTTATCAAACGCCACATGTGATATGTATTTTCTCTGAGTAATGATCACCACGGGTGACAAACTCTCAACCGGTTAAATAGGTCCTAAACCAATTCAAAACTGGACTGGAGAGGCCAACCCACCTCTCCAGTCTGTCCAGAAGGACATCATGGTCAACAGTGTTGAATGCAGCACTTAAAACTAAGAGTACAATGACATAGAGCTGTTTAGCATCTGTGTTAGCTCTAAGATCATTTACCACTTTATCTAAGGCTGTCTCTGTGCTGTGGTGGGCACGAAAACCAGACTGGAAGTTTTCAAAAATAAAGTTGCCACTTAAAAAATGATTTAGCTGTTTGAACACCAATGCCAGCTATTATAGTTAGACAAGCTACTCTAACTTGATTGAAATAGCTTCTTGGTAGCTCGCTATGAATGACACATTTACGAAAATAGTAATGGCTTCAAAACCATCCAGCTGCCTACTAGACCCTATTACAACTGTAAGAATATTTTGAAGATAAACAACGCAGAGGACGAGAGGTCAAAAGTACTGAAAGTCAATAGAGTACTAATGGTCAATAGGGAATTATCAATGGAAATAGTTGGTTTTCAGTTCAACATCTGTTAGGAATGTCAGTCCTGAACTCATAGCTACGTGTGGCACGTTCTCATTGGTCCAACCTGAAATAGGATACTTGTTATTTGGCCATTGGCACAGTTTTATTGCAAGGAATTCTAATTGGTCAACCATAGGCTAGGGCTGGGTTATAAACTACATCCTGTCCCTTTGTTCTGTGGAGAGAATCACTGGGGAGAATCACTGGGGTCAGGGGAACATGAACATCTACCTCCCCGCATGATTCATCCTCTTTGAATAATAATACACCTATTTTCCTCCCCCTGATTTACTTTGCGTTCTGTGTTATTGAAGAGTAACATAAACTGCTAATATTTGGTGCCATGACCCAGATGAATAGGTCTGAACAACAAGAAAAACTCAACTGTGTGTTGATCCAGAAGAAAGAGAGAAGGCTGAGCACAACCCACTTTGGGGAGTCAACTCAATCTCCTGGTTGATGGCAGAAGTGCTGGGTGAGTCTAGACCAATATAATTTTAAAAGAACCAAATCAGATTCAAATTAATGCATGCAATGAGTGATACGTATCTGTGATGTTTAAGGTTCAAGTCCTTTGTTCTCTATTATAGGTGTTTGAGTCCTCTAACATTTTAGAGTCCTTTGTTTTGTGAAACCTTCTTGTTTCATAGAAGTGAGTTGCTAGTTGAGTAGCAATTTTTACACTTGTGGTTAATGTAAGCCTTCAACAAGCTTTTTGAAGTGAACATACGTTTTTATGGGTAGCCAGGACCTACAGAGACAATGTGTTCTAGAAGAGGTTTGAGTCCTCAAAAGAGGATATATTTTGGGGTTAAATGAATATATAAACAAAGAGATATATATTATACAACTTTTAAAGTTAATATAATGCCATTGTTAAGTGAGAAAATCACTCTGGAAAAGGGCGGAACAGATATTTTAAATTCACTCTTTAGTGATATGAAGAACCATTTCAAAGTAGAGAAGTGTAGGCAAGAGATAATGAAGAAATATTCCGTCATTGTTGACAAAGATGGAATCTCTCTGATGTATAAAAAGCTTGGGGAAAAATACAGAGAATGTCTAATTCCTTGACAAAGACACGATGGTCTTTAACTGTTTTAGCCGAAGTAAGAAAACGGGATGAGAAATTCTTTCTGGAGAATCGTGACAGGACATTGAAGAGAGATAAAGAAAGTTTAAGGGCTCTTGGTGAACAGATCAAAACCTTGAAAGAATAAATTCAACAATTACAGGCAAGGGTCGTAAAAACAGACTTGACCCCCACCTGTGGACCATTTGTTCCCTCAATCTACCCTCACACTGAGTTGCGGAAGGATGATCGGGTTTCAAGCATCTGGTCAGCACTGCCTGGCTTTGAGTCAACAGATACTGACAGCAGTGACGAATTATGTCTTAGGCCAACCAGAACACAGGCTGTAAAGGGTAGTAAAGACAAACCTCAGGTGACAGTAATCACACATAAATCAGCATCTCCAAAACAGTTGGATGAATGGTCAAAAACGTTGAAACATCCGTGAGAAGTGGGTATGAAAACATGGGACCATTTGAAGCGCTATAGCGTTATAAGAAACTCTACAATCTACATCCTTATGATGGGTACAGTTATTAGCCTTTGTTTTGAACAACCGTGAACATGGTGTAGAGCAAGATGTGGTCGATGGATGGAGAGCCATACATGTTTTCCTTAAGGGTCTGACCAATACAACCACTAATTGGGGAGAGATAACCAAATGTGTTCAAAAACCGAAAGAACAGTTTGTTGAATTTGAAGAAAGGTTTAGAGCAGAAGTGGTTAGACACAGTGGGTTACCCGACATGGAAGATGAAGATACACTCAATTCCTCCAAAAATGGGGCAATCACTCATCAGCTGATGCAATCCATACATGATGATTTGCGAAAAACTTTTGTTTCCACAACTAATGACTGGGAGAGACAAAACGACGGTGACATCATCGACAGACGGTCACGACTGGACAGAGACATCAATCAACATAATAAACCGGCTGTTATCAGAGTTGTGCAGGTTCTGAGTGAAACCAACAACATTATTCGTTCAGCAGAAGAGAAACCTGGTGTATGTCATTATTGTGGGATTTCTGGTCACTGGCAACGAGAATGTCGGGAAAGAAAACGTGTTTTTATGAGAAGTGGCCAGGAGAAGCAGGGTCCGTCTAAGGGAAAATGAAATCAAGACAACAGCCCCAACAAGACAATGCTGATGCAGAAATGTAAGAAGCTCTCTCCGGCTCAGCAGCAAAGTTTGCTGGATGCTGTGGACTAATACACCCCCCCCTTACGTCCCATCTCAGCTGGTGTACATATGAAATCGGATGGAATATATGTGAACATGATGGTTAATAACTTTGCAGTAGATTCTTTAGTAGATACGGGTGCTGAAGTCACTGTATTGCTCATATGTTATGCAAAACATATACTGTATGTCCTCAGTACACGGGCAAGAAGATGAAAGCAACAGGAGTGGGGAGTGGGGGGGGGGGACAGATATGAAACAGACCAAACCATTATCAATTTCTATTGGTCCAATGAAGATTGATGCAGGGGTGTGGATAGGCTCATTTGAACAACCTATTTTAGTCCTTGATGTTATTATGCAACTTGACTGTACGTTGAACATTTCTGAAGGGGAGGTGAAGTGGCAAATTAGACAACTGCAGGGATCTACAGTTCAGAACTATGCTATTTGGACTACGAAAAAAAATGAGTGTGGAACTTTGGATATGGAACCAATGTGCTTGACACGTGTTGCCCCACCTTGCACAAAACAATATCTCATTAGCAAGGAAAGCTATGGTTGCTACTAAAGTAGTGGAGGCTCCTAACATCATCACACAACGTGGCACACCATGTAATCCTGCTACTCTGATGCTTCCTCAGTTTCCAGTATCTATGCTGCAATAGTCTGTGCCGGAAGGGCTAGGGTCAGTCTGTCTTATCTGGTGAAATTCTCCTGTCCTATCTGGTGTAATTCTCCTGTCTTATTTGGTGTGCTGTGTGAACTTAAGCATGCTCCCTCTAATTCTCCCTCTCCCCTCCCCCTACCCCCTCTCTCCTCTCCTCCTCCCCTCCCGGAGGACCTGGGCCCTAAGACCATGCGTCAGGACTACCTTGCCTGATGACTCCTGCCTGTCCCTGTCCCGTCCTCAGTCCATCTGGTCGTGCTGGTGATCCAGATTCTGCTGTCTTGCCTGTGGCTATGGAACCCTGACCTGTCCACCTGACGTGCTACCTTGTCCCAGACCTGCTGTTTTCGACCCTAGCTCTCCCTCTCGCTTTCTTCCTCTCTCTCTCTCTCTCTCTACCGCACCTGCTGTCTCGACCTCTGAATGCTCAGCTATGATAAGTCAACTGACATTTATTCCTGAGGTGCTGAACTGTTGCACCCTCTACAACCACTGATTACTATTTGACCCTGCTGGTCATCTATGAACATTTGAACAATCTGGCCTTAATGACCATGTACTCTTATAATCTCCACCTGGCACAGCCAGAAAAGGACTGGCCGTCAAACAGAGCCTGGTTCCTCTCTAGATTTCTTCCTAGGTTCCTGCCTTTCTACGGAGTTTTTCCTAGCCACCGTCCTTCTACATCTGCATTACTTGCTGTTTGGGGTTTTAGGCTGGGTTTCTGTATAAGCACTTTGTGACATCTGCTGATGTAAAAAGCCTTTATAAATACATTTGATTTGATTTACATATTAGTCATTTAGCAGACACACTTATCTCGATCGACCTACAGTTAGTGCATTCATCTTAAGATAGCTAGGAGGGACAACCACATATCACAGTCATTGTAAGTACATTTTTCCTCAAAGTAGCTATCAGCAAAGTCAGAGCTAGTATTGGGGAAAAGAGTCAAGTGAGAGTGTTAGTTAACGAAAGGCTTTTTTTGGCTCTATATCTTATAGGATTAACTCCCCACCTGCCCTGCCAGCCAGTTGGATATTCTGCAGTTTCCCTGAGAAGCCAAGAAGGGCTACTTTAAATAATCATAAGCAGTTTTGCGTGCATCATTAATTCAGTCCTGACTAAAGACATTTAATCATTCCTGGGAGGATGAGGATGAGGCAAGGCCTGGGCTGCCAGCAGTGAGTTGTGGTGCAGGCACATAACGGAGCAGCCCTGACTCTGGTGAACTCTGGTAGCTAGCTACTAGACATTTCTTTCTCTTTCCATACCTGGAGGTGAACACTTGGATGCTTTGCTTGGCCCGGTGAGGAGGGGAGGTCAGTCATGTGACCAGCCTGCTGCCCCCAGGGATGGATCTGTCATCTTTCATTCAGATCACGGCTTCAAAGCGGGAATTGGAACAGAACCATGCATGCAAAGCTGAATTGAATATGAAGCGATGGACAGCAATGGTCATCCTCTGGACATCCATCCTTGGCTGACCATGGAAAGTACTATCATGTTCAGGTGGAAAAACAATGCCCTATGGCCAGTGTACCATGGCCATAGCTCGCAGGTTTATAGGCATGTGAGACCAAGTCGAACATCACTCTCCAGTTATACTGAGCAGCATTTTCTCCATGTTTTTCCCTTTATCCTTCATGTACTGTAGCTGAAGGAGGATAGTAACCGAAAGCTTGCTAGATCAAATCCCCGAGCTGACAAGGTAAAAATCTGTAATTTTGCCCCTGAGCAAGGCAGTGTTCTCCGGGCTCCAATGACATGGATGTCGATTAAGGCAGCTCCCGCATCTCTCTGATTCAGAGGGGTTGGACACATTTCAGTTGACTAGGTATCCCTCTTTCCCTTTGCCTTTCCCATATAGCCGTTGTCCCTCCACTTCTCTGGGTTAGCTATACCTGACTTGGGTGTCCACAGCACACCTGCCTGCCATTGGTCCACCCACAGGACACATTAGAGTCTAACCCCAATCCCCATTAGGCAAGAAATATACTCACTAGAGACTACAGACTGACTCCATGGCCTCTGTGCTTAATGAGCAGAAACATCATTTATTATGCTCGGAAAGCCTGGGTTTCTATGAGGAGTTTGAGGAGTAGGGCATGGTTTGATCCCATAGTGAAATTGCAGAGGAAAAATACAAATAAAACTGAATTGAAGTGAGCTGGATTGTGACCCATACACCTGCTGTTCTACGCTGTGAAAGTTGAGAGTGTAGTGGCCCAATTCTCTGCTCTGCAGCGCTGGAAAGAGTTTACTTAAAGGGTAATGTCAGGGAGATGCACACTGACAAGAGCACAGAGTAGCCCAGCATGCATCCTTCCGGGCACAGGGCTCACACACACGCCCACCAAGAAATGCTCAACACGTGGGCACAAGTTTACACAAATTGAAATGCAGAGACATAAAAATACCTCATTGCCCTGAGCTGAGCCCCTGTCTTTTAAATCTTATCATCATTGTGTTTGTCGACTTGACTAGGCAGCCGCTAGCATGGCAGATAAGAGGACGAGCAGGATGCTCGTTCACTGACAATGCAGATTAATTTCAAATCAATTAAACTAAAGACATAAAGCTACAGGACTGCTTGTTCTGCGCCCGCAGCTTTTTGCCTAGACCGTGGGTTTAAAAGACATTCCATTTGACAACCACCCCCCCTAAACTATCAGCATGCATGAAGAAGCTCTAATGATTTTAATTATTCACCCCACACAAACCACTTAATTATTCACCCCACACAAACCATGTGTTTATGCATGTAAATACCACCTCTAAAATGTTAATTGCTTTTACCTTTCTTTTTAAGAACACAGTAGACATTTTAGACCAAATAAGTACATTTTTGGGGTAGGGGAGAGTGGGGTAAGTTGTGCCAAAGAGTTAGATGAGCCACCCTTTGTGTATGGTTTCCTAGAAACAAGGGGTGGCTCAACTAACCCTTTGGCTCAACAAAGTATAACACCAGAACCAGTGACATTTTGACTCCTCACACCCTACCTCTTCCTAAATATGTAATATTTATATGTAATATAAATATGTAATATGTAATAATATGTAATATTTAGGAAAAGCAAGAGGTCTTCCTAGAATCTATGAAGGAAAAAACTACATGGAAAAAGTGGTAAGCAAGTAAGGATGAAAAAACACATTTTCAAGTCAAATAAATGTATTGTTATAGGTTTCATGATGCTTGTATCGTAATTAAATTATATAATTTTAAGCAAGTTCCTTGGATGTTGTAGGAAGGAATATTTTTGATTTGACATATGTTTCCTGACCGGTAAAACTGAATGTAAAAAAAAAAAAAAAAAATGTTCTAGGAACAGAAGTGAAGATTTCACCTGTTCTGGGAAAATGTATTTTTAGGTTGCAGGGAGGTTCTGAAAACATTTTACTTTGGTTCCTTAATTTTTCCTGGGATGTTTTATTAACGCTCTGCGATTATTTGGAGGTTTTTGAATAACTTTCATAAAAAGTTCGCTGAATGCTTCAATAAGACTTTTATTAATGCTGCTACCTTATTTTGGGTTAACTTTTTTGAACTCCAAGCAGTTAGGACACATGGAAATGAACATCAGTGAGATTCAATCCTATAATCTTCTGTTTTCTATCCATGGAATTAGTCCACTAGCTAGCTTCCCATGTTTCTTTATGCATACAAAGCTGTTCATTTTAGTCTATTCAAACAGACCCCATTTCAAATAAACAAGCACTCATTAAGATCAGGTGTGGCCAATTAGTGGGCGGGCCAACAAACTTAAAGGCCCAGTGCAGTCAAACACGTGATTTTTCTGTGCTTTATACACAGGTAACTGACAAAATAATGGAAATACTTGAGTATATAAGGGATACAAAGTATATTGAAAGCAGATGCTTCCACACAGGTGTGGTTCCTGAGATAATTAAGCAGTTAACATCCCAACATGTTTAGGGTCATGTATAAAAATGCTGGGCAGGCCATTATTTTGGTTACCACCGCTATGCCCCCATAGGATGACAATGTCCCCCTCCAGAGGGAACGAGTGATCACGGAATGGTTTGATGAGCATGAAAACGATATAAGCCATATGCCATGGTCGTTTCAGTCACCAAATCTCAACCCAATTGAACACTTATGGGAGATTCTGCAGCGGCGCCTGAGACAGCATTTTCCACCACCATCAACAAAACACTAAATGATGGAATTTCTCGTGGAAGAATGGTATTGCATCCCTCCAATAGAGTTCAAGTCGAACATATCATTCCAAAATCATGGGCATTAATATAGAGTTGGCCCCCCCTTAGACCTGGCTTGCAGTCGGCGTTCCAATTCATCACAAAGGTGTTTGATCAGGTTGAGGTTAGGGATCTGTGCAAGTCAGTCAAATTCTGCGGCACCGATTTCAACAAACCATTTCTGTATTGACCTCGATTTGTGCACGGGGGCATTGTCATGCTGAAACAGGAAAGGTTCATCCCCAAACTGTTGCCACAAAGTTGGAAGCACAGAATCGTCTAGAATGTCATTGTATGCTGTAGCGTTAAGATTTCCCTTCACTGGAACTAAGGGGCGAATACAGAGAGAACTTGAATACAAATTGGCACATCGAAACAACATCCCTGGCCCAGTAATCTGGGACCGGTTTACCAAAAGCATCTTAAGGCTAACTAAGTTCATCTTTAAAACCTTTGTAGGAGCATCATTAAATCTCCAATCCGTTTCCCAAAACTATCATTATTAACATTGGGCTCCCGAGTGGAGCAGCAGTCTAAGACACTGCATCTCAGTGCTAAAGGCGTCACTACAGACACTCTGGTTTGAATCCAGGCTGTATCACAAACCGCTGTGATTGGGAGTTCCATAGGGCGGCGCACAATTGGCCCAGCGTCGTCCGGGTTTGGCCGGTGTATGCTGTCATTGTAAATATGAATGTGTTCTTAACTGGCGTGCCTAGTTAAATCAAGGTTAAATTAAAATTAAAAACGGTCTTAATATAACACCTGCCTCAGACCAAGTGTAAAACAGCTAAGTGTGTTGTTAGATGTTTTTTTGCCCTCCCATGTCACTTTACAGATGATCTCCCCTAAAAACAGAATCACATGGTTTATCCGTCTATCTGGGACCGCTCATAACTTCATAACAAAGTTCACTACGAATACAAAGTTGCTCATGTCCTTGCAAATCATACAAACAAGTGACGTATAAAAATATGTTTCAAATGAAAACAGAGATGACTGCCTTAAAATATAAACAGTAGGCTATAAACCTATTTCAATGATATTGAAATACATTTCATGTTCAATCAGTTGAGTTCTATTTTGCTACTTGTAGGCTTCTGTGTGTAGTTTGTCTCAATATATTTAATGATGCATAGCGTAATGTGCACAATGATGTGCCAACTCTGTGATTTTGTGAATTTTTATTGGGTAAGCATTAGAATAAGCTTGCCTCAATATTTGCAGCCGTAGGTGGTAATATATCTCGAGGAGCTGATCTGTCGTCAGTATTGTGAAATAATTATAACATTAAGGTAAAACTTGAATGGAGAAGGTTGGTCCGAGAGCAGCGCTCCCCTTCTTTCGATCCTATCGACACACTTAGCGACCGTTCTCTCTGCGTGGTGTTTTGGGAAACGCATGTTACATCTTCTGCCATTGTAGGAAAGATGCATCGTTAAAACACTCTTAAGCCTAAGTTTCATCATTATCGGGAAAACAGGCACTGGTCAAGATATTGAACAGAGAGATCTATATCTGAATGTAGGCATACATTTAAGATATACAATATACCACACCCCCATTTCATTAATTACACTTTGAACTACCAGCACCATCACCCACTGTCACAGGACACCATCACCCACTGTCACAGGACACCATCACCCACTGTCAAAGGATCTTTCTGATTGAAAGGGGGTCAAATACTTATTTTCCTCATTAAAATGCAAATCAATTTATTACATTTTTGACATGCGTTTTTCTGGATTTTTGTTGTTGTTATTCTGTCTCTCACTGTTCAAATAAACCTACCATTAAAATTATAGACAGATCCTTTCTTTGTCAGTGGGCAAACGTACAAAATCAGCAGGGGATCAAATACTTTTTTCCCTCTGTCACGCCCTGACCTTAGAGAGCCTTTTTATGTCTCTAGTTGGTTTGGTCAGGGTGTGATTTGGGGTGGGAATTCTATGTTTTGTTTTCTATGTTTCTTTATTTCTATGTTTTGGCCAGGTATGGTTCTCAATCAGGGACAGCTGTCTATCGTTGTCTCTGATTGAGAATCATACTTAGGTAGCCCTTTTCCCCTCCTTTCAGTGTGGGTAGTTAACTTTGTTTGTGGCACTATAGCCCTGTAAGCTTCACGGTTGTTGCTGTCGTTTGTTGTTTTGTTGGCAACATTTTAAATAAAAAGGAAAATGTACGCTCACCACGCTGCACTTTGGTCCACTTCTTTTGATGGCCGTGACACCCTCACTGTATACATTTGTAATAATGACAATTACAACAATACTGAATGAACAATGAACACTTTTATTTTAACTTAATATAATACATAAATAAAATCAATTTAGTCTGAAATAAATAATGAAACATGTTCAATTTGGTTTAAATAATGCAAAAACACAGTTTTGGAGAAGAAAGTAAAAGTGTAATATGTACCATGTAAAAAAGTTTTAGGTTGTAGTTATTATAGGAACTATAGGACTATTTCTCTCTATACCATTTGTATTTCACATACCTTTGACTATTGCATGTTCTTATAGGCACTATAGTATTGCCAGCCTAATCTCGGGAGTTGATGGGCTTGAAGTCATAAACAGCGCTGTGCTTCAAGCATTGCTAAGAGCTGCTGGCAAACGCAGAAAAGTGCTGTTTGAATGAATGCTTACCAGCCTGCTGCTGCCGACCACCGCTCAGTCAGACTGCTCTATCAAATATCAAATCATAGACTTAATTATAATATAATAAACACACAGAAATACGAGCCTTAGGTCATTAATATGGTCAAATCCGGAAACTATCATTTAGAAAACAAAACGTTTATTCTTTCAGTGAAATACAGAACCGTTTTGTATTTTATCGAACGGGTGGCAACCCTAAGTCTAAATATTGCTGTTACATTGCACAACCTTCAATGTTATGTCATAATTATGTAAAATTCTTAGGAAGAAATGGTCTTCACACAGTTCGCAACGAGCCAGGCGGCCCAAACTGCTGCATATACCCTGACTCTGCTTGCACTGAACGCAAGAGAAGTGACACAATTTCCCCAGTTAATATTCCCTGCTAACATTCATTTATTTTAACTAAATATGCAGGTTTAAAAATATATACTTGTGTATTGATTTTAAGAAAGGCATTGATGTTTATGGTTAGGTACATTTGTGCAACAATTGTGCTTTTTTCGCTAATGCGCTTTTGATAAATCATCACCCGTTTGGCGAAGTTGAAGTAGGCTGATTATATGCAATGCAGGACAAGCTAGTTAAACTAGTAATATCATCAACCATGTGTAGTTAACTAGTGATTATGTTAAGATTGATTGTTTTTTATAAGATAAGTTTAATGCTAGCTAGCAACTTACCGTGGCTCCTTGCAGCCACCGGGTCCTTTTGATGCTGCACTCGCATAACAGGTGGTCAGCCTGCCATGCAGTTTCCTCGTGGATTGCAATATAATCGGCGTCAAAAAATGCCGATTACCGATTGTTATGAAAACTTGAAATCGGCCATGCTGATTAATCGGTCGACCTCTACACAGGACACCATCACAGTACACCATCACCCACTGTCACAGGAAACCATCACCCACTGTCACAGGACACCATCACCCACTGTCACAGGACACCATCACCCACTTACCCCAAGGCGGCTCAACTTACCCCATATCCGAGTTAAGTTGTGCTATGTTTTCAAAACTATTATGTTACCATGATTTTGAATTATTTCCAGGGATACACAACATCCTGAAATACTGTTAGAAAGAATACTATATTTCCCTTGACAAAAAAAAAATATGTTTTCTGTTATAATAGAAACACAGCTCAGCTTCCTATTTGAGTCTCCAATATTGCCTAACATAGAACAGAACTAATGGTGAGTAGGTGTTAGTTGACAAGGTTGAAAATGTTGTTCCTCTTCAAACCACTAGAACAGAGAGTTTCTGCTGATGGGACCCTCCTGCACTATGTTGGGGTCTTTAGTGAGCATGGAAGGATTACTAATATACATCGCCCGGGGGAAATTAGATTCTAATAATTTAAGAGAACAACTTCCATCAATCTCAAAATAATAAAGCTTTAGAAAGCAGCCCATTTAGAGTACAGCTGTTTAAAGAATAATTGTATTGAAAAGCCAGATTTCATACTCTACAGCCCACTGCCAAATACAGAACAAAACAATCTGAATGGTTTAGGCTTAAAGTTGTGTTATTCACGTCCATCAACTCATACGTCTGAGTGATTCACATCAATCCTATACAACATGTAGAGGGTGATATGTAATCACTAATATGCAAAAGATAACAAGGAGCAGTCAAGGGGGAAAATGAAGATACAGTGTAACTATATTCAGCTCACTATGAAACCATGCTCCTTCCTGTATGCAATCTGATACCAGGAAACAAACATTCTTTACATACCATGGCCCCATTTTCTATAAATCCCCATCTGATATCCAGATTACGATCTTCCACACCGCACCTTCACCCGAGATTCTAGTTGGACACCAATAATTAAGTTTATCTTAATGTCCTTACACCTCATTCTGTCTCAGGTCTACAGTGACTAAGGTCTGTCCTACCTATACTTCATGCCGGTCCGTATGCTCTGGTCGCTGGACGTGTGCTGGCTCTGGACAGTGAGCTGTCCCAGACTACGGGCCACCATGGCCACAGCCCTGAACTTGCTGCGGGTGCCTGTGTTGGGGCTGCTGGCATTCTGGCGGTGGTTGAGCCGTTCCTCTGTACTGCGGCTCACCCCTCCACGGTTGTGGTCCGTACACACTAACGACACCTGCATCCTGGCTGGGACTGGGAGCCGCCTGGCACGGCTTCAGGTGCTCCGGTTAAAGCTTGTGGTGGGTCAGTCTAAGACACGGCTACTTTCAGTCTGGATAGTCTCTTGGTCAGGTCAGTGCCAGAGTAGGCAGGGTACTCGGGTCGGTGTCAGGGTAGTCAGCTATGTCTGCAGAGACAAGAGGAGAGGAGAATTATCGTCTTCCGAGGGTTTCCTGCTTCAACACAGCCTCAGCCTGTGTGGGTCTCTCTGCTTTGTCTGCTACAGAAACCAACAACTGGCCACTGCAAACTGCAGGCACAGGAACACCGTCTCGGTCCCGGGAGAGACCAGAAACAGATGAAGACGCACCTTCCAAAAAAGGTACAGCGTCTTACGACGAGAAGAGCAATTTAATGAATCTCCCTTTGCAGTCTCGACTGGCTTGTCCTCGATTCATCCGTCTGTCTCACTCAAGCTTTCTGTAGTAATCAGAGGCTCATCACAGACTGACGTGCAGATGCAATCATCCTGCAATTTCCTTTTAATCTGGAGCTCAGTTCTACAGATAACACAGAGAATGGAGACACATGAGCACAAAGAGATGATGAACTACTCCAGGAGGTAAAATTCTGATCCCTTACAATGTCCACAGCAGCAGCAGCTGTCCTGGTTGTGTGACTACTCAGCAGCTCTGTTTTTCAATCAGAGAGCAGCCTCTTGTTCACTGACTCCCATCCCTCCGCTGTCTCCCGGATTACACTTACATGTGTATACCTAGCGCATGGTACAAAGAGGCAGAGGGAATGCAGACAGGAGAAGAGGAGGAGGAGGAGGAGGAGGAGGAGAAAGAGAGAGGGTGGGAGGGATATTGAGAGATGCTATGGAGAGGAGTATTGAGAGGGTTACACTAGCACGAGAGAGAGAAAGGGCGAGCATGAGAGAGCGACAGATAGAGGGAGGGAGAGATGAAGGGAGGGGGCAAGAGAGAGTGTCCACAGCTGCTGTTATAGGAGAGGCTGGCTGGTGTATTTTTGATCCACTTCTCATCTCCTTCCCTGCTCCAGCATGGCTAAGTCACTGTGGCAGAGTGTGGTCCAGTCAGGTCCAGTATGGTACAGCTTGGTTCTGTCAGGTTCCAAGTGGTCCAGTGTGGTTCAATCTGGTTCAGTCAGGTCCAATGTGGTTCAGTAGTTCATCTTCGGCTTCACATTAAATGTAAAACATCTGTCTCATTGTTCTATCTGTGAGGATACCTCGGGATTTTGGCAATGGGGCTCTTTATCTACTTCCCCAGAGTCAAATGAACTCGTGGATACCATTTTTTTGTCTCTGTGAAAGTTTTGAAGGAAGTTGCTCCCAAAGTTCCAAAGTATCCCTTTAACTGAAAATAAATTATTCCTGGCATATTTATTCATTTGAATAATTTTGTTACATAAATAAGAAAGAACATAGCCTGTATCCAATTACTTCCTGCATGGCGACAAGCAATTGATCTGTAAGACAATGTCCGTGTTCAGGGGGACTTAGTGAGTGGATGAGCTTGGCTTAATATAATAATGGTGGAAGGTCACAGTAAACACTGTGGTAATAAGAGACAACACACTATTGGTTGAAGGAGTGAGGAGACAGTAGAGGCTTGCGTTACAAGTAATCTAATACTGAACCTTATCTAACCAGGCCCATGCAGCTAGTTGCTTCTGCTGGAGGAGCTAATTAAAGGAGATGTCGTGAGGAACAGACAAACAGTAAGGCAGAGTGGAGAAGCAACCTCCATCAAAGGAATCCAGCAGACAAGCTGCAGCCAACTGACACACCTATTTTTAGAGCCTTAACCTTTTGCTCCAGGACTTATATAGAGTAAAAGCGTATTTAATTCAACTCATTTTAAATTGGATTTCACGCTCGCCTTTGGGGGGACAGGCCCAGGGAGAGTTGCTGTCCCATCTCCTCTCGTTGAAAGTGACTGTGTAGGGTAGATGGGCCACTGCAATGCTCCTTCTACAAAATATTTATTGTGATTCCCGGCAATGGCTGTGGGGGAGGCCGTTGGGTCCCTGACTGCAACCCGTGTCACGCTCAGAGTGACGGTGTCATAGTGTTGTTCTAGAGGCTCTGGTCAGGGTCCCTGACTGGAGGGCAGGGTGCTGGGGAGCCCTCTCCCGTCCTAGTGGAGCAACAGAACATGAGAGCAGCCGCCCCCACACCCCTCACCCCAAACCCCTTGGGAGAAACTGGGGACAGTGTACAGGGAGGGGACAGGGGCTCAGGCTGCCCAGATAGTGTCAACATCTAATCCACACCACCCCAGTCCCACCCCAGACCCCACCCCTGGGGCTCCACCTGGTCATGTCCACTGAGCCTCTGACCTGGGCATGGCTATTGTTGCTGAGACGTGTGTGATCTGCTGTAATCATTACACCAAATAAGGCATTTATTGGCTGTTGATTTATCAGGTCATGAATGTGTGCAACCGAAACAGATCAATAAAAGCATGCGCCATCCGACAGGCCAGCAACCAATCATGTTAATGGATCAATATAATAATAGAATTTGATACATTGCTTCTACTTGCTTTTAGTGTGAAACACAACCAGCTGGAATAGATCCAGATTTCAAGTTGATTAGTCATACAGGGAAACACATGTTATACACCGTCCAACCAAATGCTTACTTCCAGGTTCCTTCTCCACAATGCAACAATAAGAAATAATAAAAGATAATATGAACAGAAAGTAAATGGCTCAGTTGAATAGAACAAAAATTTTAAGCATAAGTATACTTTAAGGCACAATTTATAGTCCAATATTTACACGTGTTTTGTGGAAGTATTTAACAATCATAATAGATGCAAGCTTTCCTGTTTTTTCCCCAAAGATTGTTGGGGACCAATATTGTTAGGTAGTAGTACTGAGTTTACACTCAAATGTAACGCTGCCAGACAAAAGAACTACATAAGTCACTGCACAACACTGTAGGCCTACTATATCATATCATACACAAAGCACCAATCAAGTCTAACTGAAGCCACTTTGGTCCCATCTGGCCTATAGTGTTCATATTGAATGTGCTTCTTGATCCAATAGACTAGACTATAGCAGACATGCAGAGGAGGAGAAAGGAAGGAGAAAGGAAGGAGAAAGCGGGGGAGTGCCGCAGCACAGAGAGGGTGGTGACAGGAACCAAAGCGACATTCAGCATGATGAGCTAGGGTGACTCCGCTAATGGAGTCACACTTAGTCAGAGTAACACAGTAAACACGCCTGTCTATAGAAGGCTAAATGGAAAAACAAAAGTCTGTTGGAATAAAGATGCATGCCCACACACAGGGTAAGCATTTCAATAGTCCAAATTGTCTCCACATTCTGGATGGAACACCCACAGCAGAGGTCAGAACTGGGCAAACACCACATAGACCTATAGTAGCAACCATCCATCACCACTTCCTATTCATTCCTCAGTCTTCTGCTTCAACACGTAGACCTAATGACGATGCCTCTTCTCTCTACTCCTGGGCCTCGTATTACTGTAAGTTGCGAAATAAATCAACCATATGGGACTTGAAACATAAAATAACCCGAACAGACCCCAGCCACCCCAGTCATAGACTGTTCTCTCTACTACCGCATGGCAAGCGGTACCGGAGTGCCAAGTCTAGGTCAAAAAGGCTTCTCAACAGTTTTTACCCCTAAGCCATAAGACTCCTGAACAGGTATTCAAATGGCTACCTGGACTATTTGCATTGTGTGCCCCCCCAAACCCTCTTTTTACGCTGCTGCTAGTCTCTGTTTATCATATATGCATAGTCACTTTAAAACCTCTTATGGATCCCTTTACGCGCCAATTCGTGCCAAATTCAAACTACAGGAATATCAATATTCAACATTCACAAAAATATATGTGCAATACATCAAAATAAAGCTTAACTTCTTGTTAATCCAGCCGCTGTGTCAGATTTCAAAAAGGCTTTACGGCGAAAGCAGACCATGTGATTATCTGAGGACAGCGCCCCGCATACAAACACATGAAAATAATTTTTCAACCAAGCAGGTGCGACACAAAAGTCAGAAATAGCCATATAATAAATGCCTTACCTTTGAAGATCTTCTTCTTTTTGCAATCCCAAATGTCTCATTGACACAATGAATGGTCGTTTTGTTCGATAAATTTCTTCTTTATATCCCCAAAATGTCCATTTATTTGGCGCGTTTGATTCAGAAATACACCGATTACAACTCGCCCAACATGACTACAAAGTATCTAATTAGTTACCTGTAAACTTGGTCCAAACATTTCAAACAACGTTCCTAATCCAACCTCAGGTATCCTAAAATGTAAATAATCGAAAAAACTTAAGACGGAATAAACTGTTTCTAATACCGGATAAAAACAACGTGAAGCGCATTCCTGTTCACGCGCACCAAAATAGTAGGGACCTTCAGAGTGACACATGGAATGAATAGCACTACTTCTTCATTTCTCAAAAGAAAAACATCGACAAATTTCTAAAGACTGTTGACATCTAGTGGAAGCCATAGAAACTGCAACCGGGGCCCTATTTAATCAGGATTCCCATAGAAAACCATTGGAAAACACAATGACCTCAAAAAACATTTTCCCTGGATGGATTGTTCTCGGGGTTTCGCCTGCCAAATCGGTTCTGTTATACTCGCAGACATTATTCTAACAGTTTTAGAAACTTCAGAGTGTTTTCTATCCAAATCTACTAATTGTATGCATATCCTAGCTTCTGGGCCTGAGTAACAGGCAGTTTACTTTGGGCACGGTTTTCATCCGGACGTGAAAATACTGCCCCCTATCCCTAAGAAGATTTATTAACTATACATTCATGTACATACTACCTCGATTGGGCCGACAAACCAGTGCTCCCGCACATTGGCTAACCGAGCTATCTGCATTGTGTCCCGCCACCCGCCACCCACCACCCGCCAACCCCTCTTTTACGCTACTGCTCCTCTCTGTTCATCATATATGCATAGTCACTTTAACCATATCTACCTGTGCATACTATCTCAATCAGCCTGACTAACCGGTGTCTGTATATAGCCTCGCTACTTTTATAGCATCGCTACTGTATATAGCCTGTCTTTTTACTGTTGTTT
This sequence comes from Salvelinus namaycush, assembly GCF_016432855.1. Classification (NCBI taxonomy): domain Eukaryota; kingdom Metazoa; phylum Chordata; class Actinopteri; order Salmoniformes; family Salmonidae; genus Salvelinus; species Salvelinus namaycush. The sequence goes on from NC_052326.1 coordinate 23,607,487, forward strand.
TATTTCTTTACCTACCTATTGTTCACCTAATACCTTTTTTGCACTATTGGTTAGAGCCTGTAAGTAAGCATTTCAATGTAAGGTCTACACCTGTTGTATTCTGCGCACGTGACAAATAAACTTTGATTTGATACGCAGGAGACACACACTTTAAAGGGCTTTGGCTTTATTTAAAAAAAAACGTTGATCCTTAAATTAAGCCTTTTAGGTGCTGCTGTATAACACAATAATGATTTAGAATGGTTATATCATAATCTATTACAGAGTACTGGCACTGCAGGCCTGAATAGATTTAACAATAATATATTAACTTCTTAAGTGTTCAAGTATTTTGATGGGCTTGCTAAGGGATACATTTCTTCCCTAGATATTTTAATCTTAGGATAAAGCACACTGTTCTGGTGGGAGAGAACGGTCCTTACCTTAAATAAAGAACCTACTATTGATGTCTTTTGTTGGTAGAGTTGAAGAGAAGGTCTTGATGGCATTTGATTTTCTATGTCAGTCAGCAATTCAAAGCCACTACCTAGAGAAATACTATTATCTCTTCCCTCCCACTCCCCATGTCCCCCCTTACGTTGTGCCCTCTGCCTTCTCATTTTCATTAAGAGACCAACCAGTGCCTATCCCAAATCTACTAAGATGCTACAATCCCTCCTGGACACTGAATCATTCTGAGAGAGTGCAGTGTGCTGATAGGGCCTACATTTCACTCACTGTGAGGGGGAGGAAAGGGAGAGAGGGGAGCTTGAGAGGCAGCGAATAGGCCAACGATGCACATGGATTTCACTGATCACGGCTAGGCTACACACCACATGTTCTTAGAGGCATAGAGTTGAAGAGCGAAACTAGGAGAAAAAAGCACATTTCAAAGCAAAAAGTACACAATAGCAATGATACATCCTGGAGTCTATTTCTCTGACCAACTACTGCCACACAACATGGACATGTTCAACACCCCCCAGCTGACAAATAACTGGTTCTGGCCTGTCCTTCAAAGTCCTGGGCAGCAGGGAGATTAGCCAATCGATGATGCAAAAATGTTATAATGACGCCTCTGGGGAGTCACTGCTGATAACACTGACCCTTCATCCCAATCCTCCAGACAGTCTACTTAGCTGCTGGGGAAGACAACGACAGAGACCACTTGGGGTTACTTACTGAAGGCTGCACCATTCCTTGAAGGGATGGAAATAGGCCTAGCTAGTTAGTGGCCCACGGAGGTTCCATGATCAATTTTACTGCAAAATCTATGCTATATGTCAGCTCTAACTATCTAACTCTCAGGCATGCGCTTCCTATAAATACAGCAGAAACAAAATAGCCTAGTAGGCACCCCAAAAATACTGGGACAACAATGTACTGAAAGGGACATTATCTTTAAAAGTTCATATGGAGGTTTAGTCTTTGTGGCACCTAATTTGTTCTCTGGGGTCTTCATGCACCTCAGTCACTCTGTAGCTAGCTAGCGCCAACAACGACAGACATTACTACAGGGGGCCAACCAGGCTTGTGTCCACAAAGTACACTATATATAAAAAAGTATGTGGACACACCTTCAAATCAGTGGATTTGGCTATTTCAGCCACACCTGTTGCTGACAGGTGTATAAAATCGAGCACACAGCCATGCAATCTTCATTGACAAACATTGGCAGTAGAGTGGCCTTACTGAAGAGCTCAGTGACTTTCAACGTGGTACGGTCATAGGATGCCACCATTCCAACAAGTCAGTTCAAATTTCTGCCCTGCTAGAGCTTTCCTGGTCAACTGAAAGTGCTGTTATTGTGAAATGGAAAAGTCTAGGAGCAACAACGGCTCAGCCGTGAAGTGCTAAGCCACACAAGGTCACAGAACGGAACCGCCGAGTGCTGAAGCGTGTATCGGGTAAAAACCGTCTGTCTTTGGTTGCAACACTCACTACCGAGTTCCAAACTGCCTCTGGAAGAAACGTCAGCACAAGAACTGTTTGTCTGGAGCTTCATGAAATAGGTTTCCATGGCCGAGCAGAGACACACAAGCCTAAGATCACCATGTGCAATGCCAAGCGTTGGCTGGAGTGGTGTAAAGCTTAGCACCATTGGACTCTGAAGCAGTCGAAAAGCTTTCTCTGGAGTGATGAATCAGGCTTCACCATCTGGCAGTCCGACGGCCGTATCTGGATTTGTCGGATGCCAGGAGAACACTACCTGCCCGAATGCATAGTGCCAACTGTATAGTTTGGTGGAGGAGGAATAATGGTCTGGGGCTGTTTTTCATGGTTCGGGCTAGGCCCCTTAGTTCCAGTGAAGGGAAATCCAAGCCAGGTCCATACAGAAATGGTTTGTCGAAGACAGAGTGGAAGAACTTGACTGGCCCGCACATAGCCCGGACCTCAACCCCATCTAACACATTTGGGATGAATTGGAACGTCGAATGCGGGCCAGGGCTTATCGCCCCACATAAGTGCCCGAAACAGCAGAGGGAGCACCCCCCTATCCACATCCAAGGGACAGTACTGGAGAAGGAGGAAAGTTTTAAGTTCCTCGGCATACACATCACAGACTGAAATGGTCAACCCACACAGACAGTGTGGTGATGAAGGCACAACAGCGCCTCTTCAACCTCAGGAGGCTGAAGAAATGTAGCTTGTCACCTAAAACCCGGACAAACTTTTACCGATGCACAATCGAGAGCATACTGTTGGGTTGTATCACCGCCTGGTACGGCAACTGCACCGCCCTCAACCGCAAGGCTCTCCAGAGGGTGGTGCAGTCTGCACAACGTATTACCTGGGGCAAACTACCTGCCCTCCAAGACACCTACAGCACCCGATGTCACAGAAAGGCCAAAAAGATCATCAAGGACAACAACCACCCGAGCCACTGCCTGATCACCCCGCTACCATCCAGAAGGCGAGGTCAGTACAGGTTAGAGGTCAACCGATTAATCGGAATGGCCAATTAATTAGGGCCGATTTCAAGTTTTCATAACAATCGGTAATCTGCATTTTTGGACACCGATTATGGCCGATTACAATGCACTCCACGAGGAGACTGCGTGGCAGGCTGACCACCTGTTATGCGAGTGCAGCAAGGAGCCAAGGTAAGGTGCAAGCTAGCATTAAACTTATCTTGTAAAAAACAATCAATCTTAACATAATCACTAGTTAACTACACATGGTTGATGATATTACTAGTTTATCTAGCTTGTCCTGCGTTGCATATAATCGATGCGGTGCCTGTTAATTTATCATTGAATCACAGCCTACTTCGCCAAACTGGTGATTTAACAAGCTCATTTGCAAAAAAAAGCACAATCGTTGCACGAATGTACCTAACCATAAACATCAATGCCTTTCTTAAAATCAATACACAGAAGTATATTTTTTTAAACGTGCATATTTAGTTAAAAGAAATTCATGTTAGTAGGCAATATTAACTAGGCAAATTATGTCACTTCTCTTGCGTTCATTGCATGCAGAGTCAGGGTATATGCAACAGTTTGGGCCGCCTGGCTCGTTGCGAACTAATTTGCCAGAATTTTACATAATTATGACATAACATTGAAGGTTGTGCAATGTAACAGCAATATTTAGACATATGGATGCCACCCATTTTGTATTTCACTGAAATAATAAACGTTTTGTTTTCAAAATTATAGTTTCTGGATTTGACCATATTAATGACCTAAGGCTCGTATTTCTGTGTGTTATTATATTCTAATTAAGTCTATGATTTGATAGCGCAGTCTGACTGAGCGGTGGTACGCAGCAGCAGGCTCGTAAGCATTCATTCAAACAGCACTTTCCTGCGTTTGCCAGCAGCTCTTCGCAATGCTTTAAGCATTGCGCTGTTTATGACTTCAAGCCCATCAACTCCCGAGATTAGGCTGGCAATACTAAAGCACCTATTAGAACATCCAATAGTCAAAAATATATGAAATACAAATGGTATAGAGAGAAATAGTCCTATAATAACTACAACCTAAAACGTCTTACCTGGGAATATTGAAGACTCATGTTAAAAGGAACCACCAACTTTCATATGTTCTCATGTTCTGAGCAAGGAACTTAAACGTTAGCTTTTTTACATGGCACATATTGCACTTTTACTTTCTTCTCCAACACTTTGTTTTTGCATTATTTAAACCAAATTGAACATGTTTCATTATTTATTTGAAACTAAATTGATTTTATTGATGTATTATATTAAGTTAAAATAAAAATGTTCATTGTTCATTCAGTATTGTTGTAATTGTCATTATTACAAATACATATATAAAAATCGGCCGATTAATCGGCACCTGCATTTTTGGTCCTCCAGTAATCGGTATCGGCGTTGAAAAATCATAATCGGTCGACCTCTAGTACAGGTGCATCAAAGCTGGGACCGAGAGACTGAAAAACAGCTTCTATCTCAAGGCCATCCGACTACTAAACAGAAATCACTTCTCAGAGGCTGCTGCCTACATAGAGACTCAAATCACTGGCCACTTTAAGAAATGGTTCAGTAGTCACTTTAAACAATGCCACTTTAATAATGTTAACATATCTTACATTACATATCTCATATGGATATACTGTACCTTATACCATCTAATGCACCTTGCCTATGCCGCTTGGCCATCGCTCATCCATATATTTATATGTACATATTCTTATTCCATCCCTTTAGATTTGTGTGTATAAGGTAGTTGTTGGGGAATTGTTAGATTACTTGGTAGCTATTACTGCACTGTCGGAACTAGAGGCACAAGCATTTCGCTACACTTGCATTAACATCTGCTAACCATGTGTATGTGACCAATACACTTTGATTTGATTTGACCTCTATAATGCTCTTGTGGCTGAATGGAAGCAAGTCCCCGCAGCAATGTTCCAACATCTAGTGGAAAGCCTTCCCAGAAGAGTTGTTGCCATTATAGCAGCAAAAGGGGGACCAACTCCATATTAATGCCCATGGTTTTGAAATGAGATGTTCGACGAGCAGGTGTCTACATACTTTTGGTCAAGTAGTGCCTCTCTCTCTCTCTCCCTGCCAGCCAGTCACTGGAGCCCACTGTGTCTGTGTGGTGACTACTGACTACTGCACAGATCCTCAGACACAGATAGAAAGGATGCCTTTGAAGCTTGCAATCAAGTTGGGGTATTATAGTCTTAAAATAGCTGGAGCTTTGTAAATATACAACTAAAGATAGAACTCCCTCCCACCAGCTCATTCTCTTTCTCTTCCCCCAAAATTCTTAGCTCATTGCGACAGTGAGAAGTGTGGCTGTCCAGTGTTATGGCAGTGTGGAGCATAGTAGAGAGACGTTGTGGCCATGTCAATGTTGGCCAGTTGTCTAGTAGAGCTTTAAATTCCACTGGCTGACAGTTTAATGAGCAGCATTCGAGTGGATTGCAATGACTAACTGAGATGGATTGATGGCAGACGCCTGTCTTAGACAGATATAACAAGGGGAGGAACATTGAGGCGGGGTAATAGGGGCAGATTAAGGTTAATGTCCACCACTGTAAATCAGACGAGCATAGAGTGAAGCCAGCCAGATCAACTTGGGGTCAACTTAAATGACTGACCAAAGAGTCAAGCTTTGGAGCAATTCCTTTGCAAAACCACATTTTTATCTGAGGTCTTGGCTGATTTCTTTTGATTTCCCCATGATGTCAAGCAAAGAGGCAGTGAGTTTGAAGGTAGGCCTTGAAATACATCCACAGGAACACCTCCAATTGACTCAAATTATGTCAATTAGCCTATCAGAAGCTTCTAAAGCCATGACATAATTTCTGGAATTTTCCAATCTGTTTAAATGCACAGTCAACTTAGTGTATGTAAACTTCTGACCCACTGGAATTGTGATACAGTGAAATAATCTGTCTGTAAACAATTGTTGGAAAAATTACTTGTGTCATGCACAAAGTAGATGTCCTAACCGACTTGCCAAAACTATAATATTGTTTGTTAACAATACATTTGTGGAGTGGTTGAAAAACGAGTTTTAATGACTCCAACCTAAGTGTATGTAATCTTCTGACTTCAACTGTTTACACATACATATTTTCAGTGCATTCAGAAAGTATTCAGAACCATCCCGTTTCCATATTTTCTTAAGTTACAGCCACATTCTAAAATTGATTAAATGTTTTTCCTCATCAATCTGCACACAATACCCCATAATGATGACGCGAAAACAGGTCTTTAGAAATTTTTGCAAACTTATTACAAAAAAAACAACAGATACCATATTTACATAAGTATTCAGACCCTTTGCTATGAGACTCGAAATTGAGCTCAGGTGCATCCTGTTCCCATTGATCATCTTCGAGATGTTTCTACAACTTGATTGTAGTCCACCTGTGGTAAATGCAATTGATTGGACATGATTTGGAAAGGCACACACCTGTCTATATAAGGTCCCACAGTTGCCAGATCATGTCAGAGCAAAAACCAAGCTATGAGGTCGAAGGAATTGTCCATAGAGCTCCGAGACAGGATTGTGTCGATGCACAGATTTGGGGAAGGGTACCCAAACATTTCTGGAGCATTGAAGGTCCCCAAGAACCCAGAGGCCTCCATAATTATTAAATGGAAGAAGTTTGGAACCACAAAGACTCTTCATAGAGCTGGCTGCCCGGCCAAACTGAGCAATTGGGGGAGAAGGGCCTTGGTCAGGGAGGTGACCAAGAACCTGATGGTCACTCTGACAGAGCTTCAGAGTTCCTCTGGAGATGGGAGAACCTTCCAGAAGGACAACCATCTCTGCAGCATGCCACCAATCCTGTCTTTATGGTAGAGTGGCCAGACGGAAGCCTCTCCTCAGTAAAAGGCACATGACAGCCCGCTTGCAGTTGCCAAAAGGCACCTGAAGGACTCTCAGACCTTGAGAAACAAGATTCTCTGGTCTGATGAAACCAAGATTGAACTCTTTGGCCTGAATGCCAAGCACCATGTCTGGAGGAAACCTGGCACCATCCCTACGGTGAAGCATGTGGGTGGCAGCATCATGCTTTGGGGATATTTTTCGGCGGCAGGGACTGGAGGACTAGTCAGGATCGAGAGAAAGATGAACGGAGCAAAGTACAGAGAGATCCTTGGTGAAAACCTGCTCCAGAGCGCTCAGGGCCTCAGACTGGGGTGAAGGTTCACCTTCCAACCGGGCAACAACCCTAAGCACACAGCCAGGACAATGCAGGAGGGTCTTCGAGACAAGTCTCTGAATGTCCTTGAGTGGCCCAGCCACAGCCTGGACTTGAACTCAATCGAACATCTCTGGAGAGTCCAGAAAATAGCTGTGCAGAGACGCTCCCCATCCAACCTGACAGACCTTGAGAGGATCTGAAGAGAAGAATGGGAGAAACTCCCCAAATACAGGTGTTTCGAAGCTTGTAGCGTCATACCCAAGAAGACTTGAGGCTGTAATCGCTGCCAAAGGTGCTTCAACAAAGTTCTGAGTAAAGGGTCTGAATACTTATGTAAATGTGATATTTCCGTTTTTTTTTATTTTATACATTTGCATTTTTATTTTTTAAATAAACAGCCTTTGCTTTGTCATTATGGGGTATTATGTGTAGATTGAGGGAAAAAATACATTTTGGAATAAGGCTATAACGTAACAAAATGTGGAAAAAGTCAAGGGGTCTGAATACTTTCCGAATGCACTGTGTATCATGGTGTACAAGACACCTGTCTGAGGCCATGGTGGATGGTACAGTCAATCACTCTAAGACATGTGCTACTGAAATTATATATGGTTAAATAACATAAGAACAATGGCGCAACACTAAAAAAATATATATAATTTTATATCAAATGTGTTTTCCCCAGCGTTGGATAGTGGTCAGTGTCCGTGGATCTGAAACACATCAGTGTGCTGTTGAATTGGCACCTTTTCCTAGACCATGTTGCTATGTGCATAATAGCGAAGTTAACCAGCATATTGGTGTTGAGAACAATGCGTTGGAGGCAGCAGCAGAATGAGGAGATGAGAAAACAGCCCTTGCCTTATTATCTAAGAAAAGTGAGGAGAGAGGAACCAACTTAATTAGGTTTATAATCAATAGCTTAACTGTTAAATGTGCCTGGCTTTATAAATCATCCATATATACAGTGCATTCAGAAACTATTCAGACCCCTTGACTTTTTCCAAATGTTGTTACCTTACAGCCTTATTCTAAAATTGATTAAATAAAAAATGTACCTCAATCTACACACAATACCCCATAATGACAAAGAAAAACAGGTTTTTAGAATTTTTGGCAAATTTATAAAAAACAGTATTCAGACCCATTACAACACTCTCTGGTACGCTTATAGTGTATTTAGTGTTGTTTACATTGTTCCAAAAAATGATATTGTAATCTAACAGCACCTGTTTGGCATGCATAATATGGACGCAGATCTTGTTCCTTAACTTATTTTTCTTGATCTCCAGTATTTTCCTTAACTTTTTATGGCTGCAGGGGCAGTATTGAGTAGCTCTGATTAAAGGTGCCCATTTCAAACGGCCTCGTACTCAATTCTTGCTCGTACAATATGCATATTATTATTACTATTGGATAGAAAACACTCTCTAGTTTCTAAAACCGTTTGAATTATATCTGTGAGTCAAACAGAACTCATTTGGCACAAACTTCCTGACCAGGAAGTGGAAAGTCTGAAATCGAGGCTCTGTTCTTCTTCCTGCCTACACATGGGCATGATACGTAAGAGTCTACGTGCACTTCATAGACCTTCCCCTGGATGTCAAGAGGCTGTGAGAGAAGAAATTTAGTGTTTATCTTGGTCTGAATTGGAATACAAGCTCTTTGTATGACGTGTCCCTCATTTCCGGTACTCTTGGGAGCGCGAGGTGGACAGTGGGATTGCCTTCTGTTTAGCTGCCGTTATGGACGACTACTATCTCCGGCTCTGATTTTATTTGATACATGTGACCATATCATCGTAAAGTATGTTTTTTCAATATAGTTTAATCAGATTATTGACATTTTTTCGGGAGTTTTGCCGTGTTCCGTTCTCTGACTTTGTTGACGATGGAGAGATCCGTGCCACTTGGCTAGTGCGCGTGCTAAATGAAGAGGGAAAGTTGCCGTTCTAAATCCAAACAACGACTGTTCTGGACAAAGGACACCTTGTCCAACATTCTGATGAAAGATCAGCAAAAGTAAGAAACATTTTATGATGCTATTTCATATATCTGTCGTACATGTGAATTAGTCGTCGGCGCCCAAGTTTTGGGTACTCTAGCTATACCGAAGCTGCATATCGTAATGAAGTTATTTTTAGAATTCTAACACTGCGATTTCATTAAGAACTAATGGATCTCTCATTTCCTATACAACATGTATTTTTTAGTTATGTTTATGAATAGCTATTTGGTCAGAATATGTGTGTCAGAAAAAGTGTCAGGAAAAATCCGGACGTAGTGGGAAAAAGTAGCTAAGTTAGCACAATGTGTAACCATTGATTTCAGCTCTAAATATGCACATTTTCGAACAAAACATAAGTGTATGTATAACCTGATGTTATAGGACTGTCATCTGAGGAAGAAAATCAAGGTTAGTCAAAAATTATATATCTTTTGCTTGTTTGTTACGATCGCTTACTTTTGCTACTGGGAAATTGCTTGTGTTTTTGGCTATTGTGGTAAGCTAATATAACGCTATATTGTGTTTTCGCTGTAAAACACTTGATAAATCGGAAATATTGTCTGGAATCACAAGATGCCTGTCTTTCAATTGCTGTACACTATGTATTTTTCAGAAATGTTTTATGATGAGTATTTGTTTATTTGGCGTTGGTGTCTGTAATTATTCTGTCTGCTTTCGGTGCAATTTCTGATTGTAGCTGCAATGTAAACTATGATTTATACCTGAAATATGCACATTTTTCGAACAAAACATAGATTTATTGAATAACATGTTATAAGACTGTCATCTGATGAAGTTGTTTGTTGGTTAGTTTGGTTGGTTCTTGGTTAGTTAGGTTGGCTTTGTGCATGCTACCTGTGCTGTGAAAAATGTCTGTCCTTTTTTGTATTTAGTGGTGAGCTAACATAAACGTATACATATACGTGGTGTTTTCGCTGTAAAACATTTTAAAAATCGGACATGTTGGCTGGATTCACAAGATGTGTACCTTTCATATGCTGTATTGGACTTGTTAATGTGTGAAAGTTAAATATTTAAAAAAAATATCTTTTGAATTTCACGCCCTGCACTTGAGCTGGCTGTTGTCATAAGTGTACCGACGCCGGGCTGCAGCCATAAGAAGTTTTAATTAGTCAAATGTATTCCACACATCTGACTTCCCTTTTACCTCATGAGCAACCAGTAGCCTAAACATCAAATCAAATGTTATTTGTCACATGCGCGGAATACGTAGTAGACCTTACAGTGAAATGCTTACTTACAAGCCCTTAACCAACAACTCAGTTAAGAAAAATACCTAAAAATAAATGAAAGTAACAAACAATTAAAGAGCAGCATTCCCCCCTTTCGAGTTTATTTGTCATGCATACATGTGTCACATTAAGAGAGCAAGGGTTGAGGGAATAGGGAATGTTTTTCCTAAACAAATGAGGGATTTTATGTTACAGCTGGGTCTCCCGAGTGGCGCAGTGGTCTTAGGCACTGCATCACAGTGTTAGCTGTGCCACTAGAGATCCTGGTTCGAGTCCAGGCTCCGTCGCAGCTGGTCTGTGACTGGGAGACCCATGGGGTGTCGCCTGGGTTAGGGGAGGGTTTGGCCGGCAGGGATGTTCTTGTCCCATCGTGCACTAGTGACTCCTGTGGCAGGCCATGCGCAGTGCAAGCTGATGCGGTCGCCAGGTGTACGGTGTTTCCTCCAACACATTGGTGCGGCTGGCTTCTGGGTTAAGTGGGCATTGTGTCAAGAAGCAGTGCGGTTTGGCTGGGTTGTGTTTCAGAGGACACATGACTCTTGACCTTCGCCTCTCCCGAGTCTGTATGGGAGTTGCAGCAATGAGACAAGACTGTAACTACCAATTGGATACCACGAAAAAAGGGGTAAAATGTTTTTATTTTAAAAAATGTAAGAAAAAGAAAATTGACACTTGGATTGTGCCATTCAGAGGGTGAATTGGCAAGACAAAATATTTAAGTGCCTTTGAATGGGGTATGGTAGTAGGAGCCAGGCACACCGGTTTAAGTGTGCCAAGAACTGCAACGCTGCTGGGTTTGTCACGCTCAAAAGTTTCCCACGTGTATCAAGAAAATAATGGTCTATCACCTAAAGGACATCCAGCCAACTTGACACAACTGTGGGAAGCATTGGAGTCAACATGGTCCAGCATCCCTGTGGAATGCTTTTGACACCTTTGAAGAGTCCAAGTCCCAACGAAGGAGGTGCAACTCAATATTAGGAAGGTATTCCAAATGTTTTGTACACTCAGTGTAAGTCAAAACTTAGGAACATTCACTATCTTCTTGGTAAGCAACTCCAGTGTAAATTTGGCCTTGTGTTTTAGATTACTGTCCTGCTGAAAGGATAATTAATCTCCCAGTGTCTGGTGGAAAGCAGACAACCAGGTTTTCCTCTAGGATTTTGCCTGTGCTTAGCTCCATTCTGTAGATATTTTTTTTTATCCTGAACAACTCCCCAGTTCTTAACAATTAAAAGCATACCCACCATAACATGATGCAGCCACCACTATGCTTGTAAATATGGAGAGTGGTACTCAGTAATGTGTTGCAATTAATTTTACCCAAACATAACACTTTGTATTCAGAACAAAAAGTGAATTGCTTTGACAAATTTGGGGAAGTATTACTGTAGAGCCTTGTTGCAAAGAGGATGCATGTTTTGGAATATTTTTATTCTGCACAAGCTTCTGTCTTTTCCCTCTGTGATTTAGGTTAGTATTGTGGAGTAACTACAATGATGTTGATCCATCCTCAGTTCTCCTATAACAGCCATTAAACTCTTAACTGTTTTAAAGTCACCATTGTCCTCATGGTGAAATCCCTGAGTGGTTTCCTTCCTCTCCGGCAACTGAGTTGAAGGACACATGTATCTTTGTATTGACTGGGTGTATTTATACGCCCTCCAAAGTGTATTTAATAACTTCACCATGCTGAAAGCGATATTCAATGTCTGCTTTTATAATTTCTTCACCCATCTACCAATAGGTGATTGTCTTTGCGAGGCCCTGGAAAACCTCCCTGGTCTTTGTGGTTGCATCTATGTTATAAATTCACTGCTCAACTGAGGGACCTTACAGATAATTGCATGTGTGGGGTACAGAGATGAGGTAGTCCTTCAAAAATCATGTTAAACACCTGTAGTCCATTCAACTTATTATGTGACTTAAGCACATTTTTACCCCTGAACTTAATTAGGCTTGCCATAACAAAGAGGTTGAATACTTATTGATACAATACATTTCAGCTTTTCATTTTCAATAAAAAAAAAATAAAAAAAATCCACTTTGACATGATAGGGTATTGTGTGTAGCCAGTGACAAAAAATCTAAATTGTATACATTTTTAATTCAGGCTGTAACACAAAATGTGGAAAAAGTCAAGGGGTGTGAATACTTTCTGAAGGCACTGTATATGATACAATATCAGTGCATGTAGAACTTGTCTAAGTCCTATCATCAACTGATTTCAGCCAGTGTATGGCTGTGGATTGACTACATTGTTTGAGTAGAATGTCGGCATTTAGACCGTTTTGGCAGCTTTTTAAGGAGGAGCGGAAGTGAACCTTGAAACCCCAAATAACTTTTGTAAACAACAGCTGTTCTGCCGTGCTAGCTAAGCTAGCTAAGTTAGTCTAGTTGTTTACTCAAGGTCAAAATCTGCATTTTGACTATATAATTTGCGGGTGGGATGGTCCTTACGCCCGGGGATGAATCTATTCTTGAAAATTAAAGTTAATAGATTTTCCAAAGAAGCATCGCAGGGGGCTGCATGGATAGTAACAGTTGACAGTATGAGGTGGCAGCACCAGTATGATGTATAGCAGCACACGGGCAAGTTGGTTATTAAGTTAACCACCTATTCAAGGTAACGTTAGCTTGCTAGCTAGCTACATATAAATAAGGTAAGACAGCCATTCAATACTTGTTTTTTTAATGACACAAATGTTAGCTTGATCTGCTAAAAACAATAATATTAGCTACCTAGCTGGTAGCTAAGCTAGCTAGCTATTGAACAGATTTCCAGTCCAAACGAGAGAACTATGACTATACAAATACAGAATTGCAACAAAATAACAAATGTTGTATCACTTGGGAATAATGAAGCAAGTCCTGGTCAAATTATTAACCTCAGATACAGATAACTGTGAAAGCTGCTAAACCCTGTCTGTGGATGAAGGTCGCAAAGAAAGTCCCAAGTCCTGGAGAGACTGAAGTGTATATCTCCAATGGGATAAACACTACATGGCCAAAGGTATGTGGACACCTGATCGTCGAACATCTCATTCCAAAATCAATGGCATTAATATGGAGCTGGTCCTCCCTTGGCTGCTATAACAACCTCCACTCTTCTGGGAAGGCTTTCCACTACATTTTGGAACATTGCTGCGTGGACTTGCTTCCATTCAGCCACAAGAGCATTAGTGAGGTCGAGCACTGATGTTGGGCAATAAGGCTTGGCTCGCAGTCAGCGTTCCAATTCATCCCAAAGGAGTTAGATGGAGTTGAGGTCAGGGCTCTATGCAGGCCGGTCAAGTTTTTCCACACCGATCGACAAACCATTTCTGTATGGACCACGCTTTGTGCACTGTGGTATTGTCATGCTGAAACAGGAAAGGGTCTTCTCAAAACTGTTGCCACGAAGTTGGAAGCACACGTTAAGATTTCCCTTCACTGGAACTAAGGGGCCCAGCTCGAACCATGAAAAACAGCCACAGACCATTATTCCTTCTCCACCAAACGTTATAGTTGGCACTATGCATTCGGGCAGGTAGCGTTCCCCTGGCATACGTCTTTCGGATTGCCAGATGGTGAAGCGTGATTCATCACTCCAGAGAACTAATTTCCACTGCTCCAGAGTCCAGTAGAGGCGAGCTTTACACCACTCCAGCCGACGCTTGGCATTGCGCATGGTGATCTTAGGCTTGTGTGCGTCTGCTCAGCCATGGAAACCCATTTCATGAAGCTCCTGACGAATAGTTCTTGTGCTGACACTGCTTCCAGAGGCAGTTTGGAACTCGGTAATGAGTGTTGCAACCGAGTGCAGACGATTTTACGCGCTTTAGCACTTGGCGGTCCCGTTCTGTGAGCTTGTGTGGCCTATCACTTTGTGGCTGAGCCGTTGTTGCTCCTAGAAGTTTCCACTTTACAATAACTGCACTTACAGTTGACCAGGGCAGATCTAGCAGGGCAGACATTTGTTGGAAAGGTGGCATCCTCACGGTGCCACGTTGAAAGTCACTGAGCTCTTCAGTAAGGCAATTCTACTGCCCACGTTTTTATCTATGGAGATTGAATGGCTGTGTGCTCGATATTATACACCTGTCAGCAACGGGTGTGGCTGAAATAGCCGAATCCACTCATTTGAAGGGGTGTCCACATACTTTAATATATATAGTGTAAATAATATTGATTTTAGGGCTGTCCCTGACAAAAACAAATCTTACATCAATCGATTGGTCAGAAATTTTTAATGTGTATTTTTTGATAGATAGACACACCCTATGTTTGAATAAAATCAACTATATGTAGGCTACTGAGCTTGTCTGATGCTTTAAGCAATGTGATTAAAAATAGACACACAAATTACTAAAGAGGGAGCCAGAGATCAATATACAGTGCATTTGGAAAGTATTCAGACCCCTTGACCTTTTCCACATTTTTCTACGCTACAGCCTTATTCTAAAATTGATTCAATTGTTTTTTCCTTATCAATCTACACACAATACCCCATATTCACAAAGCAAAAACTGTTTTTTAGATTTTTTTTCAAATGTATTACAAATAAAAACTGAAATATCACATTTACATGGAACTCATGCATTACATGGCTAATTTGCAGCCCATGTAAACGTGACCCTTCACTGTGGTCACTCTTTAGGGTATTTTTCACTTGCCTCTACTATCTGTGCTCTACCATTTTGGTTACAGTGGATGTGAGATTAATAATGGCACGCATGCCCAATACAGACATATGATGGGATTAGTATTGGCCTGGTGTGCATGTCAAATGCACTTATACATGTGGCTTGTCATTTCTATACTGAAACAGGACTAGCAAATCTTCACACAATGTTCACATTTTGTTGAGATGTTTTCTCCATTTGAAATTATACTATTAGAAATAGGAAAAGCAGTCACACATCTGAAAATGTATGTGTGTGGGAATAATTAGCTAATAAGAAAATAAAAGGCTGACAGTATGTGAGTTTTTCATGAGACAATTAATGAGGCTAACCATGTTGAAGGATACCAGATTTGACTTCTACAGCTACTGTGCATGCTATCATGAAATGGATTAGTGCAAGCCCTACCCTGTCACAGCTGCTCTCGCTCTTCCTCCCCCTGGCGCTCGACAGGATCCCCAGCATTACGCACTCAAGCCACCATCAGTACGCACACCTTCCTTTCCCCCTGTCACGTGCATCAACGATCATTGGACTCACGTGGACTCAATTACTTGTGTCATTACCTATCCTATATCTGTCTGTTCCCAAGCTCTGTTCCCTGCTTCGGGATTAATTGTCTCATGTCCGTGTTACCCGTGTTCCGACGCTGTTCCTGTCTTCCTGTTTCCTTGTCTGTTCCCGAATAAATGTCTGACTCCCCGTACCTGCTTCTATTCTCCAGCGTCATTCGTTACATACCCTTGTAATCAAGGTAGGCCTTAAGGATGACATGCACAGGAGAGAGACAGTATTAGCGGATATCACTATCATGAGGGTGTGCAGAAAGGAATATGTTAAGGTAATTTGACTTCATTTCAAAATACATTTTGCTTGAAATAAAGTTGCAATTAGTTTTTAGTATCATCCTGGTGTCATGACGTTGGCCTGTGGGTAAGGTTTATGACCCCCCCCCCATAAATACCTTTCTCCCCTCCCTCTCTCTCTTGAATAGCCTTTGTTAAACATAGAGACTCTGGGAACATCAAACAAGTAGAGGGAAAGGAACCATATTTCGGTAATAGAACCAGCTGAAAATATGCATTGGTACTTAATGAATATGATGTCAGTTCGGTTGTCATCAGAGACATTATGACTAATGACTGGACGACATAAACTGTATCTGGGAAAGTCTACACATTATAGTTATCAGATTCACATGGAATTGTTGTGCAATTTAAATGAAACTATTTGTGAAAAGATTAAATGTAATTTTAGCTTCCAAATGAGAAAATTGGGTTTTCATAAGATTAGAGCTCTGCTCAATCAGTGGCCCGCCCCTGTGAAGAGACATGGGTTATACACTATGAAACACACCCTTCTCTCCCTCCACTATATAAGCCCTTGACGAAAATGTAACCTCCTGTTCTGGGTACATTAGGACGACGGTCCGATGTCAGAAGGATTCAGATAATAACTACAGAACGAAGCCAACCTCAGTGTGAGCTTTGGTTGCGAATGGTATGAACTTTGAACTCTTATTCGCTACAGAAGTGATACCTCCTAGCGGTTGAGTTAGCAGCGGCCTCTGTAAACGTGGGCTAGGAGAGGACAGACAGAGTATCCCGTCTACCACACAACGACGACACTACAGCGTTTCCCGTTCACCACCAGAGACACTCTTCAAAGGACAAAGGACTCTGTTGGGCAACACGGCCTTCCATCTACCACCAACCTATTGAAGCGCAGCTCAGAGTAAATATTTATTGCATTTTCCTTTTCCAAATGGGCGGTAATTTAGAATGCATAAGATTCTGTATTTACGATAGAGTAGCTGCCTACGGCCCGATAGAGACATCACTTCTCCCTTTGTTCTTCAGTCTTCCCGCTCTTTCACTCAAACCCAACGACCTTTTCTTTGTGTAACCAGCTGTCATATCTGTTCCGTCCGCTAGGGACGTTTTCCTTTATGACATAATTTGTAATCAAGGTATGATTCATTCTGTGTATATGTAATTCTGTGTGATTAGTTAGGTATTTAGTAAATAAATAATTTAACCCAATTTTGTATTGCTGATTCAACTTGTTAGCCAGGGTTCGTGAAGATAACCAATAATTTACAACTTTCAGATGAGACTGAAATAAGGTGACAATTAATATTGACTGCTATTGATGTAAAATATTACTAGGTCTTTAAGAGTTTATTCGGAAGATAACTGCTCTATAAATATTATTTCGTGGTGCCCCGACTTTCTAGTTAATTACATTTACATAATTAGCTTAATCAGGTAATATTAATTACAGAGAAAGGATTTTATAGAATAGTATGTCATATCACTTAATCCGGCATAGCCAAAGACACGACACTGGTGTAATTCATATACAGTTCAACATTACCACCACAATGAGTCAGCGCTAGCTAGCATTTGTATTTTAGTCTAGTTTTTCTACATTTAAACAAACCACTAGCTAGGTCTTGTACCGTGAGGTCGATAATACATGCCTAGCACAAGCTAGCAGTTTATTAAAACTACAGTATGCTTCTTAATTGAAACTAAGTGGGCAACACACATGGGTAAAATTTGGGAGAAAGCAGACGAAAAGCTAGGAGAGACAGATTGGTGAGGTGGGAGAGAGAGGTTGATAGTGGGGTAATTAACGTTACTGCTGCTAGCTAACTTTTGATGTAAACAATGTGGCTATCAAACATTGGACTCGTATGCGAGTTACATTTAGTTATATTGTTGGCTGTCATGCGAGAAATTAATCTATCTAGCTGCCGCCTGGCTAACAAGGTAAACTAATATTTTTCTATTCACATATTCACACGCTAGCTCTGTGGTTATTTGCTGTGCTAGCCAAATGTTACATCACCAGAGCAAATGGATAAAAAACACGAGATAGCTTTTAATACCGTCAAAACTATTTATTTGAATTTTTTCAACACATTTGAATATTTGTTGCTACTTTTTAAGTTAATACCCGCAGGCAACTTATGCAATACCTTAAGAGATAAAGCAGATTGCGTTCTTCATTTCACCCGTCACATTATTTTACATTATGAAGCTTCCCTAGAACAGTTGACCAAAATGGCTGACCTTTAGACCATCATAATTAATTTCCATTCTAGTATTCTATTTCCTAATTCTATGGACAGGCCACTACAGCTCCAGCCCAGCAGAGGAGAGCTGACAGACATGACGAGCGTTCAGGGTGAAGCCTTGTGTAACAAGGTGTGAGGAGTTAAACTCAACTGAACTGAAGTGAACTACACAGGCCCGGGGGAATATGCCCCTCCCTAAACCAAGGGAAGAAAAGAGTGAGGGACCAAAATAATCTGTCTCTTCTCCACGGAACATTCCCTCTCCTTCCTGCTGGTGTTTATCAGCACTGAGGCTCCACCAAGGTAAGACCATGTGGACAGGTTTTTGTAAGTCACTTAATTAAGACTATATAAAAATAGTTTTATAATCACAGCGTAGCGAGTTATAATTCCTTTTTACTTACAAAGTGCCTCTTAAAATGTTAGTCACAGTGTACTACCCAAGACCACAACCAATGAGAAGTTTGTGTTGAACTCTTGAAGGTTAGCCACTCTCGTAAAGAACCAACCATCTGGGATGTCCAACTCAGGCGGGTGTGACCACTGACCAGTCCCTCTCTCTAACCAATGTAGGGCGATGTTGACCAGAGTATTGGTGTGTTTACATCTGGTTTTGAGAGCGTTGACACACAGATTAGAGTGGTGGTCAATCTGAGGTTGTGAGACAGCTGGCTCTCCCCTGTACGGCTGTTGATTGGGTAACCCTCTGTGACATCTCTAGGGTGGTGCAGGGTGCCCAATGTCACAAGTGCCGCCATGGAACATGCACTTAGTGGCCAGTTTATTAGGTACACCACCCGGTTCATGAAAATGGTTTGCGCCTACAGAGAGTGAGTCATGTGGCCTTGGCTTGCTATATAAAGCAGGCAGACAGGCATCGAGGCATTTAGTTACTGTTTGATTGAACGTTAGAATGGGAAAAGCGAGTGACCTAAGTGACTTTGAGCGTGGTATGCTCGTCGGTGCCAGGTGCGCTGATTCCAGTACCTCAGAAACAGCTGGCCTCCTGGGCTTTTCACGCACAACAGTGTCTAGGATTTACAGAGAATAGTGCGACACACAAAACACATCCAGTGATCTGGCGGACAAATGTAAATAAATGAAAAAAATATAAATAAAATTGTGGCATCTGGTTTGCTTAATATAAGGAATTTAATGTATAGCATCTACTTTAACTTTTTACTTCTACTCAAGTATGGCAATTTAGTACGTTTTCTACCACTGTACTTAAGTACATTTTAAACCAGATACTTCCCTTTTACTTGAGTCATTTTCTATTAATTGAGAACTTTTTTCAACTCTGCTGACACAACACCTTTAAATAACTGAAGGGCCGAAGGAGGAAAAATAGCCCGGAGCCCTGCAAAGGACTGCACGGCTGTCACGTTCTGACCATAGTTCTTATGTGTTTTGCTTGTTTTAGTGTTGGTCAGGACGTGAGCTGGGTGGGCATTCTATGTTGTGTGTCTAGTTTGTCTGTTTCTGTGTTCGGCCTAATATGGTTCTCAATCAGAGGCAGCTGTCAATCGTTGTCCCTGATTGAGAATCATATATAGGTGGCTTGTTTTGTGTTGGGGATTTGTGGGTGGTTGTTTCCTGTCTTTGTGTTTTGTCTGCACCAGAAAGGACTGTATCGGTTTGCCACATTTGTTATTTTGTTCGTTGTAGTGTTCACTGTTTTCGTTTATTAAAGTCATGTTGAACACGGAATACGCTGCGTCTTGGTCCGATCCCTCTTCAGACGAAGAGGAGGAAGGCTGCCGTTACAACGGCAACAGCCTTATTAGCTGAATCGAGGTGGGCTGGGAGTGAGAAGGAGAGGAAGAGGATGAGTTTAGGCCCACACGATACAAGCGGCAGAGGGGAAGAAAGTGGGCGCTGCTTTGTGGGATTTTTAGGGGGTGTCAAGTTATGCAAGGCCTGGAGAAGCGGCTTCTGCTAGACTGGATCCAGTATATTCTCCACAGAGGGGAAGGAGCCTTTAATAATACATGAGCAAAAACAGAGCAAAAAGGGGGCATCTTCAGAGGAGCAAGTAGAGCGAGAAAGTGGGCTCTACTGCCATGAAGCCATGACAGAGAGACGGTGTATCGAGGGTTGAGAGGATGAAGGAAAAGGGGAGGCATCATTTATGATGAGAAATTAGGCAATAGGAAAGTTGTTTAATCTCATCTGGGATAAATAATATGGCATTCTTCTCTAGACTCAGTTTAATACCATACATATAAAACACATTGAACAGAAAGAAAATCATGACAAATTGGACCAATGATAAATTAATTCCCCATTTAGTATTAGTCATGTAGCCTACATGTGCCTTAAGAGAGAAGACTGGAATATAAATAGCAGAGGATGTCATCCAAATTGCACTTCAGAGAAACCCAATTAATTTCAAGCAGAACATTCAAGAAAACACAACTATTATCCAATATTAAAACATGAGAGTTCCGCTAATATGTAGTGATGGGGGGGGGGAAATCTAAACTCAGCAAAAAAAGAAACGTCCTCTCACTGTCAACTGCGTTGTAAATATTTATATGAACATAACAAGATTCAACAACTGAGACATAAACTGAACAAGTTCCACAGACATGTGACTAACAGAAATAGAATAATGTGTCCCTGAACAAAGGGGGGGTCAAAATCAAAAGTAACAGTCAGTATCTGGTGTGGCCACCAGCTGCATTAAGTACTGCAGGGCATCTCCTCCTCATGGACTGCACCAGATTTGCCAGTTCTTATGTTACCCCACTCTTCCACCAAGGCACCTGCAAGTTCCCGGACATTTCTGGGGGGAATGGCCCTAGCCCTCACCCTCTGATTCAAAGAGTCCCATACGTGGGATTGAGATTGGGATCTCAATGGGATTGAGATTCGGACTCTTCGCTGGCCAAGGCAGAATACTGGCATTCCTGTCTTGCAGGGAAATCACACACAGAATGAGCAGTATGGCTGGTGGCATTGTCATGCTGGAGGGTCATGTCAGGATGAGCCTGCAGGAAGGGTACCACATGAGGGAGGAGGATGTCTTCCCTGTAACACACAGCGTTGAGATTGCCTGCAATGACAACAAGCTCAGTCCGATGATGCTGTGACACACCGCCCCAGACCATGACGGACCCTCCACCTCCAAATCGATCCCGCTCCAGAGCACAGGCCTCGGTGTAACGCTCATTCCTTCGACGATAAACGCGAATCCGACCATTACCCCTGCTGAGACAAAACCTCGACTCGTCAGTGAAGAGCACTTTTTGCCAGTCCTGTCTGATCCAGCGACGGTGGGTTTGCACCCATAGGCGACGTTGTTGCCCGTGATGTCTGGTGAGGACCTGCCTTACAACAGGCCTACAAGCCCTCAGTCCAGCCTCTCTCAGCCTATTGCAGACAGTCAGTACTGATGGAGGGATTGTGCGTTCCTGGTGTAACTCGGGCAGTTGTTGTTGCCATCCTGTACCTGTCCCGTAGGTGTGATGTTCGGATGTACCGATCCTGTGCAGGTGTTGTTACACGTGGTCTGCCACTGCGAGGATGATCAGCTGTCCGTCCTGTCTCCCTGTAGCGCTGTCTTAGGCGTCTCACAGTACAGACATTACAATTTTTTGCCCTGGCCACATCTGCAATTCTCATACCTCCTTGCAGCATGCCTAAGGCATGTTCACGCAGATGAGCAGGGACCCTGGGCATCTTTCCTTTGGTGTTTTTCAGAGTCAATAGAAAGGCCTCTTTAGTGTCCTAAGTTGTCATAACTGTGACATTAATTGCATACCGTCTGTAAGCTGTTAGTGTCTTAACGACCGTTCCACAGGTGCATGTTCATTAATTGTTTATAGTTCATTGAACAAGCATGGGAAACATTGTTTAAACCCTTTACAATGAAGATCTGTGTTAATTCGTAAAAATCCAAATATCTTTGAAAGACAGGGTCCTGAAAAAGGGACGTTTCTTTTTTTGCTGAGTTTAAATAATTAAAGTGCATTCAGAAAGTATTCAGAACCCTTCCCTTTTTCCAAATGTTCTTAAGTTACAGCCTTATTTTAAAATTGATTAAATAAATGTTTTTCCTCATCAATCTACACACAATACCCCATAATGACAAAGCAAAAACAGGTTTAGACATTTTTGCAAATGTATTAAAATTAAACATAAGTATTCAGACCCTTTGCTAATGAGACTCGAAATTGAGCTCAGGTGCATCCTGTTTCGATTGATGATCCTTGAGATGTTTCTACAACTTGATTGTAGTCCACCTGTGGTAAATTCAATTGATTGGACATGATTTGGAAAGGCACACAACTGTCTATTTAAGGTCCCACAGCTAACAGTGCGTGTTAGAGCAAAAACCAAGCCATGAGGTCGAAGGAATTGTCCGTAGAGCTCCGAGACAGGATTGTGTCAATGCACAGATCTGGGGAAGGGTACCCAAACATTTCTGCAGTATTGAAGGTCCCCAAGAACGCAGAGGCCTCCATCATTCTGAAATGGAAGAAGTTTGGAACCACCAAGACTCTTCCTAGAACTGGCCGCCCCACCAAACTGAGCAATCGGGGGAGAAGGGCCTTGGTCAGGGAGGTGACCAAGAACCTGATGGTCACCTTTACAGACCTTCATAGTTCCTCTGTGGAGATGGGATAACCTTCCAGAAGGACAACCATCTCTGCGGCACTCCACCAATCAGGCCTGTTTGGTAGAGCAGCCAGATGGAAGCTACACCTTAGTAAAAGACACATGACAGCCCGCTTGGAATTTGCCAAAAGGCACCTAAAGGACTCTCAGACCATGAGAAACAAGATTCTCTGGTCTGATGAAACCAAGATTGTCTTTAGCCTGAATGCCAAGCATCTCGTCCGGAGGAAACCTGGCACCATCCCTACGGTGAAGCATGTGGTGGCAGTGTCATGCTGTGGGGATGTTTTTCAGCGGAAAGGACTGGGAGACTAGTCAGGATCAAGGGAAAGATGAATGGAACAAAGGACAGAGATCCTTGATGAAAATCTGCTCCAGAGCGCTCAGAACCTCAGACTGGGGCACAAGTTCACCTTCCAACAGGACAAAGACCCTAAGCACACAGTCAAGACAACGCAGGAGTGGCTTCGGGACAAGTTTCTGAATGTCTTTGAGTGGCCCAGCCATGGCCCGGACTTGAACCCAATCAAACATCTCTGGAGAGACCTAAAAATAGCTGTGCAGTGACGCTCCCCATCTAACCTGAGAGAGCTTGAGAGCATCTGCAGAGAAGAATGGGAGAAACTCCCCAAATACAGGTGTGCCAAGCTTATTGCGTCATACCCAAGAAGACTCAAGGTTGTAATCACAGCCAAAGGTGCTTCAACAAGGTACTGAGTAAAGGGTCTGAAAACTTTGTCATTATGGGGTATTATGTGTAGATTGATGAGGAAAAACACGATTTAATAAAGTTTAGAATAAGGCTGTAACGTAACAAAATGTGGAAAACATCAAGGGGTCTGACTACTTCCGAATGCACTGTACATAGAGATATTATTTTTGACGATATCGCAATTGTATTTTATTTTTGAAAACAGCTGTACCTGCACCAAAACTCCAGTTATTTTTCCTTCACATCTTGTTCTCCATTTCTTTTTAAATAGTGAGTCTATTTGTTTTACGGCACTTTTATTTTCATGACTGATCAAAACACACTTTTCTCATGGGTCTCTCTTATCCCTCTGCAGCAGACATTTGGTGAGCAATATGTTTGGAACATTGAATCGCAATAAAATTGCAGTATCAAATTGCAATAAATATAGAATCGTGAGAATTGCAATGCATATCGTATCGGCACCGAAGTATCGTGATAATATCGTATGAGGTCCCTGGCAATTCCGAGCGTTACTAATATGTAGCTTACATTGTACAAGGACATCTAGTGAAACTTGGGGTGAGCTTGGAATCTTAGAGGCTGGGGAGAGCAGAGTGGAGCTACTTCCCCATGTCACTCCAGTGTACCCATACTAATGTAATGTCCCTGCAGCAAACACACACATCCTCCTCTTCCACCCACTTCATAAGAGAACACAGACGACAATGGCGTGACCATCCCTGAAAATATATACAGTACTCGAACAGAGATGTTAGCACACACACACACACACACACACACACACACACACACACACACACACACACACACACACACACACACACACACACACACACACACACACACACACAGGACATGTTAAGTGTGTGTTTAGTACCATACAAAGTGTTAGAGGAAAGAGTGATAGGAGTATTGCACGCTGACAGTAGGTGAAGTGACAGGGCTCTCTGCCCACGCTCCACTCCTGACTGGCATGGGCTCTGACACAATGTCTGCCTGTGCCAACCTGAGATGGTGTAGCAAAGTAATAAGAGGTCACAGCAGAGACTAGTTCCCATCAGATACCCATTATGTTCAGCTCCAGTGAAGAAAACATAGTGGAACAGAGCTACAGCACCAAAACATCTGTGCAGCACTACTGCTGCCAGCTAACTGAAACATCTGTGCAGCACTACTGCTGCCAGCTAACTGAAACATCTGTGCAGCACTACTGCTGCCAGCTAACTGAAACATCTGTGCAGCACTACTGCTGCCAGCTAACTGAAACATCTGTGCAGCACTACTGCTGCCAGCTAACTGAAACATCTGTGCAGCACTACTGCTGCCAGCTAACTGAAACATCTGTGCAGCACTACTGCTGCCAGCTAACTGAAACATCTGTGCAGCACTACTGCTGCCAGCTAACTGAAACATCTGTGCAGCACTACTGCTGTCAGCTAACTGAAACATCTGTGCAGCACTACTGCTGCCAGCTAACTGAAACATCTGTGCAGCACTACTGCTGCCAGCTAACTGAAACATCTGTGCAGCACTACTGCTGTCAGCTAACTGAAACATCTGTGCAGCACTACTGCTGCCAGCTAACTGAAACATCTGTGCAGCACTACTGCTGCCAGCTCACTGAAACATCTGTGCAGCACTACTGCTGCCAGCTCACTGAAACATCTGTGCAGCACTACTGCTGCCAGCTAACTGAAACATCTGTGCAGCACTACTGCTGCCAGCTAACTGAAACATCTGTGCAGCACTACTGCTGCCAGCTAACTGAAACATCTGTGCAGCACTACTGCTGTCAGCTAACTGAAACATCTGTGCAGCACTACTGCTGCCAGCTAACTGAAACATCTGTGCAGCACTACTGATGCCAGCTAGAGAAGACTGGAATATACTGACACTGAGGACAATCTGGACATGCAGTAAAGCTATTTAAATGGTTATCTAATATAAAAGTAAAAAATGTGTCTTCTAACCCCTGTAAACAGTCAGTAAACCATCCTCACAGATGCCTACTTAAGAACCATTAGCGCTGAAATGAGATGACCGCTGGGAACTGGGAACTGTAGAGCAGGGATCGGCAACAGGTGGACTATCAATAACATTTAAACTAACAATCTACTAACCCTAGCCCTAACGTTAAGCCTTATCCTAACCCTAACCTTTATTCTAAACCTAACCCAAACTGTAACCTTAGCAAACAGTTATTTATCTACAGATAGTTTGTTGATAATATGACCAGATGGAAATCCGGACAATCCAAATAAAGAATGACCTAATTTTGTTTTGGTGGGAAAAATGCTAAAATCACCAGGCATTCATCTAAAAATGAGTTTAATTTAGGAAAACTGTTCCCAAGTATTCCCACGAATTGTGTCTCAATGTAATCAAGGTATGAAATTATTCTTATTTTCAAATACAATCTCTTTTTGTGCTTAGTTGTGGTCAATTTGCAGTGTAAAAATTATTATAATTAAGTTCCGGGCCCCCAACCATCCGCTCTGAGGAAAATCGGCCCGTGGCTGAATCTAGTTTCCTACCCCTGCTGTAGAGGGTGCAGCATGGAGTACAGTAGTAGACCCAATCTGAGGTGGAACATCTGCACCACCTAGTGGCTAACAGCCATTACATAAAATACAAAAAGTATTCATCAACATGTTAGGCCTATATACTACAGTATCTATAAATGCATCTGCATTTTGTCCCCCCAAGAAAGAGAATCATTAAGAGATCAATACCATGCTCAACCTGATCTCCTACTCCAACATGTCTATAGCAACTACGTTCATTAGGTGGCGACAGACTTTAATTTGAGAATTCACCTTTTACAAATACTTAAAAAGGTCCAATGCATACATACATTTCTGGGTAACAATTAAGTACCTTACTGTAATAGCGTTCCATTAAGATGGTCAAAAAGAAACAAAAATGGCTTTAACAAAAAAACTATTTCTCAAGCAATAATTGTTGGGACTGTCTGGGAGTGGGGGCCTAATGGGAGGGATATGTAACCTGAAAACTAGCTGTTATTGGCAGAGAAGTCCAGGAGCTCTTTTTTTATTGGTTGATTAACTTATACAACCTGATGATGTTAACAACCTAGCCAGAACTCCACCAATGCTAAACCTGTTGATTACAAGGTGCTGTATAAATTGTATTTTCAATCAGCAACTAACAATCAGAAAATAACACAGATCAAATTTTTTCACTCTTTTACAGTGATAGTTTCATCAGCTGTTGTATGATATCATACAACACTCTAGATCACCTTAACTTCACACAAAGCGATGCATACAAAGCTCTCCCTCCCTCCCAAAAAATAAATGAACTCCATTTAGCAAATGCGAACATAACTCTATCCTCCTGATACCTGCTTACAAGCAAAAAACTCAAACAGGAAGTAGCAGTGACACACACAATATAAAAGTGGATACTAAACTACAGGACTGCTTTGCTAGCACAGACTGGAATATATTCCAGGATTCATCTGATGGCATTTAAAAGAATATATATATATATTTGTTATTTCACCTTTATTTAACCAGGTAGGCTAGTTGAGAACAAGTTCTCATTTGCAACTGTGACCTGGCCAAGATAAAGCATAGCAGTTCAACACATACAACAACACAGAGTTACACATAGAATAAACAAAACATACAATAATACAGTACAAAAAAAGAAAACAAAAAGTCTATATACAATGAGTGCAAATGAGGTAAGATAAGGGAGTTAAGGCAACAAATAGGCCATGGTGGCGTTGTAATTACAATATAGCAATTAAACACTGGAATGATAGATGTGCAGAAGATGAATGTGCAAGTAGAGATACTGGGGTGCAAAGAAGCAAGATAAATAAATAAATACAGTATGGGGATGTGGTAGTTGGATGGGCTGTTTACAGATGGGCTATGTACAGGTGCTCTGTGAGCTGCTCTGACAGCTGGTGCTTAAAGCCAGTGAGGGAGATATGAGTCTCCAGCTTCAGTGATTTTTGTAGTTTGTTCGAGTCATTGGCAGCAGAGAACTGGAAGGAAAGGCGGCCAAATGAGGAATTGGCTTTGGGGGTGACCAGTGAGATATACCTGCTGGAGCGTGTGCTACGAGTGGGTGCTGCTATGGTGACCAGTGAGCTGAGATAAGGCGGGGCTTTACCTAGCAGAGACTTGTAGATGACCTGGAGCCAGTGGGTTTGGCGACGAGAATGAAGCGAGGGCCAGCCAACGAGAGCGTACAGGTCGCAGCTGTGGGTAGTATATGGGGCTTTGGTGACAAAACGGATGGCTCTGTGATAGACTGCATCCAATTTGTTGAGTAGAGTGTTGGGGGCTATTTTATAAATGACATCGCCGAAGTCGAGGATCGGTAGGATGGTCAGTTTTACGAGGGTATGTTTGGCAGCATGAGTGAGAGGTGCTTTGTTGCGAAATAAGAAGTTGATTCTAGATTTAATTTTGGATTGGAGATGCTTAATGTGAGTCTGGAAGGAGAGTTTACAGTCTAACCAGACACCTAGGTATTTGTAGTTATCCACATATTCTAAGTCAGAACCGTCCAGAGTAGTGATGCTGGATGGGCGGGCAGGTGCGGGCAGTGATCGGTTGAAGAGCATGCATTTAGTTTTACTTGCATTTAAGAGCAGTTGGAGGCCACGGAAGGAGAGTTGTATAGCATTAAAGCTCGTCTGGAGGTTAGATAACAAAGTGTCCAAAGAAGGGCCAGAAGTATACAGAATGGTGTCGTCTGCGTACTGAGGAGTTTACCACATCAGTCACCGGCTTCATTAATAAGAGAATTAATGACGTCGTCTCCACAGTGACCGTACGTACAGTCGAAGTTGGAAGTTTACATACACCTTAGCCAAATACATTAAAACTCAGTTTTTCACAATTCATGACATTTAATCCGAGTAAAAATGCTCTGTCTTAGGTCAGTTAGGATCACCACTTTATTTTAAGAATGTGAAATGTCAGAATACTACTAGAGAATGATTTATTTCAGCTTTTATTTTCTTTCATCCCAGTCCCAGTGGGTCAGAAGTTTATATCAAATCACATTTATTTATATAGCCCTTCTTACATCAGCTGATATCTCAAAGTGCTGTACAGAAACCCAGCCTAAAACCCCAAACAGCAAGCAATGCAGGTGTAGAAGCATACACTCAATTAGTATTTGGTAGCATTGCCTTTAAATTGTTTAACTTCTTATGGCTGCAGGGGCAGTATTGAGTAGCTTGGATGAAAGGTGCACAGAGGTGCCCATAGTAAACTGTCTGCTCCTCTGTCCCAGTTGCTAATATATGCATATTATTATTCGTATTGGATAGAAAACACTCTGAAGTTTCTAAAACTGTTTGAATTATGTCTGTGAGTATAAAATAACTCATATGGCAGGCAAAAACCTGAGAAGTTCCACTTCCTGTTTGAATTGTTTCTGAGGTGGCAGATTTTCAACCAATCTCTCATTGAAATTACAGCGAGATATTGATGAGTTTTCTCTAATGTGACTCTAATGTGAAGGGGGGCCGAAGGAGACAGGAATTAGTAATCACTGCCATGAGGTGACCACGCATTGAACACGCGCCTTCACATGAGGAGGACCTCCGTTCCACCGCTCTTCTGAAGTCAATCTAATTCTCCGGTTGGAACGTTATTCAAGATGTATGTTAACAACATTCTAAAGATTGATTCAGTACATAGTTTGACATGTTTCTACTGACTGTTACGGAACTTTTGGACATTTCGTCACGTTATAGTGGATGCGCTTTGTGACTTTGGAATTGTTTACCGCTAACGCGCTAACCAAAGTAGCTAATTGAACATAAATAACGGACATTATCGAACAAATCAAGCATTTATTGTGGACCTGGGATTCCTAGGACTGCATTCTGATGAAATTCATCAAAGGTAAGGAAACATTTATCATGTATTTTCTGGTTTCAGTTGACCCCAACATGGCGGCTAATTTGGCTATTGTTCTGAGCTCCGTCTCAGATTATTGCATGATTTGCTTTTTCCATAAAGTTTTTTTGAAGTCTGACACAGCAGTTGCATTAAGGAGAGGTATATCTATAATTCCATGTTTATAACTTGTATTATCATCTACATTTATGATGAGTATTTCTGTTGAAACGATGTGGCTCTCTGCAAAATCACTTGATGTTTTTGGAACTAGTGAATGTAACGCGCCAATGTAAACTCAGATTTTTTGTTATAAATATGAACTTTATCAAATAAAACATGCATGTATTGTGTAACATGAAGTCCTATGAGTGTCATCTGATGAAGATAATCAAAGGTTAGTGATTCATTTTATCTCTATTTCTGCTTTTTGTGAAAGCTATCTTTCGCTGGAAAAATGGCTGTGCTTATTGTGGTTTGGTGGTGACCTAACATAATCGTTTGTAGTGCTTTCACTTTGGTGGGATTAACAACACGATTACCTTTAAAATGATATAAGACACATGTATGTTTGAGGAATTTTAATTATGAGATTTCTGTTGTTTGAATTTGGCGCCCTGCACTTTCACTGGCTGCTGTCATATCGATCCCGGTAGCGGGATGCAGCCATAAGAAGTTAACTTGGGTCAAACGTTTTAGGTAGCCTTCCACAAGCGTTCCACAATAACAGAGCAGAGCTGGTGTAACTGAGTCAGGTTTGTCGGCCTCCTTGCTCGCACACGCTTTTTCAGTTCTGCCCAAAAATGTTATATAGGGTTGAGGTCAGGGTTTTGTGATGGCCACTCCAATACCTTGACTTTGTTGTCCTTAAGCCATTTTGCCACAACTTTGGAAGTATGCTTGGGGTCATTGTCCATTTGGAAGACCCATTTGTGACCAAGCTTTAACTTCCTGACTGATGACTTGAGATGTTGCTTCAATATATCCACATAATGTTCCTACCTCATGATGCCATCTATTTTGTGAAGTGCACCAGTCCCTCCTGCAGCAAAGCACCCCCACAACATGATGCTGTCACCTCTGTGCTTCACGGTTGGGATGGTGTCCTTCGGCTTGCAAGCCTCCCCCCTTTTCATCCAAACATAACGGTGGTCATTATGGCCAAACAGTTCTATTTTTGTTTCATCAGACCAGAGGATATTTCTCCAAAAAGTACGATCTTTGTGCCCATGTGCAGTTGCAAACCGTAGTCTGGCATTTTTATGGAGGTTTTGGAGCAGTGGATTCTTCCTTGCTGAGCGGCCTTTCAGGTTATGTCGATATAGGACTTGTTTTACTGTGGCTATAGATACTTTTGTACCGGTTTCCTCCAGCATATTCACAAGGTCCTTTGCTGTTGTTCTGGGATTTATTTGCATTTTTCGCACCAAAGTACGTTCATCTCTAGGAGACAGAAAGCGTCTCCTTCCTGAGCGGTATGACGGCTGCATGGTCGCATGGTGTTTATACTTGCATCCTATTGTTTGTACAGATGAACGTGGTACCTTCAGGCGTTTGGAAATTGCTCCCAAGGATGAACGAGACTTGTGAAGGTCTACAATTTTTCTTCTGAGTTCTTGGCTAATTTCTTTTGATTTTCCTATGATGTCAAGCAAAGAGGCACTGAGTTTGAAGGTAGGCCTTGAAATACATCCACAAGTACACCTCCAATTCACTAAAATGATGTCAATTAAGCTATCAGAAGCTTCTAAAGCCATGACATAATTTTCTGGAATTTTCCAAGCTGTTTAAAGGCACAGTCATGTAAACTTCTGACCCACTGGAATTGTGATACAGTGAATTATAAGTTAAATAATCTGTCTGTAAACAATTGTTGGGAAAATTACTTGTGTCATGCACAAAGTAGATGTCCTAACCGACTTGCCAAAACTATAGTTTGTTAACAATACATTTGTGGAGTGGTTGAAAAACAAGTTTTAATGACTCCAATCTAAGTGTATGTAAACTTCTGACTTCAACTGTACATATCCCAACCAGAAGCCATGGATTACAGGCAACATCTGCACTAAACTAAAGGCTAGAGGTGCCGCTTTCAAGGAGCGGGATACTAATCCGGACGCTTATAAGAAATCCTGCTATGCCCTCTGACGAACCATCAAACAGGCAAAGCATTAATACAGGACTAAGATCAAATCGTACTACACCACCTCGGACGCCCGTCGGATGTTTCAGGGCTTGCAAACCATCACAGATTACAAAGGGAAACCTAGCCACGAGCTCCCCAGTGACGCAAGCCTACCAGATGAGTTAAATGCCTTCTATGCTCGCTTCTAGGCAAGGAACACCGAACCATACATGAGAGCATCAGCTGTTCCGGACATCTGTGTGATCACACTCTCCGTAGCTGAGTAAAACCTTTGAACAGGTTAACTTTCAGACGGATTACCAGGACACATACTCAGAACATTCAACCTCTCCCTGATCCCGTCTGTAAACCCTACATGTTTCAAGCAGACCACCATAGTCCCTGTGCCCAAGAACACCAAGGTAACCTGTCTAAATGACTATCTCCACTTAGCACTCACACCTGTAGCCATGAAATGCTTTGAAAGGCTGGTCATGGCTCACATCAACACCATCATCACAGACACCCTGGACACACTCCAATTCACATACCGCCCCAAAAGATCCACAGATTATGCAATCCCTATTGAACACCAGAATGCCCTTTCCCAACTGGACAAAAGGAACACCTATGTGAGAATGCTGTTCATTGACTACAGCTCAGCATTCAACACCATAGTGCCCCCCAAGCTCATGTTCCTTGGTGTCCACATCACTAAGGACCTATCATGGTCCAAACACACCAACACAGTCGTGAAGAGGGCACGACAATGCCTCTTCCCCCTTAGGAGGCTGAAAATATTTAACGTTTTACAGTTGAACCATTGACAGCATCTTGACAAGCAGCATCACCGCTTGGTATGGCAACTGCTTGGCATCCGACCACAAGGCGCTACAGAGGATAGTGAGTACGGCCCAGTACATCACTGAGGCCTTGCTCCCTTCAATCCAGGACAATCCAGGACTCTATACCAGGCGGTGTCATAGGAAGGCCCAAAAAATTGTCAAAGACTCTAGCCATCCAAGTCATAGACTGTTCTCTCTGATACTGGACGGCAAGCAGTACCGGAGCGCCAAGTCTGGAACCAAAAGGCTCCTGAACAGCTTCTACCCCTAAGCCATACGACTGCTGTACAGTTAATCAAGTGGCTACCTGGACTATTTGCATGAATACCCTTTTTTTCCACTGAATCTCTTGCGCTGGCTCTAAGCACACTCACTGGACTCTACCCACACACTCACACATACTACACTGACACTCCAACACACACACACACACACACACACACACACACACACACACACACACACACACACACACACACACACACACACACACACACACACACACACACACACACACACTCTTCACATACGCTGCTACCTACATGTACATGTTCAATCAGGTCACCAGTGATACAAGTCAGTATTCAACTTCCATCCACGTCTGAGGATGTCGGGAGATGATGTAGAAACTGGCCACTAGGGGCAACAGTGAGTGGTTTTGCTAGGGTGTTGTGGATGAGGATGGCAGATGGGAGTAGGCATCTGATTCCAAAGGTTGCAAGTTTGAATCCAGCAATAGAAGTTGTTTTTTAGATTTGTGTTTTAAGCCTATCCCAAACAAATTTGACATTTGCAACAACTTTGAAATTTGACGTTTGGGAAACATGGATGAACGTCTAATTCAGAAGTGAGATTGTGAGAGCTAGATGACATGTTACCTCAATAACCTCAACTACCTTGACTTGGTACTGGTACTTCTTGTATATAGCCTCGTTATTGTGACTATTTCCTTTTTTATTATGTATATGTTTTTAACTTTTTAACTTTGTATTGTTGGGAAAGGGTTCATAAGTAAGCATTTCACGGTAAAGTCGACACCTATTGAATTAGGTACATGTGACCAACAACATTTAATTTAATTTGAAAACACAAGCAAAACCGAATTTTGGCTGCACTGGGCTTTTAACAATCAATGTCATCATATCAACCAAGCAAACCTGAAATGGATGAAAAATACAGTTGAAAAAGAGGCCAATTTAGTAGCCCTAATTCCCACAAATTCCCACCACCCTTAAGAAATTCAGACAACCTGTGAGAAGTAACATCTTAGTATGATATTATATCCTTATTGTGAGACTGGGGGAAATGTACATTTTGAGGCAATCTAGAACTTTTTAAATGAAACACTTGAGACCTGTGACACCCACACTGAAAATACTTTGTTTCTTTTTACAGACTGCTTTGTGTTGTTCTGGCATCCAGTCTGTACTTTCCAACACAATGCATATGTAAATTAAGAGTCAGCACTGAGGGATACCATGCTGTTCTAGCTATTCTAGGACATGTAAGCCAATCGCCACTTTAATTCCTTTGAGTGCACAACTGACCACACCTGTGTGTGTGTGTGTGTGTGTGTGTGTGTGTGTGTGTGTGTGTGTGTGTGTGTGTGTGTGTGTGTGTGTGTGTGTGTGTGTGTGTGTGTGTGTGTGTGTGTAAATGGCTGCACCCTTACTAATGTCACATTAGACAATAGAAGTGCTCTTTTCTGTAATGTTGAAAACGTTTTTCGATCTTTTACGTATTCGTTTGACCTCTTTTGCAGGGTATACCTAAACATGGTCTATCTATGTAAGTATGATCAGGTTGCTATTTAATTAACTAACGCTGTAAACATGGGCTAACTAGCACGTTGGGGTACTCTTATTAGCTAGCCGGAAATGTCTGTAACGTTACTGTTGACGAGCCTAGCCATGAGTATGGTGTAAAGCAAGCTAGTAGTTATAAAAAATTGCGTTTCTGAGAAGTAATGTTTATTTCATGCAATTCACAACCGATAGCTACACAATAGCTAGACATTGAGTGTTATTTGTATTATGGGAAGGCCACTTGCTAATTAATTATTGTCCAGACATGAAATACTGTTGGGTGTGTGGTGTTCCCATTTATTGTAGATTATGTTAAAAGAGAGCTCCACCATGTTAAATTATCGTTGCGGTGGGTGGCGATCCAGATTCAAGTATTTTGCAGATAGCATAGTGTTATTGGAGCGGTTGTGGTGTATAAGCAGTAAAAACAGTGTCAATCCCTAATTTACCTGGCTAAACACCTGATAACCTTTGACCTAGCTATGCACCTAACAAAACACCACCTGAACTGTGGTCACAACTAATTGCTTACTCTTTGACTGAAAACATCCTACTTCAAATGCTGTTCTATTTTTAAGCCAATTTAATTGCATATGAATTTCACCATTTAACGAAACAATACAATGCTGATTTTGTTGTATTATCCTTACAGCATCCTTCCTACTGAAGACGTACCATGGAGGACACATTGTCATCAGATTGGCAATGGCTGGCCACAAAAGGTCTAACAGACCTTTCTACCGCATTGTGGCAGCTTACAACAAGCGAGCACGAGACAGTAAATAAATAGAACAGCTAGGCTCTTATGACCCCCTGCCAAACATCTACAATGAGAAACTGGTCAGCATCAACTCTGACAGGATCAAGTACTGGATGGGCTGCGGTGCACATCCAACGAAGCCTGTGGCCAAACTTCTAGGTGTGTTCCCTCTACCCTCACCATGACAACACACACTTTACAGGTTTATTGAAACGACCAGTGTAAGGCCTACATCATGGAAAAGACACTAAATCACCGGTTCATAAACTAACTATACTGAACCAAAATATAAACGCAACAATTTTTACGATTTTACTGAGTTACAGTTTATGTAAGGAAATCAGTCAATTGAAATAAATTCATTAGGCCCAAATCTATGGATTTCACATGACTGGGAAACATGAGGTAATTGCGGTGGATGAATGGCACGATAATTGGCCTCAGGATCTCGTCACGTTATCTCTGTGCATTCAAATTGCCATAGATAAAATGCAATTTTGTTTGTTGTCCGTAGCTTATGCCTGCCCATACCATAACCCCACCGCCACCATGGGGCACTCTATTCACAACGTTGACATCAACAAACCACTCACCCACATGACGCCATACACATGCTCTGGGGTTGTGAGGCCGGTTAGATGTACTGCCAAATTCTCTAAAACGACGTTGGAGGCGGCTTATGGCAGAGAAATGAACATTCAATTCTCTGGCAACAGCTCTGCTGGACATTTGGCAATTCACCCCACAGTGTTTATGACATCCTTTATAGAGTATGACATACACTTAGATTATATGTATATTAAAATTCCTCAAACATACATGTATTATACACCATTTTAAAGATAAACTTGTTGTAAATCCAGCCACGGTGTCCAAGTGTATGTCATACTCTATAAAGGATGTCATAAACACTGTGGGGTGAATTGCCAAATGTCACATACCTCATTGTGTATGTTTATGCACCATTTATAGAGCATGACATATGCATATAGGGGATTTGTGAAGCATTTATGTCGTGCATATGAAACAGTTATGTATGCTATATAAGTTGTACTTTATTTAAAATGTGACCCTGTTGGATGGTGGACGCAATATTTAAGTCCGTCAAACATAGGAGAGTAATGACATACAGTGCCTTAAAGTATTCATACCCCTTGACTTACTCAACATTTTGTGTTAGTCAGAATAAAAAATTGATTAAATAGATGTTTTCCTCACCTATCTACACACAATACCCCATAATGACAAAGTGGAAACATGTTTTTAGATTTTTTTATTTTTACAAATTACACTAAACAAAAATATAAATGCAACATGCAACTATTTAAAATATTGTGTGTGTGTGTGTGAGAGAGAGAGTGTGCGTCATGTCATCATCACCTAGCCATCACCAGAGAAGGAAACATGCCGATTATGGACACAGGTAACTGCAAAAATAATAGAAACACTTGAGTAAATGAGGGGTTTACAAAGTGTATTGAAAGCAGAGGCTTCCACCTAGGTGTGGTTCCTTAGTTAATTAAGCAATTACCATTAAGCAATTAACATCCCATCATGCTTAGGGTCATGTATAAAAATTCTGGGCAGGGCTGTCACGCCCTGACCTTAGAGATCCTTTTTATGTCTCTATTTTGGTTTGGTCAGGGCGTGAGTTGGGGTGGGCATTCTATGTTTTGTGTTTCTATGATTTTCTATTTCTATGTTTTGGCCGGATATGGTTCTCAATCAGGGACAGCTGTCTATTGTTGTCTCTGATTGGGAACCATACTTAGGTAGCCTTTTTGCCCACCTGTCTGTGGGAAGTTGACTTTTGTTTAGGGCACATAGCCTGTAGCTTCACGGTTTGTTTTTGTAGTGTTTGTTGTTTTGTTCTGCGTCATTTTTATTAATAAAGGAAAATGTACGCTCACCACGCTGCACCTTGGTCCTCCTCTTTCAACAGCGGTGACAAGGACCTTATTTTGGCCATTATTTTGGCTAACATGGCTATGCCCACATAGGATGACAGTGGTCACTGAATGGTTTGATGAGCATGAAAACAATGTAAACCGGCCTCCCGGGTGGCGCAGTGGTCTAGGGCACTGCATCGCAGTGCTAGCTGCGCCACCAGAGTCTCTGGGTTCGCGCCCAGGCTCTGTCGCAGCCGGCCGCGACCGGGAGGTCCGTGGGGCGACGCACAATTGGCATAGCGTCGTCCGGGTTAGGGAGGGTTTGGCCGGTAGGGATATCCTTGTCTCATCGCGCTCCAGCGACTCCTGTGGCGGGCCGGGCGCAGTGCGCGCTAACCAAGGGGGCCAGGTACACGGTGTTTCCTCCGACACATTGGTGCGGCTGGCTTCCGGGTTGGAGGCGCGCTGTGTTAAAGAAGCAGTGCGGCTTGGTTGGGTTGTGCTTCGGAGGACGCATGGCTTTCGACCTTCGTCTCTCCCGAGCCCGTACGGGAGTTGTAGCGATGAGACAAGATAGTAATTACTAGCGATTGGATACCACGAAAATTGGGGAGAAAATGGGATAAAATTTATAAAAATAAAATTAAAATTAAAAAACAATGTAAACCATATGCCATGGCCGTCTAGTGACAGATCTCAACACAATTGAACACATATGGGAGATTCTGGAGCGGCGCCTGAGACAGCATTTTCCACCACCATCAACAAAACACTAAATGATGGAATTGCTAAGATCTGAATGGTGTCGCATCCCTCCAATAGAGTTCCAGACACTTTATGTTGGTGTTTCCTTTATTTTGGCAGTTACCTGTATCTGTCCATGTCTCATGGACTCATGTCACAGGTCACAAGCGCAATGTGGTGTAGCAGCCTGTCAGGCAGAACAGCTCAATAGTATTGTTACTTTGCCTCTGACCACAGACCTGAAATAATGATGAGTGGAGTCGGAAGTTCCATGTAGATGCTGACCCAATTGCAGCCCTAATTACAGAATTGTACACTGATGAGGATACAAGAGCTAGCTGGGTTACTCTTCAACAGATCAGGTATTGTTTCTGTGAGAAACAAACACCAGTTGATACATACTGTACCGTAAACCAGACTAAGCCCTTTATTGTTTATATATACACACTGAACTGTAAACCCCTGACTAAGCCCTTTATTGTGTATGCACACTGACTAGAACGAACCAAACGTATCATGGATGACTAGAGAAAAATGACAATAGACTGCAGAGGACAGAGGGACTCTGGCTGTTTGAATATGGTAAAAGCACCATAGAGCTCCGTGTAACCTAACCTGACTCCCTCTTACCTGCCCCATCACAATGCTGTATATCAGTCAGCCCGCCACGGAACAGTGAGTGAGCTTTACAGCACAGGCAACAATGGGCCCAGCAGTCTGCCAATGTCAATGACACACAACACTGCCTGGAGACAACAGTAGCCACCCTGTCTGTTATTAACTGCACCCACCTGCCTCTGAACCCTGACAACAGACAGCAACCATCCCTTACCTTAGTCAAAACAACAGCAGTATTCCTGGACTTCAGACTAGCCATATACAGGTTACTGCCAAAATAATGGAAACACTTGAGTATATAAGGGATACAAAGTATATTGAACGCAGGTCCTTCCACGCAGGTGTGGTTCCTGAGTTATTTAAGCAAGTAACATCCCATCATGCTTAGGGTCATGTATAAAAATGCTGGGCAGGCTATTATTTTGGCTACCATGGCTATGCCCCCATAGGATGACAATGCCCCCATCCACAGGGCACGAATGGTGACTGAATGATTTGATGAGCATGAAAACAATTTAAGCCATATGCCATCTCAGTCACCAGATCTCAACAGAATGGCACCGGAGGGGATGGCTGACGTTTTTACGTGCTCCTAACCACCTGTGCTTTTTTGTTCACTTTTTCGCATTGTTTGGAACTTATTTGTTTAACTTATTTTGTACATAATTTTGCTGCTACCGTCTCTTATGACCGAAAATAACTTCTGGACAGCGATTACTCACCTCGAACTGGAAGAAGATTTTTTATTTAACGAGTCCGATGAGAAGGATATACTGCTTTCTCGGGAAGGGGCCACAAATGTCCGTCATTTGTGTTAACTTCTTGGTGACAGGGGGGCAGTATTGAGTAGCTTGGATGAATAAGGTGCCCAGAGTAAACTGCATGCTACTCAGTCCCAGTTGCTAATATATGCAAATTATTAGTAGATTTGGATAGGAAACACTCTGAAGTTTCTAAAACTGTTTGAATGATGTCTGTGAGTATAACAGAACTCATATGGCAGGCAAAAACCTGAGAAAAATCCAACCAGGAAGTGGGAAATCTGAGGTTGGTCGATTTTCAACTCATTCCCTATTGAAGATACAGTGGGATATTGGTCATGTTGCACTTCCTAAGGCTTCCACTAGATGTCAACCGTCTTTAGAACTTTGTTTGAGGCTTCTACTTTGAAGTGAGGCCGAATGAGAGGGGAATGAGTCAGAGGTCTGGCAGAATGCTTTGAGCTCGTGACGTGTGGTCATGTGAGAGGTAGCTCGCATTGCATTGCTTTTCTACAGACAAAGGAATCCTCCGGTTGGAACATTATTGAAGATTTATGTTAAAAACATCCTAAAGATTGATTCTATACTTAGCTTGACATGTTTCTACGGACTGTAATGGAACTTTTTGGACTTTTCGTCTGACCTTTCGGCTGGACCAAACGGAAGGTATTTGGACATAAATGATGAACTTTATCGAACAAATCAAACATTTATTGTGGAACTGGGATTCCTGGGAGTGCATTCTGATGAAGATCATCAAAGGTAAGTGACTATTTATAATGCTATTTCTGACTAATGTTGACTACACAACATGGCGGATATCTCTTTGGCTGTTTTGGTCTCTGAGCGCCGTACTCAGATTATTGCATGGTGTGCTTTTTCCGTAAAGTTTTTTTGAAATCTGACACAGCGGTTGCATTAAGGAGAGGTTTATCTAAAGTTCCATGTATAATAGTTGTATCTTTTATCAATGTTTATTATGAGTATTTCTGTGAATTGATGTGGCTCTCTGCAAAATCACTGCATGCTTTGGAACTACTGAACATAACACGCCAATGTAAAATGAGATTTTTGGATATAAATATGCACTTTATCGAACAAAACATACATGTATTGTGTAACATGAAGTCCTATGAGTGTCATCTGATGAAGATCATCAAAGGTTAGTGATTCATTATATCTATATTTCTGCTTTTTGTGACTCCTCTCTTTGGCTGGAAGAATGGCTGTGTTTTTCTGTGACTTGGTGGTGACCTAACATAATCGTTTGTGGTGCTTTCGCTGTAAAGCCTTTTTGAAATCAGACACTGTGGCTGGATTAACGAGAATTGTATCTTTAAAATGGTGTAAAATACTTGTATGCTTGGAATTTTAATTATGAGATTTCTGTTGTTTTGAATTTGGCGCCCTGCACTTTCACTGGCTGTTGGCGGGATGGGACGCTACCGTCCTGAATATCCCAGAGAGGTTAAGAAAAGACGGAGAAAAAGGTCGGGCTGCCTGCTGAGAATTCATAGGCAAATGAGTATACCCCCCGTCATCCGTTCTATTGGCCAACGTGCAATCATTGAAAAATAAAATGGATGATCTACGATCAAGATTATCCTACCAACGGGACATTAAAAACTGTAACTTTAATATCTTATGTTTCACCGAGTCGTGGCTGAATGACGACACGGATAATATAGAGCTGGCGGGATTTTCCATGCACCGGCAGGACAGAGAAGCTACGTCTAGTAAAACAAGGGGTGGGGGTGTGTGTACATTTATCAATAACATCTGGTGCGCGATGTCAAATATTAAAGAAGTCTCGAGGTATTGTTCGCCTGAGATAGAGTACCTTATGATGAGCTGTAGACCACACTATCTACCAAGAGAGTTCTCATCTATATTATTATTACCACCACAAACCGATGCTGGAACTAAGACCGCACTCAACCAGCTGTGTAAGGCCATAAGCAATCAAGAAAATGCTCCTCCAGAAGCAGCACTCCTAGTAGCCGGGGACTTTAATGCAGGCAAACCTAATTTCTACCAGCATGTGCAACCATAGGGAAAAAAACTATAGACCACCTTTACTCCAAGCACAGAAAAACATGCAAAGCTCTCACTCACCCTCATTCTATACTCCTGATTCCTGCTTACAAGCAGGAAGGACCAGTGACTTCCGGAAGTGGTAAGATGACGCGGACGCTACGCTACAGGACTGTTTTGCTAGCACAGACTGGAATATGTTCCGGGATTCTTCCGATGGCATTGAGGAGTATACCACATCAGTCATCGGCTTCATCAATAAGTGCATCGAAGACGTCGTCCTCACAATGACCGTACGTACATATCCCAACCAGAAGCCATAGATTACAGGTCAACATCCGCATCGAGCTAAAGGCTAGAGCTGCCGCATTCTAGGAGCAGGACACTAATCCGGACCATTATAAGAACCATCAAACAAGCAAAGCGTCAATACAGGATTAAGATTGAATTCCACTACACCGGCTCTGACGCACGTTGGATGTGGTAGGGTTTGAAAAATATTACAGACTACAAAGGGAAACCCAGACGCGAGTTGCCCAGTGACGCAAGCCTACCAGACGAGCTAAATGCCTTTTATGCTCGCTTTGATGCAAGCAACACTGAAGCATGCATGAGAGCAAAGCTGTTCTGGATGACTGTGTGATAACGCTCTCAGTAGCCGATGTGAGCCAGACCTTTAAACAGGTCAACATTCACAAAGCCGCGGGGCCAGATGGATTACCAGGACGTGTACTCAAAGCATGCGTGGACCAACTGGCAAGTGTCTTCACTGACATTTTCAACCTCTCCCTGATCCAGTCTGTAATACATACATGTTACAAGCAGACCACCATAGTCCCTGTGCCCAAGGAAGCGAAGGTAACCTGCCTAAATGATTACCGCCCCGTAGCACTCACGCCAGTAGCCATGAAGTGCTTTGAAAAGTTGGGCATGGCTCACATCAACAGCATCCTCCCAGATACCCTAGACCAACTCCAATTCGCATAATGCCCCAACAGATCCATAGATGACGCAATCTCAATCACACTCCACACTGCCCTTTCCCACCTGGACAAAAGGAAAACGTATATGAGAATGCTGTTCATTGACTACAGCTCAGCGTTCACCACCATAGTGCCCACAAAGCTCAGAACCCTGGGACTAAACACCTTCCTCTGCAATTGGATCCTGGACTTCCTGACGGCCGCCCCCAGGTGGTGAGGGTAGGCAACAACACGTCTACCACGCTGATCCTCAACACTGGGGCCCCTCAGTGGTGTGTGCTTAGTCCCCTACTGTACTCCTTGTTCACCCATGACTGCGTGGCCAAACACGACTCCAACACCATTATTAAGTTTGCTGACGACACAACGGTGGTAGGCCTTAACACGACAACGATGAGACAGCCTATACGGAGGAGGTCAGAGACCTGGCAATGTGGTGCCAGGACAACAACCTCTGCCTCAATGTGAGCAAGACAAAGGAGCTGATCGTGGACTACAGGAAAAGGAGGACCGAGCACGTCCACATTCTCATCGACAGGGCTGTAGTGGAGCGGGTCGAGAGTTTCATGTTCCTTGGTGTCAACATCAGCAACTATCATGGTCCAAACTAGAGGTCGACCGATTAATCTGAATGGCCGATTAATTAGGGCCGATTTCAAGTTTTCATAACAATCGATAATCGGCATTTTTGGGCACCGATCATGGCCGATTACATTGCACTCCACGGGGAGACTGCGTGGCAGGCTGGCTACCTGTTATGCGAGTGCAGCAAGGAGCCAAGGTAAGGTGCTAGCCAGCATTAAACGTATCATATAAAAAAACAATCAATCTTAATATAATCACTAGTTAACTACACATGGATGATGATATCACTAGTTTATCTAGCCTGTCCTGCGTTGCATATAATCGATGCGGTGCCTGTTAATTTATCATTGAATCATAGCCTACTTCGCCAAACGAGTGATTTAACAAGCGCATTCGTGAAAAAAGCACTGTCGTTGCACCAATGTGTACCTAACCATAAAAATCAATGCCTTTCTTAAAATCAATACACAAGTATATATTTGTTAAACCTGCATATTTAGTTAATATTGCCTGCTAACGTGAATTTATTTTAACTAGGGAAATTATGTCACTTCTCTTGCGTTCTGTGCAACAGAGTCAGGGTATATGCAGCAGTTTGGGCTGCCTGGCTCGTTGCGAACTGTGTGAAGACTATATCTTCCTAACAAAGACAGCCAACTTCGCCAAACTGGGGATGATTCAACAAAAGCGCATTGGGAAAACGCACAATCGTTGCACGAATGTACCTAACCATAAACATCAATGCCTTTCTTAAAATCAATAAACAGAAGTATCTTTTTTAAAACCTGCATATTTAGTTAAAAGAAATCCAGGTTAGCAGGCAATATTAAACTAGGGAAATTGTGTCACTTCTCTTGCGTTCATTGCACGCAGAGTCAGGGTATATGCAACAGTTTGGGCCACCTGGCTCGTTGGGAACTAATTTGCCAGAATTTTACATAATTATGACATAACATTGAAGGTTGTGCAATGTAACAGGAATATTTAGACTTATGGATGCCACCCGTTGGATAAAATACGGAACGGTTCCGTATTTCACTGAAAGAATAAACGTCTTGTTTTCGAGATGATGATAGTTTCCGGATTTCATATTAATGACCTAAGGTTCGTATTTCTGTGTGTTATTATGTTATAATTAAGTCTATGATTTGATATTTGATAGAGCAGTCTGACTGAGCGGTGGTAGGCAGCAGCAGGCTCGTAAGCATTCATTCAAACAGCACTTTCGTGCGTTTGCCAGCAGCTCTTCACTGTACTTCAAGCATTGAGCTGTTTATGACTTCAAGCCTATCAACTCCCGAGATTAAGCTGGTGTAACCGATGTGAAATGGCTAGCTAGTTAGCGGGGTGCCGCTAATAGCGTTTCAATCGGTGACGTCACTCGCTCTGAGACCGTGAAGTAGTTGTTCCTCTTGCTGTGCAAGCGATGGGTAATGATGCTTCGAGGGTGGC
Organism: Salvelinus namaycush; assembly: GCF_016432855.1. Lineage (NCBI taxonomy): Eukaryota > Metazoa > Chordata > Actinopteri > Salmoniformes > Salmonidae > Salvelinus > Salvelinus namaycush. The sequence goes on from NC_052326.1 coordinate 23,651,439, forward strand.
TGTTGTCGATGTGTTCCTGGTTCGAGCCAGGTAGGGGCGAGGAGAGGGACGGAAGCTATACTGTTACACTGGCAATACTAAAGCACCTATTAGAACATCCAATAGTCAAAAATATATGAAATACAAATGGTATAGAGAGAAATAGTCCTAAAATAACTACAACCTAAAACTTCTTACCATGGAATATTGAAGACTCATGTTAAAAGGAACCACCAGCTTTCATATGTTCTCATGTTCTGAGCAAGGAACTTAAACGTTAGCTTTTTTACATGGCACATATTGCACTTTTACTTTCTTCTCCAACACTTTGTTTTTGCATTATTTAAACCAAATTGAACATGTTTCATTATTTATTTGAGGCTAAATTGATTTTATTGATGTATTATATTAAGTTAAAATAAAAGTGTTCATTCAGTATTGTTGTAATTGTCATTATTACAAATAAAAATAAAACTTTTTTTGGTCCGCCAATAATCGGTATCGGTGTTGAAAAATCATAATCGGTCGACCTCTAGTCCAAACACACCAAGACATTCGTGAAGAGGGCATGACAACATCTTTCCCCCCTCAGGAGACTGAAAAGACTTGGCATGGGTCCGCAGATCCTCAAAAAGTTCTACAGCTGCACCATCGAGAGCATCCTGACAGGTTGCATCACCGCCTGGTCTACAGAGGGTAGTGTGTACGGCCCAGTACATCACTGGGGCCAAGCTTCCTGCCATCCAGGACCTGTATAATAGGCAGTGTCAGAGGAAAGCCCAAAAAGTTGGCAAAGACACCAGTCACCCAAGTTATAGACTGTTTTCTCTGCTACCGCTCGGCAAGCTGTACCGGAGCGCCAAGTCTAGGACCAAAATGCTCCTTAACAGCTTCTATCCCCAAGCCATAAGACTGCGGAACAATTAATCAAATGGCCACTGGACTATTTACATTAACAACCCCCCCAGTGTTTTGTACACTGCTGCTACACTGTGTATTATCTATGCACACCCACTTCACCCCTACCTACATGTACAAATTACCTCAACCACCTGTACCCCTGCACATTGACTCCGTACCGGTACCCCCTGTATATAGCCTCTTTATTGTTATTTTATTGTGTTACTTTTTATAATTTTTTACTTTAGTTTACTTGGTAAATATTTTCTTAACTCTTTATTGAACTGAACTGTTGGTTAAGGGCTTGTAAGTAAGCATTTCACAGTAAGGTCTACACATGTTGTATTCGGCGCATGTGACTAATAAAGTTTGATTTGATTTGAACCCAATTGAACACTTGAACACTTCCACCACCATCAACAAAACACCAAATGTGGAAGAATGGTGTTGCATCCCTCCAATAGAGTTCCATACACTTGCAAAATCTATGCCAAGGTGCAGGGAAACCGTTCTGGCTCCTGGTGGCCCAATGCCCTATTAAGACACTTTGTGTTGGTGTTTCTTTTATTTTGGCAGTTCCTTGTGTAATAATATATATAAGCCATTTAGTAGATGCTTTTATCCAAAGTGACTTACATTTTTATGTGTTGGTGGCCCTGGGAATAGAACCCACAATCCTGGCGTTGCAAGTGCCATGCTCTACCAACTGAATCTAACCAGATCCCTGCCCATCGTCAAAACAACAGCTGCTAGACCTGTCTTCAGACAAAACAGCCATCCATGCACTGGGTCAAAACAACAGCAGGTAGGCTACCCCTGCTCTGCAGACCTTGTCATCTCATTAGTGACAATGCAGTGATGAAGAGGCCTCCTCTCCTCATTGTTTGAGGATGTTGACCACACTTCTGTCAGATGGCTTCGTCCTGCACACATTATTATACCTGACAGTGCTGAGACTCAAGATGCAATGCATTCAATATTCATCATCCAGGCATCTCAGGACCATATCACCTACTCTTGTGACAGTCAAGGTTAGTGTTAGGGTTAGAGTAACGTAGCAGGCGTAAAAGAAACGCCTGAAACTAGATCCCCTACATACTGGTTTTGATGAGAAGAAAACAACTGTCGGGGGAGGTTCTCTTCTGCACTGTTCAACCAATCCAGTAAATGTGGAGGAGGAGTTCATATGGAGTGTCGTCCAAAAGGAGAAGTCACGTCCCATGTGCTCTTTCCATTTCCTCTGAAAACCGGAACATCCAGTTGTTGGAGACTCCGCAGAGTCTAGGATTAGGGCACGTGTGACTGAGTAAGACACGTATGTATGGTTGTAGGTTATCACATGGTAAAGGTATCTTCTCAGAACAGTGTAATGTGACTACCATTTGTCTAACAGAGAGAGTGGTGAAGAGGAGCGAGAGAGAGAAGGATGATCTCAGCAGAGTCTGATCAAGGGGTACAACTTTGAGGGAGATTTAACGGGCCAGGTAAATCCTTATGGAACAGTATGTCCTTCCCATCTTGTTGGGCAAATATGCTAGCGACCTAGATGATTAAAATAAAACGAGAGCCAGTACCATGGAGTAAGAGCCTTCTGTCCAGAGGACAGTCTAACATTGCACTGCCTTCTGTCATTGCCTTCTGTCCAGAGGACGGTGGCAAACAGCAACACATCACTAATGCAACATTAGTTAACCTATACTTAAATGATAATGCCCAAGAAGGCTGTGTTTGGAGGATATATTGGCATGGGTGTTGTTAGGCCCGAGACACCGGCTTCGAGGGCATTTTCACTTTTATACCAAGGGTTACCAACATATTCAAATAATGATTGATATATTTTCTTTAAAAATGCTATTTTGATGAATTTATTCATACTATCTTTCGACAAGATATAGTCCCGACACAAATCTAGGGTTGCTACCCAAGCCAACTGGTCGTTTGTGCATTCGTCGTTCGTTCGGTTCGGTTGCCAGAAACGTGACCTAGTCGTCCGTTTCTAAATGTTCCATTGTCATACTGGCTGGCAACGTTCTTATCCCTTGCTTGCTAGCTTGCCAACTACGGCTAACTTACAGTCACGTCAAACAGTGCAGCTAGAATAACAACAAAGTAGCTGCATTTGCATTTGTTTAAGCTGTTTTCTAGTGACATTTATTTGGATACATCCATAACAATGAGCTAATGAGGTACGATTTCACCAGGCATAGAAAATGTGCTCCCTCGTCAGGACACTGTTCTTCAGAGAAGCTAGCCAACAACACAACTAACACAATAACTACAAACTGAAGCTGGGAAGACTGAAAACTAGCTGCATTTGGTTTCGTTTGACCTTTTTTCAATTTACATTTCTTTGTATATATCCATACAAATGATGCCAGCTGATTCATGACTTCGACTGGTTGAGAAACGCTGCCTGCCTTTTTCAGTGAACAGCTATAACGTAAGCAGTACCTTTGCACACTGAGACAAGGTAGGCTACACAATTCCATTCTGCCTGAGCCTCAGGTGTTCCACTGAACCTTTCTCACACCCCATGCCTGTCCCCATCTCTGTTCATACACCCTGCTGCACTCTGCTGCGTGTTAATACACCCTGCTACCTGTTCAGCGCAAAACCAGTCTGAACTGCCCAATCTCAGCCACGATTTAGGTCTCAGCTACCCAGCCCCAACCAGTCTGAGTCTCCCAGGTCTCTCCAGGTGTGCCCTGGTCCTTACCTGTACTTCATGCCAGTCTGGTGGGACACACACTCCTCCAGGACCAGGCCGTTCATCTTAAGGAAGTCCTCCATATTCTTGACCTCAGCAGCATGCCTCTGCTCCCTGAGGCGCCTCAGCTCCCCTGGGTCGGTGGGCCGAGGTAGGTTCAGGCCCTGGTCCGAGTGGTAGTGGCTGATGCTGCTCCGCATGCTCTCGCTGTATGACATGGACAGCATCTTGCCACTGCCGCCGCTGCTGCTTTTCCGTATCCCACTGCCCTGCCCGGCGGGTTTGGGGATCTGTAGGTTTTCGGAATGAGTGTACATGGATTGACGCCTAACTGCCACCCCGGGGGGCTGACCTCCTGTCATCCCTCCCGCAAACATCCCCCCTACTCCTGCTGTCGCCGCAGCAACCCACCGCTCAGTGAAAAAGAAAAGTGGGGCCGGGACGGAGCTAGAAGCCACCAGGACATGGCCACCTCCTTAAATAGCACCTGACTTCTCCCATAAGAAAGAGCTCTCCTGCTCTGCTCGGGGTAGCAGTACCACACAGCCATGCATGGTGTAATCAGAGTCACGGCACCGCCCCCCATGACAGGCACACAATGGCAGGGTAAAACTGATCGGGTGCATTCAGGTGACCACCTTGTGGTTAACTAAGGAGCAGGACCAGAGGACACATGCGAGAGGCATATCTGCATAAGAGACAGCAGGACGAGGAGGAGACATTGACATGCACCAGGGGCCAGGGCAGACTTGAATTGATAAGTCAAGCAACATATTTCACATCAATTTAAATAAATGCAGAACAACAAGAAACATTAAACTATTGGTCCATAGTCTACAGTCCATAGTCTACAGTCCATAGTCTACAGTCCATAGTCTACAGTCCATAGTCTACAGCCAACCAAAAAGTGCAAGTAAAGCATCTCAAGTAAAGCGTTTCAAATTACTATTTTAAACTTACATCCTCGCTCTGGTCAAACACTAAACAAGAACCTTTCAAAGTGCAACTGTGTAATATTTCTAATGTCAATTTTGGACAAATTAGCCATTTCAGCCTGGGAGTTCTGTCAACCTGTCATCACTGCCTTAGTTCACTACAAACACAGTAAGCAAGACAGCACCTGAGACACAGGAAATGTTGCCCTGTAGGTCTACAAAGGAAGTCCGAAGGCAAACGGTTTGTGATCCCATAAAAGTCTATTGACTGACACATACAATTATATATTTTTTCTCTCCCCAATTTCATGGTATCCAATTGGTAGTTACAGTCTTGTCTCATCACTGCAACTCCCGTATGGACTCGTGAGAGGCAAAGGTCAAGAGCTATGCATCCTACGAAACACAACCTAGCCAAGCTGCACTGCTTCTTGACACAATGCCTGCTTAACTTAGAAGCACCAATGTGTCAGAGGAAACACCGTACACCTGGCGACCGTGTCAGCATACACTGCCCGCCATAGGAGTCACTAGTGCATGATGGGACAAGAACATCCCTGCCCGCCATACTCTGCCCACCATAACCTCCCCTAACTCGGACAGCGCTTGACCAATTGTGCGTCGCCCTATGGGTCCCCCCGTCGCAGTCGGCTGCAACAGAGCCTGGACTCGAACCAGGATCTCTAGTGGCACAACTAGCACTGCGATGCAGTGCCTTAGACCACTGTGCCACTCAGGAGGCCCTGATGCAGACACTTGAACAGCACTCTGCTTCTCTCCCAGTCTGCTGAAGGAAAGCTGCTGTATTAACCCTGACACAAAGCACAGCCTCCATCTAATGTCCTGCTCAGCTTTGAAATCTAGCTTCTATTGAGAAAAGCCTAGATCAAATCATCACAAAACCATCTTAAAACCACCCTAACAGTCGTATAGCCTTCACTGCTTCACAACATCTCTATCACCCCAAAACAGCCATGTGGTTGATTCTATGATCAGGGATGAATAGTCCTGAAGTCTGTCCATGTTTGCCATCAAGGGCGTAGGTTTCTTCCAGTTCTCCAGCTTTCCCTGTCCTCCCAGTCCAGTGGACTCCACCACCCGTAGAGACCGAGAGGCCAGGCAGCATGCATCCGCTCCAGACTATACAAACACACACTCATCCAGCCACCACCCCTCACACACAGTGTACTCAAACACACCCAAGCAGTGGTTGATGGTCTTTGCTTAAACTCACCCGATTTCTAGGTGGTCGGCTCATGAGGGGTCGTAGGTGCCAGCCTGCTCTTATAAACACACTGCCTGTAGCAATGCAGCAGGTCCACCCAAACTGGGAGTGTCTTACTAGGAAGTGTCTAAACCAATTAGTGGATGAGAAAGTGCCCTCCCACCTCATTTACGCTGCCCTATACCACCCCCCCCCCCCACTGTTAGATCTCATGGAGGAAATCCATTTTTCATTTAGTGCCCCGGCTTGTTTCTGCTAACCGCAGCAAATAATATCAGGTAGAAGATCAGCCATTATTCGCAGAAGCTTTTGTGCTAAAAGCCTCAGATTGATGTTTCACGGGAAGGAATACTAAGAGGCAATCAGAACATAATGAGGCCTGAGTGTGTTTACACACACACACACGCACGCACACACACAAGTACAGTCTACACCACAGGATTCTACTGCCTACATTACTGAAAACCTCAGCTACAGTACATTGGATCTATTCTGGCTCTATTCTTCCACATCTGTCTCAGAAGGACCTGGTGTATTCAGGTCAAAGTACTGTAGCCCTTAAATACACCAGCTGCAGAGGGTCAGCCATGAGGAGAGGTCTGGATGTCTAGCAGTCATCATACCTCTGGTAGACTAGGCTACATGTCAGGCTATAACTGATCTGTAACAAAATAATGTGCCATCTACTGTCTCCAAGCAAGTGTTTGGGCAAACACAGGAAAAAAGTTATTCACAAATGCCCACCCAAAACACCCAGTCAGAAATCTTTTGCAATACATATCGAAAAGATAACACCTGAGCAAGATCAGGATCACTACACAGTACTACACACACATTTGATATATGAGAGAGTAAAACAATGACACTTGAGCAACCCAGAAGTACGTGCTGATGGAGTATCAAACTCAAAGTTGAAGAGACGGCATTTGCAATACCTATTTTTCTGGATCAATACCAGAGTGACAGAGTACATGAAAGGTTTGGGGTCGACGGACAGGAAAATCCTAATTCCCCTGGACACAGTAAAAGGGTTACGGAGGTTCAGAGATGGAAATACTAAAAGCCTCTTGCTGTATAAAATTGTAAACATTAAACCGCCATATCTTGTGACCTCTTGACCGCAATACTACCAGACTACATCATCATCACAGACTGAGATATCTAATGGCCAGACATAACGAAGCATGAACTGCAACATAAACACCCAATGATGTTCTCAAAGTGTTATTGTGCTGAGGTGATTTTGTCTTACTTGACCAGTGTAACAAAGCAGCAACTATGTGGTCCTACAGTATGTGTCTCAGTCAGTAGTGCATGGCGCTTATAACGACAAGGCTCATGGGTTTGATTCCCGCTGGTGCCAACCATACATAAAAGGCATGCATGCATGACTGTAA